>NC_092763.1:35838048-36539677 GCF_047496795.1 Chiloscyllium punctatum
CTTCATTGATCATCATGTTTAGGCTTGTACATGAAGAATGGTCAATTTGAAACCTGCTGACATCTGTAGACCATAATCAGAGGTTGGTTGATGCATTCAGAAGAGTTGGAGCAGAGAAAGCTTTCTGACTTTAGGATCTTCCAGTCAGACTCCACTGTATGAATAACAGTGGATTATGACATCTTGAAATTTTTTTAAATTCACCTTTTTTTATATTCTATATTCTTATTCCTACTTCCACTTTGATAACGGAAGTTGCCTGTGTGAATGTGATACTGCATATCTTTTACTGTTCTGCACTGTAGTGCCTTGCTTCTTTTTTGTTTAGACCTTGGCCTGAACTGCAGAGAAATTTTCAGACTCTGAACAGTTTTGGATCCGTTTGCTTGCTTTTAAAATGTATATGTATTAAAAATCAAATCCAGCTATTAGATAAGGAAAAGTCGAATGCATGAGTGAAAGGGATCTTCAGCGCAATGATTCCTTCAAATAAAAGCTGAATACTTAAGATGCTGGAAATCTAAAATGAAAACAGCAAATGTTGGAGAAATTCAGGTTTAGCAATATCTACGGAGACAGAAACAGGGTTAACATTCCCAGTTCAAGCCTTTGGACCGGAAATGTTAACTGTTTCTCTCTGAAGATGTTGCTGGATCTGTAGAGTATCTTCAAAATTTGTTGTTTTTATTCCCAATTATTCTTTGTTGTGTAATCTTGTTCTACCTGAATTCTACACTTGTTTTTTTTTTGCTGAGTCAATGCCATAGGAGATCAATTCGTATGTTATTAAAGTTCCTCATCCATTCTTTCCACCCATTATCTTCCAGGTAGTAGAGATGTGAGATTTGGTAATGGATAATTCACTAATGTAGCCTTCTGATTACAAAAGCAGTTTCTGGCTTAGGCCATAAATTAATACTGATAACTGATCATTTGACTGTTGAACTAATGTTGAGGGAGATTAGTTGAATTTGTTTTTTCTTGGGTTTGTGAGGGAAGACAAAACATGATGCTACAACATACAAATAAACAGGGAGCATGATTTGCTTCTATGTTAATTTTGTTTTCCAAAGAATGTATCTCGATTTTCTTCTTGAAATAATATTCAAAGTAATAAAATATTAGCAATTTACTCAAAATAGACTAGGATGAAAGCAGTCAACTATGTTGTATTGTGATATGGCTCATAAGTCCTGAGTGCATTATTTCAGTTGGAGTTGATATATTTTGTTCATTTGACATTGTACTTTTGCAGTTTAACTTAAAACAGTTGGGGATCTACTCTCGCCTGGGACTGCAACAGAACTTCAAACAAAGGGGGAGGCTGAGAGTGCTGATCAGTTTTTTTTTGGATTTGACTAGATTTGAAGTAGTGACGTAACTATTATGGTATGGTTTGATGTTGAAGTGAAACCGCCCTTTCTCCTTGCAACCTCCCCTCTGCATCCCCATTCCCCAAGAGATTTTGCTGCATACGTAATCCTGCAGGAAAATGGCTATGACTGAGTTTATCCTTTTGCTCTGCATTGCAGTTGGAGTGTTTGAAAAAGAGGGGCTTAATTACCCTTTAATTTTCACACGGCAATAGAAAGGAGTAATTTATATAATAAATTGGTGAATCATAGCTGCAGCAGCAATTTGCTGTGTCCTATATCCATATATTTCTATATATGCAAGCATATGGCAATGTGATGAATCTTTGGATGCTATTCATGCTGTTTTATTTATGCTATTTGTGTTCTTGTGTCATTTTTGAGAATTTGGGTCTTCTGAGTGATTTCAATTTATAATGTAAAGTCTCTTTCCTGGGATGGGGGAGTCAGAACTAGAGGGCATAGGTTGAGGGTGAGGGGTAAAGATATAAAAGAGACCTAGGGGGCAACTTTTTCACAGAGGGTGGTACATGCATGGAATGAGCTGCCAGAGGATGTGGTGCAGGTTTTTACAATTACAGCATTTAAAAGGCATCTGGATGGGTATATGAATAGGAAGGGTTTGGAGGGATATGGGCCAGGTACTGGCAGGTGGGACTAGATTGGGTTGGGGTATCTGGTCGACATGGACAAATTGGACCGAAGGATTTGCTTCCATACTGTACATCTCTATGAAGCGTGTCAGCTTTTGGAGGATTTAGTCGTGTATCCGTGCAATGTGCAAGATGAGATTGTTTTTGCTCATTGGTTGGCACCATAAAGGTCAACAATGTGCCCATGTAGTGCCAAGGACAGTGCAGAATTTGTCAGGAAACAGATTCAGACTGTCTGAATTTTTATTAGATTCTGTTAGAGAACTCCAGTTATAAAATGGCGGCTTCTGGTTTTGTGTTGTGGTAGAAAATCAGCTTTTGATTGTGATTGCTCTTTGTTTGTTTCCACTAATTGCTGTAGTTTGAAGACTCTGTTAAGGTCAATGTTGGTATGTCCTACAAAATCTACATACCCTGAAATGAGATCAGGGCACTTCACTCCTGATATTCTTATCGGCGTGGTCCCACCATGGGCATAACCTGAATTCCAGAGATGAATCAAGTGTGACTACCCCTAGTGGCAAGGCTGCATTTGACTGAGTGTGGCATCAAAGACCTCATGCAAAACTGGTATCACTGGGGATCAGGGAAACTCTCAACTGGATGGAGTCCTACCTGGCGCACAAGGTGATGATTGTGTTTGTTGAAGGGCAATCATCTCCATCCCAGGACATTCCTGTCGGAGTTCCTCAGATTAATGTCTAAAATGAATCATCTTCAGTTGCTTCGATGGCCCTCTATTCTTCATGATGTCAGAAGTGGGAATGTTTGCTGATTATTGCATGTTGTTCAACATTTGTGACTCCTCAGGTCTTGAAACCGCTCACACTGAAATGCAGCAAGACCTGGACAATAACCAAGATCAGCTTGATAAATGCCAAGTAGTTTTGCCTAGCACCCATGTGGCATCAATGACCATCTCCAAGATTAGGTAACTGTTGCCTTTCGATATTCTGAATCCTTCACTAACAACCTTGTGCAAATTATCATTGACTAAAAACTAAACTGGATCAGCCATATGAATACGGCCTGCTGAAGAATGAGATAGAAGCTAGAAAACCTGAAGCAAGTAACTCACCTCCTGACTTGCCAAAACCTGTCCATCATCTGCAAGGCACAAATAATGTGTGCTGGAAGCCCCAAAGTGCCTTGGTGAGTGCAGTTCCAATAACAAAAAGAAGCTTGACATTTGAGTCATGCAGCAAGGAAACAGACCCTTCAGTCTCAACTAGTCTATGCTGGTCATGTTCCCAAATTGAGCTAGTTCCACTTGCCTGCATTTGGCCCATATCCCTCCACACCCTTCCTGTTCATGCAATTATCCAAATGTCTTTTAAATGTTGTAATTGTACCAGCATCCACCACTTCCTGTGGCAGTTCATTCCACACAAGAACCACACTGTGTTTAAAAAAAAATTTGTTCCTCGTGTCTTTTTTAAAACTTCCTTTTCTCACATTAATATGTCCCCTAGTTTTGAACACCTTCACTCTAGGAAAAAATACCCTTGCTATCCACCTTATCTATCCTCTTCATGATTTTATAAGTCTCTTTGAGGTCACCCCTCAACTTCTTATGTTCCAATTGCAAAAGTCTCAGCCTATCCAGCCTACTTTTATAACTCCAACCCTCCATTTCTGGCAACATCCTGGTAAATCTCTTCTGAACCCTCTCCAGTGTAATGAAAACTTCCCTATAGCCGGGTGTACAGAACTGCACACAGTATTCCAGAAAAGACCTCACCATTGTTCTATACTACCACAATATGATGTCCCAATTCTTGTACTGAAAGATTTGAGCAATGAAGACACGCACCTTCTTAACCACCCTGTCTACCTGTGATGCAAATTTCAAAGAATTACACTCTTGAACCCCTAGGTCTCAGTAACAGCACTACCCAGAGCCCTACCATTAATTGTATAAGTCCTGCCCTTGTTTGTTTTACCAAAATGCAATACCTCACATTTATCCAAATTAAACTCCATTTGCAACTCCTCAACCCATTGACCCAGTTGATCAAGATCTGCTTATAATCTTAGCCTTCGCAGTCCACTATGCTACTAATTTTGGCGTCGTCTGCAAATTTGCTAATCATGCCTCCTATATTCTCATCCAGATTGTTGATATAAATGACAGACAACAGTGCATCTTGTCCTGATCCCTGTGGAATATCGCTGATCACAGGCCTCCACTCCAAACATTAACCCTCTATACTAGCCTCTGTCATCTACTGTCAAGCCAACTTTGTATTCCAATTGGCAACTCCCCCTGAATCTCATGTGATCAAACTTTACTAATTAGTCTACCTTGCAGAACCTTGTCAAAGGCTTTACTAAAATTATGTAAACAAGTTTACCGCTCTGCCCTCATTTTTTTGGTTACTTTCTCAAAAAACACCAATCAAGTTTGTGAAACATGATTTCTCTCTAACAAAACCATGTTGACTATTCCTAAACAGTCCTTGTGTCTCCAAATGCATGGAGATCCTATCTTTCAGAATTGCCTCCGACAACTTACCCACCATTGATGTCAGACTCACAAACGTATCCAGAACAAAACAGGCTGCTTATTTGGCGCCACATTCATTACCTTCGGCATTCACACTGTTCACCATAGGATAACATCATCTGTAAGTTCCCCTCCAAATCACTCATCCAGACTTGGAAATCCATTACCATTCTTTCACTGTCACTGGGTCAAAATCCTAGAACTTCCTTCCTAACAGCATTGGGGTGTCCGTACACTCCAAGGGCTGCAGAGGTTTAAGAAAGCAGCTCACCAACATCATCTCCAGGACAATTAGCGATGGGCAACAAATGCAGTCGAGCAAGTGACACTTACATCTGTTGAATGTGGGGACAAAAAATGGAATTACAGTAATTAGAACCTTCAAGTTTGTCCTCTACCCTGTACAACACCATGACTCATCACATAAATCTTAGGCATTGAGATGTGATTGAGTTTAATGGTAGTGTCCTAATTGTTACCTCAACTAACATCAGCCTGTTTTAGACCAAACCTTGACTTGGGTTGGTCATGTCTATGTGGACCATAAATTCAAAATCAGACAGAATTTGAATTGTTGTGAAACATATTGGAGACTGGTTCCAGATCCTCACTTACTGCCAGTTCACAATCAAACAGAAGTTGGTCTGAACAAAGGATTTCAAAAATGGATGTAAAGTTGATGAATTGAAGGACCAGCTTTTCAGCTGTCACCTCTACTGTTAGATTACTACTAAGCTATTCAATCTAACTGTTTACTTATCTTAATGAATTACCTAGCAATAACGATAGCAAGAAGGAAAATGAAGTATAAGTGAAGGCTCTAGGTTCACCTTTCTGTGTTTATGGCATCCAGTTCAATGAAATATTGGCTTCTTGAGAATTAGGAAATACCTCCTTAAGTGTCTGCTATCTTTGTTTTAATTTTTTAAAAATACTTTCTTCATTCTATACTTGCTGACTGCCTCTCCATATCATTGCAATTGTCTTTATTTAAGTTTAAGACACACTGGTTTCAGACCCACATTCCTAACTTTTAACCTAACATAAAGTTCAAATATATTATGATCATTTGTACCTTAACGAATCATTTACAATTAGGCCATAAATTAAAACTGTCTCCTTGCACATTAACTGGTTTAAAATAGCTTGCCCCCTTATTGACTGCAGAACTAAAATAGTCATATCTCAAAATGTAAAAGTTTGAGAAGTAGTATGAAAAGGCAACTAAATCTGTTTAGAAATAATTTAGCACTGAGGAAGGACATTTTCTTCCAGGAAGTAACATTTTAGGTTTTGCTAGCTGTCTAATTTGAGTGGACCAGATTAAGGCACTTTTTAAAAGCTCAATCACAAGACGTGGGTGTCGCTGGCTAGACCAGCATATATTTTTTATCCCAATTGCTATTGTTGGTACTTTAAGAAATAAACATGGATGTTTATGGCAAGATATATGGGTATTTGTGGAGCGAGTTACCATAATATGAACATGCTAGCAACAGTATTCTGGGATCTAGATAATTCCGTGACTGTTGCAAAAGCTAACTGAGTTAGAGTATCAAGGAAATATCATATTAGAGCTCAGGCAGAGTCTTTTGTGGAGCACGAGGAGTGTAATAATTAGTGGCTTTAGACTGACTTCCTTCTTCAGTTTGTAGGTTGTGTGTGCTTCCAGAAAGTGATTCCAGACTGCTTAAAATGTTGAGTTTGGGTGGGGTCTCGCTGCATCACCCTTCTGGACCATGTCTCAAAGTTGTTTCATCGTCATGTTTATTGTAGGATCAGTCACATTGCAGTACAGTTTACACATTGTCAAGCAATTATGTGCCAAAAGTTTCACTGGCTTGTGTATTGCAGAAGGAATGTATTCCCTACTAAATATGTCTGATATAATTGAATTGTAGAGATTGAGAAGTCTGTTATGGTCTCTTAACCTTGGGCATATTGTCTTGGTCTTTGTGCCTAACCAAGATTGTGAGACAGAGTACGATAACCTGGATCTCTATCATTGAGCTGCTGATAAGTTGAGTTTGAGATTGGAAAGGGTGAGCTTTTCTTTGAGTTGTCACCTTCCTAATATATTTTTCACCAATGTCAACAGGGTGAAACCTAGTTACAGGGCTTCCTAACTTAATTTCAGGAGATCCAACAGTATTACATAGTCTTCAACCTGATCAGTTTTGTTGAGATAGTGATTTGGAAGGCAGTGACTGTCAGGAGTGTTATAGAACCTGAACTGCTGAGTCCATAAGAAAAATTCATAAATACAGCATTTTAAAACAATGCATTTTCGTTTTCAGCTTCCTGTTAGAGCACAATGTTGGCTCAAACTTAGCACTTCAAAAGTAATAACAGAGACCGTGATTCGTGTAATCATTGAGCTTTTAGTCTATTGTAACCAATACATAGGAAAATTAACATCCAAACCATTAAATTTTAATCTTTGATATTTTTATTTCATATCTCAGAATTATCACCAATGACTAAACATGCAGTCTCTCTCCCTTATCTCCAGTGTTGTTTAGGTCCAACGTAACCCAGTTTGGAAAGAGCAGTGCCTATGGCAGAATTGTTTGGAGGCATTAGAAGTCTTGTTTGCTGGCTGAAGAGCTGGCAAGTGACCTGCCATGCTTTCTCCAGCAAGGGCCTCTGGTATCCTGCCTCTTGAATACTTTCGATGCCACTCACAAGCCTTCCCTGGGATGGAAATTCCATGCACTCAGGCCTTCTGGCCAATCAACAGCTGGCAGTACTCTGCTGACCAGGGAGGCAGTGCCTACTGTTGCTCCAACAAAACTCCACAGAGGGCCAGAACAGTACGGTGGCCTAGGTCAGAATGGAAAGGGTTCCATAAGCTGCAGTTTGTAGGGAGGGCTGTTGTTTTTGAGAGCAAGGGCATGGCTCCCAGCCACAGATCAGTACAGACGTGGCGCATACTCCATGTTCATTTGTGTAGGAAAGGCACCAGTGATAGTCCAGGAAATTGTAGTTCAGTGACCCTTACATCATTGATAGGAAAATTATTGGAAAAGATACTTAGGGATAGGATTTACTCACATTTGGGAAAGAGTAAACTTATGAGGGACAGTCAGCGTGGCTTTGTGTGGGGGAAGTTTTGTCTCAAATTTGATTGAGTTTTTTGAGGAAGTGACAATATGAATTGGTTAGGGTAGCGCAATGGATTTAGTCGAAATAGACTTTACTAAATCGTTTGACAGGGTCCCTCATGTAGACTGGTCTAGATACATTGGATCCACAGTGAGTTGACTAAGTTGGATTTAAACTTGGCTTGGTTATGGAAGACAGAGGGTATTTGTAGAGAAGTGTTTTCCTGACTGGAGTTCTGTGACCAAAAGGATCAGTGGTAGGACCTCTGTTTGTTGGATGAAAGTGTAGATGTTCTGAATAGTACATTTGAGAGTGATATGAAAGTTGGTGAAGTTGTGGACAGAAAGGAAGGTTGTCAAAAGATATAGATCAGTTGGAAAATTGAGAGAAATGGCATTTAATCAGCATGTCTGGAGTGATCCATTTTAGGAATTGAATACAAGAGGAAAGTCTATTGGAATTGGTAGGAACCTTGGGAGCATTGATATACAGAAGGATCTTAGGGGACTAGTCCATAGTTAGAACTTAGAGCCCCCTACAATGTGGAAACTGGCCCTCCAGCCCAACAAGTCCACACC
The DNA here is from genome assembly GCF_047496795.1 of Chiloscyllium punctatum. Taxonomy (NCBI): domain Eukaryota; kingdom Metazoa; phylum Chordata; class Chondrichthyes; order Orectolobiformes; family Hemiscylliidae; genus Chiloscyllium; species Chiloscyllium punctatum. The sequence goes on from NC_092763.1 coordinate 35,846,264, forward strand.
GACCTTCTGAAGAGTAACCCACCCAGAAACATTCCCCTACCCTATTATCCTATATTTACCCCTGTATAATGACCTAACCTACACATCTCTCAACACTATGGGCAATTTAGCTTGGCCAATTCACCTAACCTGCACATTTTTGGCTTGTGGGAAAAAATCAGGCATTCTGAAGAAACTTGTGATAGGGTTAGGGTTAGTGTTACAGTTAAGGCAGCATATAATATGCTTGCTTTCATCAGTTGGGACATTAAATATAAAAGTTGGTGAGTCATGTTGCAACTGTATAAAACTTTAGTTAGGCCATATTGAGAGTATTGTGTAACATTCTGGTGGCCACACTATAGGAAGAATGTAAAGGCTTTGGAGGGGGTGCAAAAACAGTTTACCAGTATGTTGCCTGGTTTAGAGTATGAGGAGAAGTTGGACAAATTTGGATTGTTTTTGCTACAGTGTTGGAAGCTAAGGGTGACCTGATGTAATATTTTGTTTCTGATGTTTGGATAGTTGGGGATGGGGTGGAATGGATTAATGTGACAGGCAAGGTTTCAATAAGATGTGCAAGGAAAGTATTTTACACAGAGGGAGGTAGATGCCTGGAACATGCTACCAGAGGAGGTGTTACAAGTAGATAGCAACGTTTAAGAGGTATTTAGACAGATAAATGAACAGGGAATAGAGGGATACAGACCATGTGCATACAGATGGGATTGGTTTAGAATGGCATCATGGTCGATACAGACATAGTGGGCTGAAGGGCTTGTTCCTGAACTGTACTGTTCAGTGTCCTTATGTCAAGTCTTTATTATGTTTAAGTGGATATATTAAAATTTCTATCTGGCTAGCATTATAGGTTATGTATTGAAGATTTGGTGATGGTCCTTCAGTCTTGTGTAGTTAGTGATAGATTTTTGGTATTCCAGCACATGCAACAGAAAAAAGCATTCAGCTTTAACATGGTATAATCTCCTGCCAGTTGAAAAGGTGACATTGGCCAACCCCAACACAGCTGTCAAAAACATTGCTGGTGACAATTTGTATGCTACTATATAAACTGGTTTGAATAACCGTCCCCATCAATGGTCAGAATATTTGCCAGCAGTCTGACTGAGGAATGGTATATGGAACAAAAGGTGGCAATCTCAAGCACTCGCCAACCCTCAGGCATTTTAAAAAAAAGCTTTTCTTTTTGATTACATTTTAATGCTGTTTGCAATCTGCTTTCATATGGCTATATCCTGATTAGGGGTTAGGCAGTCTGCCTTCAACTTTTTATGCTTAAAAAAAACATTGAACATTTCTTGAAAATATAAGCTCTATTCTCTCAAAAACTAACTGGGTATGTTCAGTAACTTGGCCAACAGCTGAAAGGGCCAGGTAGGTTCAAGATTTAGCTCATAGTAATCCATTTTTCTACCTCTGCTGGAACCAGCTAGTATGCATGGTTGTTCTTTCACTTTTTTTTAATGGGATTTCTTTATCAGATTATAATGCCAATCCTTTAACTTTTTTTTAAGACACTGTCGTAATGCTACAGCTTTTCCTTTTATTCCTCCTTTGTATCCAAGGATTGTACCTGGGTACTTGTACCTAAGATTGCACCATTAGAAGGCAGCCATTGTAAAAAAACTTTCACTGTGTTCCTGTATTTCTATACTGGAGTACACATGGCAGGATATTATAATTCTATTGCCCCGCAGACAATATGGTTTAATAAATTGGTCTGTTTTGGGATGAAGTCAAATATCCCAAGTACTATGTCCACACTTGACAAGTGGCAATTAAGGTTAAAATCTCACCTGAAGCAAAGTAGTTTTAGATCAGTGTTGATCTTAGATGAGGTCTGGAAGAACTTACTAGCTCTGGCAGCAGTTATGAAGAGAGAAACAGAGATAATGTTTCAGGTGGATGACCTTTCATCAGTGTCATGGAGGTATACAGCATAGAAACAGGACCTTCGGCCCAACCAGTCCATGCCCACCAGGTTTTGTAAACTGAACTAGTCCCATTTTCCTTCATTTAACCAATATCCCTATTAACCTTTCCGACCATTCTCTGCAGCAAGCATTCTTGCACTTGAGAGGTCAGAGGTCACGATGACTGATCACCACCTACAATCAGTGGCATGAGACCTGCTGAATTTTATGTTTTCATTTTGGATTTCTTGCATCTGCCTTTGAACTAGGATTCTAAGGTCAGATGGATATCTAACAACACCAATAGAACAGAGGTCAACCTTAGTCTGTATAAACAGGATAATCGGAGTGAATAGACAACTTAATGGTTTATTTCAGAAAGAAAAGAACAGAAGAGCAGTTGAAAGGAGATCTCAGTAACTGGTGATAGAAGCAAGTGCTAGGTCCCAATGAAAAATGAAAATGATGCACTGAACAGTAAACAAAAAAATCATATCTCAGAAGAACCCATGTTTGGAATTAAATATTCACAGAGGAAACACAAACGAAAGTTTGAGAAGAAACTAAGCAGGTGTGTATGACTGGTCAACTGAATTAGAATTAAGATAGGTTGTGTTAGTAGGTCAAAAGCTCGAAGTGGTAAACAGTACGTAATACTGAACTTCGAGGTCCAGTGTTCAATTGCTATTCTGTGCTGTGGTAACAAGTGGTCTAAAAAATTCAGCTTGCTTTTGTTCCCTTGGGCTAGGGAGGAGAAAATTGGACAAGATTCCTGCTCTTTCAGCGACAGCCACACCTTTTAAGGAAATACGGCTATGGTGTGGGGCAGAGCTAGATAGGATCCTAATGCATCCAGTGATCAAGTCGTTTGGACAGATTTAGGATGCTCAGGTGAATTGCCAGTTTGGATGAGAGACCAGAATGTTAGTGATGCCTGTTTAACTGCTTCATAGTGTGAATTGCCAACTTCAGTGAAAGAGAAATTATTTTACTTAAAATCCACTTTCACTCTTTTTTTTTAAACACTTCTCCCGGCAACCCTTGCCAAAACCGAATGGGCAGGGAATTAAAATTCCCCATCTTACTGATCCCTGTGGACCTCTATCCACCTGCTGTTTTTAGTGAGTGAGCAGGCAGCAAGATCTTGTTTTCAATATGCAAATTAGGCTGCAGTGACATATTTGGATAATTGGAAGCAAAAAGAATTTAAAACCAACATCTGCAATGAATGGGTGGGGTGGAAGTAGAAAGATGCATAGAAAAGTGTTTGAAAGAGGCATAGGCAAGCTTAAAGATTTTAGAGAAGCAAGATAGAAAAGAACAAATGGATATTAAAATGCAATCTGAATTGACATAACTACAAATTGAAATCATTTTATTTTATTGCAATAGTTAGAATAAAAAAATGTTCAGAACCTTGGAAGTGGAGAGCATTAATAAGCAAAGTGGAAGGATTGTGTAAGTGAATTTCACAAGGAAAACCAGACCAGCTAAGATCAGGCATATTAGCCTGTGAGGGAGCAGGGTGTGGTTGTACGAACAAGCCTCGTGGTTGAGACATATTTGGAACTGAATTCTTCTGAGAGTAAATGCACTTGATAAGACATTGAACAGGAGCACTCGAGGTAAGTCAGAGCGATAGCAAATGTTTAGAAGTAAAAAGCAACAAAACCAAAGTGATTTTGAAGGGAAAAGAGTTTTAAATAGAGGAAATGATTTACAGCTGAATGAAAAAGTAGATCTCCATTTAATTCTAAATTGTTGAGTAAATACAAACACAAGTAACAGTAACTGGGCCCTGTAAATGAACTAGATATGGATTGGGCAGTTATTGCTATTTTGCTTTCAAAGTAAATTAGTGACCAGAAGTCTATTGATGAAATGTTTAATTTTCTTAACAAAGCTCCAGCTTTCACTGTTGTCACCAGTTAACAGGCTCCCACTCTTGCACCTGGGAGTGCTGAGAGGTGAGAATGTCTACCTTCTGTCTTTTCAGTTTCCTTCTGTTTCAAAGTAGTTTTGAGAAAATTATAGGATTTGAGTGCTCACTGCAAATGCTGGAAATCCTAAATATAAAATAAATGCTGGAAGTAGATAACAGTTTGGATTCTGACATAGGGTTGCAGTGAAACTTTGCCCAGTATTTCTTGCAGATACTAGTCAGCCTGTTGTTCATTGCAAGTAGGTCTTTCTTCTTAATTTCTGGGTGTTCTTATCCATACTTACTATTTGTATGTATGGTAAACTTAGCATATTTTAAAAAGTCACAATTCGGTTCTTCACTAAACAATATTGACAATATCTCTATCATTACTCCAGTGGTTTGAATGTTATATGACTCTTCATATCAGTCTCTAGTCAAGTTTATTTCAGTGGCTGCACTGCAATTTTAATGAACTTCTGTCACTGTCTCCACACAGATCAGTTGTACAGGGTGGAAACTTAGTTTCTACTTGTGCATCCTTCCCTGTCTCCAAAGAAAAGCCATTGCAGTGAGACAACAGGCACAAGGTGCAGCTTTCAAACAACTGTGCATATACAACATATATGAGCATAAACAGTTGTCTGTGCTACTTAATCTGACCTACAATGCAAAGGGGATTTATTCCACAGCACCAGAAGTCCTGCTCTTTTCTAGCACTGATTGAAGTAAAATTTGTAATTTGCACTTTCAATATATAAAAATTATTAAATCTTAACAGGAAAACATTTCACATTTTTCCCTCCACTGTGTTTGTTGTTTTATTGTGCTGGTGGGGAGAGTGCAAAATGAAAAAATTTCTAAAGAAGATGCAATGTAAGGGTTAATATAATTTCAAATAGAATGTAAAATAATCTTGGTTGAGCTGGGGTGACTGTGAGCTTTGTGTGCAGTAAGCTTCTCTTGTGCTTTGCTTTAGATGCATGTTGGCATTGGATAGAGCATCTCTGTTTCACTGCTGGATTATGATGCAGCTTGCTGCTGGGGTGGTGTTATGGGAGTGGGAGAGAGAAGTGGGGAAAGAGAGAAGCATCTAGTTTACAATAAGAGGAAAGAGTGGCACATTACTGTATACATTTAGTTTATGCATGGCATTCAGACAGGAACCATTTTGTAAAGTGATTATTGAAAGTTATTGAGTTGGGTTTTGGTACTAATTGAAGGGAAATTCCTTGGCATTGATGGTATTTACCAGACATGAAACTTTAAATTATAACCTATTTACTCTGTAATGATTATATAATGAGTTCATAATTGTAAGAATATAGCAGTCGGAAAGACCATTCGGCCTGCTGAAACTGCTCCACCATTCATTATGACCACGGCTGATCTGTCTTCAATTCTTCTTCCCCACCGATTTCTGGGGAGATAAAGAAATCTGTCTGTCTCAAGCTCATACATCATCAATGATGGTGCATTCACAACCTTCTTGGCTGAAGAATTCCAAAGATTCACAACTCCTTATCTAATTGAGGTATACAAGATGCTAAAAGGAGATTGACAAAGTAGATGTAGAACAGATGTTTCCCTTTGTGGGGCAATATAGAATGAGAGGTCATAGTTTTAGATGTAGCAGATTTAAAACAGACAAGGAGGAATGACTTCTCACAAAGGGTCATGAATCTATGGAATTCGCTACCCCCAGAGTACTGGGACATAGACTTGCTTTGAATTAATAATGGATTAAAGGGTTTTGGGGAGCAGTCAGGAAGTGAAGTTGAAATCGAGAGGAGATCAGCCATGACTGTATTAAATGATGGAGCAGGCTCAAGGGGCAGAATTGAATACTCCTACTCATGCCTCATCTCAGTGCTAAATAATGGACCACTTATTCTGAAAGTGTGCTCTCTTCTAGATTCCCCACCCAGAGGGAACAGTATCTTACCCTATTGACCTCTTCTTCATTTGTCTTTGATGTTTTAGTGAGATTACCTCCCCTTCTTCTAAGTTCGAGAGAATATAATACTCAGCCTCTCATCACAGGACAGCCTGTTATTCCCAGGGACCAATCTTGTGAATTTTTGCTGGATTGGCTCCAACAAAAGTGTATCCTTCCTTAATTACGGAGACCAAAATTGCACACTATTACAGTTGTGGTCTTGCCACAACTGAATAAATTACATTGAAACCTTTTTATTTTTATACTCTCCTACCTTTCCAACATGCTAATTGCTTATTCTGCTTGAATGTTTTTGATTTTCCTAGTAAGAGTTAGATATATTTCTTAGGGCTAAAGGGATCAAATGGGATAAGGAGAAAATGGGAACAGGGTACTGACTTGAATAATCAGCTGTAATCCTATTGATAAAACAACCTTGAGGGGCTGAATGGTGTACGTACAAATCCCATTTTTTAAATGCTTCTGAGTTTGCATGAGTATACCCAAGTTTTGCCAAACATAAACTTTCATAGAATCCCTACAATGCAGAAAAGGGCCATTTGGCCCAACAAGTCCACACCCACCCTCCGAAGAGTAACTCACCTAGACCCATTCCCCTAACTTATTACTCTACATTTAACCCTGATTAATGAACCTAACCTACACATCCCTGAACACTATGGGCAATTTAGCATGGCCAATTCACCACATCTTTGGATTGTGGGAGGAAACCAGGGAACTGGGAAAAAACCCATGCAGACTTAAGGAGAATGTGCAAACTCCACATAGGCAGTTGCACAAGGCTGGAATCAAACTTGGGTCCTGGTGCTGTAAGGCAGCAGTGCTAACCACTGAGCCACTATGTCGCCCTCACAGTAGCGAAACAGCTCTGTCATAAATGACTACCTAAGTGACTGGCCAAGGTAAACTATCCATGTATTTCCCACCCTCCTTGACTCTAGTATGGTTGATTGTACGATCTTCCAACATCTTTTTACACATACGTTTTTTTAAAAAGCTACTGTATAATTGTTGCAACCAAAGTGAATAAACTCTTACTTGGCTCATATTATACACAATCTATCACCTTGTCACCTACTGACTAATCTATCCGTATTTCTTTGAAACCTCTTAGTGTCCTCCTCTCAGCTTGTATTCCTACCCAGCTTTGTATTGTCACCCACCTGAAAAATAAAATTCCCTAGCCTGGATTCATGAGATGTGAAGACCCAGCTGAACTTCCAAAATGGTAGGTGGGACCCAGATGTGTCAGCGCTAACCTCATTTGTAACACATAATTTCCAACAGTAGGGAAAGGCTGGTGTGTGTGATTCACACAGGAACAAGGCTTGAACTCAGCAAGGATACTCGAGTTAGTGCTAAGTTGAAACAGGTCTCCTTTTGGTTGTTGCAAGAGTCTTAACCTGCATTGTTAGAGTCTCAAATTTATGGAGTTGGTGTAAATAATCTTGAAGGTGATAAGGTCCAAGTAACTATCATGATGTGAAATTACTTAAGTCCTCCAATGTTTCTTAAAGTTAAAAATAAAACTAACTATAGGTGTCACTAAGGGTTTTTAAATCTATTCTGTTCTGGCAATTATAGTAGTTGCTTGTTAACTTTGCATTAAAGACTCTCTTTCTTAATATTTGCCTGATATCCAAAAGATAGTTATCTCAGTAGAACATTATTGAATTTGTGGTTTGATTGTTAACTGAAAGAGGTTATTAAAGGTTTAGCATGTTTAAGTTTCCCATAACTTGCATGGAATTAGAAAAACAAGATATTGGGAGAAAGTGTTAAACTATTGGGCATGGTGGGCAATTATACAAAATTTCAATTGACCTATTTTAAAGAATTTCCTGTTATGAATGTACCACTGGCAAAAATGCTTGTAGTACCCTTTGAGGATGAGAGGGCCTAAAGTGCCATAATGCAACTGGGACAAGGTCTCCCCATCCCAGCTCTCAACAATAGCCCCTCTAAGCAAAGATTGCATCATTTGGGTACTTTTCTAATAAGGTTGGTATGACTTGAGTGGTTTGGGATATGAAAATTCAGACTTTTATTCTCTGATTCAAAATTGTTTCCTTTGATTATAAATAGCTGAGGTCCTAGCACCGAGCCTTATGATATTCTTCAAGTCACAGCTTGCCAATTTGAAAATATCCCATATATCCTTGATTTTTGTTTCCAGTCTATTTACCTTTCTTTACCCATGCAAATATTCCACTCAAATGAGTGCTTAATATGTTAACCTTTTGTGTGACATCTTATTGAAAGCCTTTCAGAATATATAACAAATATATAACATCTACTAGTTCCCCTTTATCTACCCTTCCAGTTGTAAAGTCAAAATTTGTAAGAAATTCATCAAAATAGGATTTCCCTTTTCTTAAAAACCAAGCTGACTTGTTCTAATCCTATTATGCTTTTCTAAATGTAGTCTTAAGACTTCCTTACACCAATGAATGATGTCAGACTAACTGGCCTTTAGTTCCATTTTCTCTCCTTTCCTTTCTCAGTTAGCACTACTAAATTTCCAAACTACCAAACTGCTGGGGCTGTTCTAGAAGTAGTATAACTAGTTAAGCTATAAATGAACACCGTACTTATATTTGCTCAGTACTGATTTAAATTACAACCTGTATTTAGAGAGGAAATGTAAAAGCTCATCAGCAGTCTAAGTGTTCAACTAATTAATGCTGAAAAACACTCGCCAATGAATAGGGCTTGTTTTTTAAAAAAAAGTCTGAAAAGCGTATCTACCCTGTGAAATCTCGTGCAATTCTAATAAATGCATACATGTGAATTTCAATATTAATTTTCAAAGAAGGCTTCTTCAGGGCACTTTCAAATTGTGAACCATTTCTTTTTAGCTTGTCATCATGCCCTCCCCTTCCTGTCCCACTTACTGTCCTGTCGAGTCTGGCAGGAGACACACCATTGTTCTGGCATTCTCGCATTCTGGATCACTTAATGTAAGCTACTAGCATCTTTTCTTTCATCAGCACCCTGCACCCACTACCCCCACCACCACACCCCCGAACTATAGCGTAAATGCTATCCCTCCATACTTCACTTCAACTCTTATAAAGAGTCATCTAGACTTGAAACGTTAGCTTGCGCTCTCTCTCTCTCCATGGACCTACTGTGATCTCCAGCATTTGTTGTTTTCAGTTAACTTTTAAAGTGCTGTTTAGCCACATTAAACCAGCTGGGTTACTTTTCAGTGATAGGATACTTTATTAGTATTTTTTTGTTTATTATTTTCCACTGTTACAGTGTGATAGGTTGATGCTTGAGAATGAGTTGAGTTAAAATCTGCTTGTTTTGGTATTCTCTAGCTTAGATGAAGTTTCTCAAAGGAGCTGGTGATCTTTTTGCTAATGTGAATTGTTGTGAAGAGGAATACATTACAGCAAAGGGTGGCCAATGTATCCCATGGAAGATGTGTGAATTTCCAACATTTTGCATGGTGGAACTGTCCACTCCTTGGCTGCTATCAACCCTGTACTTTTTTAAAAAAGAAGTTATTTTTAAATATAGTTCCATTTGAATTATAGCACCATCTCTTTTATCCTAATTCTTCATAAAAACTTGGGTGGTTTGATAAGTACAGGTTTTTCTTTTCTTCCTAGTATCGAGGTGGGAATTTGGAGACGTTTCAGGTTCTGTGTTATAGGCAATAGGTGTAGGAGTAGGCCATTCTGCCCTTCAAGCCTGCACCACCATTCATTATGGTCATGGCTGATCATCCTCAATCAGTATCCTGTTCCTGCCTTATCTCCATAACCCTTGATTCCATTATCCTTGAGAGCTCTATCCAACTCTTTCTTAAACAAATCCAGAGACTGGGCCTCCCTGCCTTCTGGGCAGAGCATTCCACACAGCCACCACTCTCTGGGTGAAGAAGTTTCTCTCATCTCTGTCCTAAATGGACGACCCCTTATTTTTAAGCTGTGTCCTCTGGTTCGGCACTCACCCATCAGCGGAAACATGTTTCCTGCCTCCAGAGTGTCCAATCCTTTAATATTTACAGGAGGAAAGATGACCTTTTTCAGAATAAATTGATCTGTGCCACTCATTCCAGGGTTATTGCTAAACCTCACCCATCTTCACAACTGACTTGGCCTATTCTCTAGATCATACCAATATGTTGCACATGACCTGAGTCTTGTTTATATTTTCAGTTGACAATTGTGTAAGATAAAGAATGATGTGAAGTTGCCCTTGTTTCAATTTCTTCCTTTCTTGTCAGAAATTGTTTCAATTTTGATTCCTGTAAAGCATCATGGTGGACCCCTTCACTTTAACTGTTAATTCAAAAGGAAGTACTCAGCAATCCCAATAACTAATGGGTAAAAAGGCACAAGAAATAGGACTGCCGATCTTGCAAGGTTACTCTGAAATGTGAAGAAAAATCTGGCGAGTGCACAAGATATCCAGGGAAAAGGTTGGGTGTGAAAGAAAAAAAATTCTCAAAACATTTGTGTTTTAAAATACTGGAGTTGGAGCTCGGTGGGGGGGGGGGTGGGGGGGCGGAAGGATTCATGACCAAGTGGCGTGACTGGAGGCAGCATGTCATGTGATGGAACCTCCAATAACACAATCCGATCAAATTTGGCAAACCAAATGCGAAATGGTACTGAGGCACGGAGAAAAAAAAATTGCAGTATGTTAACCATTACAACTATTAGGCTAAATCATCTCAGCCTGGGCAGTGGTAAAAGGCTCCTTGAACTACAGAGGGGAAAAATAGGATTGCTGCTGTTGGTTGATTTGTGCTGGATAGTGAATTTGTTTTAGAGTTTGGTTGACAATAGATTCCAGGTTGTCAGTTACATTGTTGCACTTGACTATTCATCAACTAGACCAGGCTGCAAATAACTGATCTTTGCTGATGCAACAAAAGAACACCATCAAAAATCAGACAAGAGGAAGAGAGACCGAAATATTACCTTACCCATGTTTCGTTTTTCAAATGAGAAGATAAATCAAATGAAACTACATATCAGTGGCTCTTCTCCTTGATTTATAGTTAGCGATGAAACTTTGAGTTCAGACTTTTCTGCCAGAACTGCTTTTAAAAGCTGCAGATTGTAATGTAAGTATGTGGATTTATCAAGCATCCTGTCCCCTCCTTGAGATGTTCCAAAGTGCTTTAGAGGCAGTGAATTGCTTTTAGATTGCTGCCCCTGTTATATAGGCTGGTAGAAAATAAACTTAACACACAAGGCTCCGCAAACTGAAAAGCAGAGCAATGACTAGTATAATCTCTTTTGGTGATAATGATTGAGGGATAAAAGTTGGTCAGAGCACACCAAACTGTTTAGTATTTTTCAATCGCCCATGTGGCAGACTTCAGTAGAAATGAACAGTGGACTTTGAAATAAAATTTGGCAGTGTCACAGAGGTGAATGCCTCCAATCCTAGATTCAAACTGACTTGAACTGCGATGGTCAACTGAACAGCCTTTTTGCAAAATAGGAAATAAGCACGTGTTCATTAGAGTTCTAGAGTCTCTGAGGTGTGGAAACAAATCCACACCAACCCTCCGAAAGTATCCCACCCAGACCCATTGCCCCATCTTATTACTTACCTTTCCCCTGACTAATGCACCTAACCTACACATCCCTGAACACTATTGATAATTTAGCTTGGCTAATTCATCTAACCTCTGCATACCTTTGGACTGTAGGAGGAAACTGGAGCACCTGGAGGAAACCCACGCATATACTGGGAGAATGTGCAAACTCCACACAGACAGTCTGCCTGATGCTGGAATTGAACCTGGATCTCTGGCGCTGTGAGGCAGCAGTGCTAACCACTGAGTCACCGTGGTTCTCCGATGCCTCCCCCCTTTTTAGATCACCTCTCCATGACCTGTTGTTGACCTCCACTGACTACATCCATCTCTTTATCCCTTACATTGTGACTGTTCGGCCTTCTGCATCGTGCAACCGTAAACCACCTGGATGAAAAGAATATAAAAGCGTGTGCTGGGGAAACCTCTGAATAGTCCTCCAGGTTCAAGAGGCTGTCCATTGTCTTTAATGCCCACCATTGAGTCACTAATTGGACAATTTGCCAAAGATCTTAATTGAATGGCTGTCTGTTAGTTCCTATACTGTGTATGCTTCTGACGACATCTGGCAACTGGGTCCCAGTGCCTGAGAGTAAAATCTCACCCTAGGTGTGCGAAGTTACCAATGCTGCAAGAATGGAAAAGGATTATGAGAATGACAAAAATCTTGCAAATTGAAGTGCATTGGTAAACTCTTTGCTTTTCAGTACTCTTATTTTTGTTAAAGTTTCATAGTATAATAGAATGGTACATTGAAAAATTTCTGAAAAGTGCCATAAGATTAATGTCCTGCTCCAATATTTCTTTTTATCTGCCAGTTTTTTTTTTAGTCACTGAAACATCTGTGTCTAGTATGTTAAGAATTGAACATACATATACTTCACAATAACATGCTTAAGTTAGTCACTGAAGTATATCTTCTACTTTTTACTTGATACTTTCATTAAGTTTTTGAATGTTTAATCTTAATTTTTTTTCTAAAGTTTACCATTCAAATTTAAATTGCATAGCCTGACCATCACACACTGTTCAGTAAGCTTATGGAGCAATTGCAGTTTCTGCACAAAGGTTTTTCAGAACAGTTCAATGAAACCTTGAAAGTTGTACTCTAAAATCAAAAATAATACTAAAGTTGTCCTTGAGTGAATGAAAGTGATGTTGCTGATTACTTACCAGTTACAGTACAGTAGTCACGGTTTTGTGTTGTTTAAACTTACATTTGAGACTAATGTTTCTCCTTACAAACATCATCTGCAAGTGTGAGCGTGGTTCAGTAGATTTCCAATTTATCCAAACCCAGAATTGGAACCTCTGCTCTGATCTTACTGATGGGGCCATTGACATGCCCCTGTTCCTGATTGTCATTGATAATCTGCCTGAGGTACGCTCAGGCACTTTTGGAGCAAACAAAAATCTTAACAAAAAAACCTGATCCTCCTTTGGTTCTTGCAGACCAAGTTAATTGATTTCCTTAACCCTGTGAAAATGAGAGGTTTTTCTGAATGCTTATTATTTGGCCAACAAGAACTTTGTTGACCTCTCCAGGGTGCATAACAACAGTTCAAAAGTCCTGGCTTTAGAATGCTTTGGGAGGTTCTGTGGTCATTTAAAGCGCAAAATGTATGTAAGAATTTATTTTCCTTTTATAATGGATAGAGGTTTTTAGGGAAATGGAGGTCTTGCCCCACATGCTGTCTGTGATGAGAAAAGGTGGGTGACATGGAATATCTGCCCAGAACCACTTGCTAAAATTTGAAAGGGATACAATCAAAATTCCAGGTTGCTGTCTGCTTCCCATCTTCCCAACAGTTTCTTCAAAAGATAGCTGCAATACTTGGATGTTTGTTAATGAATTTTATTCTTTATGATGCAGGATCTGTAGCAGGGCGTGAAGAAGCACACTGCAAAATGATCAGCTGTGTGTTTCAGTTTCCACCCTTTTCTTTTTGTAGGTGAAAATTGTAACTGGGTTTGGCAGGGTCAACTGGATGTGATTTAGGAACAGGGTGTGGGCTCTTCCTCTCTGTGAGGTCATATTCCAACACAGCCCCACCTGAGATCATTTTAATGCTGTACAGATTAGGGACGGAATCTGGAATTTTCCTCATTTATTTTGCATTGCACTACATGTGCATTTGCTTTGCTAGCTTTTGAGGGCCCCTGTATCAACCAGCCTGTTTAATTGTTAGAACATAATATCACAGCAGATATCTTGCTGAGTTTTCACCTGCCTAAAATCATGAGGTAAGCCGATAAAATATTCTATTTTCTTGTTTTTATTTAATGTGTACTTTGTAAAGGGTGGAGATGATATTTTAATGAGATACGTACTGATGTGTCTGTTTTGTAATAATTGCTCAAAGCTTTTCAGTGGTGCAGGCTGAGCTCGTCTCACGTGGAATCCATATCCATTTAAATAGGGTGGTGTTACAGGGAGAGGTTGCACAAATTATATCTGGTTTCTATAGTGATGAAAGGACTTTCACACCCTCATTTTCTGCAGAAGCACAGCACAGCACAGTTTAAGGGCAGGAAATGTGCCACAGTGGATATCTCCCCACAGGATTCTTTTACCAACGAAAACAGAAGGAATGGTATCACTTTAGAACTAGCAGCAAAGATGCTGTTGCTCAGGATCTAAACTTAAATCTTACATTTAAGCTTTATAATTTTCGTATACCAAAGCTGAGAAACAACATATGAACTACATGTAAGAATAAAGGCATTCTGCATATTGCCTCTAAATAGCTGCAGTAAAATGGAAGTCAGAAGTCCGGTAAAGGTTTGGTCAAACTAAATCTTGTGAACTGCGCTTATTTTGGATGCTAACTAACAAACAGATATTCAAGTCTGGAGGGACAGTAAAGAGGAATCATGAGACTGAATTGCATTAGTTTTGAGGAATGACTGCAGAGGTTAGAAAGGATGTGACAGGGTATATCGAAGTGCCAGTTGGCTTTTTTTTATGTAGGTGTGTTTAGGTCAGGGAGGAAGTGATTCATCCTGTCATGTTGTTACTTGTTACTATTGTTTTATGTTGTGTCATGCCTCATAGTCAGTTTGTCACTATGCCTTTAAGAGATTCCTTCATGATATCAACACTGCATCATAGCATGTGACCTGAGGCTTTAAAGATCTTAATCCATCTCATCCTCAATGACTTGAAGCATGGCACTCTACTGGAAGAATGCTCTTCTTTAATGTAATACAGATCATTGTGTTATAATGCACATTTTGTCAATGCAAATTTGCTGTAACACGATTAACAAATTGGGGCTGCTGTTTCTTCAACGCAAACTTTTAAAATGTGTGTTGGCTGTAACACTATTACATTGCCAGCATTTCAAGCACTGTTTCTAAAGCTCAATTTTTTTTATAACACTGAGTTGCACAAAAACAGAACTATTGTGTTACAGAAGAACTGACTATAGTTTAAGAGTCAAGAATATATGTGCGGGAGGAAGTAATGTTTGTATATAATGGTTGCAATGAATGTCTGTTGTATTCTTCAATGCCATGATAACCACACTCATTTCCATATGCTACAGAAGATTACAAGCATTACTGCACCCGGTAAAATACCCTGTTGGATGCAAATCCTCACCATTTTACATAATTGTCTTGTTCCATAGTTGCATAATGTCAGTGAATTGAAAAGATTGTGCTATGTATGTTTGTAACGACAGACTTTCTGTGGCTGTCTTATGCTAAAGGAAAAATGGCAGCAACAGACGCTACATGCAGTTAATGTTCTTTGTGGTACTGAAACATAATGATCGATCACTTTAAAGTTCTTTGAGATAAAAGCAGTTTAATAAAGAAAAGTCTTCTGCCCATCATTTAAGTAATTGACGAGGAATGGATTGCAGATGGATTGCTAAACTGAATTCAAAGCAGGGATTGGGCGTTGAGAGTAGCACTGTCAGAAAATTGGAAGTCATCTGTCACAGGATCAATGCCTGGTGCCAGTGCTGAACATAACTCCCATTCTCAGGTGATGGGGTGGGGTGGGAGCAGGAGAATGGTATTGAGTTAGAGGATCAGCCATGATCGTCTTAAATGGCTGCGTATGCTGGATGGGCTATCCGTATTTCTGTTTTGGGGTCCTTTTTTGAAGAGTTTTGACTTTGGACTCAAAAACAAAATTTCTAAATTTGTAGATGACACTAAATGAGTGTATTGGGGCAGACATTCTATACTGAGGAGGACTAAACTCATTACAGAAGGACATTTAATAATCTTACTGAGATAGCAAGTAATAAGCAAATAAAGTTCAGCACCAATAACTGAGGTGGTACATTTTGGTGGGAAAATGGAGGAAGTAATTTATTACTTAAAAGATGCAAATCTAGGAGAAGAGGAACAAAGGATCTCAGAATATAAGACTACCAGTCACTGAAAAATGCACCACAGGTTGTCAAGACCATAAAAATGCAAATCGGCTATTAGACTTCATTTAAAGAGTGAGAATTGAATAGCAAAGAAACTGCGAAACCTGGATTGAATTAGATCACGCTGAGAGTATCGTGTGCAATTCGAGCTGCCATGTTACTGAAAAAAAATGTAGAAGTGAAGGAGGTTCAGAGGAGATTTACATGAATGATACAAGAATTCTGTGAGCACACGCATCAAAAAAAATAACAGGTTGAGTCTAGTTTCTCTTGCAAAAGGAAAGCTGAGGTGTCACGTAATAGAGGTCTTTAAAATTGTAGAAGGTTTGGATAGACTGGAGAAAGTGAATGGAGATGAAAAGTAGGTGATATCACTAACCTATGACAGAGTCATAACATTACTCTTACTCCTAGGGTTTAACATCTTTCTTCAGGAATTTCACAGAAATATTGTAGCAGTACATCTAGATTACTTAGTGTGGAAACAGGCCCTTCGGCCCAACACATCCACACCGACCCGCCGAAGTGCAACCCACCCATTCCCCTATATTTATCCCTTTACCTAACACTACGGGCAATTTAGCGTGGCCAATTCACCTAACCTGCACATTTTTGGACTGTGGGAGGAAACCGGAGCACCCGGAGGAAACCCACACAGACACACGGAGACTGTGCAAACTCCACACAGACAGTCGCCGGAGTTGGGAATTGAACCCGAGTCTCTGGCGCTGTGAGGCAGCAGTGCTAACCACTGTACCACCGCGCCGCCCAACTGTAGTTGACGTTGACCTATTTTCTGTAAGTTCTATCTTATCTCAACCAAAAAGCTTTTCTATAAAGTGAAGAATTTCCACTTGATTTAGACATTACTACTTTCTCCCCTCTTTTTAAAGGCTGGGGTATAATTGATAACACTTCTCCAGTAATTGGCCCAAGGTGGTCTGTGCGTGGCACAGTGGCATAGTGGTTAGTACTGCTGCCTCACAGCGCCAGAGACCCGGGTTCAATTCCTGCCTCAGGCGGTTCTTTTTGTGTGGAGTTTGCACATTCTCCCTGTGTCTACGTGGGTTTCCTTCGGGTGTTCTGGTTTAGATTAGATTAGATTACATTACAGTGTGGAAACAGGCCCTTCGGCCCAACAAGTTCACACCGACCCGCCGAAACGCAACCCACCCATACCCCTACATTTACCCCTTACGTAATACTACGGGCAATTTAGCATGGCCAATTCACCTGACCTGCACATCTTTGGACTGTGGGAGGAAACTGGAGCACCCGGAGGAAACCCACGCAGACACAGGGAGAACGTGCAAACTCCACACAGTCAGTTGCCTGAGATGGGAATTGAACCCGGGTCTCAGGCGCTGTGAGGCAGCAGTGCTAACCACTGTGCCACCGTGTCGCCCACCGTTTCCTCCTACAATCCAAAAATGTGCTGGTTAGGTGAATTGGCCATGCCAAATTGCATGTAGTGTTAGGTGAAGGGGTAAATGCAGGGGAATGGGTCTGGGTGGGTTGCGCTTCGGCGGATCGGTGTGGACTTGTTGGGCCGAAGGGCCTGCTTCCACACTAAGTAATCTAATCTAATCATGTGAACCAAGAATACCAAATTATACAAAACAGTGAAAACTTTCTATGTGCTATTCTATTTACTGAAGGATCAATTTGGTGAGTGCCCCTCTAAAATGGAGAAAGGCCAATTTTGATGGTATTAGGGAAGAACTTTCAAAATCTGACTGGGAGTAGATGTTCACGGTAAAGGGACGACTGGAAAATGGGAAGCCTTCAGAAATGAGATAAAGAGAGTCCAGAGACAGTATATTCTTGTTAGGATTAAAGGAAAGGCTGGTACGTATAGACAATGCTGGATGACTAAAGAAATTGAGGGTTTAGTTAAGAAAAAGAAGGAAGCATATGTCAGGTATTCCCAGGATAGATCGACTATAAAGGCTGTAGGACTACACTTAAGAGGGAAGTCAGGACGGCAAAAAGGGGACATGACATAGCTTTGGCAAATAGAGTTAAGGAGAATCCAAAGGGTTTTTATAAATACACTAATACAAAAGG
Organism: Chiloscyllium punctatum; assembly: GCF_047496795.1. NCBI lineage: Eukaryota > Metazoa > Chordata > Chondrichthyes > Orectolobiformes > Hemiscylliidae > Chiloscyllium > Chiloscyllium punctatum. The sequence goes on from NC_092763.1 coordinate 35,864,082, forward strand.
GTAACTAGGGAGAGAATAGGGCCCCTCAAAGATCAGCAAGGCGGCCTTTGTGTGGAGCTGCAGGAGATGGGGGAGATACTAAACAAGTATTTTACATTAGTGTTTACTTGGAAAAGGACAAGGAAGATGTACTATGTAAGGAAATAGATTGTGACATCTTGAAAAATGTCCATATTACACAGGAGGAAGTGCTCCATGTCTTGAAATGCATAAAAGTGGATTAATCTCCAGGATCTGATCAGGTGTACCCCAGGACTCTGTGGGAAGTTAGGAAAGTGATTGCTGGAACTCTTGCTGAGATATTTGTATTATCAATAGTCACAGGTGAGGTGTTGGAAAATTGGAGGTTGGCTAACATAGTGCCACTATTTAAGAAAGATGGTAAGGACAAGTCAGTGAACTATAGACCAGTGAGCCATAGATTGGTGGTGGGCAAGTTGTTGGAGGGAATCCTGAGGGACAGGATGTACATGTATTTGGAAAGGCAAGGACTAAGTAGGGATAGTCAACATGGCTTTATGTGTGAGAAATCATGTCTCACAAACTTAATTGATTTTTTTTTTGAAGAAGTAACAAAGAGGATTGATGAGGGCAGAGTGGTGGTGTGATCTATATGAAGGCATTCGACAAGATTCCCCATGGGAGACTGGTTAGCAAGGTTAGATCTCCTGAAATACAGGGAGAACTAGCCATTTGGATACAGAACTGGCTTGAAGGTAGAAGACAGAGGGTGGTGGTGGATGGTTGCTTTTCAGACTGGAGGCCTGTGACCAGTGAGATGCCACAAGGATCGGTGCTGGGTCCACTACTTTTCATCATTTATGTAAATGATTTGGATGTGAGCATAAGAGGTAGTTAGTAAGTTTGCAGATGACACCAAAATTGGAGGTGTTGTGGACAGTAAAGAAGATTACCTCAGCTTACAATGGGATCTTGACCAGATGGGCCAATGGGCTGCGAAGTGGCAAGTTTAATTTAAATAAATGTGAGGTGTTGCATTTTGCGAAAGCAAGTTTTAGCAGGACTTATACACTTTATGGTAAGGTCTGAGGGAGTGTGGCTGAACGAAGAAACCTTGGAGTGTAGGTTCATAGTTCCTTAAAAGTGGAGTCGCAGGTAGATAATATAGTGAAGAAGGCGTTTGGTACACTTTCCTTTATTGTTCAGAGTGTTAAATACAGGAGTTGGGAGATCACCGGAAGAATGTTGTGAAACTTGAAAGGGTTCAGAAATGATTTACAAGGATATTGCCAGGGGTTGGAGGATTTGAGCTATAGGGATAGGTTGCAATAGGCTAGGGCTGTTTTCCAGGGTAAAAACAATGACTGCAGGTGCTGGAAACCAGATTCTGGATTAGTGGTGCTGGAAGAGCACAGCAGTTCAGGCAGCATCCAAGTAGCTTCGAAATCGACGTTTCGGGCAAAAGCCCTTCATCAGGAATAAAGGCAGTGAGCCTGAAGCGTGGAGAGATAAGCTAGAGGAGGGTGGAGGTGGGGAGAGAGTAGCATAGAGTACAATGGGTGAGGGGGGGAGGGGATGAAGGTGATAGTTCAAGGAGGAGAGGGTGGAGTGGATAGGTGGAAAAGAAGATAGGCAAGTAGGACAAGTCCGGACAAGTTATGGGGACAGTTACTGAGCTGGAAGTTTAGAGGTGGGGGAAGGGGAAATAAGGAAGCTGTTGAAGTCCTCATTGATGCCCTGGGGTTGAAGTGTTCCGAGGCGGAAGATGAGGCGTTCTTCCTCCAGGCGTCTGGTGGTGAGGGAGCGGCGGTGAAGGAGGCCCAGGACCTCCATGTCCTCGGCAGAGTGGGAGGGGGAGTTGAAATGTTGGGCCACGGGGCGGTGTGGTTGATTGGTGCGGGTGTCCCGGAGATGTTCCCTAAAGTGCTCTTCTAGGAGGCGCCCAGTCTCCCCAATGTAGAGGAGACTGCATCAGGAGCAATGGATACAATAAATGATATTAGTGGATGTGCAAGTAAAACTTTGGATGTGGAAGGCTCCTTTAGGGCCTTGGATAGAGGTGAGGGAGGAGGTGTGGGTGCAGGTTTACCAGTTCCTGCGGTGGCAGGGGAAAGTGCCAGGATTGGAGGGTGGGTTGTTTGGGGGCGTGGGCCTGACCAGGTAGTCGCGGAGGGAACGGTCTTTGCGGAAGGCGGAAAGGGGTGGGGAGGGAAATATATCCCTGGTAGTGGGGTCTCCCTCCCACTCTGCTGAGGACATGGAGGTCCTGGGCCTCCTTCAGCGCCATTCCCTCACCACCAGACGCCTGGAGGAAGAACGCCTTATCTTCCGCCTTGGAACACTTCAACCCCAAGGCATCAATGTGGACTTCAACAGTTTCCTCATTTCCCCTTCCCCCACCTCTAAACTTCCAGCTCAGTAACTGTCCCCATAACTTGTCCGGACTTGTCCTACCTGCCTATCTTCTTTTCCACCTATCCACTCCACCCTCTCCTCCTTGACCTATCACCTTCATCCCCTCCCTCACTCACCCATTGTACTCTATGCTACTCTCTCCCCACCCCCACCCTCCTCTAGCTTATCTCTCCACGCTTCAGGCTCACTGCCTTTATTCCTGATGAAGGGCTTTTGCCCGAAATGTCGATTTCGATGCTACTTGGATGCTGCCTGAACTGCTGTGCTCTTCCAGAACCACTAATCCAGAATAGGGCTGTTTTCCCTGGAGCGTCGGAGGCTGAGGGGTGACCTTATAGAGGTTTATAAAATCATGAGGGTCATGGATAGGATAAATAGACAAAGTCTTTTCCCTGAGGTGAGAGTCCAGCACTCGAGGGCATAGGTTTAGGGTGAGAGGGGAAAGATATGAAAGAGACCTAATGGGCAACTTTTCCATGCAGTGGGAGGTGTGTGTAAGACATGGGCTGCCAGAGGAAGTGGTTGGGGCTAGTACAATTGCAACACTTAAGAGGCATCTGGGTATATGAATAGGAAGGATTTTGAGGGATATGGGCTGGGTGCTGGCAGGTGGCACTAGATTGGCTTGGGACGTTTGGTCGGCATGGATGAGTTGGACTGCAGGGTCTGTTTCTGTGCTGTACATCTCTATGACTCTATTAGCATTGTATTTTTCTTAATTCCTCTATGTTTTCCAAAATTGTATTTTTGGATGTCTCTATTTTCATAAATACTGCATTTTGCTGGTAAAATTATATTGTAAATGTACTGGTTGTAGTTGATCTACTTTTACATGGTGCAGGAAGTACGTGTTAATTTTTCACTATCGTAGTGAGCTCAAATGCTTATTCAGCTATACTGCGGATAACTGCGAGAATGTTACTTAAGTTTGTGTTACGGGGAGGTCTGTATATGAGGGCTGAGAACTGGGAGTCGGTCTGACCCATTAAGTCTCTATTGGTACTGTGCATAGGTTGTATTAAAGGGTTTAGCTGAGTCAAGGACAGTGATCAAACCAATGCAAATCTGTTAAAAAGGCTGCGCAACAAATTGCACTCCATGTCTATCAAATTATCCCACTAAACACACTTCGAACACTATAGGATTTGGACAAGACTGAAGTTGGGGGTTATATCTAGACATTAGAAGTTACATCAGAATTGAATTTGACCCACATTAAAATGAAAGCCTCATTAAGGAAGAGAAAGAAAACCGAAAAGGCTGGAAATACTCAATGAACAGGCAGGGTCAATTAAGAGAGAAACAGTAGTTAAAGATGGTTCCTTAAATAGTTTGGTTGAAATACTATTTCTTCATTAGTTAGGCATCCATTATTCAAAGAAACATTTTCTTCCGAACTGAATTTGTAAATGTGTTTAATATATGATTCTGTTGTCGCAAAATGTAGGCAAACCTTCTGTGCTTTATTTGGTCTCGTCTTTTGTGTGCTTAATTTAACTGTGTGGAATGCTGTGTTGGCATTTTAGATGCTGCAGCTTTTTTTTTTCACAATGTCACTTGCATTGGCTTAATTATTTGTAACTAGCCTGTTCAGACATATTGTTCCCAACTCCATGGTAGATGGGAGTTGAAGCCAGACTTCTGGCTCAGTGGCAGGGGCAATATCACTACTCCACGAACACTTAAAAATTTATTTTTAATCAAATGCATTTCTGAATGACATCGATTGGGACAGGTAATCGCAGTTGTTTAAAATCACCTAAACCTAAAATGCATCTCCATACTTCTGACTGGAGGTTTTCTAGCTTTTACTCATAGCTATTGCAAGTTTGGTCAGAGAAAAGTCTTTAAATGATGAAGCTTTGTAAGATGGCACAATTTTGAACGTGATGCCTATAGACAGCGAAGCACTTCTCACAGTTGTTTTCATTCAAAACAGCATTGAACTTCCTCCTTCTAGCTATGTACACCAAAAGTTATGAATCTCTTGTACACACTCTAAGCTCCCAGCATGTTGGCAGTTCCTTGCTGTTAAGAGCATTTTGAAAGAAAATGGACCACAATTTTTTTTTATCTGAATACAGATCAAAACTGCCATTGAAGGAGGTCTTGGAGAAAGTTGTTCAAAAGCAAAGTACAACACATGCTGGAAACCTGAAGTTAAAAACATGAAGTATTGGTATTATATTTGTGGAGAGGAATTACCATTTCAGAATCAGTGGTACTCAACTCTCATGCTTATGTCTCAGTTATAGTAAAATACAAATCCAAAGTGAATTAACCAATTTCGTAATAAAGATCTGTATTTCACTTCCACCTTGGATAGTAAACCCACTCCTTAACCCCTCTCGGGAAATTTGCAATGGGTGACTGAATGCTTGTTTGTTTCCCATAGAGTGGGGACTGTAGCCTAAGGGTGGGATTCAGCATTCTGCAGGAAAAACATTGCACATCATTTTAAACTGGGCTTTTGTTAATCTTTGCTCTTCTCACTTGGCTTCTGATTTTCGTTGTGCCCTTTATTTTTCTCTTTACAGAAATTCAGGTCATTCTTGTTAATTGCTGTACTATTTAAAAGAGCTTTTACTTTTTCATGCAACTCATTGCAAAATAACTTTTTCATTTAGGGAAGCTTAGCTTGCAAAACTACTATGTTTTATTGTATGCCATATATCCAGGTCATTTGCATTTGAAAAAAAATTATTTGAGCACATCCTTAACCAATGATGCCCATTGATGTTTGTTGTCACATATGTTGACGTGGTAAAATGGCCCAAACTTGCTGTACTGTGAGCTGTAAGGAACTTGAGAGCAGCTGTATAGGGTGGAGAGCCACATAACTGGCCTAGTTTTAATGTGGCTTGATGTACAATGAGGCAGACGTCTTCATTTCTTGAGGTGCCAAAAGATCACTTGTGATATATATTTTTGCTGCAATAACAGCTGGCCAGTTATTTAAGTCAGCTACATCAGATGATTTCAAATGAAGCTGTAGTTGAAAGGCTGGAGATTTTGTTGTTTTTGTTCTGATGTTGGCTTTCAAAATCATGTTTTGATCTATTTCTCCTTCCCTGTAGCTTCTCTTTCTCCCTGATCCCACTTTGTATAAATCTTAACTTGTCATTTCATTTCTAAGTAGCTGCCGATTTCCCCTCCTAGCCGAACAAAATGGCAGCCAGGATGTTGAAGTCCTTGCACTTTAAGCAACGAAGATAGACTATTCAAATCCTAGCTTACTTTAGAACTATATTCCTTCTTAATACGTGAGGTGACATAAATGGTTGCTATTTTGGATCCGTTCAGCAGATGTACTATTCCACCGGACAAATGTTCATATTCCTGACTATTTGCTTAATCTGGTATACGGTCAAGCAGTCTGCAATAAACTCTTGTTCATGCGTGAAAGGCCTAAAATAATCTGATTTTGTTTCTGCTGTCAGTTATGCGTTGTTTTTGCTCTCTTTGCCCTTTTTCCTTTCATCTTCCTACTGGTGCTTTCCATCTTTACTGGGTCCTCCTGAATTGCACAGTTGTGTAACTGATAAAGTAGCAGGGACAATCTGGTCCAAGTCAATAACTGCAACCATGTACATTTTATATAGCAACATTAAAGCACCGCAAGGAGCTTTGAAAATAAATTTGAAACAGAACCACATAATTAGGACAAATGAGCCAAAGCTCTCTGAAAGAGCTAGGTTTTGAGGAACATCTTAGAGAAAGAAGCAGCAAGCATTAGAGAGAAAATTCCAGAAATTGGACATTGAAACCATGGCTGTCAAATATGGAGCATTGGAAATAGAATATCACAACAAGCCAGAGTTGAGGTGCAGAGATCTCCTGAGTTGTAGGTCTAGAAGAAGCTACAGAAAGGTTGGCAGTAGATTGACTTGGTGAATATTCTCATTTTTAGTGTCCACATGAAGGACTGAAATGTTGCCATGTGGAAAATCTAGGGTCTCACTGCCCTGGAACTTCACTGACCTCTAGCTAGCCAATGGAATGAAATGGGAATATTCAGAGTAGCATTGGATTAAGTGGATAAAAATTCTGAGCATTCAGGCAACCACATTTTTGCCCCCTGATTTCCAGGATTTGCAAGGTGGGCGATGGCCTACAAACCTACTCCAGGAGGCAGGTTAGATATGTTAATGAGGCTGAAAGCCTCTGATTTAATGTGCTCTGCAAGTTAATGGATCAATTGGAATTCCTGTGGCTTGGGAAATCTGAAATATCCCTGTGGATTACAAGACGCTGCAGTGTTCCTCCTCCCCCATAATCACCCCACATGCAAGGGGATGGCACAGTGGTCAGTGCTGTTCCCTCCCAGTGCCAGATACCTGGGTTTGATTCCATCCTCGCGCGAATGTGTGGAGTTTGCGCACACTCCCCGTGCCTGCGTGGGTTTCCTCTAGGTGCCCTGGTTTCCTCCCATAGTCCAGAGATGTGGAGGTTAGGTAGACAGGCCATTCTAAGTTGTCCACAGTGTGCATCGATGTGCAGGTTAGGTGGGTTAGCCATGGGAAATGTACAAATGCATGGGGTGTGGGGTTGGTCTGTTTGTCTGTTGGTCTGATGCTCTGCAGAGAATGAGTCAGTGTAGACTTGATGGGGCAAATTGCCTCCATCCACACTGTAGCGAGTCGATGCAGATGCATACGCAGCCTCTTTGATTCGTCCTCATCCTCGTCCTCCTCCCAATGGGACTGGGTGGGGTGGATTGCTGGATGGCAGACAGTTGCTTGTAATCAGCAATTGGATCAACCTAGCTCTGTGCCGCCTTCTGGCCAATTGAAACCAAACCAGTCAGGAACTTTTAAACTTCCAGGTTTTCTGTGTCGTCCTGAATTGCGGCTCCCGGTGAATCAGTAACTAACATTACCCCAATTTGATTCTAGGAACCTGAGAAACCTTTGAACTCGAGCCATAACTGAAAAAGAGTATCCTTGATCACCTACTGTTCAGATAATTTCTTTAGGAATTTTAAAATTCGCATTCATCAGCAACTGCCTTGTCCTCCCAATCGCTTGGTTTGTCTAGCACTAAAGCAGATGGATCCGTATCCATTTATTGTTTGTGCAAAGAAAAGCTTTTGCATGTTCACTTCCACGTGCTGGGATGACTATCTAGGCAATGCCATGGTTCAGGATTAGAGGGAAAAGATGATTTTGTGCATTTGTTTGTTTCACAAGTTGTTAATGATCCCCTCTGTCACGAATACTTAACTTCTTTCAATAGGGCAGTGCAGATATAAAAGGGAATTCAGTTTAGGTGTTAAGAAACTTCAGTCTGTTTGTCTTCTAGAAGATGTTTTAAATATTAACTCTGTTTAAATTTGTTTAGTCCCAGCTGCTGATTGAAATCATTTAATATGAGATAAGGTTATCTGTTAAGGCTAAGGATAAGCCAAAGAGATTCTACAAGTATGTTAAGTGCAAGATAGTAACGAGTGAGAGAATAGAGCTCCTTCAAGATGAACAAGGTTGTCTATGTGTGGAAACACATGAGCTGGGAGAGATACCAAATGAATATTTGTATCAGTTTTTACTGTGAAAACAGATGGTAGAGGCTAGGCAACTCAGGGAATTAAATATTGATGTCTTCAAAACAGTCCACATTACAGAAGAGGAGGTGCTGGAGCTCTTAAAAAAAGGTAAATAAATCTCTGGGTGCTGATCAAATGTATCCCAGGACATTGTGGGAGGTTAGGGAAGAAATTGCAGGGCCCCTTGCTGAGATATTTGTATCATCGGTAGTCACAGGCGAGGTGCTGGACAACTGGAGGTTAGCCAATGTTATGCCTTCTTTTAAAAAAAGACTGTAAGGGGAAGTCTAGGTACTCTAGACTGGTGGCATCAGTGATGGGTAAGTTGTTGGAGGGGATTCTGAGAGGTCGGATTTACATGCATTTGGAGAGGCAAGGACTAATTAGAGTAGCCAGCATGGGTTTGTGCATGGGAAATTGTGTCTCTCAAACTTGATTGAAACATTTTGAGGACATAACCAAATAGAATGAGGGCAGAATGTGGACATCTGCATGGATTTTAGTAAAGCCTTTGTCAAGGTTCTGCATGGTAGACTGATAAGTAAAGTTAATCACATTGGCTCGATGGTAGGAGACAGAGGGTCGTGGTGGAGGGTTGTTTTGGGCTGGAGGCCTGTGATCAGCAGTATTCTGCAGGGATTGGTGCTGGGCCCACTGTTGTTTATCATTTACATAACCAATTTGAATGAGAATATAGGAGGTATGGTTAGTAAGTTTGTGAATGATACCCAAGTTGGTGGTATAGTTGACAGTGAAGAAGGTTTTCTAAGATTACAAAGAGATCTTGATAGTTTGGGCCAATTGGCTGAGGAATAGTAGATGAAGTTTAATTTGGATAAGTGTGAGGCATCCCAGTTTGGTTAAATGAACAAAGGCAGGACTTACACAGTTGTTGGGGGTAGGGTCTTGTGTAGATCTGTTGAATGGAGAAACCAAGAGATTCAGGTACATAGTTCTTTGAAAGTTCCGTCACAGGCAAACAGATTGGTTAAGAAGGTGTTTAGCACTCTAGCCTTCATTGGTCAGTGCATTGAATATAGAAGTTAGAGTCCTAGAGATGTACAGCACAGAAACAGACCCTTCGGTCCAACTTGTCCATGCCGACCAGATATCCTTACCTAATCTAGTCATGTTTGTCAGTATTTGGCCCATATCCCTCTACATCCTTCCTATTCATATACCCATCCAGATGGGTTTTAAATGCTGTAATTGTACCAGCCTCCACCACTTCCTCTGGCAGCTCATTCGATACATACATCACCCTCTGTGTGAAAACGTTGGCTCTTAAGTCCCTTTTATATCTTTTCCCCTCTCACTCTAAACCTATGCCCTTTAGTTCTGGACTACCCCACCCCAGGGAAAAGACCTTGTCTGTTGACCCTATCCATGCCCCTCATGATTTTATATACCCCTGTTAGGTCACCCTTCAGCTTCTGATGCTCCAGGAAAACAGCACCGGACTATTCAGCCTCTCCCTGTAGCTCAAATCCTCCAACCCTGGCAACATGCTTGTAAATCTTTTCTGAACCCTTTCAAGTTTCACAACATCCTTCCAGTAGGAAAGAGACCAGAATTGCACGCAAAATTCCAACAGTGGCCTAACCAATATCCTGTGCAGCTGCAACATGACCTCCCAGCTCCTATAATCAATGCTCTGACCGACAAAAGAAAGTATACCAAACACCGCCATCACTATCCTAACTACTTGCAACTCTACTTTCAAGGAACTGAACCTGCACTCCAAGGTCTCTTTGTTCTCATGCTGCTGTTGTGCAGGACATTGGTGAGACCACTTTTGGAGTACTATATTGTTCTGGTGGCCCTGCTATAGGAAGGATGTTATTAAATTGGAGGGGGTTGAGAAAAGATTTACCAGGATGTTGCCAGGACAGGAGGGTTTGTGTTAAGGAGAGGCTGGATAGGCTGGGTAACTTTTCACTGAAGTGTAGGAGATTGAGGGCTGACCTTAGAGAGGTTTATAAAATCATGAAGGATATAGATAAGGTGAATAGCAAAGGTCTTTTCCCAGTTGAAAACTGGAGGGCATATTCTTTAAGGTCAGAGGAAAAAAATTTAAGAGACCAGAGGGGCAGCTTTTTCACACATAATGTTGATTATGTGAAATGAACTGCCATAAGAAGTGATAGATGCAGGTACAATTATAACATTTAAAAGACATTTGGACAGGTATGTGACTAGGAAAGTTTTAGAGGGATAGGAGCCAAATGCTGGCAAGTGAGAAACTTGGTTGGCATGGAGGAGTAGGGCTGAAAATGTGTTGCTGGAAAAGTGCAGCAGGTCAGGCAGCATCCAAGGAACAGGAGAATCGACGTTTTGGGCATAAGCCCTTATGCACGAAACGTCGATTCTCCTGTTCCTTGGATGCTGCCTGACCTGCGCTTTTCCAGCAACACATTTTCAGCTCTGATCGCCAGCATCTGCAGTCCTCACTTTCTCCTCGATGGAGGAGTAGGACCAAAGGGTCTGTTTCTATGCTTTGACCCTAAGATTCTATTTCAAAACTATGTAGACCTTGCTGCAAAATCACTTTGTTTTGAGATATACTTTAATTGGGTCTTTTCATCTTGCATTAATTGAAACTCCTGGAAAACAAATTAAGTTGAGAATGGCATGGAAGAAATGTAAGTGGTCATTTGAAAAGTGCAATCCTGCTTAATGCCACAAGCATGGTTACTGAATGTTGGGTGTTATTTGCTATAAAATGGTTTTCAGATAGTTGAAAAATGTTATTCAGTAGGTGGATAAAGGTGGTGGTAATACCCCTCCTTTGGCGAAGAATTCCCTCAGAATTTCTCTTGAATGTGTTGGTTTGTACTGTAGGATGTCTGTTTGGGCATCTTGCACCCTTCTGAGTATCTGTGCAAACCAGATGAATGTGGGTAGGCTTCCATTGGTGAGTATCACAGCTGAGTCCTTTCCCGTCCAACATAACACTGTCCAGGAGAGTTATGCTGAATAGCAATTGGCAGTAGACATCCTAGCTAATTTATGTTCTGGGTTGAGTTGTATGCTACCAAGCACAATATAAAGATGCAGACTAAGACTGTATTCTGCACATAGTTGCTGAGGAAAATTACATCTTTATAGAACACTAGTTAGGCTTCTACTGAATTATTGAGGAGAGTCTTGCTACCAAGATTGGTGTAGAAGAGATTTGCAAGAATGGCTCTAATAATAATGGATTTGTTAAATGGGGATACTGAAGAAGTTTGGGTTATTCTCTGTAGAGCATATAGAGTTAAGAGAAACTTTGGTAGATGCAGTCAGATATAGAGGAAATATTTTACAGTTGCATGGTAGCCATGCTATGCAGATGACCCTGATTAATGTTAATTGGCAAAATAACCAGGGTGGGGGGGAGAATGAAAACAGGACATACAGGAGAAACTCAGCAGGTTTGGTAGCATCTGCGGAGGGTGAAACAGAGTTAATGTTTTGGTTCCACATGGCCTTTTCGGGACAGTAGAGTCCAAAGAAATCATATTGGACTAGAAACATTCACTCTGCTTTCTCTGCACAGATGCCGCCAGACCTGCTGAGTTTCTCTAGCATTTTCTGTTTTTGTTTCAAATGTCTATGCATCCACAATATTTTGTTTTTATTTGAAGCAAAATAAGGTTTTGTTTTAACACAATGACTTGTGGAAATAATTCCTGAAAGAATTGTGGAAGCAGATTCAGGAGTTAACAATCAAAAAGGGAATTAAATAAATCTTTTTGAAAGCAGATCAGGTTGATGGAGAAGGAATGGATGAATAAAATTGTTTGGGTAGCTCTTTCCAAGAACCAGTATAGCCATGATGGACTGAATAGCTGCCTTCTGTTCTATGACTTCACATGTATCCCCACACGTGGTTTGGCTGATCTGAGGATCCACCCATGGACAAGTTTGTAATGCCACACCCCACCAATCTATGCTGGGAAATGTGCATGTGCAGCTTGTAATGTGGCTTACTGGCATTGGGTGACTCCAGAGCAGGTCAGAGGTCGCACTTCCTCCCTGTTATTTACAGTGGAGCTGTTCCAGGCCACTCCCATAAATCTGTCTGAGGGAGCAGTCATGATAGACAGGTCTCTATACTGTCAACAAAATAAATGGTTTTGTTTTTAAAACGCCAAATTACAATTACTACAGTTTCCTTCAAGAAGATCATTGAACACAAAGCAATTCCTTAAGATTTTATTTTAAAGACAATCTTCAGGACTCTAAATATAATAAGGATTCTGTGGTAATGCACTTGAGATTTATAAATATTTTGCATAACTAATTTTAATCAAACCTGAAACAATGAATCGATTTTAATTTACTAATTAATTCAATATATTTAAAATGAATTGAAATAAATATGCTATTTATTTTATATTAAATTATTTTAAATACATCTTCTGATAAATTAAACCTACCCATTGAATTTGTTAGTGTGCATAGCTTCTGTTTGTTGAATTTAAATGAGAAACATTCTTTTATTCCAGTTCATAGTCCAGTATGATGGACAAGAGTATCAGAGATACTCTGCGAATCTGTCCCTTCAACCTCCAATTTAAGGCCCCTATCCATTTTGTTTTGTCTGGAACATAAGTTGCTTCAGACTCTTGCAAGGTTTGAAATTTAAGTGACTTTACGTTTTATAAATGGTAGAGGCACGTGCTGCTATCCTGTGTGATGACATTTTGTGTGATAGCTGACTCTCCTATAAGATCATTCTGCAATTGGCTGAATGTATTGATCTGGGATTCAGACATTGAAGTGTCAGATGTTTTTAGCAGGTTGATGTTAGGAGGGAATGTTTTATTGAACTCTCTTGGCAGCAGATGTTCCTGTGCGTGTGTATTTGTTTTGAATGATTTGGACTGATTTAATCTCTCCAATTTGAATTGTGACATTTGATGTTAAGATTATTTTCTAGATCCATACCTTCTTTATTTTTGCAATACCTGTGTAAAAGCATACACTGTACTGTTTTGCGGTTCCCTTTCCATGTCCTATTCTTGTTACCATGACAACTGCTGGTTCAAATCAACTGCTGGTTCAATGTGAAATAAGAAAATGTTCCATGGGGTTGGGCACTAAATCTGACCTGTTGATTATAGATAGGATTGTGTGTCTGTGGAAATCGGCACAACAAGTAGCTATGTATTGGGGTGGGAAGGAGAGTATAACCAGGTGTGTTTTTGGTGGGGGAGGAAATATTGAACATAGTGTAAGAAGGCTGTGTTGGAAAGGGAAAGTCCAGCAATGTAGTACAGATTATGACTGGAGCAGATTATGGCTGATGTGGCAGGACTGTGTGGGGAGGATTTACAGCATGTGTATCCATATCAGAACAACATAATGATTCACCAGTAGTACAACAGGGACCCACAAATGTGCATGCAGGAGAGAACCTATTTATTTTGGAAAGCAATTTACCTTTTAAGTAACAATTTATCTTCTGTCTTTTTAATGTCTATCTTTGCTATGTTGAAACTAGTTCCATTCCTGGTGATTAGGAGGAGTTTTTGTTTGAATGAGAAAAGCTGGGGAGACTGCTCCTGAAGTTGGAGACTTTTTTTTGTCCAGCTGTCATCATTGTAGCCCTAGTGCTCACTGGATGTATTGATGAGTTGTGGTGTTACTTTTGGGTTTCTAATTGCTACTACTCTTGCTGGTCATTGCAGTACTACTGGGCTTCTTTGATAGCTTGGTGAATGTTCACCAGCTGTAATAACTCTTTCCACAATGCTACTCATACACTGGGAGCTTCCACTGCTGCTGATATTTGCAGCTTTTGATCAATGGGTAATTTACACAGCAGACGAATCGCATGTATCTGTAAATAGGTCATGCTAGAACTCAGCAAAGATATTATTTTACATTTTTGCACACTTGATCTATTCCATAGTAAGTGAACAGTTTCTATATTTAAACACTTTGCGAAAGGTACTTATGCAAGGATGCTAAATCCGCTGAAGGCTGACACAGACAGCTTCCTGGTACCAGGTTCAAATGAAGGGTACATATGGGGAGGATATCATTACTGAGAATGTTTACCCTTTAGTGGGCAGATGGTTAGCACTGTTGCCTCACAGCGCCAGAGATCCGGGTTCAATTCCCGCCTCAGGCGACTGACTGTGTGGAGTTTGCACGTTCTCCCCGTGTCTGCGTGGGTTTTCTCCGGGTGCGCCGGTTTCCTCCCACAGTCCAAAGATGTGCAGGTCAGGTGAATTGGCCATGCTAAATTGCCCGTAGTGTTCGGTAAGGGGTAAATGTAGGGGTATGGGTGGGTTGCGCTTGGCGGGGCTGTGTGGACTTGTTGGGCCGAAGGGCCTGTTTCCACACTGAGTAATCTAATCTAATCAAATTACTGGTGAGCCTGTGAGAGCCCTGTCTTCCTGTCTTATTTCCTCCTTGGAAAGGCCAGTCCCGGGCAATGTCTGTTCCTCCTGGGATCACAGACCTTGGGACTGGAAGTTCCCAGAAGACCATCAGTTTTTCATTATTTGGCAACAGCATGGCTAAGTGGTGGATCTAGCTGATAGTGCTCCCACCCAAGGTCTATGATCATGAAGGGAGGTAGGCCCACAGGTGAGAGTTGGTGGGGTGAGGAGTTAGCAGCAAGGCCAGGAGGGGTAGCTTGATTGGGTTCCCCCTCCCCAAAGTCAGTGCTGTCAATTGAGCACTGAGTTCTTGAACAAAAGTGCAATTGGGATGGTGACAGGCTCCCCATCTGCCACTCTCCTGTCCATTTAATTGCTCTCTGCTACCAAGCATGCCATGGAAGGCATTAAAGTCATCTTATTGTCTACCTTTTCAATGGCAGGAGTATCTCAATGATTACCAGGGGTGGAAGTCCAATTAATGTCGCTTTGTTAACCCAAGGACACTGGATAGAGTGTAATTCAATCCTGCCAGCCTAATTGATATTGCTAACCTAGTACAAGTTGGCAGGAAACTTGGCATCTTCTTGGGTCACTTGGATTTGTAATACACCAGATTGGGGTGTGATTTTTTTGAGAGTATTATATTTAATAGCAGACTGCATTCTCAGAATGCATTTTAACCAATGTGCAAATGCAGCTAATTGTACTCTTATTTCATTAACATAATGAGTGCTGTCCGTTTTCTGCAGTTAGCATTCTGTGATCAAATTAAATCTAAACCTAGTATGGCTGTACTTCCTATTTTGCTGACTTACGCATTTAATAGATTATTTTCTGAATTGATTGGGAATAATTCTCAGTCTTGCACTTAAGTATTCTTGTCATAGAATGACCATTGAAGAAGTTCAGTTTGAAGCTAATGAAAATGAGCCTTTGGTGATGGAAGTTCCTTCAATCATTGAGCCCATTCATTGAAATCTGCTTCATGGAAATGAAATTCAGGTTGATTCTTAGAGTTCTGCTGCGTAAACTGGAGATGGGGCATTAACATTTGATAGCAGTAATGAATTAGGTAAAAACAATGACTGCAAATGCTGGAAACCAGATTCTGGATTAGTGGTGCTGGAAGAGCACAGCAGTTCAGGCAGCATCCAAGTCACTTCGAAATCGATGTTTCGGCCATTCCTGATGAAGGGCTTTTGCCCGAAATGTCGATTTCGAAGCTACTTGGATGCTGCCTGAACTGCTGTGCTCTTCCAGCACCACTAATCCAGAATCCAGCAGTAATGAATTGGCAATCAGTATATTGTCACAAAGGCCCTGATTTTCTTGTGATTGGTTTACTGTTTATTATAAATACAGTAGTTGTGTACACAAATCTACATATTGAAAATTATATGTATTGACTTTTATGATGGAATTAGGTATTGTAATTCACTAATTTTGCAATTGATTTACCTGCCTGTCAGAGGCATTTTACATTTTTCAATTTACAAATTAATAATTGTTTTATTGATTCTAATGTATCTTAAAATTGACAGAGCTGACATTTTACAATTGTCTCCAAACAGTTAGGCTGCATGTTAGTTGTAAGATGATTTTAAGCTTTCTTCTTTAAGTTCCTGCTACTTTTGTACAATATGGAAATACATAATAAATGGTCTCTTAATTATGCCATGTAATAATCTGTACCAAATATAAAATCATTTTCAAACTTTAACTTCACTCCAGACGTAGGAGGTAATGCACCTTTTTAAAAAAAAATTTGTTTAACTTGACACCAAAGTCCAGATTTTCAAGGTTGCACGTCATCTCTGGAAGTATTTAAAAGTGGCAGGTGGGACTTGATTCTGGAACTTGATTCCCAGATCCATTGATCCCACAGGATAAGGGTTTGGCTGGTGATCTCCATACAGCACCTCTTAGCCTGGCTGCGTGTGTAGGCATTTTATATACTTCCAGTTTTCATGGCTTTGTGGCAGATTCTGGATGTGTTGTAGATAACGATCCCTCGGAATAATGAGCCAAAAGTAGGATATGAGAGCCTATTGGAAGATAAGTTAAAATGGTTTTACCAAGCTCTGCATTATGCACTATGTAAAGAGAAATGAATCCTATAATAACAATAGCCAATCTTGAATTTGAGGAAAAAAGATAACCAATTCAGAAATTTGGTTTGAAAAACATGTCCGTTCTCACGATTCATTGAATTGTCAACCATACATAGTATCAAAAGAAACCCATAGCCCTCAGTCTTGTCCAAACCAACATGCAAGCATTGACAAAACAAGAGCAAAGGATAAAATAATTCATTATAACCTCAGATTTCAGTCCATCAAAGCAAACAATCCATTTCCAATCCATTTGACAAAGGGTCAGTTAGACTCGAAATGTCAGCTCTTTTCTCTCCTTACAGATGCTGCCAGACTTGCTGAGATTTTCCAGCATTTTCTCTTTTTGGTTTCAGATTTCAGCATCCGCAGTAATTTGCTTTTAATCCATTTCTATTTGTCAAACCGGAACCCCTATTGAGTTAATCCACTTGGAAACTTTGGAGCTCACACAAGCACTGTCATGGACCAGTTTGGAGAAATCAGTATCAGGCCTCCAGCCTCAAAACCAATTTGCTGTGTTCCAGGATTTGCTATGAGTGCCTAATAATCAATTCATCTTGTGTATCTTCTCCTTTAATCACTGACTCTGCACTAAATTGTTTGGTTTTGGGGATTATGGGTATAAATTGGCTTATTAATCAACATCCCAGTGGCTGGGGTAGTCTGACCAGTATGCTTCCTGTTGTGACAAGTGGGATGACAACCATTCTTAGATATTTTGACTCCACCTGTTCTCACATGTTATGACACACCTCTGAAGCAGTTGGGACCTCTGGCCCAGAGATAGAGACACTACCACTCCAGAAGGGCCCTTATGTCCTGACCTATAAATAACTCTATCTGATTGATCCTTTCAAAGGATTAAGAACGGCAGGCTTCTGTTGAAGGCATATTTCTGAAGGTGTGTTTCATTCCTACAGAAATCCAAGACTGGCTAACGTAATTAGTTTTCTGGTTCTGTACGTACTGGCAGAATGGACAGGAAGGCCAATGGAAAGGCTATTGCAGGCTGAGAGTATGGAGTAGGTGTTCAGGGATGATGGCTAGTGGATCTGACAGCTAGAAAGTCCTAGAGAACCAAGACATTATTTCTAATTAGAATCCCCCTGATGAAAATTGCTTTGTACAGAACCTTTTTATAAGAAGATGGCCCTGCCAAACTAAGACATTGCCCATCTTGGTAGTTAAAATCTTGTCTGAAATTATCTCTGGAAGTTCTGGCCTTGGCTCTCTGGTTGTATTTTTATTTCTGAGGCCAGCCTTGCCCTAGAAACTTGAAAATATCTAATCTGAGGTGGCATTTCAGTGTAAATCTGAGGGAGTACTGCGGTGTGTGGTGTCCTGCTTTTGGGATGAGATGTTGAACAGAAATGCCGGACTAGACTTTCCCAGCCCCATGGGAGTGGGGCAGGGAAGAAGGAGAGTGTAGGAATGCTTGGAAAATAAGGAGCCCTATAAGATGGTGCAGGCTGCAGAGCCAGTAATTACAGAAGTCGCCTCCTGGTAGATTGTTGAAACAGTCTACTGGCAAGTGCAGGCTTGGGCAGTCTAGCCCCCTGCATGCCTCTCAGCAGCCCTACCTGAGTGGCTCGGCAGGCAGAAATTCCCATGGTACTGTTTGCAGAAGTGCAGGGAATTCAGTGTGTCCCTTCTCACCTTTCATCACTGAACAACCTTTGGTGAAGTAGGCTATCTGGTTATTGTTGTCGGTGTAAATTGTCCGCTACATTTGCTTACCTTCCATAAAAGCATTTCAATTTTTGTGAAGCACTTTGCATCACTGAGCATGTGAAAGGTGCTATATAAACATGGCTCTTAAAATAAACAGTGACTACTAAAAGTAAAGATTAACACAACTATAAATGGTGTGAGAAATGTGTCACTTTACCCCCTACTAACCACAACAGTGTTGTCACTTTGATTCATTCAAAAGGCAGATTCGACTGTCCATCTGCCTGTACTTTTAATACCACTTGAGGGCTGAATGGGTTAAAATGTCATCTTGTTTAATTTTAACAAAACAGAAGCTGCCATTGTAGTACTTGTGTACCACTGGCCTTGACTACTTCAGTGTTCTTGCCTACTGATTCATGCTGAATCAGATGTAAACAAAAATTGCATCCTACATTATGTGTGATGTCAAACAGCATTATTTTGATGAATAATGTTAAATCATACAGTTCCTTTAATCCTTTTTTGCTTTAGAAATCGGACACATTATAACATCCCTGCAGGTCCATTCTGCTGCATGCGTGAGTTTTCAGCAATTTTATCTAACAGTCTGGATAGAATCTCTGTTGATACTATGAATGTCAGAGGATCACTGGGAAATTGTAGTTTGAGCCTTTGATATCTTTAATAAATTGCTGACAATACAACTCCTTCTGGAACACCCCTACAGATCGATATTACAGAATTATTTTTTCCTCTTATGAAGTTCAATACTTTTATTAACTATTTCTGAATCTGTTATGACTGCAGACTACTTTTGGATAATGAATGATGGATGTTGTGCTTAGTGAGAGTAAGTGACCCATTACTAAAGGCAGTTAGATTTGTGTTGAATTTTATGCTATGCCAGTGTAACACTCTGCAATTAAAGATTATTTTCCATTTCCTTTTTGTAGGCATTCTTATGGTCAATCAATGAAGTCAGAGTGGTCTTTCAGGGCATTGTCATCAAAGTGTAAATAGTTATGCTCTAAAATATTTTAACTTAACAATAGTTTATCTTGTCTATTAAAACAAGAGAGAAAAAAAAATGTGAACAAAGTATGTTATTGTTTCTTAATCATTCAGTGCTAAATGTCTGTATTGCTTGGTAAATAATAAAGAAGGTGGTCCTATTTACTGTCTGGTCTCCCTTTCTGGAATAGTGTAGGACTCTATAAAGTGAAAGCATTATGGTCTAGTTTCTTTGCAGCTGCAATTAAAATAAATAGTCTATAACTAACATGGCCTACAATAATCAGTGAAATTCTCCTCCCTCTAGAAGTGTGGGAAGGTGGCAGGAAGGGCAAGTAATCAGGTAGGTTGGCACTCAAGGTATATTGACTGCCTTCACCACCTCCCCATTTAAGTTCAGGAAGGGAGTGTCCTTGTTTGACCTTCCCAGTCACCCACCAATCACAGCTCCTTACGTGTACAATTAATGACTATTATCAAGGCCTCATCACAACACCAGTCTATTAACTTCCCTCCTTGCAGGTGAGAAAAGTGGCTGCCTTTCCAACTGGGAAAACAGCCTGCCTGCTGGAATTTGGGGCTGGAAACCTCCTTGTGCCCTAATCTGAAGAAATTAGGGACGTGTGCCTTTCTTTGCCTCTGACTTCTCTGGGTCTGGTATCCTCTCCCTGCAAACCCCACTACAAAACCCAACCCATCCCCGCCAAAAATCAGTTTCCTTTTCCCTGACACAAGTCCTTGTGTCAGCTGTTCAAACTTCTCCACACCGCAGATGTAATAGTGGATGCTGGCCTCTAATTACTTGGCAGCTTCATGTGGGACTGGATTGGTTGAGTAGTCCCTGGTCAACAGTTAAATACCTGGTTGGCACTTGATGCAATGGACTTAGCCTTAAAGACACCCTGCTCTATATTTAGGTTGAAAAATTAAAAAATCCAGCAAACTGAATTGATGGATTATTGTTTGATGTTTTAAAAAAACGAACAACATTCCTACCTTCATTTACTGTCCAGTGATATGTGTGCCTTGATTGATGAGGACAAGGTCGAGCTTGGCTTTTAGACCTCTGCCATCATCCTTCTACCATTCACTGTCAAAAGCTATTGAATAATGACCACTCATTTGAGGCATAAGACAATGTAAGATATCTGTTGTACACGTACATTGTTGACTTAATTTCACCAGGAGAGGAGGAGTGCAAATGTTCTTCTCTAAATATTGGAGAGAGATTGTTTTAAGTGATAAAAATGTGAAGAGCTGGAGAAACTCAGCAAGTCTGCCAGCATCTGTGGAGAAAGAGCAGAGTTAATGTTTCAAGTTTAGTGACCTTTCTTCAAAACTGTTTTTGCTTTAGTTTTGGATTTCCAGCATTCATAGTTCTTTATTGTTTTAAGTAGCGCTATTTTT
Source organism: Chiloscyllium punctatum (assembly GCF_047496795.1). NCBI lineage: Eukaryota > Metazoa > Chordata > Chondrichthyes > Orectolobiformes > Hemiscylliidae > Chiloscyllium > Chiloscyllium punctatum. The sequence continues at coordinate 35,884,586 of NC_092763.1, forward strand.
ACAGAACAAAAGGTATCTTCTGTTTTTGGCGAAAGGGAGATGCTATAGAGATGGTCCAATAGAATCCAGTTGGTAAGCTGTCACTGCACAGGAGTGCAGAACTGTCCAAGAAAATATCCTCAGTACCATCTAGACTTGAAACAAAGCTGTTAGAGTGCACACAGTGATCTGGGGAAGTCTGAGTACATCAGTACCCTACCTCAATCTTCATTGAAGAAAGAAACAGCAGAAGATTGAGGATATAAGTTAGGAAGCTATGTATGTTGCAGTTATACAGACATTGGTGAGGCTGCACTTGGAGTATTGTATTCAGTTTTGGTCACCTTTATTATAAGAAGGATGTTATTAAACTGGAAAGACTGCAGAGGAAATTTACAAGGCTGTTGCAGCACTCAATGGTCTGGATTATAGGGAGAGGTTGGACAAGCTAGGACTTTTTTTCTTCAGAGCATAGGAGACTGAGGGGGGACCTTATAGAGATATATAAGATCATGAGAGGTGTAGTTAGGGTGAATGCACTAAGTCTTTTTCCCAGAGTTGGAGAATTGAGAACTAGAGAGCATTAGTTTAAGGTTAGAGGGGAAAAATAAAAGGGAACCTGAGGGGCAATATTTTTTACACAGGGTGGTAGGCATATGGAATGAGCTGCCAGCGGGTACATTAACAACATTCAAAAGCCATTTAGACAAACACATGGAAAGGAAAGTATTAGAAGGATATAGGCCAAATGCAGGGAAATGGGGTTAGTGTGGACGGACATTTTGGTCAGCATGGACCAGTTTGTGCCAAAAGGCCTGTCTCTGTGCTGTAGGATCCTATGAGAAGGAGGATATTCATGAATCCATGAATTGAACGCTTGCAAAGTATTCAACTTTGTGCTGTGCGCATATTCTTACAGCCAAACTGCAAACTCTTCCATACATTCTGATGCTTGATTGAAAATGATTTTAACACTTAAGATGAATTGATGGTGCCATTATTTCAGGGTTTCTAATTACAGGCCAGCTCTTAATCCATAGTTCCACAGTTACCTGTACCTCCAATGAACCACTTCTTCGACGTAGGAAGAAAAAAACGAATGGGAATAAATGGGTTGTTGTATTTTTCGTCAATGGTACAGGTTAGCAGGCTGTGACCAATGGGGGAAATCACTTGGGGCCCAACTTACAGAAAGCCAGGTGGGAATGTAATTTGTAAGGATGCAAGAAGCTTCGAGGGGATTTGTAACAAGCTGGGTGAGTGGAAAGAATATAGAATATAAATGGGTAAGTGTGAGGTGAATTGCTTTGGTAGGAAGAACTGAGGTGCAGACTATTTTGTAAATAATGAGAGATTTGAAACAGTTGACTTTCAAAGGGACATGTACATCCTTCTTCATATGTCAATGAAAGCTGGCATGTACTGTCGATGCAACAACAGATTAGGAAGGCAAATAGTATGTTAACCATAATTAAAAGAGGATTTAAGGTAAAGGATGTCTTGCTTTGAAGTCTAAAACTTTGAGATTGCACCTGAAATATTGTGTATACGTTTAGACCCTTTACCTAAGGATATTCTTCGCACAGAGGGAGTGCAGCAAAGTTCACCAGGCTAATTCCCAGAATGGTGGGACTAATCTATGAGGAGAAATTGAGGATAATGGATTAAAATTCTCCTGGAATTTAGAAGAATGTAAACTGATCTCATTAAAATATAATTTTTAAAGTACCATGTACAGTGGATGTCAAAAGGATATATCTCTGGCTCAGTGTTTAGAATCAGGGTTGCAGTCCCATGAGAGAGTGCAAGCCATTTATCACTGAGATCAGGAGGATTTTCTTCAATCAGAACGTAGTGTCTTTGGAAGCCTTAACCTAAGGGCTGCGCAAATTCACTCATTGAGTAGTTTTAAAACCGAGTTTGAAAGATTGCTCTGTATAAACAAGATCAAGAAATGAAGGATATGTGGCAAAAAATGGCATTAAGATAGATGGTCAGCCGTGTTCTATAAAAGCAAAGCAGGCTGAAAGGGCTGAATGGTCTGCTCCTTCTTTGTTCCCAAATATGATTGAATGAGTTTTACCTGTTATTCATGCTCTCTGGAAAAAACTTGGAGTCACAATACCCCTTTTGAGTGGATTTCAGTTATTAATGTGCAATGACTGATGTTGTATGTGGTTCTCATTATTCTAGTTAACTGATCCCTATGGTGCAAGTTGTTTTTGCCTTTGTATTACTTATTTCCAAAATATTTTTTTAAAGAATTGATGTTGGCCATATATCTTTGTGTGAATACCAGATAGTCTACAAGGTGCTCTAAGTGGCTAGCCTGAGCTTCTACAGTAACTTTAAATAGAATTTTAATCCAGTTGAGCAACGACTCACCCACCATTCTGTGGCTCTTGTGCTTGGAATGAGGAGTTGTCTTTCGTACCGAAAAAAGATAGACTTGTATTTCCATATCACATTTCACAAATTCTGATCATCACAAAACACCTTGCAGCCAATGAAATACTGTGCACGTGTAGTTACTGTCGTAATATAGGGACTTCCATTGAACTAGTGGCCATATTTACATTGCTAAAATAACTTGCGGATCTGCAATGTTAAGAGATTGCCTCACTTCCATTGTGGGATGCTTGTAGCTGAGAGTTTACATGTAACACACTATTTACAGCACGGCCTAGTTGAGAACTGAATAAACTTCCCTCATATCAAGGCAGCTTTGGGAAGCCCTAGGTCTGAAATCGGGCAACTATTTTGTAGTTGGCTAGAAATAAATGATACCAACTTAATTACACGATTTATATCTAACAATAAATTGTTTCAAGGCAAAGATATTCTTGTCTACTCAGCAACATAGTAATTTGAGCATTTCAATCATTTCCTTTCTGTTCCTTGTAGCTATGATGCTAGACTATTAACATGTTTGGCCCAATTGTTTAGAGTCTCTTCTATGTTTGAACATAATATTACAGATCAATCATTTATGCACACTTAATGTGTCTGATTTATACTGTAATAGGAGAGTTTCACATTTTAAATTTTTTAATGAAATCTCTTCTCTTTAACAGTCATTTCAAGCATCAGAATACGTGCGAATGGAAGCAGTCCCCATGTTGATAAATAATGTGAAAATGGAATCTTCTACATTGCTTAGTGATCTAAAAACAGATGCACCAGTGTTACTAAGCAACATTAAAATGGAACCACCAGAGGAATTACTTTCAAATGATGATAACCAGCCACAGACGGAACCTGTTGACTTGTCCTTAAATAAATCTAGGACCTCACCTGTAGCACCATTGGTTTCATCTTCACTTCCAACCATAACAACAATCTCTTCATGCTCTTCTTCGAACTTTTCATCTGGTGGACCAGTCAATGTTACTTCAGCCATCCCAGCAGTATTATCACCAGGCTCTATCTTGGCCTCGTCTCAGGGGGTTGGAGGACAACAGATTCTGCATGTTATACACACTGTGCCATCAATCAATTTACCCAGCAAAATGGGAAACCTTCAGCACATACCCGTGGTTGTCCAGTCATTGCCTGTGGTCTACACAACTGTGCAGCCAGATGGTGTAACGTCATCAATCACTGTTCCTCTGATAGGAGATGATGGGAAAAGTGAAGGGGCAGGTAAGAAATGCAATGTGAAGGTTTCTGCAGCAAAATTATGCTCCATATCTTCTCTTTGATCAAATAAATGTAGCAATTGATTTTCTTTTTCCACATGTAGGTATTTGATCTTGCTGTGATAGGAAATTCAGGTACAACTGCACTGGAAACTGGAACTTGAATTTGCTGCATACATTTAAGAGATTTTGGAAAATAATTAATTTAGTCTATGGGGCAGTCATTCCAGTTGTGGAAATGATTGACTTGCAATTGTGTTACTTTATTGTAGAATGCTCAGGGCAAAAAACAGTAGAACTGTTGGTCATTATTTTTATTGCAGCAACTATTAGTTAAAGCAAAGATGTTGACTAGTTTACACTTTTGATTGGGTATTCTGTGTAGTATGCTGTGCCTCTCATTTAAACCTGACATCCAACTAAACCTTTTTGATGCACTTTGTGTTATGTCTCCTGGTCAGTATGTCAGTATACCTTTAAGAGGCCTGCTCATGATATCATCATTGCATGATAGCATGAGACTTGAGAATACAAAGGCTCTTGTGATGCAGTGGTAGTATACCTAGCTTTGAGCCAGGAGGCCCAGGTTCAAATCCCACCTGTTCCAGAGATGGGTGATGTCTCCAAACAGGTTGATTAGAAAATAGTTTTTTTTAAACAAAGGTTTCATACTCCATCTTACCCCAGATCACTTGAAGCATGACACTTTTCTGGAAATATGCTCCTATATTGTAACATAATGCTACAATATTACCTCAAACACTGTGTAACTGAAAAATGTAATATTTGTACATGATAGTTGTAATAAATGTCCCTTGTCCAGTTTATGTTGTGGCATTAAGTATAAATATCGTCCTACCAGATAAAATGGCTAGATAAGAAACTCACTAATGAGTGGTAAGAGGCCTATTTGGAGCCATTTGCATGTATTAGCATGTCATTATTACCTAATCTTGCTTCGTTAATTATAATTTCCTATTTTTGCACCTGCTGAATAGAAACTAAATATGACAATTCAGTGTGGTTAGCTGATGAGTCCAATTGCCTACTTTGTCCACTAGGCCTCCACCTTGGATAGTAGTCATCACATGCTGCCTTTTTTTTTGGTAGTAACCTCTCACAATCCCTAACCATGGACATTAACACTGAGCATATGTCAGCCTCGTCACACCATGGTACATCGCCAACCCACTTACAGTAGAATCATGCAACTCACTGCAGCAGTTCAAGCCCACAAGCACCTATCATTACCATGGTCCTTCTGAGCCACTTCAAACTGCAACAAGCACCTACCTCTTATTTGGATCAGGTCGCATTTCAGGATTTCTCACTTGCTGTCTTAGTACATAATCACTTTGAGTCTGCTTGGATGTTCACAGCATCTCTGCTCTCCATGTCTTGCTTTTTGTGCCAGAGCTTAAAAGATCCCAGTACTTCTGCCTTACCTTGTTGTTTAACAAAGACACAAGGCCAGGCAGCTTGTCATGGTTGTCAGCAGTGATCAGTCAAGGGGGCGGACATGTTGCTGTACAGGACTGTGTTACATTGGTCTCGCACCTCCAGCATTTTCCAGCAGTTTACACAGCAAACACACAGCATATGCTTGAACCAAATTACCATGTCTCAAAGTCTCTGGGGAGTAGTCCTCCATCAAATCAAGGGTGAGGCCTTTGGTCAGAGGCCCTTGGTACAGTAATTCATTATCCAATGTCAGTCTAGAGGCTTGGACACTATCAGTCGGCTGCTTGGGGTGGTCAGAGCCCTTCAGCCTTTCTTCTGTACTTTGTGTGCAGAGTGGGCTACAGTAGGTCCTGCATATCCAGTGTAACCAGTCACGGATTCCTAGTGATTCCATCAGGGATCTACATACCAGTATCAGTCAGGAGTGCCCATTAATGTTACTCAGGGGGAGGGCCATGGTTAGTCCTCAGTCCTGGAGTTAGCTCAATGAATGTCAAGGGAAGCCAACAGGGGCCACTATTGTGGTAAGGAAGTTGGCAAGGTAAGATATGGAGATTGGAGGCATCATGCTGGGATGCTGAGGAGACATCAGTTGTGAAGGGGAAACAGAGCAAATCAGGATGGGGGCAATAATAGTGTATTGGAAGACATGGGTTACTGTAGAAAGTGGGGGCTGTGGTGTTTTTGACCATCATAATGACCCTGACTTCAGTGGGGATGGGGGGGTGCACCATGGTTGGCATAATTAAGCTGAAGTGTACATTGGACATTGTGAGGAAAAGTAGAACTTCCTTAGACAGGTATCTAACATGGTTTGAGGCTAAGGATAGGTAACCTATGTAGCTTGGTTGCTAAACACCTGTGGGGCATTTATGAATGTGCACTTTGCATGCAATGAAATGTCATTGAGCCCTGAGAAGCATTTCATTTGGATTTCTCTCCTAGTATATGCATAATGAAAGGTGACTGAGGGCTGGCAGAGCCTGACCTGGTACATGGCTAGGATTGATGTTGGTGCCAGAAATTCTGGGAAGTGCTGGTAATGGTGTCTACGTCTGGCTTTGGCTAAAGGGAAGATGGGACAAGCAGAGTACTGTAGATGCATAGTGAATGACTAATAAACCGGTTTTAGAGAAACGTATGAGAAATCTCATTAGAGTTCAGGAAGAGAAACCCTCAAACTTGCCAGCATTAGCATTTGGCCAATTTCTGATAAACATTTCACACAAGATGATTGTATGGACTAAACCCTACTTTCAGATAACAATGTGTTTAATTTGACTAAGTTTTTCTTAAGGTGATAATAGGTACAACAGCAGTTGATAGAGGTGTCGTTATAATTTGTAGTTTGTCAGTTACTATGAAAGTTAATGTTTTAAGAAAATTTAAACTTTGGGCAGAAATAACTGTGCGGTATATTGTGCTGATGGATACCCCAGACTTCCTCTGCTCACTTCCTCAAATCCACAGGCTTAAACTTCCTCTAAGGCTCTCTCCTACACTAACTCTGAACGTAACTCTTCCTTTTGTTTCTCTCTCCGTAAAGGTGTATAAGGAAGGAAAACTTGGCTCTTCTCACTAAACACCTGACCACCCAACCTTCCTTCCTTAGCTGATGTTTTCATCATCCTTTCTCCTTCAGTCCTTTTAAGTCTGTAACTGTCACTGCTTTCTACAGACAAACACTTGATTCCTCTATCTTCACAAATTCCTATTCTGTCTAAAGCTCTGTTTCCTCTTCAAAATCTTGAATATGTTGCTGCCTCTTAAATCTCAGCTAATCTTTTTCCTAAAGCTCTGTGTTTGAATCCCTCTAACTAGATGTCCATCCCCTGCTTAGTACTGAAAAAGTTCATATCCAAGTCACAAAAATCATCATATGTAACTGTGACAAAGATAAACTACTCTTCAGGTCTGGCAGCATCTGTGGAGAGAAAGCAGAGTCAATGTTTTAAGTCCAGTAACCCTTCATCTAGCTAGAGATTGTAGCTAGACAAAGGTGGTATATAGGCTGAAGGTTGGTGAGTGGTATGGAAGGAGGGAGAGGGGAAGGAGTAAACGATAGGTGGAGATGTAGCTCTGGCAGAATGAACAGCAATTGAGCAGATAAAGGAGTGCATAATGGTATGGTAGAGGGAAAATAAAGATTCTAATGCCGACTGTTAATGGGTGAAAATGTGATGAAAATAGCCCATATCATGACAAGGCCAGGTGTCTGGGGCTGAGTAAAGGATATGGTTGGAGGTGTTCAGGCTCACATCCATCAGAGTTTTACCTGCACATCCACTAATATCATTTATTGTATTCGTTGCTCCCGATGCGGTCTCCTCTACATTGGGGAGACTGGGCGCCTCCTAGCAGAGCGCTTTAGGGAACATCTCCGGGACGCCTGCACGAATCAACCACACCACCCCGTGGCCCAACATTTCAACTCCCCCTCCACTCTGCTGAGGACATGGAGGTCCTGGGCCTCCTTCACCGCCGCTCCCTCACCACCAGACGCCTGGAGGAAGAACGCCTCATCTTCCCCGTCGGAACACTTCAACCCCAGGGCATCAATGTGGACTTCAACAGTTTCCTCATTTCCCCTTCCCCCACCTCACCCTAGTTCTAAACTTCCAACTCAGTAACTGTCCCCATGACTTGTCCGGACTTGTCCTAACTGCCTATCTTCTTTTCCACCTATCCACTCCACCCTCTCCTCCTTGAACTATCACCTTCATCCCCTCCCCCCCTCACCCATTGTACTCTATGCTACTCTCTCCCCACCCCCACCCTCCTCTAGCTTCTCTCCACACTTCAGGCTCGCTGCCTTTATTCCTATGAAGGGCTTTTGCCCGAAACGTCGATTTTGAAGCTACTTGGATGCTGCCTGAACAGCTGTGCTCTTCCAGCACCACTAATCCAGAATCTGGTTTCCAGCATCTGCAGTCATTGTTTTTACCTCTGCTCTTGCCTCAGCCCATCTGTTTTTCAAATCTTCATCTATGGCTTTGTCATCTCTGAACACAGCTATTCCAGTGCTTCCTGGTGAGTCTGTCAGATTTCCATCTCTGAACACGCTCATTCAAAACTCTAAGCTAGGCTAACTTGCTATTAGTCTGTCCAAATCCTGATCACTTCATTATCCTCGTGCTTGGTGACCTGCATTTACTCCTAATCAGGCAATACCTCTTTTGAAAAATTCTTGTTAATGTGTGGTTTTGTATTTGTTAGACTGTGTAGGCCGCACCACAGTTAATCGGGTTCTTCTGACTCAGTTTGTCTTGAAACTTCTTTACAAAACTAATGATTTATACAGCTCCCAAACCTCTGACTTAAGATGAAGTTTGGGTTTTGTGCTTACTGATGGTGTATGTTACACCCTGGTGATGGAAACAATTAGTTTCAATCTTTTATTATGTCTCAAAATGAATGTCATGTGGATGAAAAGTTTATCTTGATTGTGGAGGTTGATGGAATTGACATGCTTCACGCAGTTTGATTAGTTGATCAATGTCCTTATTTATTCCAGTCCAACATGTGGATTCTGCACCAATGTAACATATGTGTATATGGTGTAATTATGTTGTAAACTTGCAGAATTATGACTTGTTTATGGATGAAGATGACATTCTGGGAAAGTCCTTGTTTGTCTCAGAATGACCAGAGTGAATGTACTCTGTAGAGTTTGAGTGAAAGGAGATCTAAATGAGATGTATAAAATGTGAAAGGTGATTGACAAAGTAGACAGAGGATGTTTCTTCATATGGGGCAAGCTACAATGAGCAGTTGTGCTTTTAGAAAAAGGAGTAGCAGGTGTAAAACAAATGAGGAGAAGCTACTTCTCTCAATGGATCATAAAGTCATAACCTCAGAGTGTGGTGGATGCTGGGATATCATGTAAATTTAAGGAGGATGTAGACAAATCTTTAATTAGTAATGGGTTGAAGGATTATGGAGAGCTGGCAGGAAAGTGGATATGAGACCGAGCTGAGATCAGCCACGACCGTATCAAATGGCAGAACAGGCTCCTAGAATTGCCTACTCTAGCTCCTAGTTCTTATGTTCTTGTCGTCTGCGATCTGTTAGGTGCATTCAAGTCAGCTGTTGCTGATAATTTACTTGAGTTGCTGTGGCTGGTCGTCACCTTCTGAATCTATTTTGTTTGGCCTCAAATGTTAAAATTATCCTCTAGTTCAGATTCAATAGATTTAATGGAATTTATTTTTTTCTTAGTCAGCTGAAAGAATCAGAGATGGTCATTTAGGAACATTGCTTGTATTGTTCTTCTAAATAGTACCCTTTGGATTTTCACAAATAGGTGTGGTGGTCATGGAGGTGCACCAGTAAGAGGTTTTCAGATAATTTCGAACAGCTTGTGGTCTCAGTGATGAAATGCTTGCTGAATGTGGGTGTATGAAACTTGTATTCTGAAAAGTAGAACAAGAGTTTCTCTTTATATGTTTGTATAATGAGCCTGAACTGTCCGAAGGACAATAGGCTTGTGATTGTTTAGTAGACATGCTCTGAAGCCTTTCTGGAATGCATCTTTTTGAATGTAATGAATTGGGAAGATTAACAATATTGAAGTACACATTTACTGCGTGGTGGGGCATGTGATGAGAGATTTAAAAATGTGCTGGTGATCTTTCTGCCTTACATAGTGTGTGTTTTTGCAGAGGATTGAGAACATATAGATCTAAACAGTTTAAAGAAATGGAGACAACTTTGTTAGCCACCTTTTGTCTTGTAGTATAAGTGTACCTCCTATAAGTATTCTATTTTGGTAAGATAAAATCTTTTTAAGAGTAGATTTAAAGAAATTGATTTGATTCATATTGATTTGCCACTGCTATATCATTGAAAAGAAGCCATGTTTGTTTGCTGATGCCATGAACTGATGGTGCTTTATGTCATGTTAATGTTTTAATCTTCTAAGAACTGTGATGCCATCAGTGAAACCAAAACAACCTATTAGATTCTCATTGATACAGTCAATATATTGTTGGAATATGTCCTAGCTGATGGATAATCCACACAGTAATCTGAGGAAACTGTATCTATCAAAAAGTAGTCGTTCCTACAATTTCAGGAAAGGTGCACAGGCCAATATCCATTCTTCGCAGTATGCATGGGAAAGTACTTGTCATCTTGATCGTGGGATAAAGTTTGTCCAGCATAGGAATTTTTTTCGTGCTGTCTTCAATCATCTTGGATCTAAGCATTCATGTATAGTGCTGTTATTCTTCAAAATAATAATGAAGCAGCACCAATTGAAATGACGTTTGACTTCCTGAGTGCTGCTGCTTTGGATCATGGAATACAATTTCATTTTGACCAATTCTTGAACGTGAATGTTGCACTTTAAAAGGAGAGTCAATGCTGAGATGGTCATCATTTTTCAGATATAAACTGCATTTTTCATTAAAATTGTATTCAAACTGATCAGGATTAACATTAGTCAGGTGATGGATAGACTCTCTTTTGTGACCTGGTGTGTTTGCTAACTCATGGATTGAAATAATAAATAGATTCATGCTGCTAGAATGTAGAAGATTAATCTGTTTCTATTATACAAATTTGTTTCACATCTGTTTCAAGAATCTAGCAGTTATGACAAATAACAGCTATGTATGGGATTTCTTTTTAATTTGTTTGTGGGAAGTGGGCTTTGCTGGCTAGCCCAACATTTATAGCCCATCTCCAAGCCTTGGAACTGAATGGCTTGCTGGGCCATTTCAGAGACACAAGAGTCAACCACATTACTGTGGATTTGGAGTCATATGTTGGCCAGGCCAGATAGGAACAACAGATTTCCTTCCCTAAACATTATTAAACCAGATGGGTTTTTATAATGATCAATGATTACATCACTGCCTTTAGCTAACTTTTCAATTCCAGGTTTTCATTGAAATTAAATTTCGCCATCTGGCACAGTTTGTTTCAAACCCATGTCCCCAGAACTCTGGTACCTTGAATCCCTCATTCATTGTCCAGTGATATTGCCACTGCCTTACAATTATATCGGACTCTTTGGAAGCAGCTTATTTTGTATGGACTTCGCCATGCAGTGCCAATCCTGTGTACATCTGTAAGATGCATAAAGGGATGATATTTGCAATTGCGTCAGCCTCGATCTTGGCATAACAACCTTGTGGTTCATTCCTTTCAGGGTATATCACTTAGATCAGGGTAAAGGCTTCAATTATTCTAATAACATTTATACAGTATGTCAATTGATCACATGTACTGTCTGAATAAGGATGCAGTTACTAGTTTAGCTTTGAAATGTTGTGCCATGGATAGAACGTTTGAAGCTTCTTTGTCTTTGTTCCTTGCTTGACGCCTCTTCACACTCTACTGTGGAGCATTGTGTTCTAGCTTCAGTTTCTGTGAATGATTGATTGGATTTCTTCTATATTTTTAGCCTCTGACATATTCAAGTTATGTTCTTTGATACTGTACACTGACTTGGGTGAGACTGTCATCCTCATTGATGGCTACAGTAGTTGTTCCAAAGTTAAGCACTTGTTGAAGCTACTGGCCAGTAACTTTTCTTCCATATTCCATCTTTTGTTTAGCACAGCATTGATTCTTCTTTTGTGTTTGTGTAGAAATGTCTTCCAAAAAGATTTGATGGGTGTTGAAGCATGACTACTTCCATCAGCTAAATTAGCTTCAGCAGAATCACATTCTGCACCTTTGCATCAACATCTGCCTATGAATTAATTGATTGCCTCAGACAGTAAGCTGTTCTTCTGAAGAGTGGTATCAGTGATATTTGTGGTTCTCAGCAGATGTAATGGAGAATTTTATTCCCCTCAACCCGAGAGTGCCCAATGCAAGAAAGGAGTTCAGCTGCCTGGCATTCTTTGTCAGCTGACCACTGATCTACAAATTTGTTTCCTTGAAATAACTCAAATAACTGACAGTGATTGGCATTCCATCAACATGCTTTTGTGCTTCCTTTCCATCTGTTTGCTCTTTAAAATGCCAATGTAAGAATCTGTTGTGGTACAGTGCTTTTCTAAGTTTTTGTTTGTTCTCTTTTCTAAAATATATGCTGCTGCCCCTTTACAAATTTCAGGTTTGCATTAGCACGATTTTGCCTACAGATGGCATCTATGTTTAAAAAAAAAAGTGGGGGTGATGCAGGTTTTTTTGAAGTTTTTGTGCTCATTTTGGGAAAAGCGAATCATAGACTTGAATGCCATCTGGACGCAGGTAAGCCATTTTAATGTAATTTTCTTTCTCCCATGAATGATTTACATAGGCCAGGGTGATCCTTTTAGCACTTTTAATAACTGTTTTGTTTAAATTGGATCTTATGCTTTTATTTTTTGAGAGAGAGAGCTGAAGAGGTGGAGAACTCCCCTTGTCTCTATGTGCTTCAGTATAAGTTTGTAGTCTTATTTATCAGCTGTGAACTTGGACAGATTGGATGTCTGTTAGGAAAAAAAGACTTTTCACAACTTCCAGAATGTTATGACTTTTTTTGTTTAGCTTTCACTTCCGCCTGTTGGCACTAACTAGTTGCCATGACTTACTACCAATATAGAGTCATAGAGTCACAGAGCTGTACAGCATGGAAACAGACCCTTCAGTCCACCCCGTCCATGCCAACCAGATAACCCAACCCAATCTCGTCCCACCTGCCAGCACCCGGCCCATATCCCTCCAAACCCTTCCTATTCATATACCCATCCAAATGTCTCTTAAATGTTGCAATTATACCAACCTCCACCACATCCTCTGGCAGCTCATTCCATACATGTACCACCTCTGCTTGAAAACGTTGCCCCTTGGGTCTCTTTTATATCTTTCCCCTCTCACCCTAAACCTATGCCCTCTAGTTCTGGACTCCCCGACACCAGGGAAAGGACTTTGTCTATTTATCCTATCCATGCCCCTCATAATTTTATAGACTTCACTAAGGTCACCCCTCAGCCTCCGACGCTCCAGGGAAAACAGCCCCAGCCTGTTCTGCCTGTCCCTGTAGCTCAAATCCTCCAACCCTGGCAACATCCTTGTAAATCTTTTCTGAACCATTTCAAGTTTCACAACATCTTTCTGATAGGAAGGAGACCAGAATTGCATGCAATATTCCAACAGTGGCCTAACCACTACAGCCGCAACATGACCTCCCAACTCCTGTACTCAATATACCCATTTTAAACGGGTATGCTGTTTTGGAAAATCTAGGGGGTGATTGATTCTCAGGGGAACATAGCACAAACAGCCAAGTTTCTGGTATTGAGACTGGCTCTAATGCCACGAGTGGTACATTGGCTTCCAAGAGATCGATTGTGTTCGGGGATTCTGTAGTCAGAGGTACAAACAGACATTTCTGTGGCCAGCAGAGAAAAATCTGAATGGTGTGTTGTTTCCCTGGTGCCAGGATCAAGGATGCCTCAGAGAGGGTGCAGAATGTTCTCACGGGGGAGAGGGGCCAGCAGGAGGTCATTGTCCACATTGGAACTAACAACATTCGAAGGAAAAGATTGAGACTCTGAAGGGAGATTACAGAGAGTTAAGTAGAGAGTTAAAAAGGAGGTCCTCAAGGGTAGTAATATTTGGATTACTACCAGTGCTATGAGCTAGTGAGGGCAGGAATAGAAGGATAGAGCAGATGAATGCATGGCTGAGGAGCTGGTGTATGGGAGAAGGATTCACGCTTTTGGATCATTGGAATCTCTTTTGGGGTAGAAGTGACCTGTACAAAAAGGTCCTAAATTGCACCTAAATTGGAAGGAGACTAATATACTGGTAGGGAAATTTGCTAGAACTGCTTGGGAGGATTTAAGCTAAGTTGGGGGGTGGGACCCAGGGAAATAGTGAGGAAAGCAAACGATTTAAGACAGGTACAGATGAGAACAGAAGTGAGTCAGAGGCTGGGACAAAGTAGGACTAATAAATTAAACTGCATTTATTTCAATGCAAGGGGCCTAACAGGGAAGGCAGATGAACTTGGGGCATGGTTAGGAACATGGGAGTGGGATATCATAGCAATTATGGAAACATGGCTCAGGGATGGGCAGGACTAGCAGCTGAATTTTCCGGGATACAAATGCTGCAGGAAGGATAGAAAGGGAGGCAAAAGAGTAGGTGGAATGGCACTTTTGATAAGGGATAGCATTACAACTGTGCTGAGGGAGGATATTCCCGGAAATACATCCAGGGAAGTTATTTGGGTGGAACTGAGAAATAAGAAAGGGATGATCACCTTATTGGGATTGTATTATAGACCCCCCAGTAGTCAGAGGGAAATTGAGAACCAAACTTGTAAGGAGATCTCAGCTATCAGTAAGAATAAAAGGGTAGTTATGGTCGGGGATTTTTACTTTCCAAGCATCGACTGGGACTGCCATAGTGTTAAAGGTTTAGATGGAGAGGAATTTCTTAAATTCTTACAAGACAATTTTCTGATTCAGTATGTGGATGTACCTACTAGAGAAGGTGCAAAACTTGACCTACTTTTGGGAAATAAGGCAGGGCAGCTGACTGAGGTGTCAGTGGGGGAGCACTTTGGGGTCAGCAACCATAATTCTATTTGTTTTAAAATAGTGATGGAAAAGGGTAGACCAGATCTAAAAGTTGAAGTTCTAAATTGGAGAAAGGCCAATTTTGACCGTATTAGGCAAGAACTTTCAAAAGCTGATTGGAGGCAGATCTTTGCAGATAAAGGGACGCTGGAAAATGGGAATCCTTCAGAAATGAGATAACAAGAATCCAGAGAAAGTATATTCCTGTCAGAGTGAAAGGGAATGCTGGTAGCTATAGGGAATGCTGGATGACTAAAGAAATTGAGGGTTTGGTTAAGAAAAAGAAGGAAGCATATGTCAGGTCCAGACAGGATAGAATCCTTAGAAGAGTCTAAAGAAAGTAGGCGTATACTTAAGAGGGAAATCAGGAGTGCAAAAAGGGGACATGAGATAGCTTTGGCAAATAGAATTAAGGAGAATCCAAAGGAGTTTTACAAATATATTAAGGACAAAAGGGTAACTAGGGAGAGAACAGGGCCCCTCTAAGATCAGCAAGGCCGCCTTTGTGTGGAACCACAGAAAATGGGGGAGATACTAAATGAATATTTTGCATAATATTTACTGTGGAAAAGGATATGGAAGATATAGACTGTAGGGAAATAGATGGTGACCTCTTGCAAAATGTCCAGATTACAGAGGAGGAAGTTCTGGATGCCTTGAAACAGTTAAAGGTGGATAAATCCCCAGGACCTGATCAGGTGTACCCAAGAACTCTGTGGGAAGCTAGAGAAGTGATTGCTGGGCCTCTTGCTGAGATATTTATATCATCGATAGTACAGGTGAGGTGCCGGAAGATCTGGAAGTTGGCAAACGTGGTGCCACTGTTTAAGAAGGGTGGCAAGGACAAACCAGGGAGCTATAGACCAGTGAGCCTGACCTTGGTGGTGGGCAAGTTGTTGGAGGGAATCCTGAGGGACAGGATGTACATGTATTTGGAAAGGCAAGGACTGATTCAGGATAGTCAACATGGCTTTGTTCGTGGGAAATAATGTCTCACAAACTTGATTGAGTTTTTTGATGAAGTAACAAAGAAGATTGATTAGGGCAGAGCAGTAGATTGATCTGTATGGACTTCAGTAAGGCATTCAACAAGGTTCCCCATGGGAGACTGATTGATTCGCAAGGTTAGATCTCATGGAATACAGGGAGAACTAGCCATTTGGATACAGAACTGGCTTGAAGGTAGAAGACAGAGGGTGGTGGTGGAGGGTTGTTTTTCAGATTGGAGGCCTGTGAGCAGTTGAGTGCCACAAGGATCAGTGCTGGGTCCTCTACTTTTTGTCCTTTACATAAATGATTTGGATGCAAGCATAAGAGGTACAGTTAGTAAGTTTGCAGATGACACCAAAATTGGAGGTGTAGTGGACAGTGAAGAAGGTTCTCAGATTACAACAGGATTTTGACCAGATGGGCCAATGGGCTGAGAGTGGCAGATGGAGTTTAATTCAGATAAATGCGAGGTGCTGCATTTTGGGAAAGCAAATCTTAGCAGGACTTATACACTGAATGGTAAGGTCCTAGGAAGTGTTGCTGAACAAAGAGACCTTGGAGTGCAGGTTCATAGCTCCTTGAAAGTGGAAAGGCAGGTAGATAGGATAGTGAAGAAGGCGTTGGGTATGCTTTCCTTTATTGGTCAGAGTATAAATATGATTGAGTTTGTGATTTTCTAGATGTTAGTCCTCAACATGTACCACAGATATTGGGTTGTCCTTCAGTTAGATATTTTGACAATGATTTAGGACACTAACTATTTGCAGGGTTCCCTGTGCTGCATATGCTGAGTGTATGTTACGTACACTTCCAACAAAGAATCCATAATGCAGAGAGAGAGAAAAACAGTAGGCAAGATAGGTGCTTTTATACTGGAACATAACGTCATTTAACTATCTTAAGCATATATGTCTATCAAGTTTGTAATAATTGCCATAATGTAGCATTTGTCTTTGGTTTGATGTTCCTTTTTGGTTTTGCCTTCCTACTGTTGCAAATATGCCCAGTTCCACAACCCTCTGAGATACCTATGCTGCACCAATTCTGGTCCCCTCAGCATCTCCAATTTTAATCTTTGGTGCTTGGGTCTTTAAGCTACTTGGGCCCTAAGCTCTGGAATTTGTTCCATATTTGCTCTTTCTCACTGTTGTTCTTTAAGATACTGTCTCAAATCTAACTGTTAACTAAGCTTTTGGTCATTTGTCTCTGTATTTCTTAGGACTCCATGTCAAATTTTGGTTGGTAAACACACCTTTAGAAATGTCAGGATTTTAAAATTTTATTTAACGTGCTGTATGAACCCAGGTTGTTGTGAGTAACAGTTATCAGTGCTGTGATGTATTGCTTCAATTGTAATGTTGCAGTAGATGTTACTTCAGATAAATAAGTAGGCATTTCAAAAGGTTTTGCTTTTGTTCTTAGCCTGATAAACTGGCAGAGATGTGGCAGTCCCTCATAAGGGGAAATGAAAACAGTCGTTGCCTGATTGCACTGTCACTGCCTTTCAACACTATTTCCTCTTTGATTATTTGAGGAATAGACTACCGTATAAAGATATTTTATCTTCATTCTTTACAAGATATTTATCCAAAATGACACCATTTGAGGCTAGTTTTCAGGGTGATTGTGTCCTGTACGTGTATTGATTTAGATGTTTGAAGTTACGTGGACATGGTACTGGTTTATATATGACAATTTATGGATAAAAGACTGTTTCACAATTACTACACCTCCTAAGTGTTATATTCCTTCTCTAATCTTTGTTGCCTGATGCTTGAGCCTGCAGGCTTGGACATTGAGCATGTTTTTCAAAAATAAAAATGATCTGTGTAAGAGAGGGTTAATGTCAAGCTGCATTTTCCTCATGTGGAGAGTGAAGCCTCAGTGTGGTGAATGAACTGACTTCCCTTCCTGAGTTTTCACATTTGTCGTACACCAGCTACACTAGAGCACCTTGAAACAACGTACATCATTGCAGTAACTAACAGCTAAACCCTGTCAGAAGCACTGACTTGAAGCCAGCGCGATGTGACGGGCTGAATTACATTGCACCATGTCATCAATGATAATCTGATTTCTGTTACTCAGCAGCATACTGCTCTTTGGCAAATACATAGTCGGCAGAATAACTTTACATAGAATTGAAACCATTACACAATTCACTAGTGAAAACCTTGTTAAATCTCTTTTTTAAAAAATTTTTAATTGTTTTGTTTGCACTGGTATTTGTGTCTCAAGCTGTGGTGGATAATTGGAAGAATCCCAGAGAAAATTCACCTCCAACTGCCTTAGCACTTGTTGAGTAGGTACAGAGCACATTTTGTAGAATATTTGCGAAAGCAAATTTACAGAGGACTTACCTGCATGGTTAACTGCACAGGGAAGAGACTGAGATGTGTAACCAAATTGGATAGCTCTGACAGAGGTAGAATGGGAATATTTTTTCACTCTTCTATGAAATTCTAAAATGACTTTTAAAAAATGTATTTATTAATCAGAAAGTCCACATGATTTATCTGATGGTTGTGCCATCATGGAGATTAGAATTCCAGCAACTTCTTTCACTTCCTGCTCAGGAACAGTTTAATTAATTGTACGACTCAGCATCTGAAATTGTTCCTATCCTGCTCTGTGCAGCAGTACACTATCTTAGCAGCATTCAAGGATACAAGATTCATCATAGTCTTATGGATTTCCATTGTACTCTATTTACCAGATAAATATTACTTTGTACAAAAACACCAAAAGAACTGCAGATGCTGGAAATCAGAAATTGATGGAAAAACTCAGCAAGTTTGGCAGCATCTGTGGAGAGAAATCACCTTACCATTTCCGGTCCAGTGACTCCTCTTTAGAATCCAAGAGTACATCGTATAGTGTCCACACTTTAAATGCCTTGATCACAGTATCAAAACCAATGGGAATCACTGTGTCAGCTTCAGAGCTGGAACTGTAAAGTGTAATTGTAGTGTCCTTACTATTCGTTTACCGGTAGAAAATTAGGTATAAAACTCAGAATTTGCAAACCTGTATGGATTCGTATCACATCACATGGTACATTTTCTCAATTCGAGAAGAAGGGAGTTTTGACAGTGCTATTGAAGAGGGGAGGAGATTCAGCTCACAGAGTTGAGACTATCTATTGAGTGACCAGATTCAGTGACCATCTGTACTTTTTACACCATCATGTTCTGTGAGTGCTCCTCCTTGTCAGTAGGCTCTTTGGTGTTAAAAATAAAGAGACAGTATTTATAAATACTAAGGCCCAGCTGAATACAAAAGGATTTCAAGAAGTGTCTTCTATTGTAAAAGTAAAAAATGATTGCCTGAAGCAGAATTTATTAAAATTTAGTTTTTAGTTTAAAGGGATATGGGCTGTTTGGAGGATGGTTCATCAGTAAACCTTGGTTGATGTAAACTATTATGTTCCTGCTACAGCTCTGAATTTTATCTAACTATATGTCTGTCTCTGTCAGTTTTCTATTTGTGGTGTGCCCACTACCTGCCAGATGCTGCATTTCAGGTATTGCACTTTTATAAAGAATCAGACATTGATATTTTCCTATTGGACTTTCTGCCTTTGGGAAATTTCAATCCCCAGAGAAATAATTGACCTGTCACTGGATCTCAAAGTTCAGATGTCTCTTCACTTGAGCAGCAGAATAATATTTTTCATAATGCTTCTATCTCTGAAATAGCATTCCTAAGAAAGTTGGAAGCTATATGGGCATTCTTACTATGCTGCAGACCAAGAGTGAAAATAGCAGGAGAAAGGAGGAGATCTTTCAGGAAGTAGGGCTTAACTACTTTTGTTTTGGAGATTTTAGGAAGAAAGCAACACTAAAAAAAATGCTAAACTCCACAAGTTTGCGTTCCTAGGAAATGTATTCATGTAGTTGTCAAATGGATCATGCTATCAGTTTTCAATGAATCATACAGCCAATTTGTTTACAGTCTGTACAGTTACACTCTGTTTCATTGTGCTTTTTGTTTTGCAGTGCGAATTGATCAGAGTCCTATGTCCCCTACGGAGACTAAAACTGATAGCGAGGAAGACGATGACTCCCCTAATATATCCTTCGATAGTATTCATGAAAGCAGCTCTGCCATTCTCAATTTATCGGGGTCGATGAGAGAGTAAGTAATGTCACTGTCTGTTGCTGCCTATTAATTAGCTGTTGTAATTATTACATAATCCTAACTGCCGGGATTGCATTGGCCTTTGTGGTTAATACTGGCCATGGGCTTACCTCTAGTTATCTGATGTGTGACGTGTTGAATTTGTATTTCCACATTATCGAGCCTATGCCTTGAATTAATATTTTGGGCACTATGCTGTGTTTGTACCTGAAATTTCTGAGAGGGGACAGGTTCTTTCACCAGGTCAAATCCAGTGCCTCATTGTGAGACCAAAACAACACAATAAATATAAAATACATTGTAAATGCAACTTGCTTCTTTTTATAAGGCGCAACATTTTGAGAACATAATGTAATCATGTGCTGTTTTTGAGTTCCTTGGTGGCAGATTGTCTACACTGTGTCGTGTGCACTTCAGGTTGAAAGCCATGATAGTGGTTTGAGTGACTGAGCAGAGCTCCTTGCTTTCCTTTCCCCAGGGAGGACTCGGTGTGGCCTATTGACCCGAGCCAGCTGCTGGACGATCCATTTGGGTGAGTGTTTTAGGCAAGCAGCAAAGGAGAGAAACGAGAGAGCAGCTATTTTATTGTAGCTTTCTGCTTGCATTTATATCGGTCATGGAAGGGGTAACCCATGTCGACAATGTTTCTCAAAATTTCTGGTACCCCTGTGACTTCCTTGTTGCTGGGATCTTGGTTCACAGTTGATGTCGTGTACAAAGCAGAGGCCAGGAACTTGCTCGTTGTAAGGAGGACTGTCGAAGGCCAGGTCCACTGTTTCCTATCTCAAACGTGAAGTAATCCATGAAGCTAATGGCAATGCTAAGGAACTGTGGACATGGGAAACATAGAAAACAGGTGTAGGAGTAGGCCATGTGGCCCTTTGAGTCTGCACCATCATTCAATATTGAATTCAGAAAAGGGAAGAAAATAATAAAAATGGAAAAAGTCATGATGGAGATCAGAAAGATTGGAAATATAATCCTGCATCAGGCAATGAGTTAGCTGACTGAAAGCAGGGCATCTGATGGAAAACTACTTTTGGCTGCAGGATCCCTTGATATGGGGGAAGGGAAAAAAGCAGACTCATATATTATAAAGTAACTCCTGCTGTAAGTCTCTGTGCAGATGTCAGTGAGAAATGCTGATCTCCAATGACTCTGTAGTCGGGTAAATAAACTGCGGAGGCTTCATGAATATTTCAGAGGAGCTTGGAGAGCAGCTGCCTCTGAAGGTGCTATACCTGTGCAAAGAGACAGCACGTCCAGATGAGGGGGGAAGAAAATAGGGGTAAAAAATTTTGAGAAAGCAATGTAGAATAATTTAAAACTACTGTTATAGACATGTGATCTAACAGACTCCATTAACTTCACACTACAAAACTGTTTACTTGTCTGAATTGTTATTTAAATATATAAATTATAACTTTAGACTGATGTTGCCTAGATGCTGAGCTACACCTTTAATGACCTGTGTATTGGTGCTAGCAGTAGTTACATTGCTGAGAGATTGTCAGGACAGCTTTACTGATCGTATTACTGATATTGTAGGACTTTTATAAAATATCCCTCCCAGTTCTTAGCCAAGAAACAGCACAACAATTGTTCCACTGCTTAGATCAACCATCTGCACACAGTAGAGGGATCAAATCACAAACCAATGAACTAATGCCTTTACCCCGTGAGGTGTACAGTTTGCCACCTTTTATGGTCTTCTCTTGACTATTTAATCTTCAAATTAACATGCAGAAGACTTCGATTGGATGAACTCCTGGTCAACTCATTTTGAGTTCCTGGGACAATAAGAAAATAAGTAAATAAAGTTGAGGTTTTATGAATGTGTATGCTAAACTGGAATCTGCTCCATTCCAACCAGGCACCCACGTGGCTATTAATATCAAGGCTATAGGAATGGTTGAACATTACACTGCAGAATAGAGGCTGGAGTCCTACTATTAAGAAGTAGAATTAAGATGTACCTGCAAGATCCTAGTGCTTGAGGTTATTGCAGGTAATGCAAAATGCACAGGATGATGGGAACATACTTGAAAATAAAAGAACATAATAAAGAACAACAAGGGCAGCAGACTCATGGGAATGCCACCACTTATCGGTTCCGTCCCCATCACCAACAATCCATTCTCCTGAATGTTCCTAACATGTTCTGTGGCTGCGCCAAGACCCCACAGATTGCATTATGAAAAAAGAACTGAGGATGTTGAAAATCCGAACCAAAAGTTCAAATTGCTGGTGAAACTCAGCAGGTTTGGAGACATCTGGGAGGAGAAAGCAAAGTTAACATTTCGAATCCATTGACTCTCCATCAGAATTAAAGGATTGCCCCAAGAATTGCAGTTGTTCAAGAAGGTAACACCTTATGAAGGGTATTTAGGGATGGACATTAGCCACTGTTTTTGTCAGTGCTGTCCACAATTTCCTAAATAATTAAAAGAAAGATTTGAAATCTCCAGCCAAAGTACTAGTACAGATTAGATTAGATTACTTACAGTGTGGAAACAGGCCCTTCGGCCCAACAAGTCCACACCGACCCGCAACCCACCCAGACGCATTCCCCTATATTTACCCCTTCATCTAACACTACAGGCAATTTAGCGTGGCCAATTCACCTAACCTGCACATTTTTGGACTGTGGGAGGAAACCCACGGATACATGGGGAGAATGTGCAAACTCCACACAGGGAGTCGCCTGAGGCGGGAATTGAACCCGGGTCTCTGGCGCTGTGAAGCAGCAGTGCTAACCACTGTGCCACCATGCCGCCCACAGGCTTTCTTATTGGCCATGGACTGATGCAGAATCACAACGTCTGAATCTGAGCACATTATTTAAAAAGTACTAAATATAGAATACTGCATCTCAAATGGCTGTTGTCTTGGCAACACATGAACGTAGCATTACTACAGTGTGATTATTAAGCCTCTGTTTGAACAAAATCCATTTTATTAATGAAAGAGGCCCTCTTCAAGCAAAATTGTTGGCCTTCATTAATGTTGCAGTTTAATTGTTTGACCCCTTTAGTTTGTAAGAAACATATTTTTCTATATCTTCTCCACTGTCATTTTTCCTCTCCCTTCCCTTCACCATCACTAATCAGCTTCCCTTCTGTTGCTGCCTTTGAAGGTGCTGATTCACACTAGGATCGAGTTCAATGAATGATAGTAGCCCTCTAACTTCAACAAATAAAAGTTCTTCATTCTTGTGATAGTCTGGTCAGACCTGGAAGGAGTGTAGAAACACAGGAGGTGATCCTATTATCCATGTGACTTTTCAGTGAGAGAAGATCACGAGACATCAGTGGAGTTACATTTAATCAACCAGTTCAGACATGCTATGACACCTGTCTGAGGCAGGGACTTGACCCCTCTAACCCGGAGGTAAGGAAATTATCACTGCTCCATAAGGACCTGAGACATCAGTATACAGAAACGTCTGATTGGAGACTGCACATTGGCTTGCAATGTAAATTAGGCAACACACTGCTCTGCATTATGTTGTCATCATCTTGAGAAGAAAGACAACCCTGCAATAGACAATAGGTGCAGGAGTAGGCCATTCAGCCCTTCGAGCCTGCACCGCCATTCAATATGTTCATGGCTGATCATTCCTAATCCATATCCTCTTCCTGCCTTATCTCCATAATCCTTGATTCCACTATCTTTGAGAGCTCTATCCAATTCTTTCTTAAATGAATCCAGAGACTGGGCCTCCACTGCCCTCTGGGGCAGAGCATTCCACACAGCCACCACTCTCTGGGTGAAGAAGTTTCTCCTCATCTCTGTCCTAAATGGTCTACCCCGTATTTTTAAGCTGTGTCCTCTGGTTCGGCACTCACCCATCAGCGGAAACATGTTTCCTGCTACCAGAGTGTCCAATCCTTTAATAATCTTATATGTCTCAACCAGATCCCCTTTCAGTCTTCTAAACTCAAGGCTATACAAGTCCAGTCGCTCCAGTCTTTCAGTGTAAGGTAATCCCACCATTCCAGGAATTGACTTCATGAACCTACACTGCACTCCATCAATAGCCAGAATGTCTTTCCTCAAATTTGGAGACGAGAACTGCACACAGTACTCCAGGTGTGGTCTCACCAGAGCCCTGTACAGCTGCAGAAGCACCTCTTTGCTTCTATACTCAATCCCTCTTGTTATGAAGGCCAGCATGCTATTAGCCTTCTTCACTACCTGCTGTACCTGCATGCTTACCTTCACTGACCGGTGTACAAGAACACCCAGATCTCTCTGTACTGCCCCTTTACCTAAATTGATTCCATTGAGGTAGTAATCTGTCTTCCTGTTCTTGCCACCAAAGTGGATAACCATGCATTTATCCACATTAAACTGCATCTGACCACTCACCGAACTTGTCCAGGTCACCCTGTAATCTCCTAACATCCTCATCACATTTCACCCTGCCACCCAGCTTTGTTTCATCAGCAAATTTGCTTATGTTATTGCTGATACCATCTTCTATATCATTTACATATATTGTAAAAAGCTGCGGTCCCAGCACGGATCCCTGCGGTACCCCACTGGTCACTGCCTGCCATTCTGAAATGGAGCCGTTTATCACAAATCTTTGTTTCTTTTCAGCCAACCAATTTTCAATCCAATCTTGTACTTTGCCCCCAATTCCATGCGCCCTAATTTTACTCACTAACCTCCTCTGTGGGACTTTATCAAAAGCTTTCTGAAAGTCCAGGTACACCACATCTACTGGATCTCCCTCGTCCATCTTTAGAGTTACATCCTCAAAAAATTCAAGAAGATTAGTCAAGCATGATTTCCCCTTCATAAATCCATGCTGACTCCGAGCTATCCTGTTACTACTATCCAGATGTGTCGTGATTTCATCCTTTATAATAGACTCCAGCATCTTTCCCACCACAGAGGTCAGACTAACTGCTCCATAATTTCCTGCTTTCTCTCTCCCACTTTTCTTAAAAAGTGGTATAACATTAGCCACCCTCCAATTCTCAGGAACCGACCCCGAATCTATCAAACTCTGGAAAATAGTCACCAACACATCCACGATTTCCCGAGCCACCTCCTTCAGTACCCTGGGATGTAGACCATCAGGCCCCAGAGACTTATCAACCTTCAGACCTAACAGTCTCTCCAACACCAAATCCTGGCAAATATAAATTCCCGTAAGTTCAAGTCCTTCAGCCACTGTTACCTCAGGGAGATTGCTTGTGTCTTCCCCAGTGAACACAGATCTGAAGTACCCATTTAATTCTTCTGCCATTTCTTTGTTTCCCATAATATATTCCCCTGTTTCTGTCTTCAAGGGCCCAATTTTTTGCCTTGAACATACCTAAAAAAGCTTTTACTATCTTCCTTTATATTATTGGCCAGTTTACCTTTGTACCTCATTTTTCCTCTGCGTATTTCCTTCTTCGTAATCCTCTGTTGCTCTTTAAAAGCTTCCCAGTCCTCAGTTTTCCCACTTATCTTTGCTACGTTGTACTTTTTCTCTTTTAACTTTGTTTCTTAACTTCCCTCGTCAGCCACGGCCACCCATGCCTCCTCCTGGGATCTTTCTTCCTTTTTAGGAATGAACTGATCTTGCAACTTCTGCATTATACACAAATATCCGCCATTGTTCCTCCACTGTCATCCCTGCTAAGGTGTTGCACCATTGAACTTTGGCCAGCTCCTCCCTCATAGCTCCATAGTTCCCTTTATTAAACAGAGGTACTGTCACTTCCGACTGTACCCTCTCCCTCTCAAATTGCAGATTGAAGCTTAATGTATTATGGTCACTACTTCCCAATGGCTCCTTCACTTCGAGGTCTCTGACCAATTCTGGTTCGTTACACAATACCAGATCCAGAATTGCCTTCTCCCTGGTTGGGTCCAGCACCAGCTGCTCTTAAGAATCCATCTCTGAGGCACTCCACAAAGTTTCTTTCTTGAGGTCCAATACTATCCTGATTTTCCCAGTCTACCTGCATGTTAAAATCCCCCATAACAACTGTAGTAACATCTTTGCGACAGGCCAATTTCAGCTCCTGATTCAACTTACATCCGACATCCAGATTACTGTTTGGGGGCCTGTAGATGACTCCCAAGAGGGTCTTTTTACCCTTAGTATTTCGTAGCTCTATCCACACTGACTCTACATCCCCTGACTCTAGGTACCCCCGCGCAAGGGACCGAATATCCTCCCTTACCAACAAGGCCCACCCCACCCCCTCTGCCCATCAGTCTATCCTTACAATAGCACATGTAGCCTTGAATATTCATTTCCCAGGCCCTGTCCACTTGAAGCCATGTCTCAGTTATCCCCACAATATCGTATCTGCCAATTTCCAAAAGAGCCTCAAGCTTATCCATCTTATGTCTAATGCTTCATGCATTCATGTATAGTATTTTTAATTTGTTACTGCTCTCACCCTTCCCATCAACCCCTATTTCACTCAATCTTCCAGCATGATCCCTTTCCGAGTTTTCTGTCTCATTGATACAGCTGTCTTTCTTGACTTCTCTTGTTCTAACTTTCCCTTTAATTTCCTTTTTAAACATCCAGTTTGGCCCCTCCCCCCCCGCTACTTAGTTTAAACGTAGCTGTGTTGCAGTAGAAAACCTGCCTGCCAGAATGCTGCTCCCTAACCTATTAAGGTGCAAACCATCTCTCTTGTAGAATTTATGCTTACCACAAAATATACCCCAGTGATCCAAAAACTTAAATCCTTGCTTCCTGCACCAGTTCCCCAACCACACGTTCAAGTCCATTATCTCCCTGTTTCTGGCCACACCTGCCCGAGGAACTGGAAGCAAACTGGAGATAACCACCGTGGACGTCCTGCTTTTCAGCCGCCTTCCTAATTTTCCGAAGTCCCGCTGTAGTATGTTCCTCTTCTTCCTGACATCATTTGTGCCGACATGTACCACCACCTCTGGCTCTTCACCCTCGTCCTTGAGGATTTCCTGCACCCTGTCCGCGATGTCTTTCACCCTGGCACCAGGAAGGCAACACACCATCCTTAAATCCTGTCTGCTGCCACAGAAACCCCGGTCAGTTCCTCTCACGATGGAGTCCCCTATTACCACGGCTCTATGTTTGAGTGATGTCGAGTGGGTCAAAACGACATGACTCACTCTCACTAGTAGCCTTACAGATGAGGAAGGATGCCACTTCGACTGGGACAATACATCCAGTCCTAGGACAAGCCAAACAGAGATCTGCACGAGAATGCCTAGAAGCATGGCATTCCAACCAGAACTCTATCAACAAACACATTTACTTGGATCCTATTTACCACCCCTGAGAAAAAGAACAGGAAATGACATCACCATAGGAAGTTATGTCACCACAGGAAATGACATCACAAACCCTAGGAAACTCGAACATATAAATAGAAAGTGGACTACACCACCATTGCTTCATTTGGAGGCTTGCTGAAGATGTTACCTAGTATGGTGATAAAATGTCTGAAAACGAACCTCCCAGCTCAGCGAGCAAACCTACATCCAGAACCTCAACCATGAGCTACAAATCTTCTCAAACCTCGTTAGGGTCTTTGGATGTGTCCAATAATAGTAATTGCACATTTCTGTACTTTTCCAACCAAATTGTACAGTGCAGTTGCCCAGAACTAACCTGAGAAGAAAGGCTACAATACAAAATATATCAGAAAATGAAAATCTCCTGGAATGAAACGGAACTGAAATAATCTCTCAAAAAAAAACAGGATGAGGGAAAATGAAAGGAATTACTACCAAGAACAATGAGAATATAGGAAACATTCAGTTTGGAAAATAGGGTAAAGAGCATGTCATTTAACTCCTTGTGCATGTTCTATCCTTCAGTTAAAGATTGACAGTACCTCAACTCTATTTACCAGCCTTCTCTCAGTATTCCTTTGACATCCTTGCCTCAGAGACATTCATCATTATTTTGAAAGTTTTGAGTAACCTAGCTTCAGTAACATTTTTGTGAGAAGGAGCATTTCAACTTTCCAATGATCTTTGTGTGAAGAAGGCCTTCCTGACATCATCCATCTTGCTCTGAGGTAAAGTTGCTCACCAACCGCATCTGGAGCGATACCAAAGATGAAAACAGATAAGGCAGTGATGCATGCTACCTTTATTCTGTGGTCCTGAGGAGTTAAAACTGTGATGTTGAAGTTTGTATATGTGTTGCATATTTCACAAACAACCTGGCAGAGAGGTGGACACCTCAGCATTTCAGTGACATCACCCACCCACTGGGGTAATGATCATGTGCTGTTTACTCACTAGGATCTGTTGTTTAGTTTCTGTAGTGAGTCTGCACTCGAGCGATGCTTTTTGTGTCCCAGTGCACAGTGCTTCCTTGCCACGCCTTGTCCCTGTGCAGCAGGCTTCAATTATGTCTCAGTGCACCACACCCCCTTGTCACACCAGGTCTCTCAGCACTAAGCTTGCTCAGTAAGCCACATCACACTACAGCCCCAGTCTCTGTATCCAACCTCCAACACGCACATGCTTTTTTCTCTCTTTCTCCCTCTCTCTTTCTTTCTCAACCCATTGAATGAGAAACATACATCTGTTAAATATCATGTAGACTGGGTTCCATAGTTTGATCAAGGAACAAAAAAAAATCAATAAAAGCACAATTGAAAGGGCTCATCAGAGTTTTATCATTAGCTTAGGGCAATCTCTTGAACTACGCCTCAATTTCCAGGCACCAATTTACATTTATCTATTTCTATTTTAGCATTAATTAATAATTCTTCATGTCAGTTAGTAAGCCAACTTCTGTTTTAATGATTTCACTACCTGTAGTGGAACTGCAGGTGGAAC
The DNA here is from genome assembly GCF_047496795.1 of Chiloscyllium punctatum. Classification (NCBI taxonomy): domain Eukaryota; kingdom Metazoa; phylum Chordata; class Chondrichthyes; order Orectolobiformes; family Hemiscylliidae; genus Chiloscyllium; species Chiloscyllium punctatum. Next base: position 35,913,120 of record NC_092763.1, read on the forward strand.
TATGTTTGATATTGTAGCAGTGAGCAGATGTGATAATTTTTGCAGTTTTCCTTATGTTGTTTGTAACATTATGGAAAAATTCAAATAAACAAGGTTTGATCTCAAAAACTAGAACAGGTTTTGGGTTTTCAACTGTGCACACCCAGTAGGAAAGGGGAAGGGCTAATGTTAGCTTACCCCTCCCTACTGAAATGGCTTTCCTGGGTAAACATGTTACGCAAATGTCTGTCTGTGTGCAGCTTAGGCTGTATGCAGTGCAACAGCAGGAAGCAGACTGCTGGCCAAGTTACTTCATAAGGAGGTTAAGTCTGTTTGGCGACTTGTACAAGACAAGAGCTAATTTAATTGCATCTTACCAAGTAGGAAGAAAATTGCCAATGGTGCCCTCTGCTGGTAGTTTTGCTTTAATACTCGACAAATAATAATTTATACATGTTATAAAATCCTATGATACTTGTCTCAAGGACTTTTCTTTTAAGGTATGATATTTCAATCATATGTTTAGCCTGGTACAGGTACACTCCTGTTCCAAGTCTACGTGTGTATATATGTGAGAGAGAGGGACTCTTTAATTTTAATTCTCTGTCTTTCATACCAGTCCATTTATCTATTTTGCATCAGTCAATTCAAGTGTCTGAGAATCTAAGAAGAACTCCTGTAAAAGGAGAAAAGAGAAAATGAGAATAAGCACATACTCTTATTGTTCTGGAGTAGCTGCAGTCTCTCATGAGGCTGCATGTTCTGTTCATTGATTATAAATGACCATAGTTTTATCTGATCGTTCAGTTTGAGAAACTTGCCTTGGGCTGGAATTTTGAACTGAAACCAATGTTTTTGGCTTGAAGTTTTGTATTGCCACAACAATGGAAGAAAAATCGATCATTTTGTTTTGGTCCTGACGAACCTTGTTGGATCTATATTTATCCCATCATCATAGAAGTAATCGTGTATTCTTAAGCTATTGCATGTGGGGTCAGAATTTTTGCCAAAGGCACCTGTCATATGAAGATTTTATATCAGGCTGATGAGTAATTTCTTTATGATGACATTATAAGTGTGGCTCCCCTCTCAATGCCAGCTGAAACGAAGCTCTTGCAAAGTTGGACTGTGGTAGGTTGTAGCATTAGTGTAACATCCTGCTGTTTCACTAGATTGGCCTCGAAAGATGGGATAGAATAACATAATACTAATTAAAGTGTCCCTTATGGCTGTCTTTGTTCAGAGTCAGAAAGTCCTGCACAAGCACACCAACTTTGGAATCTCAAGTGGTTTTGCAAATGTTTGGGAATGAAACGTCTCTCTTTGGGGAAGGAAAGGGCCATCATTACCAGAACTCTTCAAAGAGCTTTTTAAAAATATTCTTTCATGAGATGTGGGTGTTGCTAGCTAGGTCAGCAGTTATTACTCATTCCTAATTGCCTAGAAGACAGTTGAGATCCAACCACATCACTGGTCTGGAGTCACATGTAGGCCAGACCAGGTTAGGAAGGAAATTTTCTCCCCTGAGTGATGTTAGTGAATCAGATGGGTTTTTCCGATAATCAATTCACGGTCATCTTTTTAATTCAAAATATTTATTGAGTTCAAATTCCAGCATCTGCCATGGCAGCATTTGAGCCAGGGTCCCCAAAACATTATGTGGAATAATGATCTGATGGTAACACTGTTGGGCCATCACCTCGCCTCTTGCTTGGAGTACTTTCATTTAATTAGGTTGGAGCAAAATTTTGAACCTGTAGAGGAAAAAAATGATTTAACACCAAGCTTTTTTTTTACAAGTACATCTGGTGGCTCCATTCATTTGACCTCACCCAGGGCAGGTGCTCTGTCCTTATGTGTGAGGGTAGGTCGGTCAGCTTTTTCCTCCTCTTCTCCTCTTCTCTTCCCGTGGGTGTTTTATTTGGAGATGTTCACGCAATACAGTTATTTAGAGTCATAGAGATGTACAGCATGGAAACAGACCCTTCGGTCCATGCCGACCAGATATCCCAACCCGACCTAGTCCCACCTACCAGCACCCGGCCCATATCCCTCCAAACCCTTCCTATTCATATACCCATCCAAATGCTTCTTAAACGTTGCAATTGTACCAGCCTCCACCGCATCCTCTGGCAGCTCATTCCATACACGTACCACCCTCTGCGTGAAACAGTTGCCCCGTAGGTCTTTTTTATATCTTTCCCCTCTCACCCTAAACCTATGCCCTCTAGTTCTGGACTCCCTGACCCAAGGAAAAGACTTTGTCTATTTATCCTATCCATGCCCCTCATAATTTTGTAAACCTCTATAAGGTCACCCCTCAGCCTCTGTTCCCGAGAAAACAGCCCCAGCCTGTTCAGCCTCTCCCTGTAGCTCTGATCCTCCAACCCTGGCAACATTCTTGTAAATCTTTTCTGAATCCTTTCAAGTTTCGCAGCATCTTTCCGATAGGAAGGAGACCAGAATTGCACGCAATATTCCAACCAATGTCCTGTACAGCTGCAACATGACCTCCCAATTCCTGTACTCAATACTCTGACCAATAAAGGAAAGCATACCAAACGCCGCCTTCACTATCCTATCTACCTGCGACTCCACTTTCAAGGAGCTATGAACCTGCACTCCAAGGTCTCTTTGTTCAGCAACACTCCCTAGGACCTTAGCATTAAGTGTTTTCAAGTCCTGCTAAGATTTGCTTTCCCAAAATGCAGCACCTCGCATTTATCTGAATTAAACTCCATCTGCCACTTCTCAGCCCATTGGCCCATCTGGTCCAGATCCTGTTGTAATCTGAGGTAACCCTCTTTGCTGTCCACAACACCTCCAATTTTGGTGTCATCTGCAAACTTACTAACTGTACCTCTTATGCTCGCATCCAAATCATTTATGTAAATGACAAAAAATAGAGGGCCCTCTATGGAAGCAATTCCTAGCACATCTTTCTATCTCAATTTCTGCATTTTGCTGCCTGAATGCTGAAAAGCCACTGCTTAGAGAGCTGGACAGTGTTCAAGGTTTTAAGTTGGTGAGTAGGTAAGAGATCAGTGGATTTTAAGATTTTAATCCCCTAAAACCTGATCAGTAGCTGAACTAGGCCTGGAGAGATAAGTATTCGATTCAGTTTGAGATATCTAGTTGATCTATTTGGTATAGCAATGGACAATAGTTGAGTGATTATTTCTGAATTTGAAACTTGATTAGTTGAACACCACGAAGATAGCAAGGCAGATTACATGTTGCAGATATTAATGCCGACCCCACTGTGATCCATAGCAGCCATTTCAACACAAGTGTCCCTCCTTCAGAAATCTATTGTTCTGAAGAAGGGATACTGAACTTGAAACTTTAATTTTGCTTTCTCTCCGAAGAGCTCCATACCTAAGTTTCTCCAGTGATTTATTTTTATTTCTTGCAATTGGAGGGAGTGAGAGCTACACCTTTGGGATTACCTTCACTTGAATAGTGCTGGGATTGGTGTACAGGAAAACCCTGTAACTGGGGTTGTAAGGAGGGCTTTAAATAAAACAGTGAGGTGATGGTAAATGCTCATGTGAGGGATATTTGGAACGTTTAACAAGAAAAGCAAGGCAATGCAGCAGTGTAGTGACCTGGGTGTTGACAACCAGAGTGAGGAAGGGAGGGACAAAGCATACAAATATAAGAGTGCATCAGCAAATAAGGTCAGAGTTGGAAAAAACAAGTAAAAATGTAGAATTAAAGGCCAGCATTCAGAACAAGCTGGATGAATTGGATGACACACAGAAATGAATGAGTATTCTACAGTAGCCTTCACAGGAATGTGGTACCAAAATGATCATGGTGGGACCTGAATATTCAAAGGCATTTGATGTTTCAGAAAAACTAGAGGAAGAGAAAAAGTATGGGTTGGATTTGTTAATAAGGGATGAGTACAGTAGAAAGAAGTGATTTTGGCTCAGAGGAATGAAACATTTAGTCTTTTTAAGTGGAGATCAGAAATCGTGAAGGAAAGAAGTCACCAGTAGGAATAGGCCTCCTGACCGGAAGTACACTGTAGATCACTATAAGTGGAATAAATGGTTTATCTGCAGTTTGGAAATCCGTAACTACTGGCTGCAGGGATCAGTTCTGAGACCTCCAGTTATTTATGAGCCATATTATTAAATTAGATGAAGGAGCGAATTATATGTAGCTAAATTTGCTGCTGATACCAAAACAAAAGAAAGTGAGTGTAAAGAGGATACACAGTATTAGTGTATAGATTATGACAGGTCAAAACAAAATGGCTGATTGAGTATAATGGTGTGAGGTTGTCCACTTTGGCATGAAGATTTGTAAAGTAGGATATTATTTAAATGGAGAGATGCTGCAGTATAGAAGGATCTGGATATCCTTATGCATGTTGCACAGAATGTTGGCATTCAGATACAATAGGCAATTAAGGAGAAAAATGGAATATTGAATTTTATGCAAGGGAAGTGTAGTAAACTATAGGGATATCTTGCTTTAGCTGTACACGCTATTGGTGAGATTGAACCTGCAGTTCCATGTGCACATTTTTGTTTGGCCTTCCTACTTAAGGAGGGGGACACATTAGGAGCAGTTCAAAGAAGGTTGATTGACTGATTCCTGAAGTGAAGGGATTCTCTTCTGAGGAAAGACTAAGCAGTTTCCAGGTTTGGAGTTTTGAAGATTAAGAGGTGATCTTATTGAAACTGAACATTCTGAAGGGGCACAACAAGACTGATGTTTCCTTTCACGGGAGAAATCTAATAGTAGAGGGGTCTTCTTTTTTATATTTAAAAAAAGGTGTTCCCCATTGATAATGTAAATAAAGAGATTTATTTTGAGAGATTGTCAGCATATGAAATTCTCTGCCCCCAGCAAGCAGTGGAAACTTGATCATTTAATGTTTAAAGTTTGAGTGAGACATGTTCAATTGATGAGCTAGTTGAGGGTTATGCAGGAGAGGCGGGAAAGTGGTATTAAGGCCAAATCAGCAGTTGAATGGTGGAACCAAGTTCATGGGTTAAGTGGGCTTTACTTCTGTTTCTTATGGTCCTCTTTGTGTCGAAGATAGAAAACGCTGTTGACTAAAAGTCTGAAATTGCTTGGTTTTGTAACTGCTTTCAAAACCCTGAATTTCAACCTGGCTATTGTGGACTCCTTTGCTCAACTCACAGTCTGTTTTAACTCCTGGGTTTTGGAGACCAAAGCTGGCTCACAAGGAATTCTCAAAGCAGTTTTAAAACTGAAACACACCTTGATCTCTTCTGCTACCTCCTGTTGGGTTATATAGATAGCACTGTGCAGTCTCTCCCATGCTGTCAAATTAAATCAATGGCAGTGATGTCCACAGACTGTGAGACTTCCACATCTTAATTCTGCCCACAGGTGGAAACACCCTTACTACCTGAACCCTGAGGTCAAGAATGTAGTAACTTTCACGCAGCCCCTTTTCAAAATTTATTGGTTTTGATCTTGCTGAGCAGATTGCTTTTAAAGTCAGAGCGTAGTTATCAATCACAGTTGCCAACAAGAAATGGATTATTTTGGAATCCTTGTAGAATAGTTCACTTTTGACATTTAAATTAGACATAGTTAAGGTCAAATGGGACAACATTTGTACAGGTGGGTGAGCTGACTGTGTGCTACAGCAGCAACTAGTGATGAAGAAATGAAATGTATCATTCCAGGTGGATGTACTTGTATACATGCCTGTATGGAGGAGTGACTATGACTCTCCAAAATGGTATGGAAATGCTTACAATTATTCCAATACTTCTAATGCATTAGTCGAGAATACTTTCCCATTACAGGTGGATCAACTTAAGAAGATTCTGAACTTCTGATCATGCTAGTTATCTACAGAACTGAGAAGGCATCTGAGTACAATGCAAGTGCAATCTAAAAGGATTATAGAAGTATGAACAAGATTGAAGTTGCTGTTTTAGCTTGAAAGCTCTAGTTTGTATATTTAACTTTTACACATGCATCCTGATCTGGATATAGGTTTGCTCGCTAAGCTGGAAGGTTCGTTTTCAGACATTTCATCACCATACTGGTAACGTCTTCAGTGAGCCTCTGGATGAAGTGCTGGTGGCATGGCCCGCTTTCTATTTATGACTTACCACCCATTTCACCTTCAACAACAAAACCTACAGACAAACCAATGATACACCCATGGGATCTCCGATATCAGGTTACTTAGCAGTGGCAATAATGTAGGGACTCGAACAAACAGCTCTGCCAACCATTCAGTCCAAACTTTGGGTCCGCTACGTGGATGACACCCTAGTCATCATAAACATAACAACTTAAAGAAAATCTTCAAGACCATCAATAATACTCTTACTGGCATAAAATTCACTAAAGAGGAGGAAAACAACAATAAACTGCCATTCCTAGATGTCACAGTAGAGTGAACAGCCAATGGGGAACTTCAAACCAGCATCTACAGGAAAACAGCACATACTGAACAAATATTGAACTACAGAAGCAATCATTCCAACACCCACAAAAAAACCTACATTAGAACATTATTTCAACGAGGCACCACACACTGCAACACAGAGGAACTAGGCAGATCAGAGGAAAATCACCAATACAGTGTATTCAAAAAGAACAGGTACCCAATGAACACAGTCCACCAATTTCTCAGCAACAAACCCAAACATGCAGAAAAAACACATCCAGAAATCCTAGCCACTTTCCCCTACATCAAAGACATCTCGAAAATGACTGCCAGACTACTCAGATCCTTTGGCATCATGGTAGCCCACAAACCCACCAATACACTAAAACAGAAGCTAATGAACTTGAAAGACCCTATGCAGACAAAAAGAAAAACTAATGTAATTTACAAAATACCTTGTAAGAACTGTAACAAACACTACATTGGACAAACAGGCAGAAAACTAGCCACCAGGATACATGAACATCAACTAGCCACCAAAAGACATGACCCACTCTCACTCGTATCCTTACATATAGATGAGGAAGGACACCACTTCGACTGGGACAAGCCAAACACAGATACGCATGAGAATTCCTTGAAGCATGGCATTCCAACTAGAATGCTATCAACAAACACATTGACTTGGATCCCATTTACCACTCCCTGAGAAAAAGAACAAGGAATGACATCACCACAGGAAATGGCATCACCAACCCAAGGAAACCTAAACACGCAAATAGAAAGCGGGCCATGCCACCTGCGTTTCTTCCAGAGGCTCATTGGTGACGAAATGTCTGAAAACGAACCTTCCAGCTCAGCGATCAAACCTACATCCAGAACCTCAACCTGAACTACAGATCTTCTCAAAACTCGCTAATATCCTGATCTATTTATGAAAGCTGCAATCAAAATCTGCGACTTGGCAGGTCAGATATTTGATATGTCACCGCTCTCTCACGGTTTATCTTTTTTTCTGTTCCTGAAGCAACTAACTAATCCTGTGGTCTGGATTTTGGAGGAAGGTTGCCTATGTTAGCTTGCACAAGGCCTTTGTTTTGAGAGAGAGCGAGAGAGAGAACCTGCTGTGTGCACTTGTAGATCAAAATATGCTCCACTACTCTGGTTTGATGTCTATCCACATGATTAACTGGTCACTGTAGCTGAACTCTGCATTTTCTCTGAAAGAGCTTTGCATTTAGCTTTTGGGGTTAAATAGCAGGAATTTTGGTCAGAGGCTCAAACTACCTGTCTTTACTAATTGCAAAAGGAAATCATTAAAACAAATATTTTAATTTTAACCTAAGCTATCCAATGAGAAACCAATTGGATCAGTTTGGCCGACTGCTTTGTATCCTGGTCTAATGGCTGGTAAGTCGAAAAAGATAGAGTTAGGAGTTCACAAGCCGAGTAAAATGCCAAGAATGGAAAATTAATAAGAAAGATAGAAATGAGAATTGGGAACACAGTGGATTCAGGCTCCTGACCAATTGGCTGCACGTCTAATATAAACTTAGGCAAGGGAGGGAAGATGAAAATTTGGAAGATAGACTAAGATGGGCTATTTTGCTTCCCAGCATATCATATTTATAACTGATTACAGGAATTGGATTTGGTTAAAATCTGGTAATTGTAAACATGTTGACCATTCATTCTGGATGTTTTCAGGCAACATCATTCTTGTGATAATGTGTTAAGTCCCTCCCAAAGTCAAGTTTCTTCCTGCTGATTGCCCGCTTTATAGACTCTAGCCACGTGTTCGTGGGAGAATCGAGAATTTTTGCACATGGTGCTCACCACCACCAGAATGTAGGGATTTGGCCACAGTATTGGAAGAAAGTCTGACTACAGTGGTCTTACTGGTGGTGTGGCTGCGGTGGGCAAAGGAGAAGTGGCAAAGATTAAGGGAAGCCCTTTGTGGAGGGGGTTAGGTGGTGAGTTGTGGGTATTGGAATAAGTGTTTGTTCCTGTCCCTTTGGACGAACTTTTTGGAAGAAGCTGCAGCCATGATGAATTGTCAAGCAAACTAGAACAAAATGCGGTATTTGATTTTTCTCTTACTAAATTTAGAACCAGAGGGGAGAAACTGGAAACATCCATTTTGGATGTTGGGAAGCGGGTTGGGAGTTAAATGGGAAAGTAAGATTGATGTTTATTGGATAAGAGAGGAGAGAGATGAGGAGCAAGGAGTTTGGGAACCTGGATGTTAATGATCTTCTGCAAATTAAATCTCACTTTGCTTTCAATCATAAAATTAGATGCTTGTCTTTTTTAAAGGATGCACTCTACTTGTTTAATGTTAACCTAAGCTTTGAATGCAAAGGCTGTAAAATTTCCAAGACTTTGAGAAATGCTCCTAGTTTTGAGAAGCAACGGTTTGAAGAAAAACTTCAAAGTTAAATCTAGTGCCTAAAACTGCAATGAAAATGATCTAAAATTTAACGAGATTAAATTTGATTTAAATCCCCCGTTTGTTAATTGGGTGTAGTTTTAGAAAGTAATTTTTTTTACCCCTCCCAGAAACTGCAATAGATCATTTGCAGCTACAGCTAGAAATATCTTTTAAAAGCTTAAAGGAAAAATAATTAATTCCCCAGAGCAGCAGTTTTATCGTAGTTTTTAATGTAATGGAATCCTTTCCATCCGTGCTCTCAATGCTCAGTACAAATTCCAAGGTTCTGGTAATTACACCAATTAAAATATCAAACGACTGAATGTATTGTCTCATTCTCTTGTAGAAAATCAACCTTGTTCCTTCAAATCTCCCCTTTTCATTAATGAATTACATGCAGGTTAACTGACAAAACTGATGTCATACACATTGCAAACACAGTAGGTGTAACGCTTGTCCTTTGACCTCCTCCCTCCTCACTGTCAAAGGTCCCAACTCCACCTTGTCAGGAGAATAAGTAATCTATTGTGCTTCTTTCAATCTACTGCATTTGCTGCTCACACTGTGGTTTCATTTACATTGGTGAGACAAAACACAGACTGGGTGACTACATTGTGGAGCACTTCCATTCTGTAAGAATGATCCTAACCTTCCAGCTGCTTGCTATTTTAATACACAATCATGCCCTCATGGTAATGTTTCTGTCAAAAGCCTGCTCCCAGAAACTGCAATGCAATTTGGAAGAACTGCAATTAATTTTCTACTTAGGCACTTCATAGCTTTCAGGACTCAACATTTGAGTTCAACAACTTCAGACCATGGTCGCTGTCCTCCATTTTGATTATACTCCTTTCCTTTCTTTCCCTTCCCTAGTGTCTTCTTTGTATTGGTTTGCTATCAGTAGAGCTGACTTTTTTTTTGCTATTTACACCTACCATTAGCATCTGTCCTGCATCTAAATCTCCAGTGCGTTAACATCCTCTGTCTTTTGCTGCAGGTACGTTTACATTCTGTTTTGCCTAATCCTCCTCCCCCTTTGCCAACAGCATAGAAACCTTTCTTCCAGCCCCCCCCTTCAGTTCCAAAGTAATGTCATTTTTGGACTTGAAACATTGGCTCAGTTACCTTCTCTCGAGATGATCCCAGATCTATGTTTTCTCCAGCAAATTCTATTTTTATTAATCTCCAGCATCTGAATTACTTTGCTTTTACACCCATTTCCTATTCACTGTTCTCATATATCATAACTTTTTTAAAGGTCTGTTTGGGATTGTCTCTTTTCCTAGTTCTTTTTTTGCCAGCTTTTCTAGATTTTTCTAGGTTTACTTCTTGTTATAAGTATACTTACCGAACAATCAAGCAATAAAGTGGTATACTTGCTGGGAAGCTGATTGAGTTGGAAAAAACCTACTGCTCCCTCGACCATGACCCCACCCCCCATCACCAAACCATCATCTCCCAGACCATACAGAACCTCATCACCTCAGGAGATCTCCCACCCACAGCTTCCAACCTCATAGTCCGGGAACCCCGCACTGCCCGGTTCTACCTCCTTCCCAAGATCCACAAGCCTGACCACCCTGGCCGACCCATTGTCTCAGCATGCTCCTGCCCCACTGAACTCATCTCTACCTACCTCGACACTGTCCTATCCCCCCTAGTCCAGGAACTCCCCACATACGTTCGAGACACTACCCACGCCCTCCAACTCCTCCAAGACTTCCGTTTCCCTGGTCCCCAACGCCTTATCTTCACCATGGATATCCAATCCCTCTACACCTCCATTCGCCATGACCAGGGCCTCCAAGCCCTCCGTTTTTTCCTCTCCAAACGTCCCCAACAGTACCCTTCCACTGACACACTCATTCGTTTGGCCGAACTGGTCCTCACCCTTAACAATTTCTCCTTTGAATCCTCCCACTTCCTCCAGACCAAAGGCGTAGCCATGGGCACACGTATGGGCCCCAGCTATGCCTGTCTCTTTGTTGGCTATGTAGAACAGTTGATCTTCCGTAATTACACCGGCACCACTCCCCACCTCTTCCACCGCTACATTGATGACTGCATTGGCGCCACCTCGTGCTCCCGCGAGGAGGTTGAGCAATTCATCAACTTCACCAACACATTCCACCCTGACCTTAAATTTACCTGGACTATCTCTGACACCTCGCCCCCTTCCTGGACCTCTCCATCTCCATTAGTGACGACCGACTTGACACTGACATTTTTTACAAACCCACCGACTCCCATAGCTACCTGGATTACACCTCTTCCCACCCTACCTCTTGCAAAAATGCCATCCCATATTCCCAATTTCTCCGCCTCCGCCATATCTGCTCCCAGGAGGACCAGTTCCACCATAGGACACACCAGATGGCCTCCTTCTTTAGAGACTGCAATTTCCCTTCCCATTTGGTTAAAGATGCCCTCCAACGCATCTCATCCACATCCCGCACCTCCGCCCTCAGACCCCACCCCTCCAACCGTAACAAGGACAGAACGCCCCTGGTGCTCACCTTCCACCCTACAAACCTTCGCATCAACCAAATCATCCACCGACATTTCCGCCACCTCCAAAAAGACCCCACCACCAGGGATATATTTCCCTCCCCACCCCTTTCCGCCTTCCGCAAAGACCGTTCCCTCCGTGACTACCTGGTCAGGTCCACACCCCCCTACGACCCACCCTCCCATTCTGGCACTTTCCCCTACCACCGCAGGAACTGTAAAACCTGCGCCCACACCTCCTCCCTCACCTCTATCCAAGGCCCTAAAGGAGCCTTCCACATCCATCAGAGTTTCACCTGCACATCCACCAATACCATTTATTGTATCCGTTGCTCCCGATGTGGTCTCCTCTACATTGGGGGACTGGGCGCCTCCTAGCAGAGCGCTTTAGGGAAATTCTCCGAGACACCCGCACCAATCAACCAAACCGCCCCGTGGCCCAACATTTCAACTCCCCCTCCCACTCTGCTGAGGACATGGAGGTCCTGGGCCTCCTTCACCGCCGCTCCCTCACCACCAGACGCCTGGAGGAAGAATGCCTCATCTTCCGCCTCGGAACACTTCAACCCCAGGGCATCAATGTGGACTTCAACAGCTTCCTCATTTCCCCTTCCCCCACCTCATCCTAGTTTCAAACTTCCAGCTCAGTTACTGTCTCCTTGACTTGTCCGACCTGCCTATCTTCTTTTCCACCTATCCACTCCACCCTCTCCTCCTTGACCTATCACCTTCATCTCCTCCCCCACTCACCTATTGTACTCTATGCTACTCTCTCCCCACCCCCACCCTCCTCTAGCTTATCTCTCCATGCTTCAGGCTCACTGCCTTTATTCCTGATGAAGGGCTTTTGCCCGAAACGTTGATTTCGCTGCTCGTTGGATGCTGCCTGAACTGCTGTGCTCTTCCAGCACCACTAATCCAGTATTTGATTTTCAGCATCTGCAGTCATTGTTTTTACCTACCTGAGTTGGAAAAAGGGTCTATTAACTCTAAATAGTCTTGAGGTGCAGGAGAAATTGAATATCAAAAGAGAAAAAGAAAACTGCACTGATTAAAACCATGATCTTCAGAAGTTTTTAATTTACCTAGGTTGTTAACATTGATATTTATTTTTATATAATTTTTTTGTAACCATTTTGCTAACTCTGTAACTGCAAGGTGTCTTACTGTTGTGTTGCTGTTGGTGGCAATATCAGTCTATGGATAGTCAGATCTGTTCCAGCATTGCCACTCTGAGGAATGTGTGCACAACTGCAGCCATGTAATAACCAAGCGGAATCCAAACCAAAGCAAACTTTCTGCTTTTTCTTCAGAAACCGAAGCGATCCTTCAGGTAGCTGTCAGTGAGTGAAGGAAATCGATCACATTTCCGATTTCATTTAATGAACCAGCTCAAATGAGATTTTGAAGAGCTTTCCATATGACATAATGAAGGCATTCTCTTGAGGATTCTGGGTAAATCCAAGATGGAGTGTGGGAAAAATTTCTAGCTGTAATAGGCTGCTTCTTTCTTGAGGTATTTTAGATGTTGGAGGGGATTTCCTCAAATTCCAGGAGCAGCAATTACTGTTTTATGTGCTGTTGCATTGTTTTGGAACTTTGGAGGGAAAAAAAGTCAAAACAGTAGAACTTTTAAAAGGGAGAGGGACAGACAAAGCAACGCATGGTCAGGTCAGGTCAGTGCAGTGGTGGGGGGAGGAGGAGAAAGAGAGAGAGAGAGAGAGAGAGAGAGAAACCACGCTGCTAACTGACACAGTACTGTAACCTGCACAGTTACTGCCTTTGCTGTTGAATTCTTGTATCGCTGGACATCAGAGTGTGTCTAGGACAATTAACAGTGAAATTCACAACTCCTCTTGGAGGTACCTGTTTGGGAGAGGTCACAGCACAGAAGCAGATAAGTGGATAGTTATAGCCTTGCTGTAAATCTATAATAGTAAGTAGTATGGGTTCTTTCTTGATTATATGTTTTATTTGAGATATTTGTCATGATTAAACTTCAAAATATATGCCATAAGTATTAAGTTAGCCTGGAGCAGTGTTTTGTAGAGGAATAAGACAGGACTATTTTCTGGGTCTGTAGGTTGGAACAAGCAAAAGTGGCCTTTAGTAGAGTGACATGCTATTCTTGTTGGATGTGGGAGTTTAGGGAGAGTTTACATGTTACTGAGGATTATATCTGCCGTTGGTTGTGAATCCAGTCAAATCAAATGGAATGATTGGAAAGACAGAGGCGATGAATTTACAAAAGGGGGTGTGATGGATGGCAGTTATATGAAGGGAGAACAGTCACAGTTACAGTCACATAGATGGGTTGACTCAGGAAAGGTAAGATAGATAGGCAGGTGGTGCAGGAGTCTTCTGTGGCCAGCGGCGAAAAATCAGAATGGTGTGTTGTTTCCCTGGTGCCAGGATCAAAGATATCTGAGGGTGCAGAATACTCTCGAGGAGAGGGCCCAGCAGGAGGCCATTGTACACATTGGAATCAATGACATAGGAAGGGCAAAGGATGAGATTCTGAAGGGAGAATATAGAGAGTTAGACCAGAATTTAAAAAGGAGATCCTCGAGAGCAATAATATCTGGATTACTCCCGGTGCTATGAGCGAGTGAGGGTAGGAATAGGAGGATAAAGCAGATGAATGCGTGGCTGAGGAGCTGGTGTATGAGAGGTTGATATTTTTGGATCATTGGAATCTCTTCTGGTAGAAATGACCTGTGCAAGAAGGACCAATTGCACCTAAATTGGAAGGGGGCTGATATACTGGCAGGGAGATTTGCTAGAGCTGCTCAGGAAGATTTAAACTAGTAAGGTGGGACAATCAATCTGAGACTGATACAGTTGAGAAAAGAAGCAAGTCAAACAGTCAGGACAGGCAGGGACCAAGCAGAGAACAAGGCAGGATTGATAAATTAAACTACATTTATTTCAATGCAAGAGGCCTAACACAGAAGGCAGGCGAACTCAGGGCATAGTTAGGAACATGGGACTGCGATATCATAGCAATTACAGAAACATGGCTCAGAGATGGACAGGACTGGCAGCTTAATGTTCCAGGATACAAATGCTACAGGAAGGACAGAAAGGGAGGCAAGAGAAGAGGGAGTGGCCTTTTTTTATCAGGGAAAGCATTACACCTGTCCTGATGGAGGATATTCCCGGAAATATACATCCAGGGAAGTTATTTGGGTAGAACTGAGAAATAAGAAAAAGATGATCACCTTATTGCAGTTATATTATAAACCCCCTAATAGTCAGCAGGAAATTGAGAAACAAATTTGTAGGGAGATCTCAGTTACCTGTAACAGAGAGGATTGATGAGGGCAGAGTGGTGGCGTGATCTATATGAAGGCATTCGACAAGGTTCCCCATGGGAGACTGGTTAGCAAGGTTAGATCTCCTGGAATACAGGGAGAACTAGCCATTTGGATACAGAACTGGCTCAAAGGTAGAAGACAGAGGGTGGTGGTGGAGGGTTGTTTTTCAGACTTGAGGCCTGGGATGGGATGCCATAATGGTCAGTGCTGGGTCCACTACTTTTCACCATTTATATAAATGATTTGGATGTGAACATAAGAGGTACGGTTAGTAAGTTTGCAGATGACTCCAAAATTGGAGGTGTAGTGAACAGTGAAGGGGGTTACCTCAGATTACAACAGGATCTTGATCCAATGGAGTGGCAGATGGAGTTTAATTTAGATAAATGTGAGGTGCTGCATTTTGGGAAATCAAATCTTAACAGGACTTATCCACTTTACCATTAAGTCCTTGGGAATTTTGCTGAACAAAGAGACCTTGGAGTACAAGTTCATAGCTCCTTGAAAGTAGAGTCACAAGTAGATAGGATAGCAAAGAAGGTATTTGGTATGCTTCCCTTTATTGGTCAGAGTACGGAGTACAGGAGTTGGGAGGTCATGTTGTGGCAGTACACAACATTGGTTAGGCCACTGTTGGAATATTGCGTGCAATTCTGGTCTCCTTCCTCTTGGAAAAATGTTGCGAAACCTGAAAGGATTCAGAAGCGATTACAAGGATGTTGCCAGGGTTGGAGGATTTGAGCTATAGGGAGAGGCTGCATACACTGGGGCCGTTTTCCTTGAAGTGTCGGAGGCTGAGGGGTGACCTTAGTGAAGTTTATAAAATCATGAGGGGCATGTATAGGTTAAATAGACAAATTCTATTCCCTGGGGTGGGGGAGTCCAGAATTAGAGGAGACAGGTTTAGGGTAAGAGGGGAAAGATATAAAAGAGACCTAAGGGGCAACTTTTTCACGCGGAGGGTGGTAAGTGGAATGAGCTGGCAGATGATGTGGTGGAGGCTGGTACAGTTGCAACATTTAAAAGGTATCTGGAATAGGAAAGGTTTGGAGGGATATGGGCCGGATGCTGGCAAAGTGGGACGAGATTGGGTTGGGATATCTGGTTGGTGTGGACGAGTTGGAGCGAAGGGTGTTTCCGTGCTGTACATCTCGATGACTCTTGGTCCTCTGAAAAGCCAACTTGAATTAGCAAGAAATAAAAAAAATGCCACTATAAGTACTGGATATGTTTTTGAAATAGAAGATTTTAAAATAGTTTTTTAAAAAATCAGCACATTTTTACACTCCTAACATGACATCCTTTGCTCCTTCTCAGTGCACAGAACATTCATGGAATACGGCGGCTGCCGAGATCAGAGTCACCTGATCCCAAGAGGAGGCGTGTCCACCAGTGCGACTTTGAGGGCTGTAACAAAGTCTATACAAAGAGTTCTCACTTAAAGGCCCACCGAAGGATCCATACAGGTAGATGCAGCTCCCAAAGTGCCGAATCCAGGCTATTTTATTCAAATCGGTTTGATTGTTCGAATTAATGACTTTGTTGTTGTTTGGCAAAGACCAGACTTTTGAAATGTCTTAGACAAAAGTAAGTACTGCAGATGCTGGAGATTAGAGTGTGGTGCTGGAAAAGCACAGCAGATCAGGCAGCATCCGAGGAGCAGGAAAATCAGCATTTTGGGCAAAAGGTTTCCTGATGGAAGGCTTTTGCCCAAAATGTCAATTTTCCTGTTCCTCAGATGCTGCCTGACCTGCTGTGCTTTTCAGCATCCCACGTTTGAAATATCTTGTCAGTCTGGATGTTTAACCAAGTGACATAGAAGTAATGTATCTGGAGGAATATCATTGTTGGGAAGGTACTGCACTTTACGTGGATATTTGTGTGCTGCTTATTCACCACTGTAAATCATTTTCTTGTCCTTTTGAGTATGTTGACCACAGCAAGACCCTGGCCGAGAGGAGGTGGGAAAATTGCCATCTATGGTAAGCCGCTGCAGTGCCTGGGTGTGAACCAGTTCATTGGGTCTGAGCTGAATCAGAAAACCACTGCATAAGACTATAAGAAATAGAAACAGATGTAGGTCATTTGGCCCCTTGAGCCTGTTGCGCCATTCAATTGGGTCATGGCTGAGCTGACATTCCTCATGTCCACTTTCCTACCTTCCACCTTATTACTCATTGTATCAAGCCTAAGTGTTAGTCCAGTTAGTTCAGTATGATGTCTACAATGTTTCTTATTAAAACTGCATTTTTTTTTTACACTTCAAAAGATTGTTCTGCATTCTGATTCAGTCCAAGGTGATAACCTTGGACTGAATCACCTCTTTATAAACTCTTCTTCTGCTTTTGGCTTCCATGTTGTCTGTCTGCAGTCAACTGGAAGATGATTTATCTCCTGATGAAAGACTGCTGCCAAGATAATTTAATGCTCAAAGGGTGGGAATTGAACCAAAGTCTTGCTAACTGAGAGTTGAGAGTGCTACTTGCTGAGTATTTCCTGTGTTTTCACAACACATGTAGAAACACTGCCTGTACATAGTCATTCCAGTTGCATTGTTCTTTTGAGGATCAGACCAGTGAGACCTGGTCCTTAAGCTCCTTGTATGATGCCAAGTGGAATGTCTTTCATCTTTTATTATCACTGACAGATCGTCATGCTCAGTAGCTTTTGCTTCATCCATTGGTAAGCTCACTGTCTCACAAACTAACATCTGCTTTGTCAGGATATTTGCTAATTAAAGTGGGTTTCCAGTCAAGGTCCAGATTGGAGTTGGGTAGGGCTGTGATTTGGAGCACCAGCCAGTGTGGGTCAATTTCCCATCTTATTCTGACATGCAGCCATTTTGAAAAATGACAGATCATTTGACTGTCCATCAACAAGAAGTTGGCAGCCATTTATCTGCAAATTTGTTTAATTAAGACAACTACTACGGTCATGTCCTGACATTAACTGGGTATTTTACTCCCTGGTGCAGGCTGCACACTTAACCTAGACCAATATTAGCCCTCTGTGATGGGCTCTGGGCAGGAGGAAGTGGTGGATGCAGTGATTGTTCACAAGTCAAGCAATGATGGCATAATTAATATGGTGCACTTCCTTGTGTCACCTCTGTCATAGTCCAACTATATGAAATTATCAACAATCAAAAATGCTGTACAAGTTCTACCTTTACTAGTACTTTCATCACAGTTCACCACCTGCTTTCAATCACACACACAGGTTCATTAAGCGATAACTCTGTCCCCCTCCACAGAAGTTGTCTGACTTGCTGAGCCTTTCCAATATGACCTGCTTTCATTCCATTGACATGCCATCTGTCTTGTTGGAGGCATTGAAAGTATATCGAGTAATATAATAGTTTTAAAACAAAATTCAAATGTATTTTCGGGAGTGTTTTTTTGAATATTTCAGTTTTCCATTCATAAAGTAATTTTCAGTGACAGAATAATGTGCAAATATTGGACCTTATTGCTATCCACTGAACTGTGAGGGATAGGAGCCAAACGCAGGCAAGTGGGACTAATTTAGTTCAGAAGTGTGATGTGGATTAGTTGGGTCAAAAGATCTGTAAGCGCCTCATCTTCCGCCTGGGAACCCTCCAATCACAAGGGATGAACTCAGATTTCTCCAGTTTCCTCATTCCCCCCCCACCTTGTCTCAGTCAAATCCCTCGAACTCAGCACCGCCTTCCTAACCTGCAATCTTCTTCCTGACCTCTCCGCCCCCACCCCACTCCAGCCTATCACCCTCATCTTGACCTCCCTCCACCTATCGCATTCCCAACGCCCCTCCCCGAAGTCCCCCCTCCCTACCTTTTATCTTAGCCTGCTGGACACACTTTCCTCATTCCTGAAGAACGTCGATTCTCCTGTTCCTTGGATGCTGCCTGACCTGCTGCGCTTTTCCAGCAACACATTTTCAGCTCAAAAGATCTGTTTCCATGCTGTATGACTATTCAAATCTGCACTTGCCTAAATATATCTGTACGGCAATTATGTGCCAAAGAATAGTGAATTTAGTCCTGAAAAATTAACACTCTGCACAGATGCTGCTAGACTTGCTGAGTTTTTCCCGCATTTTTCTATTTTTATTTGATGCTCTGGTGCGTGAAGGAGGTTACATCGATATGCTCAGCTACTCTCCACCACAATGTCTCCTTTAAACCCTGCAGCCCAGTACCAAGAAGCTACTTGTGTTTCAATTGTGCTTCTACTAGTGGGTCCTGGGTTGGGCAGAAGGTGCTAGTCAGCAGTTCAGGGGGAGCATCACCTTGTCTGTCTGCTCACAGAAATCCCAGTACATTAGCCTCATTTACATAGGGAGGAGTGGACAACAGAACACTGCTCTTTTACCCAGTGCCGTAGCTAGTTTTAGTTGCTCAACCATTGTCACAAAAACAGATTATGTAATCACCACATTCCTGAACAGGTTGATTAGAAAATATTGAAACTGCAAGTCTTTAAATAAAAGTATTGATGCGTCTGCTTTCAGCCAGTCTCTCTGGACCGTTGTGCTACAGGCAAAAGATAATGTAGATACAGCTAATAATGACTTGGGTCTCTCCACCTGGCTTGGTGGTCTTTCAGGGATATGTAGCTCTCGGCCTGGCCTCAGTATGGACTTCCATTCTTGGGGTGATTCCTCAAAGTGCGGTCTGACTGTGGCGAAGCACTTAAGGAAGACTGTGTAATGTTTGAACTTTTGGCTTTATTTCTTTATTTTCTACTTAAAACTAAAAGTCTGCAATGTGTAACTTTTAACATTATTTCTTATGTTTTACGCTATACTATAATTACTGTAATGTTTAAATATTAACTTTGTTTGTTCTTTCTAACTTATTCTTGAGATTCTGTACTTAGGCACTAAGTACCTGTACTCCTGTACTTGGGTAAACGTGACAATAAAATCAAAATTAAGTCAAATAATTAAGATCAAGGCTCCTCCCTCTATTTCTAAGAGATTGTGTACCAAATTTTGGACCCCTTTCCATGTGAAAGTATCATGTAGAAGCTGATTTTGATTGAAATCACTGTGTTACTTCAACTACCTCAGTCAGTGTAGGAAGATGATGTTTACCCCAATCAGTAGATACCAACAAGTGATACCTTCTGCAAGTTTCAACTTGATCTAATTTCGTGTCTGGGTTGCCAGGAGTCTGGGTTTGACTCCATCGCTTGCCAATTTTCTTTTCTGTAAGATGCAAATTAGGTGAAATATTCAAGCTGTTCCTTTTCTTGAATTATGCAGAATTGTTGTGCGTTGTCAGCAGAAAAATCTCAGCTTCACTGTGAACTCTGAGGAGTGCCATTGGACTGTTGAAGTTGGATGGTTGGAGAGAGTGAGAAATTATTACAGCTAAGACAGGCAATAGCTGTCCCCTTGAGAATGAAAGTACACTAACGCAAGGGAATTTGCAAAAGAAACAAATGTGGTGAGAAAATACTTTTTCACACAATATTCAGAGTTGTGAAGAAAGGCATGAGAGTTGCATTTTAAGTCATTATGTCTATTCAGAGAGCCAGTGCAGACATGATGGATTGAATGGCCTTCATCTGCATTGCAACAACTCTGTGATTAAGATACAAGCTTGGACAAAAGAGCTGACCTTGGCATCAAGCCAGCATTTGACCAGATATAATAACAAGGAGTCCTAACAGCACTAAAGTCAATGCAGAATCAAGGGGGGATATCTTCATGGTTAGAATCATAAGCAGCGCAGAGGAAGATAGTTGTGGTTGTTGGAGACTAATCACTTCAGTCTCAGAACATCAGCAAATAAGTTGGTTAGGGTAGATATTTTTAATCAATTTGTTTAAACATGTTATGCCGTGCTGCTGGAATAGATGGGACTTGAACCTGGACCTTCTGGTTCAAAGTTGGGACGCTAGTACTGCACCACAAGAGCCCTTTCCTCAGGTTAGCATCATAGGGCAAGCCATCTTCAACTGCTTCCCCCCATCAAAAAGTCAGAAGTGAGGATGTTTATTGATGATTGTGCAATGTTCAGCAGCATTTGCAGCAACTCAGATGTTGAAGCAGTCTGTGTCAATATGCAGTAAGACTTGAATAAAATACAGGATTGGGCTGAAATGTTTAATATTTGTTCTACAAATGCCTTGCAATGACCATCTCCAATAGGAGACAACCACTCACCTTGACATACAATGGCATTACAATTGCTGAATTCCCCACTGTCAATGTCCTAGGGAGTTGCCATTGAACAGAAAGCAATCTGGACCACAATCAGGTTGGAGATGAGGTATTCTGTGGGGTGTGATTAACCTGCACCTACACGGAGTCCATCGCGGAAAGGCACTAGTCGGGAGTGTAATAGAATACTTTGCGTTTATCTGAGTGAAGCTGCAAAACTTTTCAGTCATTGACACCATCCAGGACAAAATGGCCTGACGTGTCAGTACCCCATTTACCATTACCAGCCTAAAGTACAGTGGTTGCAGAGTGTATGATATACAGAATACACGGCAACAATTTGCCAAGATTCCTTCAACAGCATCTTCCAAACCCTAGAAGACCTCGACTACCTGGACAGACAATGGGTAGCAGATGCCTATAAGTGCACCAGCTGCAAGTTCCATTCCAAGCCACATACCATCTTGCAGTGTAACTGAGTCACTGTTCCTTCACATTCAGGTGATTAACATCCTGGAGCTCCCTTCCTAACCACCACGTGGTGGTCTTGCACCAGACGGTATGCAGTGATGCAAGTTAAACGCTCACCACCATCAACACCTCACGGGTGGGAAGAGCTGACCTAGCCACACATCCCCACATCCTCAGGAATAATAATTATGAAAAAGTAAAATACTAATTAAAAACAAAATTGCTGGAAACTCTGAACAGAGCAACTAATGTTTGAAGTGAAGCTAGCCTAAAGTTTTATTTTTCCAGCCTTGCAACCCTTTGATTCTAACAAAGGAAATAAGGTCTGAACCATTAACCTACCTCACTTTCCACAGATGTTTTCTAAATTTGTTTCAGTACGTCCACCTTGACATTGAATCAATTAATGTTGAACTTATTTATCATAGACCTCCCCATCATTGGCTTCAATGCATATGTGACTTTTCCATCAGTGCTTCCATCCTCACCCTCATCCCCACTTTCCATAGCCATCTCCATCCCACTGATGTCCTTGCCCTTCTTCAGACTTGGCAGCCCCAACATTTTAGGAGAAAGTGAGGACTGCAGATGCTGGAGATCAGAGCTGAAAATGTGTTGCTGGAAAAGCGCAGCAAGTCAGGCAGCATCCAAGGAACAGGAGAATCAACGTTTCGGGCATGAGCCCTTCTTCAGGAATGAGGAGAGTGTGCCAAGCAGGCTAAGATAAAAGGTAGGGAGGAGGGACTTGGGGAGGGGGGGGTGGGGGGGGGGCACTGGAAATGGATAGGTGGAAAGAGGTTAAGGTGAGGGTGATAGGCCGGAGCGGGGGTGGGGGCGGAGAGGTCAGGAAGAAGATTGCAGATTAGGAAGGTGGTGCTGACTTCGAGGGTTGGGACTGAGACAAGGTGGGGGGAGGGGCAATGAGGAAACTGGAGAAATCTGAGTTCATCCCTTGTGGTTGGTTGTGGCTTCCGCCTAGTTTCCTCATTTTGTCTCCCTCACCTTGTCTCAGTCCCAACCTTTGAACTCAGCACCACCTTCCTAACCTGCAATCTTCTTCCTGACCTCTCCGGCCTATCACCCTCACCTTATCACCCTTATCTTAACCTTCTTCCACCTAATCACATTTCCAATGCTCCTCCTCCCCCCCCCCCCCCCCCCCAAGTCCCTCCTTTTATCTTAGCCTGCTTGGCACACTCTCCTCATTCCTGAAGAAAGGCTCATGCCCGAAACGTTGATTCTCCTGCTCCTTGGATGCTGCCTGACCTGCTGCGCATCCCCAACATTTTCCACTCTGTTCTTAACTTAGTTCCTGTTTTCTTCTGTTAGCAGCTTGTTCCATTCCAAACCTGCACTGAAGTCCTGTCAGAAATTGGTTGGTGCAAGTTGTCCTAGAATTTCAGTGGCTACCTGCACCAATCAACCTCTGCCACTAGATGGAGTATGGTTAATTTAAAAGTGCTTTAGTGTAGGTGAGTATAGTCTCAAATATTTAACTATTTTGAATGTTGCATTCTTTTTATACAGATGTATCTTATTTTGAAAGCTAATTCAACTAGGCATTCACTGTGCTGCAAATCCTTAGTGCAGTATTTTAAATTGTATATTGTATTTTCTCAATGGGTTAGGTTCCTTTGAACTAACTCTGCCTTTAACATTGATTCTGTGGGAACATACGATGCACTGAAAGTTATGATTTTCAGCAAGACAGCCAGAATTGGAAATGACTACTCCCAAACCTGGTCTTGCCTTCAGTTGATACATTAAGGCTTAACAAGGCTGATTAGCACAGAGACACTGGGAACAGTTGTTAAAATCATTAGTTTTGTGGAGGGCTTGGCCCTAGACTTCCCAAGTCTTTCTATTAATTAATAAGAGTGGATTAAACTATCCTGGATTCACTTCTTGTCCATAGCACTGTAAAAAGTGCTATTAATTTGCACAGGTTTCTAGCATATTAGTGACTGGAAACAGAATGAGGGGAAGGGCTGGCTCTGGAGAAGAAGGTGGTGCATAGAAATGGCTTGGGTTTATTGGAGCACCAGAATGTAGCCTGAAAGCTCAAGTGGTTATTGGGATTAAACACTGCAGATGGCTATATTAACTGACCTGGAGTGCTCTCTTTGAATCAGCATAATTCCTTCTGTGACTCACTGTTGTTTTGAAGAAGAGTACCAGACTAGCTAACCAATCATTGCTGCCACAATTAATCCTGGCACCACCAGGCCGATGAGAGCAAACCATTTGAAATTTATCTGGTGTGAATGACCAATGCTTTCAATCTGTGAGCCCATTAAATTTTCTTGATGTGTTTATTAGAGAACACATTCCAGGCAGCTGTGCATAGGATCATCGCCGCTAAATGTATAAGCCACAAAGATTTGATGCCAATTCGCTATTCAATGAAAAGTGCAGGCAACTGATGACAAAGGAGTTTTGACTATGAAGACCCTCCTAGTGGAGATGGTTGTTGCAGCTTGTCATCCAGTTTCTCTCAAACAGCAATCACTTGGCAGGCAATCCCTGTGGAACTGTACTTCGGCAGTCAGGGCAGTTAGGTGGGCGGCACGGTGGCACAGTGGTTAGCACTGCTGCCTCACAGCGCCTGAGACCCGGGTTCAATTCCTGCCTCAGGCGACTGACTGTGTGGAGTTTGCACGTTCTCCCTGTGTCTGCGTGGGTTTCCTCCGGGTGCTCCGGTTTCCTCTCACAGTCCAAAGATGTGCAGGTCAGGTGAATTGGCCATGCTAAATTGCCCGTAGTGTTAGGTAAGAGGTATTAGGTAGGTATATGGGTGGGTTGTGCTTCGGCGGGTCGGTGTGGACTTGTTGGGCCGAAGGGCCTGTTTCCACATTGTAATGTAATCTAATCTTTAAAAAAAACTGTCCAAAGGACTAAAATCAAATGACAGACAAAATCAGAAATTGCTGGAAAGGCTCAGAAGAACTCTGAAGAAGGGCCACTGGATCTGAAACATTAACTCAACTTTCTCTCTCCAAATTCTGTTTCTGATTTCCAGCATCTGCAGTTTTTAAGTTTTAGTTTTAATATCAAATTACAGTGAAATGTATTGGCATAGGTTTGATTCTTTGCATGCTAGAGTTTAGTTGAAAGTGTTGCCAATGGTAGATGGAAAGGAATGATCATGTGAGATCTGTTTTTTGTACTGTATCATGCTTTGCTGGCTGGCTCATTAATGTACGCTTCAAGTTTCAACTCCTATCAATGTAGACCAGTTACTACCTTCGTTTGAAACTCCATGTTCATTTTGGTGGCTTCATTACAGATTTGTGCATTGTATAATCACCAAAGAAATATACAAAAAAAAAGTGGGGATTTTAGGATC
This sequence comes from Chiloscyllium punctatum, assembly GCF_047496795.1. NCBI lineage: Eukaryota > Metazoa > Chordata > Chondrichthyes > Orectolobiformes > Hemiscylliidae > Chiloscyllium > Chiloscyllium punctatum. The sequence goes on from NC_092763.1 coordinate 35,937,716, forward strand.
GTTGCAATGCAGTTGCTTCTAAAGTTGGTACATAGTACTTTGAATAAATGGAAGTCAGAGCTTCATGCCCAAACCTGGTCAAAGTAAAGATGGAGTTCACATCTCCTATTATAAATGTAATATTAGTTTCTCTAAGATCAAAGTTAAACTAATTCACCACTTTGAGTAATGGCATATTAATATTCTGTTTTCAATAATGTGTTTTCTGTACATCAACTTCAACAAATGTTATATTGCTAGAAGATCAAAAGAGTTAAAGCTGACAGTAAGGAGCAAAAACTGTACTTAGAGCCAGCATTAAATGGATTTTTCGAAACTGATGTGAACTTAATGGCGTGCTGTCAGTTCACTTATTCGAATATGAGCACGACTTTACATTTAGAAGATTAGTATTCTGCATTAGTTCAAGGTCGCTGAGAGGATGTTACATTTGTTCTGGATAGTTACGTCCATGTGCTACTTACTGATTGTCTTTCTTTGTTGGAATATTTGGAATCCAAATTGTGAGAAAATCCTGCCTTCGTTTTCTTCAGAGCATGTAGAGTAAATGTTTTGTTTAACAGACTCTTCTGAGATTTAAGTGTGCGCTGATTTGTATCGAGTTTAAATGTATTGTGGTGACAGTGGCTCAGTGCAGGGAAGTGTATCCAAAGCTGGTATATAGAGTCATATGGCACAGAAACAAACCCTTCAGTCCAACCAGTCTATGCCGAATATATTCCCAAACTAAACTAGTCCCTCCTCCCTGCTTCTGGCCCATATCCCTCCAAACCTTACCAATCATGTATCTATCCAAATGTTTTTAAATGTTGTAACTGTGCTCACGTCCACCACTTCCTCAGGAAGTTCATTCCACATGCGAACCACCCTCTGTCTAAAGAATATGCCTCTGGTCTTTTTTAAATCTCTCTCCTTTCACCATAGAAAAGTGTTCCCTAGCCTTGAAATCCTCCATCCTCGGGAAAAGACAACTACCATTAACTCTATCTGTACCCCTCATTATTTTATAAACTTGTAATAGCCGGCTCTCAACCTCCTGCACGCCAGTGAAAAAGTCCCAGCCTATCCAGCCTTTCTTTATACATCAAACCTTCCATACCCGGCAACTTCCTGGTAAATTTCTTCTGAACCCTCCCCAGCTTGATAATACCCTTCCTATAACTGGGTGACCAGAACTGGACACAGTATTCCAGAAGAGGCCTCACCAATGTCCTGTACAACCTCCCTTCCCAACTCCTATACTCAAAGGACTGAGAAATGAAGGCAAGCATGCCAAAGTCCTTTTTAACCACCCTGTAAATGTGTGATGCAAACTGCAAAGAAACAGGTAGCTGCACCCCTAGGTCCCTGGGAAGCACAATATATGGGATTGATCTTAAGGGATTGTCCTTGATATGAACTGGACGAATCCCCTCCTCACCAAAGTGTGGAGCCAGCTCTCTCCTTTTCCATCCTTGCATCAACTCCTCCCACCTTCAGTTGGCCAGCGCATAATGGCCCTGGAGATGGGTTGAGATCTATGGTTGCCAGTTAACTGGGCAGTCTAACAAGTGTCTTGCTCATTCTCCATTATGGAATCTGGTTGGGATAGAGGGTTTTTTAAAACAAAATTGTCTAATCATTTTGTTCAGAGATGTTATTACACACCTCTGGGGCAGGTGGGACTTGAATCCTGGTCTCCTGACCCAAAGATAGGGGCACTATCACTGCCCCAAGACCCTGGGGTTTATTAGCTCAGAAAACAGCAGGCTGTCCAGCTGCATTGTTTCCCGTGTCCCTGCTGAAAACACAGCCATCGAGTGAGCTGCAAAACACCTCCTGCTGATCACGTTGCAATGTTAGTAAAAAGCTGCAAATTATTTCAACTCTGGCAGAGACCGAAATAAATATATTTAAACCCTGATTAAATGGGTTTTCACGGCTAGGTTTGGTTACGTTCGCAACTGATGAGCAAATGTTCAGTTCCAGCAGGATTCTTTCAAAAAAAAGTCAGAATCCTACAAATTTCATATTACTTTTCCCCACTGCCTAAATTAATCTGAAGTCATTGAAGCAAACCGCAATCCTTACCATTACCCTGACTGAGATCAACAGACTCAAAGATTTTCCCAGAATCCTCTGGTCCCTGTGTCTCAATGCTACACCACACTCTTCTTACACCCACCCAGCCATCAAGTGAACAGCCATGACCTTGACAGTCACATTATGCTGTAAAACTCTGTTCCAATAAAAATAATTTTTGGATATTAAATGGATCAAGTGAATGTCAGTCGGATAAAACTGACAGACAATGATTGTAGATTGGTTTTGGAGTATGGTGACAGAGTTGCACATTCTTTATAAAAGCCTTTATTTGTGTTCTGTTTAAGATCTTACAAAGGTGCAGAGCTGGCAGTTGGGGTTTGTGGTAGGTAGTAATCTGAGTCAGACTTTCAGATCAAGCAGTTTGATTGTTTAAGCTGGTCATTTAAAATTAATCTAGATTAAACAACTTTTTTTTAAAAAAAAGCTGTGTTTAGACAATTCATTGGGAACATATTTTACAGAAATGAAACTGAACTAGTAAAGTACTTGATCACCATGAGGCGTTTGCTGGTACCCCTCTTTCCTGCAACCCATTCATGTCAGATTCATTTGATGATCATCGTATGAGCTGAAAAATGTGTTGCTGGAAAAGCGCAGCAGGTCAGACAGCATCCAAGGAGCAGGAGAATCGACGTTTCGGGCATGAGCCCTTCGGGAATCCTGAAGAAGGGCTCATGCCCGAAACGTCGATTCTTCTGCTCCTTGGATGCTGTCTGACCTGCTGTGCTTTTCCAGCAACGCATTTTTCAACTCTGATCTCCAGCATCTGCAGTCCTCACTTTCTCCTAGATGATCATTGTATGAGTTCAGTTTTGTTCCCATAAATGTATGTTAGACCAGCTTGAACTCCTTATAAGAAGCTTATAAAGTTTGTTAGTGATGTTTAATTTTAAAGCAAAACCTGAATAAATCTGTCATGAAGCAGTGAAGAGTTTAGATAGTAGAACATTTTTGTAATGTTTCCTGTGCAGGTCTGAGAACAGCAGGAAAAGCTGAAATTCAAATTCTTTTGTTATGCCCAGACAAAGATTCACTATGCAAAGGTACTCTGTTCTGTGGAATAGTTTGCATGTTTTCACAAAGCAGCATTGATATGCCAGTGAAAGGTACTGAGATTTGCATAATAGTAAGCCAGGTTCCACCTACACAGTTTGTCCCTAATTTGGTTTTGTTGATTTTTCTGCGGGCAGGGTGAAAACCATGAGGGACATTAGATCATCTCTGTTGAAGCAGGGTTCCTATTCATTGCTTTTTAAAACCGTCACAACTCTATAATTGAGTCATGTTGTTTCTTGACTGACTGAGTAAAGTTGCTGTTTACTGCACTCCTGTCTTATTTAGAATAGCAAGTACAGTAGTCACCAATAGACCTGGGGCCTTAGTTTCTGCATTCAATCCTTTCAGTGATAAGGTTTTCCTTCATGATTAAGTAATTGAAAAGATTTCCACTTTTAAAGTTGTGCAGCCCAATTAATCATTCTGTGATCTCCTTTGAACAGGTTTATGCTGTAGACTGCTCTTGATTGTTTATTCTTTAATTCCATTCCTAAAGAAGATCACAAAATTAAAATAAAAACATAACTCTTGATACTTTACTAAATTGCTGATATTCAAATGTGTGTCACATTTGCATTCCTTTATTCTTGCATTATTGTTCCTTTTGTTCTTGAAGTGTTTCACCACTTCCAAGCCAGTTCATGTCCGTCATGCCACCCACATACTCCCAGCTAAGCAGATTGTGTTCTTTTTAACAATTTTATTTCCTCTCCACGTTTGAAAAGCAGGGGATTGAAAACTTCAGATCATGACATTAATCAAACCTTATTTACACCACTGTCGCATTTACATCCAGTCTACTCTCACAAGTGGGTTAAAGCCTTTGCAACAGTCAAAATGGAGTCTGTTTGAACATGACACTAAGTTCAATTGGTTCTGCAGAATTCAGGTTTCCTGCTTTTGTCAATTATACCGCACCCATTCCTTCACTGACGAAAATAAGAGTAAGAATTTCCTTTTCTGGTCCCCTCCATTATTTTAACCACTCAGGGAATCTTTCCAGCTGTACAAAAATCTAATGCGAAACTGATTTTTCCATCGTTGTTCCACGTGCTTGAGCCTCGACCGTCCTAGCTTTTGTGGTTGTGTTTCACAACACACACTTAGTTGCCGGTCAGCTGAGCGGGTAAATCCAATACACTTTTAGCAAGGAAGCATTTAACATGAAGCTTTGTATAATAGTATTTAATGAGTTCTGGAACAAAGTTGTGATCTGTAATTAAAAAGACACATTTACTTTTATGTAGGACACTAAATATCAAAAAGTAGAACTCAATTGACCATTGAATCAACAAGTTTGCACTTGGGTATATGTCTTTTCTTTCATTGTCATTTTTAAAGAATACAAAACAAGACCTGCAATAAATGTCAATCCAAAACTATCTATTTCTTTTCGTTTGAACTTTGTGAAATCTATCCTTTTTGCCTTTCTTAATTCCTTAAGAAAGTGAACAGAAAGTACTCCAATCTAAAGAAAAATAATCCAACATTACAGTGGCTGGCACTGATATATCTTGGAAAATTGTGACGTACATACACTTATACTGCAGAGTCCATGAGAAAGCTGAGACTCATGTAAAGACTTTACTGGAAGGCTTCTAGTTGTACAGATTTTGTATAAAATTTATAAACATTGATTACATACAAAAGGAAATAGAATAGGTAATTGGTACCGTTCAATTTTAACAACACCATTAGACATACACTTTTTTTGTCCTTTTTATGAGAACAATTTCTCTGTTCCTGTGAAATGCGTGAAAGGTGCTGTATAATCTTGGAGTACTGTTTGTGAAAATTTTGCAGCATTTAACATTTTATTCTGCTTTTCTAGGAGAGAAACCCTACAGATGCACTTGGGAGGGCTGTACATGGAAGTTTGCACGTTCTGACGAGCTGACGAGGCATTTTCGCAAGCACACGGGCGTTAAGCCTTTCAAATGCACGGACTGTGACCGGAGTTTTTCCCGCTCAGACCATCTTGCACTGCACCGCAGAAGACACTTGATGATGTGAAAGGTACTTAAAGGTCAGCTTCACATCAGAGCCCTGGCTCTGCCTCCATCCCGTTATTCAGCATTGCTGAATTCTGACAGTACCTGCTGTGAGATGGCACCTGTGGATGCCAATTCAGAGAGAAAGAGAGAGCCCGCCCGCCCGCCCTCAAAAGACTGTGGAACTGTTCAAACCAGCTTTCCTTTTGATGTTAAGTACTGACTGCATTTATGTAATTTAAGCTAGGCCTGTCATTTTTGTCATGATTTTTTCTTCTTGATTATGTTAACACAGGGCAGAAAAAAAGCAGGCAGTCCATTACTTGCAGCCAAAATAATGTTTAAGGGCATTTAAATCTTCATTGGCTTGTGAATGACCTTAAGGCTAAGGAAAAGCAACACTGAGGTTGGTGTTAATTATTGGTGGTGAATTCTTCAAAGAACAGAAGATTGACTTTCTAGGTTGTGTCACTGTATTTTTCATTTAATGTGAGCAATTCATACAGTGGTAAGTCTTGACATTTTGTCCAATTTTAACAGTTATCCTATTTTAATGTGTGCTTTATTAATTTGGTGGTATTTAGCTAAGATGCATAAATATTGCTGACAAAGATATGGTTGCTTTTCCCATGTTTCGGCTCTGTGCACCCCATGAAATTGTTGAGTAGATACAAATGTCAAAAGAAAAGGGCCTTCTATTCTCCGGGGTATACAGCAATGTTGCAAAACAGGTTTTCTTTTCATCCTGCCTCCAGTCTCTACTGAAACAGATAGAACTGGTTATTCGATTTGATTCACTGTAAACAGTCCCTCTTTTATTCAGGCTTGTGGGAGGTTTTTGATAAAGCAGCATTCTCTTTCCACTAATGAATGTGATCAGCACAGTGATGTTAATTGTGGTTAAGGAGACTGGCGCTCGTGTTTTTTCACTGCTGCAATTCCAGCAGTATTTCAGTTTCTGCAGCAACATAAAAGCTGGATCTGAGGCCCACGCAGCCTTTTGCTTCCACAAGTACTGACTGAGATGTCTTGGCAGCATTATCTGTGATGTGCCAGTGGTCTTAGTTGCTTACTGTGAATATCTCTGCCTGTTACAACATGATACAATTCTGGAGTCAAATGATATAAATAAAGAGCATATGAACATAGAACTCGGTCATTGAAAGCTAACTTTGAATGTGTATTAATAGACACAATTAATAAATTATTAGTAATTTTCACACTCATTTTCATTCAGTTTAATGAACTGTGAAGCCAGATGTAAAGTTTTAGATCTCTTTCTAAGCACCTTGTGCTTCTGCTTTATTGCGTATAAAAAGAGGCAGGTTAGGGTGCAGACCTTTAGCATTGAATGACTTGCTGCTGGGATGAGTGAAAGCTGCAGCAGTCTGCGTTTGCAAACATATGCCCCATCTGCCTTTCGCGTGCTGTTTTTACTGCCCTGTGAGGTATTGTTTTGATTGTGTAATCTATTTATCTTGCGTGGTAGTTTGTAGGTTTAAAAAAAATCAGCCAGACCAGCGAATCACATTTTAATCTGAGTATATGGGAATATTTCTCGAATGCTCTTCAAGCTTTTGTTGGTGTAAGAGTGATCTCTAGATTTCATTAATAAATGACTAATGCTGATCAACAATCACCATGCACACATTTAATTTTACTTGCCGCTGTTTAACCTGAGTGTACTGCCTTGGAGCAGAGACTTAAATAAGTTATTACAGTTCATTTAGGGGAATTGTAATGACATTACAGGAGTAATGGGTGAGCAACTGTACCCCACAAACTCAGCAATTGTTTTGAACCATTTCAAAAGAGAAATCTCATTCTCGCTCTACCCCTTTTAAAACTCATTTTGTTTTTTTTATGCCTGTTGTTTTTGATGTCTCTAATGGAGTGGTGTTGATCTCGGGTGGGGAGAGAGATTACTGGCTGGGAGTAGAGATCAACCCCAGGATGTGGGTAATCCACACAGAGTAAAACTGGCAGCATCCGAAGATGATGAATATTGTTATTCAATCTTTGTTCATTTCCATTGTTTTTGCCGTACAGTTCCCCCAGTGATGCTGCCAGTTGCTGTTTAAACACAATATCATGGTCATTTTGAAAAGAGGAATCAGCCTTTGTGTAAATGGTGCTAACAGTGAGATTACCTCTTAATGTAAAGAGAAAACTGAAGATGGACATTGTACCTCCGTTCTCATTCGTAGGGAGCTGGAAGTCCATAAATTAAAAGAACAGACTTGTAAAAGTGTAATTTCTGTAATAAATGTTGCAACTTTCCACCTCTTTGGATTCAATCTTTTATAATTGCAGATACAATTAGTTACAGATATGATGTTTTTTTGGAGCTTTATAGTAAAGGGTACTGTACTGCACTACAAAAGACAGCACTTCCCAGTATAGACTGTCACATGGTGTAACGGAGCTCCATGGTATCTTTGAAAACACCATCACATCTGCAGCCTCTGTCACATAATTGTATGTGGTTTTCTCACTGTTGCAATGATATGGGATTTGACTAGTTGTAGTGTGCTAGCTCACTAAACAAGTCAATTCGAAGAACGCATTAATTCTTTCCTTCCAACTATTCTGGGAAGGAAATGTGAACAGGTCGGAAATAATCAGCTTGAATAAATTATAGGAAAGCTAAAATTCCTTACAAAGCGATGAAGTGAAGTTGTTAGAATTTGAGATCTCAGGCATTTTCTTGAATGAATTCAAAAACATCCAATCTTTAAGATGCCGTCTGTAGTGAGGCATGATAGCCTTAGGAAATGAAAAGTTTTTAATTCTCTGATTCTAAATATTATTCTTCTGTTCATGTAAACAGACCAATTTAAATAGAGCTCTGTTGTTATGCATCTTAATCCACAAAAGTGAGTTTTCTCAGCATTTAAAAATTTATCTGCAATGTTCTCACTACACCAATGCAAATTTGTTTCGTGGTACTGGTGAAATATACGAAGAATTTTATTCTTGTAGAATTTACTGAACTGAAAAGCTGCAGTTTGACCTGTAGCCTTAATGCAATAAATTGGCAGAAGTGTTAATAGTTATTACTGAAATGAAGTAGCTTGCCTTAGCTGTTTGGTTAATGTTGTTTCTCTATTACTAAAGTCAGTTAAATGAGTTCGAAAATGGGATGAGAATAGTTAGGTGGTGTTTTTGACTGGCTTAGATTCAATGGGCTGAAGAGCCTTTTTCTGTGATGTAGATCTTTATTAATCTAAATTTAAAAAGTAGAGGAAAAACCTCCTTATCTCACCTGAACCAAAAGCTTGGAGATGGGAGGTAAAACCAGATCGTGACTCCATATTCACAAGCACCAATATCCTGATTACATTGTTCTTGTACTTGTTTTAGTATTGATGGTCTCATTGTCTCCAACTTCCCTGATATAATGGAAGCCTGTCACTCAAAACTCCTCTTTCACTTTTAATTCACTGTATGCAATGTTGATAAAAATGTTTGAGTAATATTTTTTCGGATTGTATTGAATTTTTTTGAGGGGCATTTTTAACTTCAGTCTGGCTGGTGGGTTGTTAAAATGGAGCGGGTTAAACCCCAGGCTGTCACAGTTTTTAAAAAGCATGATTTTTTAGGTCAATGAAGAGCTGGCTGCCCCCAGCATCTTCTATGATTTGGACCCTTAATACCGCAGTCTGAACGTTGAAGAGAGTAGATCAGCAGCAGCAGTCCCTTCACAACTATAAAGCAAGTCTAAAGATCAAACAGACTTTTCAAGTTAACTTAGAACTTGCCTTGGAATCAAAATGAAAAGAATGATGGAAATCGGCAAAAGAGCCAGTTTTGGAACTTTTTCTATTCTATGCTTTCAGCCAGTTTTCAGTGTTTCTTGTAGCCTCCTAAACCAGGCCTGAGCTACCTTGATATTAACATTTGATATCTGACCAGATTCCTAGCATACTCCACTGACTATTTATAATCAGTGACTTATACCAAGTTATGAATCTATGTTTTTTGAAGGAATTGAAGAGCCTTGGGCAACCAAGTGTTTTCCTGTAGCTCCACAGATTGCAAATGGCACCCGCTACTCTCAGCTGTTATCACCATGACTACAATCCTTTTGCTCCTCACAGCACCCTCCCCTCCAATAAACCATTACCAATGTTCAGTTATTCAAATCTTCAGGTATCCAAAGTAATTTGGTCATAGAAAACCAATTTAATTAGAACTAAAAGAAAGCTTCTTCAACCTTTCAAAAAATACTTAGCATTGCAAAAAGACTAGAAGTTGTGCTCATCAGAACTAGCACACAAGAAACCTACTTGAACAAAGAAGCAGTGTTTCATACAATATGAGTGAGCTGATCGGTTGGGCCATCATTACCGTGGACATGCAGCAAGAAGAGTTGACTGTCAATCTTAATCCTCAGAACAGGCAAAGAGATTTTGATTGGTCAGTGTGTTATCATGGAGATGCAGCAGAGATTGACTGTCTTCATGACCCCTTTTGTCTTTTAGAAAATGTGTAATGTATCTATAAATTCCTGTTCCCTCCAAAAAAAAAGGTCGTCAATATTTTAAATATGTAGGTTTTAACACACAAAATGCATTATAACTTAAATAAGTACATTGGGGCAATAGAACAGAATGCAGAATATAGTGTACAGCTACAGAGAAAGTGCAGAGAAAGATCAACTCTAATATGAAAAGTCTGTTCAAAAGCCTGATAGCAGTGTGAAGAAGCTGTTCTTGAGACGAGGTTTACAAAGTTGCCAATAAGTTGATCTTTTAGTGTGCGTGACTGTAGGACTCGATGTGTATATTGACCAGTGAACGAAGGCTTTCTTTGGTAGTATTGGTAGTTCTTGTATAATGCGATGGTTGCTTTCTTGGGCAACCGCACATTATAGAAAAATTGGGCTTTAGAAACAGCACTTAGTGTTGCCGATGTAATCGCGTTACAGGCGCACACGTTTTTTCCTAATTTGTCAATCGTGTTACCCTGAAGTTGTCTTAATTAAATGCACTTTACAGCAGAATGACTTGTAGTTAAGAACCTGTCTGATTTCTCAACTGATACATCAAGGAAACGGAGAACATTAGTTTACTCCATTTCAGTGGGAAATTTGAGCTCAGGATGGAGTTTTGTTTTAAAACATAAAACCAATTCAAAGTCACCCTGAGGGATGGAATGCTTTATTTTTCTAATCGACCTGTTTAGATATTATTACACACCTCTGAATGCTTGTGGGACTTGGATCCTGACCACCCGATGCACAACCACTGTGTTACAAGAACACACTTCACAAAAAAAATAGTTATATGGTTTCCATTAGACAAACTTTTTAAACTTGGATATTTATTGCTTATTAACAGTCCAGCTTACCTTGTTCATTTTTCAAACTGAACTCAAATTCCACCATCTGCCATTTTAGGACTGTTGACAGGTCATTGACCTGGGAGTCTGAATTTTGAGTCCAGTGACATTACCACTATGCCATAACCTCCCCATGGAATTTATTAAAGCTATGTGTCAAATTCTTTGCAACTGTGAATTGAAATATTGCAAACGTGTTATTTACATACTGGAGATTTGTAAGGGCGAAGAGATTAGTGATCTTTCCTTCGAAGATGCATTTCCCATGGTAACCAACAAAGATAGTAACAAACCTGGACCAAGGAGGAATCCCATGGTGATGCCATTTATTTGGGTCTCCATGATGTCATTGATACTGAACGAAAAAAGTTTCAACAGTACATTAATTGAGCTGGGAGGTTCCACAGTAACTTTTGTTGAGGGCAATAATGATGAACTTCAGTGCAAACGTTTCCTTTTGTTTTCATACAAATAATGTATTAATTTTTAAAATTGATTAACATCTCACTGTTTCTTTAGCATTCCACAGGAGATAATTGAAAACTGACGTGGACTGAATAATACCCAGCTGTATAATAATGAACAAGAAGCTGGAGAAGAGAAACCAAGGGGTTGAAATTATGCAAAGATTGTGTAGAAATAAAAGTGAGTTTTATTAGCTCTGTCGTGTTCTGTGGCCATTGTTTTGCACTTCTGCAGCACAATGAGCAATATTTGCCAGGTGATATCACTTGGTACAGTTTATTCTCTGCAACCCTGATGAGCATTGATAATTACAATAGCTACATTTTTCAGTACAATTTTTAAATTTGTTCAACAGGTTAAAGTCCCAAGTCTTCCCCAATTTTGTATGCAAATTAATGTCAATGTTAACATTGCATTTAGCAGTATTAGACAATAAAAATACTCCAGTGGTCGTGAAACATTTTGAACAATCTGAGCTCATAATGGTGCTATAGAAATGCAAGTCATTTATTTCTTTACATTACTCGATTAATTTAAAGCAAAAATGTTCGCCAAACAGTCATGCCATATCGGCTCATAATTTTGTGGAAATGGCAAGGTTCCCATGTTATCTAAAATGGCTGTCACGTTCCTCATCCAAGGAGGTGGGAGTGAAGAGTGGGACATGTTTGACACAAATGCAGTTAACAATATGTTTAAAGCTGGAACTGCCTTCACCCTAAGTAAGTTTCACAATCTGTGTTTCTGAAACGCAACTTATGAGCTTTACAAATTTAAGGAAAAAAAGCCTAAATATACCTCCGTTCTTTGGTAGCCTTTTGGGATTGGCTGCACTTTCTGCCACCCTGAAGTATGTGCACTTGCAGGGATATCCCTCAAATATATTTTAACAGAGTGATAAATATCTGATAAGAATCTTAATCAAAGTGTAATTTGGGTCAAAAATTAATTTTTAAAGTATAACTTCTTAAAGGCTTTAAACCTTGGCTTAAAAGTGTACACATACATGGTTTGGAAATAATTGGCTGCTCAATCGGCAGTCATCACTGGAAAGTTAATATCAGCAAATATATCATTTTGATTGATTAATAGTAAATTTATATGTAAAAGGTTGATAAGGTGTGTGGAATTATCAAATTGTCTTTTGAGATCCCTGTTCTTTGAAACTAAACATGCTGCCATGTATCTCCATGGGTGGAAAAAGGTGCCTTTAGTTTCTGAAGCTGTTTGTTGACATCTGCCTGAGGGCTATCCATGTTCATGCTACCTGACTGCTTCTATAACCTATATTCGCAATGAACGCTCTAAGTTCCATATGTGATTAACTAGAAATGAAGGGGTTAACTGTCTTATGATGTGGGGCTATAATTACAAATGTTTGTTAGTATACAACTTGAACATTACTAAAACGAAACAGGAAGTTGAAGTTTTTCGACTTGCCCCAATCAGAACCTGGATACAAAAAACAGACTTGAACAGGGATGCCGCTTTATACAGCATGAGAGGAGGCTGCAACGTTCAACTAGCCTGGTCTAGGAAATGTGTATCCACCATTAGATTTTGCTATTGGAAATCTTTCATTGTATAATTTGAATGAGAGTACGAAGAGTTACACAAATCAATTTAACATCAGCTGAGTTTTTCGTGTGATATATTTACATATGCTAGAAACTACATACATAAGTACATAGATGTAGGCAAAAGGAATTGGGCATGTATTACTACTTTGCTTCTTTAAAAAAAAGGGACAGCCAATCTTTGCATCCCCTTTGCAATGCCCCAACCAATTCAAATTTATCTGCCTACTCTGAGAAAATAAGGTTGATGGTTGACAGGTGAAAGTGTTTGAAAAATAGTTAAACATACCAGTGAGGTTTTTAAAAATATTGTGAAGTCTCTGGTGCGGAAGGGTATTTCATTTTACCTTATGCTCCCGATATGGGCATGGAACGAATTGGCATGGAGAATGTAAGAGCACAATGTAGATAGAGGGCATGGAATTTTAAGGGATCATGGGGCTTGTGGATCTTGGGATGGCATGAATTGCAGCCAGGTTAGCAGATGAACCACTGGAGATTGTGCAGAAGGGCATGGATTAGTATGGAGGGTGGGAGGGGGTATGGGTAGTTGAACGGGGAGAGCTTTTTAATTTTCATCACTGGGACCATGTTAATATTGTTAGGATTCCAGCTAATGATGTTATTGCACAAAGTAGATCTCGAACTGAAACCTGGCTTGATACATCAGTGTTTATTTTTGCTTTCAATAGGGTGGTCTTTCACAGAAATATTAGCAAGCAATGTTGCAGTTTTGGTTTTAACAATCAACCAGAAGTTTACTTGCAAAAGAAATGAAGGTGAAATAGAATAAACCAATTATTTATTTTTTGGCAAAATGTAAAAAAGATTGAAACAAATGGTAATAAACATCAGATGTTTGAATTCCTTTTAATTGCCATTTGTTTGAACCTTCTGCAACTTGATTTAGTTAATGGACTTTTCTAAATGTGAGTCAAGATGAGCTAAGTTTGCACTTCAAAATTATTGAAGAATTGAGCATTTGGTGAACTTGCATGATGGAGCAGTTCATTTAAAGCCTTTGAGTATGTTTGTAGTCTCACTAAATATATGCAATAGTGGTAAGTTGGTTAAGATTTTGTTTTGAAAAAGTATTTACTGTCTGTAGGTTTATAATGTACCACTTTTCAAATTCGAAGTTATTTATCCAGAACTAAAGGGAAATCCAGTTAGGACTAACAATAACGCATCCAACTGCAACAGTGTGAGAATATCTTGTACTACAGTAATTTTAATGAGTTCTGCCTTTTTCTCCATGCTAGGCTTGCTTGATACTTGATTGAATTGATTAGGGGAGAAAAAGCTGTGAATTTTAATGTAATTTTGTGCAGAAGTACAACTATCATATCTCAATAGACAGGTGATGTGTTCCCTTTTAAAATGTTCAATAAAGATGCTGTTTACATAAACGTCAAAACTGAGAGACTGAAAATGTGCAAATTAGTGTTTTCTTTCCTCATTTGCATTTAAGTTTTTTTAAAAAGTGAATGATTTGAAATATAAAAGTGTTTTGCATTTTTTATGCAACAACAGCAAGGTCACAAATTCCAGATTGTGATTCTGTAATACCAGGTGCTGAAGATTGAGGGCATTATTGCACAGAGCAATAATTTGCAGACTGGAGCCTGATGATTGCAATCATTACATGTTTTTTTAATGTATAGTTTTTGAGGTAAATATTATAAAGATTTTTTACTTGCATCAGCAAACCACCTAGACAGGATAATATCATTGGGCAGTTATCCTGAGGGTGTTGGCATTGGGCAGACCTTGTTTTAAGATGTGCTGACATTACTCTGAGGAAGCATTTACACAACGTCAAAAATATTTGTTCATGAAATGCTGATAAGGCCTCATTTATTGCCCAACACTGGAGATGATAATGGTACTCCTTGATCCGCTGCAATTATCGAATACTTAATGGCATAGAAGGAGGCTCTTCAGTTCATCCTTAAGGTAAGGATGCTCTCATGTTAATGGTCAAAATTTTGACCAAATAAGGAAGAATTAATGATTGCATGTCTCTTTAGGATAATAGCACTCTAATAAGAGATCAGCAACTTACTGATGACACATTGAATGAACTAAATTGGTTAACCCTATTTTTCTCTTCACAGATGCTGCCATATTGACTGAATGTTTCCAGCTTTTTATCTTGTTTCGGATTTTCAGCATCAGAATATTTTGCTTTAGTAGTAGGTTTGTTTCCCTTGTGGCAGATGGAGAGAATACAAACCAGCTCATTCCCAAACACTGGCAGCTTTTGGCCAGCACAGATAGGGCGGATCCCACTGAGCTGCTTTGTGTGACCGCCATTTGAGGTTTCTCACCCAGAGTATACTTGCTGACCACCTCCCAGGGTAATTTGATGTCAATTGGAAACTTTTCAAGTTTCCACATGGCTGCCTTTTAGTGATTTTGTGATTTGTGAGTTTGTGCGACATATAGTGAGCAATGATCTGAATGGGGTAGCCATTATCCCACACGATGGCTCTGATGCAACTGTGTGAAGGAAGTTCCTAGGTTTGCTGTACTGAAACCTTTGCATTTAATCTGGTCGTGTCGCAACTTTAAATTATCTCACCCTTAACCATGAAAAACAATCTGCTTCTGTCTATAAAATAAACAAAATGTTGAAAACAGTCTACAGGTCAGGCAGCATCTGTGGAGGTAAGCAGAGATAATTTTTCAGGTTGATGACTTCTTCCAATCTCACCTGTCTAACCTATCCCACCTTTTTGTAACTTTAAATAGTGGTCGCATTATTCTGTAAGCTTGGTTCTTCAAACAAGAAAACACAATCTTTAAATCTGTCTCTTTTTGTATTTTCTTAAACTTGATAATGTTCTATTATCTCAATATTCTTGGAACAGTATGATGCCCAATGGTGCTCATCTACTGGAATTGACATCTTTGATAGATTTTATATGCATTCATTCCTGCCTTTTTAAATATTCCAGGCCTCTAGTGTTTATGCTGAGCACCAATTGGATACAAAGTTGGCTTGACTGTATGTGACAGAAGGTGCTGGTGGGGCTTTGTTTTTTAGACTGGAGGTCTGTGATTAGCGGTGTACAACAGGGATCAGTGCTGGGTTTACTTTTGTTTGTCATTTATATATAAATGAGTTGGATGAAAGTATAGAAGACATAATTAGTAAGTTTGCGAATCACACCAAAATTGGATGTATGGTGGACTTTGAAGGTTATCTAAGATGACAAGAGGATCTTGATCTATTGGGTCAATGGGCTGAGGAGTGGCAGATGGAGTTTACTTTGGATAAAGACAAGGTATTGCATTTTGGTAAAACAAGGGCAGGATTTACGCAATTAATGGTAGGTAGTGGGTAGTGTTGTAGAACAGAGAGACCCAGGGGTTCAGGTACATAATTCTTTGCAATTTGCATCACAGGTCGACAGGTCGGAAAGAAGGTGTTTAGAGCGTTTGCCTTCATTGCGCAGACCTTTGATTATAAGAGTTGGGATGTCATGTTGAGTTTGTTGGTGAGGCCTCTTCTGGAGTACTGTGTGCAGTTCTGGTCACCCTGTTATAGGAAGTGGTGGAAATAGGTACATTTACAAGATTTAAAAGACATTTGAATAAGTACTTGAATAGGAAAGGTTTGGATGGATATGGGCCAAATGCAGGCATGGGGGACTAGTTTAGTTGTGGAACATGGTTGGCCTAGACTAATTATACCAAAGGGTCTGTTTCCATGCTGTATGACTCTATGTGCCCTATTTTAGCATTGCGTTTACACTGTGACCAAATGGTTTAGCCTCTATTTATGAAATTTCAATGCCAAAGGGTTTGCTTTCCTGCTGTGAAATGTGGCTAAGGAGGAGCTTCCTTTTGCTACAGCCATCTATGATATGATCAGGACCTATAATATTTGCTGGGTCCTCTGTACTCTAATGTCTCAACAGCACATGGAATGAACTGAGTTTGTTTAACACTGCTATCTATAATATTTCTGACTGTAGGAGAGGGACAAGCAGGATCATCCATTTCTGTCTCATCTAATGCTATAGGCCCTGTAAGGGTTGAATACAGAGATCCTCACTAACTCTCCGCCCCGTTGTTAGTTAGTTAGTTATATATCCCCAGTATAGTTGACTGACCAGGATAAAGCTATGAACGTTTTACGTGATCTATGTTTTGTGGGATTTTTTTTAGCTGTCATTATTCCGTGTTTAGAAGAAAAACCTAGAATTGTAGCTTCACTAATAAGGTCTGGCTGGTGCAGCAACTGGCATACCCTTCCACACTTGGAGACCATTCTTGATTTAATAGAGCTAGGGACATTTTGGATTGTGTTTTTACAAGTTGTGCTTGTATACAATCTGCTGCTACTGATGATCCGGGGATCTTTAATATACCGCTCCATTTTACCTGCTAAATTTGTTCTTTGTCTATCCCATTCGGTCGAGGATTAGTGTCACAAAACACAATGGAGGGATCATCCCGGTGAAGATTAGACTAAGTTTTCAGAAGAATGGTCATTTCCACCAATGAGAACAGATTCCACAGGACTATGCAACTATGTCCTTGCCCCTGATGTGTCCTGAAGTTTGAAGAACAGTTTCACCAGGAATGACAATGGAAGGTTGAGGGTTTTTGTTTTATCGAATCTGGGACAGCTTTCCCATTTTCTAATATGCTGAGCAGGTTGAACTTGTCTTAATAAATGGGTCATTGCCATTAGTTTTATGCTTTTTTTTTTCTTGCTCGTTATAGGATTTGGGTGGCTCTGTCTAGGTAACATTTATTGCCTTCTCTAACTATGTAATATTTCTAAAGCCATTTATGCAGAAGGAGGAGAGAGGACAAATTCATCTGTGATTGTCATCAACTGCCATCTCCTTTGTCTTTTCATAAATCCAAATGTTAAAATCCATTCTGACAGCTGGCAATGGATGACACAGTGGCTAACACTGCTGCAGCTGTATTAAATTGTCCATACTGTCCAGGAATGTGTTGGTTAGGTGGATTAACCATGGGAAATGCAGGACTAAGGGATAGAGTAGTGGGGTGGGGGGCGCGAAGGGAGGTGAGACTGGGTGGGATGCTCTTCAGAGAGTCAGTGTGGACTTGAGGTCTGAATCCAAATAGCCTGTTTCAATACTGTCGGGATTCTTTGAAAAGCAGGCTTGTTGTAGGAGTTAGTTGATTATCTGCTTTCCCTGACCAATGAATGGCCTCTGAGTCCACTAAGTGTCTCCAACTCATCAGTTGTATGCTAATGAGACCAAACCAGCTGCTTCTGTGTTGTTCACCCTCTTTCCCGATTATTGCAGCAGACTCAGGATGTATTCTTTGAAATGCAATATTTTAAATCAGAAAAATAAAATCTGGTTTTAATATCCAGAGCATTCTGCAGTTGTCTTGTGCAATAATCCAATCCAACCTGTATTGGTGTGCAAGGGCAGGACAGATAGTGAGTTGACCGGAAAGAGTAAGTAGCAAGCTCGGACAGCAGGACAGCTCAGTAGTAAAGGAGGATTTTGGACCAATTAGGTGCCAAGGTCTCTTCTAGGTAAGAGGAAGGCTGTCCTCACCACCATCCTATCCACCAGAACCTCCAGGTACCTGTCTACCAAGGAGGATGCCAGCTTCCCCCTCTTGACCACCTCCTTTCACAAAGTCACAAATGGCTTGGAATGGTTGCTCCTAGCTTGCAATGTTTGAACTGGTATGATGCTGAGTTTTAAATGTGGCGTCCATGCTTTCTACACTGTAAGGTCCTGGTAGCAATAAACACTTGTGCCTCTGTCCACACAGTTCAACAAGAAGGGCCCTGTGGAGGCCGGAGGCATACCTAATGAAGTGAGCAATGGTAGGTCGTGTGAGAAATGCTGCCAAGACTCACAGGAAAAAACTATCCATGTCGCTCCCAAAATCGACACTGAGCTAAAACATGGGAAGTGTAATCTGAGATACTGGTGTGCTGCCATGTTCAGGAAACACACATTTTGACATCGCTTGAAGTCTTCTCAACATATCCATTTTTCCAATGGTCAAACATTCATCTTGGTGAAATGAAAGCATGAAAGACTAGAAGTACTCAGCAGGACTGGCAGCATCTGTAAAAAGAGGAACAGAGTTAATATTTCTGGCACCTTTCAGAAGGCTGATCTTCATGAGATGGAAAAGGCATGGAAATGCTGGGTCCTGACTGTAATTGCCATACGCAGGGTTACAAAGTTCAAGTTCAAACACCACCAGCCTTGGAGGTGTGTCACAGCATGTCTGAGCTGGTTAATTAAATTAACCAATGGTTTAGATTCTAGACTACTTAGTATTTTGCATCATTATTTTAGCTCCCACCAGCTTCCCAGAGGTACCCACTGGCTACAAACCTAGCTCGATCAAACCCAGAAATGAGAGGCAACATGTTGGGTTCCTGAAAGTGTCAGCTTGAGCACCACATCTTGCACCTAAAAGGGCAACTGCCAAACCTAGAATCCCTGTGAATGTCAAGAAGTAAGAGAAAGCAAAAGAAAATGTTTGTCAATCAACTGGTCGTTCAGTAGCTCCAAAAGGGTAGGCAACTCTAGAAAATGCAATGACAAAATTGAACTGACAATTAGGAGAGCAAAAAAAGAGATTGAAAGGTAAATATTGAATAAATGAAGGAAAACCCAAAAATGTTTTCCAAACAGATGAAGAGTAAGTGGATGACTAAGGAATGAATAAGGTCTATTTCAGGTCAAACATGCAACCCCGTGTAGAAGAAAATATGTGGGCATGGGTTCTTGATGAAAACTTGTGATTGTCTTCATAAAAGGTTGGGCGGGGGGAGCAATGCAGACAATGTAATGAAGGTGAACGTTTTGGCTAGGTAAACCTTCTGACAGGGGAAATATTAAGGATTATTGTAACTTTGGAAGTAGATGAACCACATTTCAAGTTAGATATTACTTTTTTTTCCCAGAAGGTTACAAAGTGAAAAATGAGATGTTGTTCCTCCAGTTTGCATTGATCTTCATTGGGACACTGAACATAAATGTTAGGAAGAGACCAAGTTGTTTTATTGAAATGACAAGCAACTGGATAGTTGGGATCATCCTGTGTACAGAGTGAAGTTGTTTTAAAATATGGTCACCCAACGTGAGTTTGATCTTGCTAAAGTAAAGGAGACTTTATTGCATACCATAAATACAACAGATTTGATTGAAAAGTTTGTGTTGCACAGTGAGGAGGGAAGAGCTGGGACCGCAAGTGATCTGCATTCTACGACTGCATGGGCAGGTGCCATGGTGGGTAACAGAATATTAGGAGTAAAGGAAAGTGATCTAGGGTAATCTACCACATCATGATAATGAGCCTCCAAAGAAAAGCCCCCATCTGTTTAAAATGGATGACCCCTTGTATTTAAATAGTGACTCCTAGTTCTTGATTCTCCTGTGATAAAGTATCTTCTTCACATCTTTTATGTTCCAATTCATTCACCTCTGACTCTTTTTAAAAAAAAAACCCAGAATATATAAGCCTCAGATGTTCAGCTTTTTCTCATAAGGCAACCCACCTATTCCAGTGCGCACTCTATGAACTGCTTATGTATTTACATCCTTTATTGAATAAGGAGACCAATACTGTACATGGTATCCCAGATAAGGTCTTACCAGTATCCTGTGGAACTAAAGCATATCCTTCCTGCTTTTGTATTCCATTCTCCTCACAAAACATTACAATCTTACATTAGCTTTTCAAATTATTTGCCGTACCTAATACTAACCTTAGTATTTCAAGAAAGAGGACACTCAGACCCTTCCCCATCTCTGAGCTCTGCAATCTCTCACAATTTAGATAACACAGTTCTTGTTTATTCTTCCTGCCAAAAACCGACAGTTTTGCATTTTCCCACATTATACTCCAAAAATCTTTGCTAAATCTTTACACATTCACTAAGTATCTATATTTTACTGTAGCCTCTGTAATTTACTTTGCCACCTTCCTTTGTATCCTTAGCAAAGTTGGCAGCCTTGCCTCCTCTCCCTTCAATCAAGTCATTTATATAAATTGTAAATAGTTGAGGTCTCAGCTGTCTTCATTATAGTTAAATAGCCTTTGACAACAGTTCCTAATATTATGTTTGGTTTTGTCGTCAGTGATTCAACAATAATAATAATCAAAGATTTGTTACCAACATAACAAAGGAAATTTCAGTGAAATGCAAAAGCTTTTGCCATCCAAGAAAGAGCTGACTTTAACACAGAGTTGGCAGTTAAACATATAATATCATAAATCTAGCTGTTTTAGTAGTTTTGTCTTCAAGTTTGCAATAACAAATGAACGTATGGATTATTTTCCCATCTTCCAATTTTACTGTTGTTTTTCAAGAAATGGGCCTTTTTGATCACATAAAAGCCTGTGAATCCTTTGTTGGACTATTAAATGTAGTTGGGTCTAAAACTCATTGTGGGATAAGCAAAATGTTGAGCCTATGAACTAGTGGGAACAGCTGTGCTTCAGACTGGAGTGCACGTCAACCTGCCAGGACTTGATTCTTCTGCATCTTGCTCTCCATTATCAGGGATTCGGAATTGCATGTCAGATGAAGTATATTTATTACATTCCTCAGTATAATGTGATGAAAGACTTACCCTATAAAATATCCAATTTAAGGAATTTGAAAGTTTTTCTGCAGCTCTACTGCCATCTTACAGCAGTTACCTTTTTCAGTATTACCTTTTACAGAATGCAACTGCCTAGGAAAATATTAAAACACCCTTGGAGTCCAAAGTGTTGCAGTATCCAGCTGGTCATTTCTTGCTGCCCTTGCCTGCATGATGATTGAGTCATACAGCATGGAAACAAGCCCTTCGGCCCAACTCATTCATGCCGACTAGGTTCCCTAAACTGAACCAGTCCCACTTATCAGGATTTGACCCCTATCTGTTTGAGCCTGTCCAAAAGTCTTTTAAATATTGTAATTTTGTCAGCCTCCACCACTTCATCTTGCAGCTTGTTCTATACACGCTCCACCCTTTGTGAAAACATTGCCCCTCAGGTCCTTTTCCAACCTTTCCCCTTTCACCTTAAACCTATGCCCTCTAGTTTTGGACTTCCTCTACCCTGCAAAAAACAACCCTAGTTATTTAACTTATCCAAGCCCCTCATGACTTTGTCAACCTCAATAAGGTTACTCCTTAGTCTCCGACGCCCAGTGAAAGAAGTCCCAGCCTATCCAGCATTTCTAATAATCCAAGCCTTCTAGTCTCCATAATATCCTTGTAAATTTTTTGCACCTTTTCTAGTTTAATAATATCCTTCCTATAGCAGGACAACCAGAATTGTAAAAAGTACTCGAAATGTGGCCTCGTCCTATATAGCTATAGTATGACATCCCAACTCATACTCTCGGTGCTTTGACAGGTGAAGACAGGTGTTGCAAACACCTCCTTCACCATCCTGTCTACCTGTGGCGCCACTTTCAAGGAACTATGTTTGATGTGATTTATTTATTGTCACATATTTTGTTACAAAGTACAGTGAAAAGTGTTCTATAGTGTCGCCACTTTCCAGCACTATCTTAAGACTCGGTAAAATAAAACAAAACATAGAATATAAAGGCATTAAAAGGGAAGAAATAAAGAATAAGTGCCCAACTTTGCCATTGTCCTTGTTAAGTGGGCCGGGGGCCTGGTGACCAGACACAAGTCCCCTTTGCCATGCCACCATTGGAACAAAAGTTGCCCACTCTTCAGTGCCATCTTGCCTCACCAATGTGGATGCTACCGATGCCACTTCAGACTCCCCTCATCGATGTGGCCATTGCTGATCCCATCGGGTCTTGTCTTTCATCACATTATACTGAGGAATGTAATAAATATACTTCATCTGACATGTAATTCAGAGTCCCTGATAATGGAGAGCAAGATGCAGAAGAATCAAGTCTTGGCAGGTTCAAACTCACCTAGGCCGGCACCTCCATGAATCCATGCTGGACACTGTTGAGAACCAAAACTTACCTCTGCCGCAGCAGCCATGAGCCAGTGCTAGGACTGCCTTGCCGATGCAAAAGTCAAACCTGCTGTCAACTGTTGTTGGACCTACTTGAGTCTCCAGGGCACTAACATTAACTGTTCTCAGCTAATACCACTGTAAATTACAGTTTTGGGCTAAGTAGAATTTCCATCTGGTTAAAAATACATTGAACATTATTGTCAGTAATTTTAAAGTAGATGAATAACTCTAGGCTTCTTGGGTTTATTCTTTACAAAGCCTTGGGTCTGGATGTTCAGAGGAATGTGACCCAACAAGTACAGAATCATTCTATTTAACTTTAAAGAAACATTAAGTATATTAGAACTTACTGGAGTTTGAGAGATGGTATTCTTAGTTTTGATGTTGTCATTCTTCACAAAATGTAAGGTCATTAGGAATTCTCTAGGGAAACACTTTCTATGTCCAAAATGACTATATTTACTACTTGAGGGCTTTGTGCCACCATTCCTAGTATTTTACTGTCTCTGATGTGGTGATGGGGATCTTCTGCTTTACTTGCATGGCTGTTGTCAGGTAAAAGGGCCCTCTTTTTTGGGGAATGATCACACAAGGCCTCTAGGAAGCATACCTCCAGGACAGGACTTTAACCACCCCTGGCCTCTTGAACCTGGCCCCCTCATCATGCTTAGAAGGCTGGCCCAGGACTTATGTGGACTCCTAACCATAGTAGTTATGTCCATCACTGGCAACACTGGAAACAGAACTGCCAGCCATCTTATCAGACTGGCAGGTGGAATAAAATGGGATTCCTCCTGAGATGGGGCAACATCTCCCTTTTAAGTAAGTAATGCTATTCTTATTGTTAAATTGCCAAGAAGCAACCTTTGAGATTGTGGAAGGACCAGATTTTGCCTTAGGTATGGGTGTTGAACCTCAGTATCTCATAACGTTTAGTGCCAGATATCAGGTAAATCTTTAAGATCGAACCATCAATATATGCAATTAATATATTATTAATGTATAAATACAACTTATGGATATATTTTTAGAACATTAATATATAGCATCTGATATCAATGTGTAATCAAGTTTATTGACAAAAATATACAAAAAAAACTCTGTTTACATTCTAACTTTACTATTCATTTAAAAACCCTCCCTTGAAAAGGGTGACCATCTTAGCTGTAATTATCCTCAAAGTTTGGAAATCAGGTTGTCATATCCAGAATTGTGTGCATATACCAGTGTTGTCCTTTCGTTTTTGGCAATGGTCCTACACAATTTACTAACAGTCTATTGAATGGAGGATACCTTCCATGTGGACTGCAGTGGTTCAGGAAGAAAACTGAACTCACCTGTTCAAGGGCCAATGGAAATGGGCAATAAATAATTACTTTACCCTTGAGAATAAGCTGAGGATATATTATATGCTGATAAGGATTTTTAAATATGCTTTATTCAGAGAGTTGTTAACACTTTTTATCAATGCCTTTGACAGTCCAGTATTCATTATCTTTGCATGTCTGAGCTTATTTGAATTGGCTACTGAATCAGTGGCTATGGAAATGGGTGTTTGGAATACTACACTGTACAAAATGTTAATTCTTTGTGTATTTGGAACAGGCTTTATCTAATATTGCATCAGAGGATAGTAACATCTGAAACAGCAATAGACAAACAATAAAATGGTGGACTGGAGAGGATTGTGGCTGTAAATGCTGCTGGTTTTCTTTTGAGGTTTTTTTCTCACTGCTGGAGCTGATTTCCTTGCTCTCTTGGATCAGCAATTACTGTTTTGTAAGTTTTTGCACTGTTCTTGGAATTTCTTTTGAAGAAAATCAAAAATGAAGAATGGATTACCAGAGGAGGTGGTGGATGCAAGTACGATTACAACATTTAAAAGATGCCTAGATTGCTCTATGAATAGGAAGAGTTTGGAGGGATATGGGCCAAATGCTGGCAAAGGGGTCAAGATCAGTTTAGGATGTCTGGTCAGCACAGGCAGGTTGGACTGAAGGATCTGTTTCCATGCTATATAACTCTCTGACTTCCAATTAGCAGATCTGGAAGCAGCTAACGAGAGAGAATTAAAGCTCCCGTTGCAGGTTAATTGTCCAGTTTCTGTTCTCATGAACTTTCCTTGAAGTGATAACTCTCCACCGATGCTGCCTGACTTGCAGATATTTCCAACATTTTATCTGTTAATGGTTGATTGACTTTGTTGATTCACTCCAACTGGCACATTTACAGTTTTGTTCTTAGAAAGAACAAAGATGTAGTGTGTAAATAATTCAGGATACTGAAGTATAAATATGACAACTCCCAGTGACTAAGCACTTGGCACTGGATCCACGAATTTCGTTTTACTTTTTAGGTTCTCAATTGATTACATATTACATCTCCTTATTGCTCCAAATGAATTTTTATGCTACATTTACTGGATAGTACCACAATCAATTGCAATTTTGAAGTGGTTAGCATGTCACAAGGTGAATGAGATGACCCTGTTACTTCAGAAAGCTCTAAGCTATTCCCAAAGAGGTGGACTTTTCTCATTATTCCGGAGTCAATCAGGACATTGTTGGAAGCAGTCTTTATTTGTTCTGATTTATTTGAAGGTAGAGTACAATAATTCTGTAAAGGAAATGTTAATTTAAACTCCTCTTTGGCCATTATATTGAGCATTGTGGCCAGAATTAAAAGCTTTACCATAAGCCCTGCCGAAACCCCCAACTAATAGGAGACTTTTAGATATAAACTTTTTAAAAAGCACTCCCTGGCTTTCATATACAAACTGTCTCTATGACAGTAGGCTGTGTTGCGCACACATCTCCAATCTAACAGAGGCAGAACACTTTGTTAAAATCACTCTGCACAGCTTGGTTGGAAGCCTGATTTTAATTTTAATACCTGCTGCACTGTGTTTTTCCAGGGCGTTGGTAACCTGCCGATGATATGGTGATGAGATAGTACTTTTAGTTCTCCTTTAAAGCATATCCTATAAGGAGTGCTCAACCTTTCACCCCAGAATGAATTATTTTCTTACAATTATAGTTGACAATTCTTCTCCTTCACTACACATGAGTCTTGGTGTCTCTATCATTCTCCATTCCTTCTGATGACTTCCACCACCCATGCTGGGAGCTGTACAAGTTTGTCCTCCGTTGTAGCCTCCTGTATTGCTTGCTTTCCAATCACACTCAGCCCAATGACAGCCAGGCAACTGGAGAGGCAAATAACAATGAGGCCCTGTTACCAAGAGTGGTGTCGCCTCCTATTGCTGGCCTCTCTTTATTTCCCCTCCCTAACTACACTTCCAGTAAATATTGAGGCTAAATCGTCAACCTGTGACTACAAAAATTCACAAGCGATATTTTTGAGAGGTTCTTGGCTGAGTGGCAGATTGTTTGGTTTGTGGAGCTGTTTTCAAATCCTATGTACAATGGCCATTTTATTAATAAGTCCTCCAAGTATCTAGTTATGAGCTCATAAGACAACAGTTTTGCATGTGCAATGTTTTCACTGAATTGATTGTTAAATGCAATGAGTACCTGATGGTTAAGGTCCCACGAATATGGTAAGCTAGGAGGTACATCGTGCCAGGAGACAAATTAGAATAACATTTAATTTCTAGTGGAACACTCTACTTTCCATACAAAAAAACTTGCGCAAGCATTATCTTTTATACTGAGTTATCCAAGTTACCCAGTGTGTTGATACCTAACATATTTCTCACAGCTGTTTGTCAGTCTCTGCGGTCTGTGCACATGGTTTGCACATACAAATTGTGCCAGTCTCTTAACTGTATACATAGTCACTCGTTGCCCATCTGGGTGATGTTCCTTTTCCAGGGAGTGTTGTACTTGATATCAAAGTAACTGTTCTATTTTCATTGTTGAGGTGCTGTGGACCTGTGGGACTAATGACTCTTATTTCTTTTTACAATATGCTATCTTGAGTTGTAAATTAATCTCTGTATGCCAATACACATTTGTGAGCATGAGTGTCCTTGCTGCTTTCAGGTCATCCTTTCATCAATACTCTCGCAACACTTGGAAAGTTGTCTGTGATTGTTTAGTTTGCTTGATTTTAGCAAGATATTTCTCTGTTTATTTCAACATCTCTGTTGAGTGGTTGTTTCAGTATACACAGGCTGCTGCTTCACCTTGGATCTGGAAGATTTCACACTCTGACATAGCATCCTTTACTTTCTTCATGAGACAGCATGCCAGTGATCTATCTATTTCCCTTACTTGTACATCACACCTAGATAATAGCTCTAGTAACTATAATATCTTTTTTTTTTGTAAACGCTTTAGAGCAGATAGTGTGGATAAAATGCTTTGAAGTAGCTTGTGGTCAAACATGACTGCCAATTCCAAGATAAAAATATTCACAAGCAAAGACAGTGGCCAGTCACTCATTGTTGATCTGAGTGTAGCATCAGTTACTTGCATGGATGCACTGGATGCAATTATAGATTGTGTCCTTGCAGGATTCGTGTTGTTCCAAATCTTAGCTCCTTACAGGGTAACTTGTTCATTTACATCAGAGCATACCAGCACTGGGATTGCTATTGGAAGTTTCTTGAATTTAATTAATGTTGCTTTTTATAGAACATTACGGTGCAGTACAGGCCCTTCAGCCCTCGATGTTGCGCTGACCTGTGAAACTAATCTGAAATCCATCTAAATTACCCCATTCCATTATCAATCATATGTTTATCTAATGACTATTCAAATGCCCTTAAAGTTGGAGTGTCTACTATTGTTGCAGGCAGGGCATTCCAGGCCCCTATTACTCTGAGTAAAGAAACTATCTCTCACCTCTGTCCTATTTCTGTCACCCCTCAATTTAAAGCTATGTCCCCTCATACTAGCCACCATCATCTGAGGAAAAAGGCTCTCACTGTCCACCCGATCCAACCCTCTGATTATCTTATGTCTCAATTAAATCACTTCTCAACTTTCTTCTCTCTAACAAAATCAGCCTCAACTCCCTCATTCTTTCCTCATAAGACTTTCACTCCATACCAGGCTATATCCTAGTAAATCTCCTCTGAACCCAATCCAAAGCGTCCACATCCTTCCTATAATGCAGTGACCAGAACCGTACGCAATACTCCAAGTGCACCCACACCAGAGTATTGTTCAGCAGAAACATGACCTCATGGTTCTCAAACTCACTCCGTCTACCAATAGTAGCTAGCACACCATATGCCTGGATGTACGTTTGCTCGTTGAGCTGGAAGGTTTATTTCCAGATGTTTCGTCACTCTACTAGGTAACATCTTAAGTGGGGTTCAGAAGAAGCACGGCTGATAAGTCCTGCTTTCTATTTTTGTTTGGGTTTCTTTGGGTTAGTGATGTCATTTCCTGTGGTGAAGTCACTTACTGTTCTTTTTCTCAGGGGGTGGTAAATGGGGTCTAACTCTATGTATTTGTTGGGTTGCACCCTCATCCAGGTCATTTATAAAGATGACAAACCGCAGTGGCCCTGAAACACTCTTTTTATGGTACAGCTTCTTCTATTCTGTATGCATTCTTAAACAAACAGATCATCTACTAGAACTTCTGAAACAATCATGGAAAATCTTTTGTTTGTAGCCATGGAAATGCCAAATGGCATGTGCAACCAGCTGTATCTCCCAAGGCATCAATAACATATTTAGAAAGTCATTGTTTTTATCCATCTTGCCAGTAACCATCCTTAGTATCTAGAATTAATGTACGTAAGGACATAACAAATAAGGGCAGGAGTAGGCCATCTGGCTGATTTGAGCCAGCTCCACCATTCAGTAAGGTCACGGCTAATCTTTCCATGGACTGAGCTCCACTTACCCGTCTGCTCACCACAGCCCTTAATTCCTTTACTGTTCAAAAATCTACATATCTTTACCATAAATGACGATTTCTGCCTTTGGAAATTGTGACAAAATTCCTTCAATGGTGGGCATGGGGTAGTGAGAGAATTTCAGAGCTTTAGTTGTATTGTTTTTGATTAATATTCTTAGCTGTCCAAGTTATTTCAATGCTACTACACTGTCAATCAATTCTGTAGTTGTCTCTTTCTTGACTACTCCCTTCTTTTCCGGCTCTTCTATCTTGCCTTTCAAGCTGACTTTGAGGGCAGCTAAAACTTTCTTAAGCAGTTGCTGAATTGCCTTTTGCATTCTCATCAATGTTGAAATGATATATGCCAGGGGACCATCCTATACCCATAAACATATTGCTGTACTACTCTTGGATCTGATTAAAACAAAAACTGCAGATGCTGGAATCTAAAGTAGACTGAAAGGAGGCTGGAAAAACACAGCAAGCCAGGCAGTATCAGAGGTGCAGAAGTCGACGTTTCAAGTGTAACCCTTCTTCAGGACTCTACGATCTGGCCTGTGGTCAAATAGTTCAGTCACTGCAGGTCATTTCAAATCTCTTTTGGCATGTTGAGGTTAATAATTGATTTGCTTTGGCTAGGATGAGTGGCATTTGCTTATCATCTATAATCTGGAACTCTAGATCTTTGTTCTTGTCTTTGCATTGGGCTCTAAGTAAGCTGAGTGTGGTGTCATCATATAACCTTAACTGTAATTCTGAGGGCTTCATTTGGAGTGCCATTTTGAACCACTTCATGCAGGTCATGGTACACTTTAACTTGATGTCTTCCTTCTGTAGTCATTTCTTCCAACTACCATAAACCATTTATCACCTATTGAACTGACTGAACCAATTTGTTGAATGATCTAGAGAGATTCCCTTCAAATCCTCTCTATTCCTTCTATCTCTTGCCCTGAATTTAAAACTCTTGATACAGTATTGGATTTCTTAATTGAGGGAATATCTTGTACTTTTCCTATTCACACTGTTTAAATCTTTCATAATTTCTGTATTTCAGAATTAGATCTCCTCTGTTCCAAAGAGCAAAACATATTCCTAGCCTATCCAATCTTTCCTCATAACTATTATTCTCTGATCCAGTCAAAATTCTCAGAAACCTCTTTTCCACCCTCTCTAATGTAATCAGACCTTTCATATAGTGCAGTGAGCTGGCTGCATGCTATACTGCCCTGTGGCTGAACTAGTTTTTTATATACACAATTCCCACATAACTTCCTAGCTTTTCTATTCTGTATCTTGGCTAATAAAGTATCCCATAAACCTCCTTGATCACTTTTAGCCACCTTCAGTGATCTGAGGACTCAAACTCCAAAATCCTTCTGTTTCTCATGATTTGGAGGTGCCAGTGTTGGATTGGGTGCAGAAAATGTGTTGCTGGAAAAGCGCAGCAGGTCAGGCAGCATCCAAGGAGCAGGAGAATCAACGTTTCGGGCATGAGCCCTTCTTCAGGAATGGATTGGGTGCACAAAGTTAAAAATCAACACACCAGGTTTTAGTCCAACAGGTTATTTGGAAGCACTAGCTTTCAGAGCGCCGCACCTTCATCAGCCCAACTTGCCTTGTTTGCCTTCTCCAAATGCCATGTCACATTTCTCCAGATTGAATTCCATTCGATACCTGACTGGACCATTAATAACTCGCTGCTAGCTATAGTTTTCTTCTTCACTATCAACCATGTGATTTTTTTTTTCTTTTGTAAGTAAACTTCTTAATCATGCATCCTTCTATTCAAGTCCAGATTATGGATATAGAGATCTCACACTGAACCCTATGAAACCCCCTCAGGAAGTCGTCTTTCAGTCACAAAAGTTGAAACTTACCCCGGGTTTCCTGCCTCTGAGCTAATTTTGGGTCCAACTTGTCAATTTGACTTGGACCTCTGAGCAGTCTGCTAAGTAGAATAATGTTAAAATTCAGATAAACATTTTATAATCCCTGTAGGGACTGATGTTTGAAAAGAGACTGAATTTGTGATAACTGGAGCAAAATGATCATGCAACAAAATTTTATCTTTTTAAGATTTTTAAGCATCAAACTAAAATCATTGACTCAACATTTTTTAGACAACTAGTAAGATAAACTATAAAAAGATATCACCATTAAATTTTGAATATGACTGACAATATTGTGCCTACTTATGGATTTCACCACACTCAGCAGAACTTAAGGAAGC
The DNA here is from genome assembly GCF_047496795.1 of Chiloscyllium punctatum. Classification (NCBI taxonomy): domain Eukaryota; kingdom Metazoa; phylum Chordata; class Chondrichthyes; order Orectolobiformes; family Hemiscylliidae; genus Chiloscyllium; species Chiloscyllium punctatum. Next base: position 35,968,251 of record NC_092763.1, read on the forward strand.
AATGGCCAAGTGATATTGTTATTAGACTATCGACCTAGAGACCCGGGCAATGTTCTGGGTACCTGGGTTCAAATCCCACCATGGTTGATGGTAGAATTTGAATTCATTAAAAAAAAATCTGGAATTAAGAGGCTAATTATGGGCATGAATCCATTGTCAATTGTTGGGGGAAAACACATCTGGTTTACTCATGTCTTTTAGGTAAGGAAACTGTTGTCCTTACCTGATCTGGTCTACATGTGACTCCAGACTCTGGACAATAAATAATTGGTGCAGTGATGCCCACATTCAATAATTGAATTAAATAAAAAAAGCTGTGGTCCTTACAAAAAACAATCCAAGCCACTCCCAGCTTTTAAAAGCCTTGTTTCTCCCCATCTTGCATTCCAAAATAGAGGTAGATAATGTTTTGTTCAGCAAAAGTATTAAGGATATGGACCAAAGGCAGTTATATGGAGTTAGACCATAAATTAACCATGTTGTCATTGAATGATGGAACAGGCTGTAGAAGCCGAATGGCCGCCTTCTGTTTCCATGTTCCTATTTTGCTCAATCATCACAACCAGTGTCCATCAAAAATACTTTCAGCTTTCAACTATTTGAGAAACAATTTGGAGCCATGAAATTCACTGCAATGATACTATTTTCTTTCTGGCCAGGCCAGCATGAATCTTCTGAAGTCTTTAAATCTTCACAGCTCTTGCCTTTTGAACCAGTGAATAGGCTCACACGAGTGGTTTGACTGGTGGCTGTCAGGAAACTTCCTGTACTTTCTGTCATTCACAACATTTGCTGTCCTTCTGTTTGTTTTTCTGCCTATCTGTGTGTGTGTGTATGTGTGTGTGTCTCTGTCTGTCTGTCTGTCCAGGACACACTGTTACCCCTCTCTGTCTTGCATTTCTGAGTCAGTAATTCTATAATGCAGGTCAGCTGTATTTACCTTTGTGTTCGGATGTTAAACCCAGCACCTGATTTTCAATAAAACTTGATCTGGCCCATGTTCCCCATGGTAACCAAGTCATATTTGCTTGTTGCTATTGCAGAACTAAAGGAGACAGTTTAAAACACAAATATCTTTAAACTCTCATTTCTAACAACTGTTTTGGATGCACTACCCTCTTCAACCCTCTTCTGTACCTCTTGAAAAATTCAACGACGTGACACAGGCATGATCACCCCCTTAAATCAATTTTATTCTGTCCCTTCTAATTTTGTCCTGAATTAGATAAAGAATAAAACAAGTGCTTGTGGGAGGTATTGGGTCGAAAATACAATCAAGAACCAAAAAGGAGGTTAAAAAACAAATAAAAGAAGAATTATGGAAAAAATGACTGACAGCTAAGATAAAGGAGAATCCCAAAGTCTTCTACAGGCACTTAAATAATAAAAGGGCTCTTACAAATAAGACGAGGGCCAAATAGGGATTTCCAAATGAGAGTATGGGAAGGTGGATGGCTGGGGTATTAAATAAATATTTTGCATCTGTCTTTCCCAGAGAAACCCTAAACCTAACTCAGGCAATAAAGGAAACTCAGTCACTAGGAGGATTCAGAATTCATAAGGATATTGGATAAGCGGTTGGTACTTAAAATTGACAGAACACTAGAACAGATATGATGCATCCAAGAACATTTAAGGAACTAAGATTGGAAATTGCAGAAGCACTGATCCTTGTCTTTTAATGTTTGGGAGTGGTAGTGAGTTTTGAGACCATTTGTAACTCAGGTTGAGGTCTTGGATATAGGTTTGCTTGCTGAGCTGGAAGGTTCATTTCCAGACGTTTCGTCACCGTACTAGGTAACATCTTCAGTGGGCCTCTGCCAGAGGTCCACTGAAGATGTTACCTAGTGGGGTGACGAAATGTCCAGAAATGAACCTTCCAGCTCAGAGAGCAAATTTACATCCAGATTTGGGAGTGGTGCCATAGGACTGAAGAGTCACAAATGTTACAATTTTGCTTGTACAGATAGACAACCCTTTATCCGAAATCTGAAAAACACTGAAGTCTGAAGGTTTTTTTGTGATGTTTTTTTCTTATTAACAAGGTTGTTTGGCGAACAAACAGTTAACTCAAGTCGAAACCCACTCGATGCATGTCACTCAGATACGACCTGGGGGGGGTTGCGGACCAGCACTGGCAGGCCTTAATTCTATCTCAAGACCCATTTTACTCAGTGAGTTTGCTCCTCCAATAAGATTTTTAAAAGTTTCACCATCACATTGTCACTTATTCTGAATTTTGAAAAATTTTGAATTCTGAAAACCAGCTGGTCCCGAGCATTTTGGATAAAGGATTGTGCACTTGTACAAGGATGTAAGGATAAACCCAGCTGTTATAGACCAGTCATTTAACATCTGTGGAGAAACCTCTGCAAACAATGGCTCAGATAGTCTGATGGTCAGAGCATCTTTGGAACAGTACAGTCTGGAGTTGTACTTTGGGACCATGCAGAATCCTGGATGTAGCTGACACCATGAGTGTTGCCTGGGGCAATTGAGTTTTCCATACGTAACTCCCCTGCATTGAGAACCCTCTGAAAGTGCCCAGTAAAGATGGGACATTATAGAGGGTTCAATTTCAGTTAAGCTAATTGTTCACCAGGAAAAGTTAAAATTCAGAAACCTACACTATCTCCTGCAAACAATTATAAACTACCCCCGACTCACCACTGACAATCCCACCCCTGCCAAGTGACTCACAGTGTGTGACTTCACAAGTGAGTGGTTTGGGTTTGGAATGTGTTATCTGGGATCATGGTAGAATCAGGTATAATTAGGAGCTCAAGAAGGCACTGAGTGATTACTTAAATAGAATTAACATGCAGTGGTATGGAGAAAGTGCCATTCTCCCACTCTAAGTCATGATGCTCATTCAGAACATAGGTGCAGTCATGATGGGCTGAATGTCCTCCTTCCACAGCGACACTGATTTTCCTGATGAAATTAGGATGACTGGTCTTTAATTACTCAATTTATCCCTTTCTCCCTTACTTAAACAATTGTACAAGTATGCTGTCCTCCAGCTCCAGTCCTCTGGCACAATGCCTACTGCTAGAGAAAATTGGAAAGTTATTATTTAACTTATTTTTGTGTGCGTCAGCTTTATGTTAAGCCAATAAGCTTGTGGATTAGCTTTTCTGAAATATGCCATTTTCTTTTGAGAGCATAATTGCAGTGTGTTCTTCTGCAAATTGTAACATGTCTGAAAAATTACAAGTAAAGAGAGATGTACAGCACAGATTGTGATTGCAATGATACAAGTTAGTGCGGGAATTGAACCCATGCTGTTGGCATCACTTTGCATTGTAAACCAGCAATTCAGCCATCCTAGCTAAGCTTCTATCTTCTCAACTTCATCATCTGAGGTATGGTGACACTTTTTTAAATTAACCAATTTTTCAAAATAACCTGTTCAGAGATGTTACTACACAAGTGGGTGAGCCTTGAACCTAGGCCTCCTTTTTCAGGAGTAGGGTCATTACCACTGCACCAAGAGGGCTCCTTAGGTTAAACCACCAGCAGTCGTCCCTTTCTAATGAGAGAGCAACATTCAGGCCCTCTGGTACTATGGCAGCTTTACCTTTATAAGTTAGTGTACACAGAAGGTTGGCATTGCTTTGGCTGTTCTTTTTTTTCAGTCACGTAGATGAATCAGATGAAGAAACTAATTGCCAATGTGGATCTGAGTTGATGGAAACCTTGAATTAGTCAGGGCTCAGGAGAAGCAAAACATCTCCATTTCCTCCTCTTGATTGCTAACTAATCAATCCTGCTGAAGAGTCCATGTGTGATCTAACAGAACTGTTTTATCTCGAGCTGTCCAAGTGAATGGCTTGTTAAAACTGTGTGCTTCCTTGCTTAAGCACCTCAGACGTTACCATCCAAAGTGGTTTAATGCTGAGTTCCTGGATGCCATCTAAAGCAGGTGACATTCTTCTTTAGGTAACGATGATATGATTGCGCATTGACTCAACTTTAACTCAAACTATCTGAGGAAGTGGTTGAAGATTCTTCTCCAGGCTGTAAATATTTTGTAACTCCCAAGAAGTTGAACAGACCAAAACAGGAAAATGTTCCTACTTCCCTCGCTGGGGCCAGGAGGAGCATCATGTTCTGAAAGATGCTACCAGTTCCTCCAGCATTCTGTTTTTATGTCTGATGTCCAGCATCCACTGTATTTTGATTTTATTTATGTGCATTTCCAGTGCTACCAAAAACATCCTAAGTCTCCACTGCCTTGGATTCTCCCCCTTCCCCTCTTTTCTTCCAATGGAATTTCAAGACTAAGGGGCACACCATGGGAGACTGGTTAGCCAGGTTAGATCTCACGGAATAAAGGGAGAACTAGCCATTTGGATACAGAACTGGCTCAAAGGTAGAAGACAGAAGGTGGTGGTGGAGGGTTGTTTTTCAGACTGGAGGCCTGTGACCAGTGGAGTGCTGCAAAGATTGGTGCTGGGTCTTCTCCTTTTTGTCATTCACATAAATGATTTGGATACGGGTATAAGAGGTACAGTTAGTAAGTTTGCAAATGCCACCAAAATTGGAGGTATACTGGAACAGCAAAGAAGGTTACCTCAGATTACAACAGGATCTGGACCAGATGGGCCAATTGGCTGAGAAGTGGCAGATTGAGTTTAATTCCGATAAATGCGAGGAGCTGCATTTTGGGAAAGCAAATCTTAGCAGGACTTATACACTTAATGGTAAGGTCCTAGGGAGTGTTGCTGAACAAAGAGACCTTGGAGTGCAGGTTCATAGCTCCTTGAAAGTGGAGTCGCAGGTAGATAGGATAGTGAAGAAGGCGTTTGGTATGCTTTCTTTTAGTGGTCAGAGTATTGAGTACAGGAATTGAAATGTCATGTGTGGCTGTACAGGACATTCGTTAGGCCACTGTTGGAACATTGTGTGCAATTCTGGTCTCCTTCCTTTCAGAAAGATGTTGTGAAACTTGAAAGGGTTCAGAAAAGGTTTACAAGGATGTTGCCAGGGTTGGAGGATTTGAACTATAGGGAGAGGCTGAACAGGCTGGGGCTGTTTTCCCTGGAGTGTCAGAGGCTGAGGGGTGACCTTATAGAGGTTTACAAAATTATAAATAGACCAAGTCTTTCCCCCGGAGTTGGGGAGTCCAGAACTAGAGGGCATAGGTTTAGGGTGAGAGGGGAAAGATATAAAAGAGACCTAAGGGGCAACTTTTTCACGCAGAGGGTGGTACGTGTATGGAATGAGCTGCCAGAGGAAGTGGTGGAGGCTGGTACAATTGCAACATTTAAAAGGCATCTGGATGGGTATATGAATAGGAAGGATTTGGAGGGATATGGGCCGGGTGCTGGCAGGTGGGATTAGATTGGGTTGGGATATCTGGTCGGCGTGGACGGGTTGGACCGAAGGTCTGTTTCCATGCTGTACATCTCTGACTCTATTTTATTGTCACGTGTACTCTCGTACAGGAGTTCAGTAAAAAATGGTATAATGCTGCCACACATGGTGCCATCTTAGATACCAAGGTACTTAAGTACATTAACTACTTTGTACCTAAGTTGTTAGAGAATGAAAGTTAAAAAGTTAAGCATCATTTTTCTACTATTCTATGAAGTAAAGAAATAGGTAATGCAGTTTACAATAACATTTTGTAGTTTAAACTAGGAAAGTCAAGGGATAAGTTAAAAGTTGATGAGTCTTTGATGAGCCCACTTATCTCACTCTGCTGTCTGTTCTTGTTGTCGCCACCATAGATATGGTTGGTGCTGCTGAAGCTGCTGGCTCCCCTGGTGACCTGAGACATGCCTAGGTAGGATCGACTCACGCTCAGCTGAAACACTCTCATGAGCTGTGGGGAAACCAGGCTGAGATCTGTCACGAGCCTCTGATACCAGGCAGGGACCTGCGACGAACCACCGCGAGACCAGGCCAAAACTTGCCAAGAAACCAAAGGGGGAAAAGAACAAAAACAAAGAGAAGGAACAGAAGGAGCGGAGGAGCTCCATTTGGAGAGTCCTCCTCTGCTGCTATCTTGACCAGCGAGAGGAGAGAAATTTAAAAAGAGACATGAGGGACAAATTTTTTTACACCGAGCGTGGTTCGTGTGTGGAAGGATCTTTCTGAGAAAATGGTCAATGTGGGCCAAATTACAACATTTAAAAGAGACTTGGATAAGTACATGAATGGAAAAGGCTTGGAGGGATATGGGCCAGGAGCAGACAGGTGGGGAAAGTTTTTAGTTTGGGATTATGTTCAGCATGGACTTGTTGGACCAAAAGTCCCATTTCCATGCTGTATGACTCTGAGATCCTCCCAGAACTCAGCATAAATTAATGGGACCTGAGCAACAGGTGAATTTCCAATTTACCCTTCCATAACACACTCCTTTCCCTTCAACCTCAACTCCCCTCCAACTAAAATCAGCCCAGAGTTCAAATTGAGGGCTTGCAAGTGAATACCAGGCTTAAATTGTTCCTGGCTAAATATAATTACTATCAAACAACATGGCAACACTTATTGTTGAACTTGCAAATAAAATACAATCACTTAGATGAGGTGATTGTGGGATGCAGGTGGCTGTTTAACTGCCTGAGTCAGCACTTTTAAAAGTTCAGAAAAACCAATACTGTGCTGTTTGCTCCCACGAGAGAGTTACAAACCTCTATACTTGGTTGAAGTTTAAAGGCTACTGAAAATATTGGACCCTGCACTTTTGTCAAATTATCAGTTGATTAGTCATGCTCAGGATATTGACTTCACAGGCTATGCATTGATTAATTCTAATTAAGTAATCCATAATAGCCACCACATTGCAACTTGAGATGAGCTGTACTGGACCTGTGCAACTTGTGTTTACAGTCACTGAAGACTGGGCCCACTAATTGACAGGTTGTGTTCTGGTTGCTTGATCACTCCCTCCTTTTAAGTATTTTGCTTCCTAACAAAAAGAAACAGAATTCCTGACTTATCACTACAAGCTCTTTGCATTGCTAAAACTGGAATAATCTATTCTTTTGTGTTGTTTCACAGAAACTCTCAACTCACATTAACTTTTCCCTAGTCTGCTTGTGAGGCTGGGTTTAAAGTTCCGTGAAGGCTGAGATTTTCCAGTTTGAAGTTGAAGTATGGCATTGAGTACATTGGATGGTATCATATCGACCATGGGGACAGTTATTTCACATGGTGTATGTCTCCATTCATTATTTGTGCATATTGTTTGAATTTCTTGGGGAATCATGTGATGAGTAAGCTGGATGTTCTCACTACTGGTGAGACCTTCTGGGCTGAAGATTTTGGCACCATATTTAAAGACAGCCAGACACCACTTCTGATGCAATGATTTCCTCTGTACAGTCTTTGAATATGTACCCGGTCTTTAATAAAGTGCCCTTTTAGAAACTCCGTGTACTATGTACATACAATAGTGTGACTTTTCCCACTGTACCCAGACCCATATACCAACCCTGCCATTGGACCTGATCTCCGTCCCCTCCCAACCCCACCCAGAACCTGACCACCTCACCCCCTCAGGACCAAACAACCCAACTTTGCTGCCAGATTCCACTGTCCTGGTCCATGTCTGACAGCCACCAGCCCCGAATCATCGCCAGATTCATTATTTCACATTTATGCTGACCTATTCTAAACATTCCATCACTTATCTGGATCACTTGGCACTTGTGCCCTTGGCATTTTACCTACCTGACATGCTGCCTACCTGGTCTTTACCCACCTAGCACCCAACTTCACACTTGCTTTGAGTGATTACTCTTTGACAGCAGCTGTGATGATGGGTCTTTACATAATCTGGTAACTGAGTGCTGAGAGTGAGACAGGCGGCTGGGTTGCCTGCTGCTTGACTGTTCCACAATGTCGGAGTCCTGTCAGAATGGAAGCACAACTCCAAATTTTTGAAACCCTGAACAGCATCTCCTGCCAGAAATGTGAACCTCTTTGCTTTTGCAAAAGAAGGAGCAGGGAGGCAATCTGCATGAGACAGCTACTGCTGGATAAATCCATCCCAGTGTGTTTTACTGTTCTAACTAAACTAACCCACAGAGTTAAGCAATCCATCATGAATGATCGAATGGTAATCATTATCATTAGTATGATAGTGGCTGCTCTGAGAATTCCAGTGAGGCCTCCTTACAAGTCCCAAGCCCCTCAATTCATTGATGCCAATGGTCAGGGTCTCTCTCTTCCTGGCTAACTGCTCCAGGAGGCCATTCTGACAGACGTGTCTGGCTTGGGCAGAGATAAGGGTCAGTGCCTGAACTGAGGTCCCACATCAAAAGTGTGGAAAATAAGATGGAGAAATGTCAATCACTTACATCTGCAAGGGTGAGTGACACCATCTCGCGCTCCCGCTCTCTTGCACTGTCACTCTCTCTCTCTCTCTCTCCCCCTCCCTCCCCTTCTTTCTCTCTCTTTCCACTCACCGAGTCTGAATGTCTCACCACCTCAAATGGTTATGCACAATTGTTGGCTGCTCCTTGCACCCATTCCTACTGTGCACAATCCTTTTCTTTGCTTCATTGCAGAAAACATTTGTTCCAGTTACTGGGGGCTGGGGATCAAGATCCTCTTCCACCTTGAGGAAGAAGCCATTGAGTTGACTTGGAAAGATCGGGACAGTTCCTGTGGTGACAAGGGGACATCACTGGACCAGCAGTCCAATATTGCGCTTTGCTCTTCTCTGTGCTCAAAGGAATATTGTTCTGTATAAAATGTTCTGCTTTCTATGAAATGTTCTGCATTTATCATCTATATGGTATTATTTGTTTATCTTCTGCAGGCATTGGCATTTCCCAGGAGATCATGAAGGAGGCCACAATATGAACCCCTCTCTGTCAGCATTACCTTTGAAGAGGAAAACTGTGAACCCTTGGAGGATGCAGGAGCATAGCACTCCTGCACTCTTTTCCAGCCTTGAGACTGTCTCTTCAATTATACTCTTTGCTCGGGTAGACCAGGAGCATGACCTGGTGAGCAATTCACTGATACATGCCCAAGAGGGAGAAGCCCCAAGGATTGTTAGAGACATGGCACCTGCTCAGCCCCATGCAGAAGCTGTGCCTCAGTACCACAGAGATGGGTAGGGCTACATCAGGAAGGTGTGCCAGATGCCCTCTGTAAGATGGAATGAAAAATGAAGGAGTCCTTTGATGTTCGCACTACTGTGGTTGCCTCAGCACTTGGCTGTCTCCGTGGAGCAGGTGGCAGCCTCCTTGGAAACCCAGGCCCAGCAGAGTGCTCAGTTCCTGGTCGATATGTGGTTAGACCGGCAATCCATTATTTTAGCTGTGGGTGCGTAGCAACAATAATAAGGTGACTGCAGAACGAAGCATCTCAACGTCACTCCAGGTACCCTATCTTCTCCAACAGGCACCCACGATGGGGAGGATGACAGGCATCCCAGCAGCTTCCTCTCAGAAGTATCCTGATCATCCACTACCCTCCCCGCTAGTGGCCCCATTGCCTCCAATGACTGAGGCCGAGGAGCTCAAGCTCATATGTGTGTAGGTTGGGGCCTTCTAGATTGGGCTTATAACTGGACATGGTGCAAGGGAGAGGAAACCAAATCCTTCTGAGCGCTCATTGGCAGCACAGTTGCTCAATCACCAATGAGGACTTTTGTAGATACTTGCACTGCCCTAATATCTGTTGTAGTTTTATTATACCAACAGGATTGAAGAGCATACTCTATAAAGTGAAAGATGTGGAGCATATTCAATCAGCAAAAGGGTGTCCTGTGTTTCAATTGCCTTGGTAACTCCCTCAGAATCAGGAAATGGACATTGCCTCATCTATCAGGGATACCCCACATCTATAATCTGGGGATTGCAGTCAATGAGCTTCAGGTGAATATCATGGACATTGAGGGTAATGATAACTGCTCGGGTAGGAACTGGGTTGGGATGCGCAATTGTTAGATTGCGCATGCATACTCTGGGAGCCGTACAGAACCTGTCATGTTGCAACTGGCTCAAGGAGGGAAAGGCCTTCCCCATAGCTGCAATTGTCAAAACACCTAAACCTGTTAGGTGAGCAATGGGTAAATCATGAGATAATCTAGAATAAGTGTGGAACTGAATGGAGGGAACAGATACATACTTTATAGCCCACCGTAGTAGAAGCATTGTCAGTGAGAAGACTCCAGCATTGCAAGGGTATAGATTTTGCATCACTGAAAGTGAATAATAAGCAGTCTCAGGAGGTATTACAACTTAGTGATTATCACCAGAGAATGGACTTTCCAATGTTGACTTGTATATCATTCCCACAAGGAGTATTTTACAGTCAGCAGCCAAGAGCACAAAGTCATGGAAGTGCTTCAGTGCTAGCATTAGTCCAGGGTACGCTTTGCATGTCCACTTCAGCATTTACAGAAATTAGGATGTCAGAGCCTCCGTTTGAAAGGAAATGTCCAAATTCTATCACATCACCACCCCATTTTCCTTTCCCCATCAGCTCCAAACCCTTGCCTCCCTCACATCATTCCCTTCCACCCTTGCTGTCCTGCTACCTGACCATGCCAGTAAACTGTCTCTTGAGATGGTGGCTTTGGTCTGTTGCACTCACCTGTTTGGATGCTTCAGGGACATATCGTGTGTTAGTCAACATGGAATTGCCAGCTGCACTTCCAGAAATTCCAGTGAAAGTGAAGGGAAGGAGCTTAGTGACAGTCTCGGTATAGGCAATGCTGTACACTGACCTCATCTGGAGGCAGAGCACTAAATTCACCAGGGCCACGGGTTGGTTCATCCAGTCGAGTTTCTGAAACATCAGTATCTCAACTGGGCAGAAGTTAATTGGGAAGGGCAAATGAATTCTGGTGAGAAGGATAATTAATGAGATGCAAATTCTTGAATCTAGGCTTCTCCACACCTGATGACAACAAAGTGACCTTGCCATCTAAAGAGGAGAATGAATAGCAAAGTTTAATTTGATGGTGAGAATCTGATTTTAGTTTAAAGTCATGATGCGCATCATTTTTATTGACATCGCAGGAAGGGGAAAATTCTGCTCTTTTTTTTTAGGCAGCATTTTGTGATTTTAAATAATGAAGCTGATTAGCATTCAGTGTGTGTATTGTATAATTATCTGAGTAATTTAAAGGTTGTATTGGCTATCTTTCAATATTTGGGCCTCTATCAAATAGATAAAGATTAAGCATAGGACATGTTCATGCATGGAACGGTTTTATTTAATTACTTACTTACAAGTGCAAAGTAAACCACTTTAGGTTGGAGTATGCAGTATTGCTTCATAAAGTATAATACAAAAGCTTTTGCCTCTAGATTATGAAGGATGAAAAATTCCTACCTGGCTTTATCATAGAATTTTACTCTTTTTCACTTTTAAAAAGCTGGAAATGAATAATTTTGTCGGATTACATTCATTCTTCCAGGGATTTGGAACAAAATGCTGTTCTCATTGGTATCTCTGCACCTTCACATTGTGTAATGCAGAAAGAAATGTAGGAAAATTGCCAGATGGTAAGTAACCAATGTTACCCAATTTACCTGTTTAATGATACAACCCTAAAAATGTTTGGCAAACATAGAAATTTGGGAATGGGTATTCCCAGCCCGTGAACAGCATGTGCAACAATGACTCAGGTGGGGAAATACGGTGAGATTAGAAAAATGAGATTCTTGATACAGAGATTAAAAAGTCTAATGTTGCAAACAAGTTTTAAACAGTGAGACTAGAATCTCACTAGTAAGCAGCGAAAGGCCCATTTGCATGCAATAACATGTCTCCAGTACCTAATTGTGCACAATTGATATGCAGTTTTCTATGCTCTCTCACCCCAGGTAGAAATTAGATGGTGGAAAATTCTCCAACTGGGTACCTGGCAGCTTTAGCTTGCTGCTTGCTCCTCCAGGCCTCCGTCTTGGACTGCAGTTTGTAACATCACAGGTTGTGTAACAATTCCTTTCACAATACTTCATGTTGAAACCCTCCTTTTTCCACTTGAGCAGAAAATCAAAAATATGGAAAATAAAAGGATATAGTCTTTTCATCTCTTAAGGGTGCAAGCATGTAAATGCTATTTCTGAACAAATGTTTCATCACAAGATATATGACTTGCAAATGACAAACACATTACTTCTATCTGTTCATCCTTCCTCCCCCAACAACTTTATATTATCTTTCAGGATTTCTTAATCCTTTACCATCATTTTACTCTCAATCACATTATTGTTTCTAGAAATGTGAACAATCTTTACATTAAATGGTTGAAAAAACACACTTCATTTAAGTAGTCTTACATTTCAAGTTTTAATCTTTTTAGTTAATGCTAATGGTTATGGTCACGATGTATTAATGTCACAGTGTCAGACATAGCCTACAATGATTTGAAAAGCCAATGATAATTCCGAGGTATGTTCTACTGTGGTAATGTATTTCCTATGAGACTGATGTAATTTCTTAGACAAGTGTTACATTGGCTTCTCTATTCATGACTTATTATTTTGCAACAAGATTACACCAACCCCCATGTTATTATCATCAATCATCTGAAGCATTTTGAAAGGACTGTCAATTAAAAAAAATTTTAAAGTTGCTCTCTTGCTGCAGCAGCTTGGCTACGTATGTGGCACGTTCTGGAAAGTTATTGGGGCCCACAACCTTTGCAGTAGCATTTGATTGCAGCTATTTCTTAATAACATGTGGAGTGAGTCCAATTGGCTGAAGGTGCACAACTGTGATCTGTTCAGATTAGATTCCCTACAGTGGCCCAACAAGTCTTCACCGACCCTCTGAAGAGTAACCCACCCAGACCCATTCCGCTATGGGGAGACATGGGGAGAATGTGCAAACTCCACATCGACAGTCACCCAAGGTGGGAATCGAACCTGGGTCCCTAGTGCTGTGAGGCAGCAGTGCTAACCACTGAGTCACCATGCTGCCCTAAGAGGATTGTTGTTGGGAACCTCTGGAGGTGACCATATGGATACATCACTCGTGCTTCTGGTGAAGATTGTTGCAAGTGCTTCAGCCTTATCTTTTTATATTCTCCCATTGGATATTGATATCGCTCACTGACCAGCATTTATTGCCCATTCCTAGTTGCACTTAAGTTGGTGGTGAGCTGCCTCCCTGAACCACTTCAATCCACATGCTGTGGGTAAACCAATCAATGCTGTCAGGGGCAGAATTCTAGGATTTTGACCCAGCAACAGTGAAGGAATGGTAATATATTTCCAAGTCAGGACAGTGAGTGACTTGGAGGAGAACTTGCAGGTGGTATTGTTCCTGTGTATCTGCTGGTCTTGTCCTTCTAGCTGAAAGTAGTCATCAGTTTGGAAGATGCTGTGTAAGAATGCCAATCAAGCTTGATGGTGTCACTCCAACTTGAATTGTCTATCTATATCTGGCTGTAACCTTTGAAAAATGTCTACACTATCCACAGCTCCACCAATCTTTGTATCATCTGCAAACTCACGAACACACACTCTACATTTTGATCCAAGTCACTTATAAATATCACAAACAGCAGAGGTCCAAATATGGATCTATGTGGAACAATATTCGCCACAGACCTCTAGTCAGAAAGTTCCCTTTCCACCACTAAACTCTGTCTTCTATGGCCAAGCCAATTCTGAATCCACATTGTCAAGTCACCATGGATCCCATGCATCTTAATCTTCTGGATGAGCCAACCATGAGGGATGGTGTTGAAATTCTTACTAAAATCGATGTAAACAACATTCACTGTTCTACTGTCATCAATCACCTTTGTCACCTCCTCAAGAACTCCAGTCAAGTTAGTAAGGCATGATCTGCCCTGCACAAAGCCATGCTGATCGCCCCTAATTCGGCTAAGCATTTTCCAAACGCGTGTAAATCCTATACATGTGAATTCTCTCCAATAGCTTCCCAACCACTGATGTGAGACTCACCTGTCATAGTTTCTGGGACTATCCCTATTTCCCTTCTTTCCCTGGGGACTTATCCACCTTATGGCTCTTCAAGAGACATGATACCACTTCTTCTTTGATCTCAAAATGCCCGAGCATGTTAACATGCTCCACACATTGATCATTGCCTCGCATTTGTGTGGTGCAAATGTTACTTGCCACTTGTCAGCTCAAGCTTGGATGTTGTCCAGATCTGGTTGCATTTGAACATAGATTGCATCAGCATCTGAATGGCGAATCATGCTGAACATTGTGTAATCACCGGTGAACGTCTCCACTTCTGACCTTCTGATGGAGGGAAGGTCATTGATGAAGCAGCTGAAGATGGTTAGGCCAAGAACACTAACCTGAGGAACTCCTGCTGAGATGACTGACCTCCAACAACCACCATTATCTTCCTATGTGTCAGGTATCACTCCAACCAGCAGAGATTTTGCCCGCTGATTCCCATTAACTCCAGTTTTGCAGGGCTTCTTGATGCTACAGTCGGTTGAATGTAGCCTGGAACCTAACGCCGCTGATCAGGTGCTGCTGGATAGCACTGTTGATGACACCTTCCATCACTTTACTGATGATTAAGCGTCGACTGAAGGGCAATAATTGACCGGGTTGGATTTGTCCTGCTTTTTATGTACAGGACATACTTAGACAATTTTCCACATTGTTGGGTAGTTCCCAATGTTGTAACTGGACTGGAACAGTTTGGCAATGGGAGTGGCAAGTTCTGGAGCATAAGCCTTTAGTGCTATTGCCAGAATATTGTTAGGGCCCATAGCCTTTGCAGTAGTCAGTGTCTCCAACTATTTCTTGATGTCATGTGGAGTGAATTTAGTTGACTAAAGGCTGGCATCTGTGATGCTGGGGACCACTGGAGGAAGTAAAGGTGGATCATCCAATTGACACTTCTGGTTGAACATTTGTTATGAAATTTTCAGTCTTATCTTTGACACTGTGTTGCCCACTTTTGTCATTGAGGTTGGGGATATTTATGGAGCCACCTCCTCCAGTGAGATGTTTAATGTTCCACCATCATTCAAGACTGGATACAGGACTACAGAGCTTACATCTGATTGATTGGTTGAGTGGGGGAATATGTCTGGATATGAGGTTACAGATTGTGCTGGAGTACAGTCCATGTGGTAATAAGAGAAAGTGCTGACCCACCCTCAACACCTGGCACCTTCCCTTGCTGCCGAAAAAGGTGTAAAATGTGCACCCATACCTCTACCCTCACCTTCATCCAAGGCCTCAAAGGACCTTTTAAAAACAAGCATAGATTTTCCTGCACATCTACCCACCTTATCTACTGTCCCCGTTGCTGTCTGAGGTCTCCTGTACATCAGGGAGACCGAATGCCAACTCTCTCAATGTCTCTGGGACACGCACAACAAACAACTCCATCGCCCTGTGGCTGACCACTTCAACTTCCCCTCCCAGTTCCCCAAGGACATGCAAGTCCTGGGCTGCCTCCACTGCCAAATCCAAGCCACCTGACAACATCTTCCACCTCGGGACCTAACAACCACATGGCATCAACATTGAATTCACTAAATTCCAAATCTCCTCTCCCCTCCCCCCACTTCTTCCCAGATCCAACCCTCCAACTCGGCCTCTTGACCTGTCCATCTTCCTTCCCACCTATCCGTTCCATCCTCCCCACCGACCCATCACAATTACCTCTCGCCTGCACCGACCTATCACATTCCCAGCTACCTTCCCCCAGCCCCAGCCCCACCCCCACCCCCAATCAGCCCCCTTCCCTCTTCACATCCCTGATGAAGGGCTTATGCCTGAAATGTCAATTGTCCTGCTCCTTGGATGCTGCCTGACCTGCTGTGCTTTTCCAGCGCCACACTCTTTATCAGTGCAGCTGTCTGGCTTATTTCCTTTGATGAGGATGCTAATCTGAGACCTTTACTATCTGATTGGATGAACGTTACTGATCCTTTGGCATTGGTCAAAGAAGAACAGCAAGTTCTCTGGATCCAAGCCAACATTTCTCCCTCGAGCAGAACAAAACTAAAAACACAAAAATGATCATTCATCTTATTGTTTTCTGTGGTTTTCTTGCTGTGCACAAAATACATTTGTTTTAACTTTGAAAAATGAATGCAATCAACTGTTGGACTGCATACACAACAGTTGAGTGGATTAATGAAAACAAAGACAGTACCACAATCTTATTGATTGTAGCAATGGTTACTGGTACACAGAGAAAACTGGAGAAGGAATAACGAGATCATTTTCATACATACTTTGAATCATACAGGGATAGGAGGGCATTGACCCCATATGGCCACACCAGCTTTTTGTCAGAGCACACCAAAACAAATCCCTCAGTCCTGTTCTTTCCCAAGGCCATGTGTATTCCTTTGCTTTAAATGCCTAACCAATTTTTCATGAAATTGCAATTACCACATCCTGTGACAAAGCATTCTGTGCTCTAACAAATCCCTGAGTGCTGAAATATCTCTGAATCTACCTTTTCACTCACACAGTGATGGTTTTCCATCAATTACCTCTCATCACTAGTCTTTCTCCATCTACCTGAACAAACCCTCAGTAACTTTATTTTGTAAACTACTTGTTAATTGAGTGTGAGTGATATTGACAAAGCTGCAGTTTAATATTTAACATGTCAAGTAGCCCAAAGGAGGTAGTGGGCCTTCACCTTGAGCCACAATAGTGTTTGGCCTGATTGTGCTGGGAAAGGATATGGGTAGTGTCATAGAAGGTAATTAAAGGGCTAAGGTTGGACACTGCATGAAGCTCCACCCAATCTGATAATGTCATACTGTTTTGTGGGGAAAACAGGAATTTAGCTTGAGAACCTAATGGAGACAGATGCGTCCCTTCTGGCTCCATTTGACTAGATACATATGGTTGGAATTTTTCCAGCCCCTAAATGATGGGGCCATTGATGGGTCAGTTCATAAAAGGTGGCGTAATTGGCAGAAATGAGATTCTCCACGTTAAGAAACTCTTGTCTAATTTTGCAACCAGGTTTTGAATGGACAAGATGAGAATCTCATTAGTGAGCAGTGAGAGGCCTGTTTACATGTATTTGTGTGCCATCAGTACCTAATTTCATTTCATTGGCATGCATTTTTCTTTTGTTTCACTTGCCAGAGTAAAAATATGCACCAACAATATTCCCAACATGAGAGTCAGTCAGCACAGGTCCTAGTGATCCCAGCTCTCAGGTTGCTTATCTGGACTTCTATCTTGGACATTATATCACTGACATCTCGGGGCATACTCTGTGGGCACTGACCACTCTCGCCCCCATGCATGGAGGTTGCATTGGACATGAACCAGCCTCTCCACTACCTCCTGGCTCATCTTCACCTTAATTAGATTAGATTAGATTAGATTACTTACAGTGTGGAAACAGGCCCTTCGGCCCAACAAGTCCACACCGCCCCGCCGAAGCGTAACCCACCCATACCCCTACATCTACCCCTTACCTAACACTACGGGCAATTTAGCATGGCCAATTCACCTGACCTGCACATCTTTGGAGTGTGGGAGGAAACCGGAGCACCCGGAGGAAACCCACGCAGACACTGGGAGAACGTGCAAACTCCACACAGTCAGTCGCCTGAGATGGGAATTGAACCCGGGTCTCTGGCGCTGTGAGGCAGCAGTGCTAACCACTGCGCCACCGTGCCGCCCACAAATACAGTTCTCCACTTTAACTCTGTCCTTGGAGCACATGGACAGCTTTCATTGTAATGCTGCTGCAAGAGTACTTTTGCACCCAGGGACAGGTCCTCCAGTTCCTGGATTGGAGCAGGCTGTATCTAATATTTAACATGATATCAGTTAACAGAACGTAAGAACAATGGCAATTGGAAAACTTATGACATCCACCCAGACATACTCATGGGCACACACACTCATCTAGTCACTTTGTTGCAGTCAGAATGGAAATATTTTTTTTTAAAAAGTAGGCGGCACGGTGGCTCAGTGGTTATCACTGCTGCCTCAAAGCGCCAGAGACCCGGGTTCAATTCCCGCCTCAGGCAATTGCCTGTGTGGAGTTTGCACATACTCCCAGTGACTGCGTGGTTTTCCTCCGGGTGCTCCGGTTTCCTCCCACAGTCCAAAAATGTGCAGGTTAGGTGAATTGGCCATGCTAAATTGCCCATAGTATTAGGTGAATGGGGTATATGTAGGGGAATGGGTCTGGATGGGTTGCGCTTTGGCGGGTCGGTGTGGACTTGTTGGGCCGAAGGGCCTGTTTCCACACTGTAAGTAATCTAATCTAATCTCTGGGTTTCTCATTGCTGTCTTGGCACTCACTCACTTTGCATCTATTTGGATGATCATAGCATCCCTGCCTTGCCTTGCATTTTTGTGCATCGACCATTCATTCAGAACCTACAATCTGACAGCAATTCTGCCTTGTTTTGCCTGCCTAAGCCAGGCAGTGTGTCATGGATGTCAGCAGAGATCAGTCAAGGGTGGGGACATGTTGCTGACTACACAATGCTAGGTTGGTATAACACCAGCAACGTTCAATGGCAAGTGCCTTACAAATGCTTCAACCAAATGGCTATGTCTCAAAGTCTAAGGGGTGAAGTCTGCAGTCAGATCAAGAGAGACAGTTTTTAGTCAGGGGGCCCTGACTCAGTAAGTGAAGGGCAATGTCCAATATTGGTGCAGGGGTGGACCTGGTCAGCCATTTAGAGTACTCAGGGTCTGTACACTACAGTCTGGGCAGTGGGCTATATTCAATTCCACAGATTCTGTGCAACCTGCTCAGAGATTTTTGGGGAAAGAAATAGTTAAACAAAAAAAAAAGAATAGAAATGAACATAGTGGTTATTCTAAAGCTCCATCTTGAGGCATACAAGACAAGTTGGACCAGTACGTACCATTCTCAAGTGTTAGTGGGTTTTCCTTTTGGGCAGAGTTTGGTCATGGCCCTAGTCACTTATCAACTGAAACTGTAAATCCAAGTGAGCCAGGGGGTGGGTCATGGTCAATCCTGGGGGTCAAAACAATGAATGTCGAGGGGATATATCAAGAGCTACTATTGTGATTGGGAAGTTGAGGAAATCAATTTTAGGGATTGGAAGCAGCATGATAGGATGCAGAGGTAGCAATAATTGTAAAGGAGGGAGAAGAGTTGTTGTGGTGAAGTGGTAGTGTCTCTACCTCTGAACCAAGTTTTAAGCTCACCTGCTTCGGAGTTGTCATAACATCTCAGAACAGGTTAATTTGACAATTTCTATAGAGGTGAGATTGGGAAGTATCCAGATACAGTAATCTCTCAGGGCAGTAACACTGAACTGGACTTACCACATGAACACAAACAGATCAGAGGCTAGAAATACTACAGCAAGTAACTCAGCTCCTGACACCTCAGACCTGTCCACCATCTACAATTTACAAGTCAGGAATGTGATGGAATACTCCTCACTTGCTTGGATATATTTAGGTAGTATTGGCATCATCCTTCATCAAAAACACTTAAGAAGCTTGACACTATCCAGGACAAAGCGGCCTGCGTGATTGGCACTGTATCCACAAGTATCTACTCCCTCAATCACTGATGTTCAGTAGCAGCAATGTGTACTATCTACAAGATGTACTGCAGAAATTCACCAATGATCCTCAGACAGCACCTTCTACACCCATGACCATTTCCATCTAGCAAGACTAGGGCACCAGATACATGGGAACACCACCACCTTTAAGTTAACCTTCAAGCCACTCACCATATGTTACCGTTCCTTCACTGTCATTAGGTTAAAATCCTAGAACTCCCTCCCTAATGGCATTGTGGGACTGCAACGGTTCAAGAAGGCAGCCCACCACCACAACCTTAAGGGCAACTAGGGACAAGCAATAAATGCTGGCCAGCCAGAAATGCCCACATCCCACAAATGATCTTTTTAAAAGTGTGTACACTCTGTACCCTTTTTCATTATGTTAGGGAATATCAGAGTGGAACCCACAAGAGCAGGAAAACTGATTTTAAGAGGTGCGTTAATTAGCAAGGATGTGAAATTTAAATTTTACAATTGAAGGTTAAGATGCAGCAAAAGAGTCAGTGGAAGACTTGAGGTGTGTCAAAAATTATAACGGCCTGCGGCTGGTTCATTCTGTGAATGCATTTGCATGTAGGTGAAACCGTTTTCAATAAAGGTAAAGTCAATGATGGACAAGACTTTCATGGCACCTGGAGGTGAGCAGGAAAATGGACTCTTGCAAAGAAGCTCAGAACTGGATCGGGTTAGTCAGTAGTGAGGGTGCTTGGAGAGCGATCTAGGGGCATAGAGGAGTGAAATGGAGTTCTGGCTGTAGCATGGGGGTGTGCTGGAGACAGTCAGCCAGTCAGGGTGAGGAAATGAGACTGAAGGATGATGCCAATATTACCTAAATATATGTGCTCATCACAGGGAGCTGGCCAATAGAGTCATTTAGAAGTTTAATATTTCAATTGACCCAAACTATGATTGCTGTCATACTTTACAATCCATAGAAGAGAGAGCTAGCTGATCTTTTAAGTTTGGCGAAGCCCCCTTAGAGAGACAATTGCAAGTCTGGACATGAAAATTAATTTTCAGGAAATGGTGAATACAAAAACACCACATCTTCTGCACTACAGATAATCTTCCTAATTTGGCAGAGACATTTCTAATCAATCTGTTCAGGGACGTTATTGCACACCTCTGCAGCAGGTGGGACTTGAGCCCAGGCCTCCTGGATCAGAGGAAGGGATACTACCACTGTATCACATCAGCCCTTCACTAATTTGGCCATGACCAATGATGCATGCTGACCATGGGGCATGCTTGTGCGTTTAGCTCTTTGAGTAAGGTAGAGGAAATGGCAGAGTGGGGGTGTAGGGGAGACGAACAGAAGTGTCAACTTTTGCCAATGATTTGACCCGTGAGAATTTTATTCCAATATCATTAGTCAAAATTTGCAAAGAAAACACATTCTATCATTATAATTGGGGTGGCATAGTGGCTCAGTGGTTAGCATCGCTGGCTTACAGCGCCAGGTTCATTTCCAGCCTTTGGTGGAGTTTGCACATTATCCTCATATTGGGTTTCTGCCAGCTGTTCCAGTTTCCTCTCACAGTCCAAAGATATGCCGGTTGGATAGATTGGCCAATGCTAAATTGCCCCATAATGTCCAGGGATTTGCAGATTGGGTAGATTAGCCACAGGAAATGCAGGGTTACGAGGATAGGATTGGGTTGGTTGGGTTGCTCTTTGAAGGGCCTCCGGGAAGATTGCCCGTTTTGATGTCAGAATCTGAATTCCCCAGACCCAGATATCTGCAAACTCTTCTGTCTGAAATTCTTCATTTTGACCAATATAAGCTGATCCTAGCAGGTGCTGAACCTGATAAAACCAGGTATAACTTACCCAGAAGGTCCTTGCTGGTAAAACCAGGAATCATACATTCACAGTACCACTGTTTAACAAGCTGTATGCAGCTTGGGCCCTGAAAACTCATCAGTTCTTGGAGAAACTCAGATGAAACCTTTGAGAGAAATAGCTTCCATTTGAGTTTTCTCATTGGGAAGTTTAGACAGTCAAAAATGGCAAGAAAATTCATCCCCATTAACTTATACTGTTTACTGTTGATTTATATAAGTGAAACAGATAAATCACAGTGCATCAAAACCTGCCAGTGCATATTCAATCCTCTACTAATCCTCCTCATAACTGGCTGAATATATACAACTTTTTCTATTTTTACTTTGTCTAACATCTTTGCTGTTCCTCATTTCCTATTATAACTTCATCTGTCTCCGATTCTAAGCGGGCCAATACAAATGTATATAATTTGTTTTCATGTCTATTGAATCTCATATTTACTTTTCACTTTCTTTATCAATTTTTGGTGCTTCTTTGATAAAATGTAAAATCCTCTCAGTCCTCAGGCTGACCCTTTTACTCTCAACATAAATAGCCTCTACCTTTGATTTAATACAGTCTTTAAACTCCTCTTGTCAGCTACAATTGGGCTGCTTTATGTTTGAGGCTTTTGTATCTTAAAGAAAGTGCGAATGGGCAATTTAGCTGCATTTGTTTTGAACTTTTTCATAGATTAATGCTGCTACACATAGCTGTGCTGCCATTTAAATCTCTGATCTGTCAATGTTGAGTTTGATATTGGGCATGATTCTGACAGATTACCAACAGTGATATCTTTCTGTGACTGAGGATTGTTGGATTTATGGACTAATGCATAATTCATTCCTAATAGTGAAACAGCATAGCAATAAGCAAAATTGTTCATTAATGTTGTGATTATTTTTGGTGAATTTCTTTTGTACATATAGGGTGGAATCTTATAGTGCCCACATTAGGCGACCTTTGGGTGGAGCTGCAGAAAATGGGGGAGATACGAAACGAGTATTTTGCATCAGTATTTACTGTGGAAAAGGATATCAAAGATATAGACTGTAGCGAAATCGATGGTGACATCTTGCAAAATGTCCAGATTACAGAGGAGGAAGTGCTGGATGTCTTGAAATGCATAAAAGGGGATAAATCCCCAGGACCTGATCAGGTGTACCATGGAACTCTGTGGGAAGCTAGAGAAGTGATTGCTGGGCCTCTTGCTGAGATATTTGCATCATCAATAGACACAGGTTAGGTGCCGGAAGACTGGAGGTTGGCTAATGTGATGCCACTGTTTAAGAAGGGTGGTAAGGACAAGCCAGGGAACTATAGATCAGTAAGCCTGACCTCAGTGGGGGGAAAGGTGTTGGAGGAAATCCTGAGGGACAGGATGTACGTGTATTTGGAAAGGCAAGGACTGATTAGGGATAGTCAACATGGTTTTGTGCATGGGAAATCATGTCTCACAAACTTGATTGAGTTTTTTGTAGAAGTAACAAAGAAGATTTATGAGGGTAGAGCAGTAAATGTGATCTATATGGACTTCAGTAAGGTGTTCAACAAAGTTCGAACATAGGAGACTGGTTAGCAAGGTTAGATCTCATGGAATACAGGGAGAACTAGCCATTTGGGATACAGAACTGGCTCAAAGGTAGAAGACAGAGGGTGTGATGGAGGGTTGTTTTTCAGACTGGAGGCCTGTAACCAGTGGAGTGCCACAAGGATCAGGGCTGGGTCCTCTACTTTTTGTCATTTACATAATTGATTTGGATGCGAGCATAACAGGTACAGTTAGTACGTTTGCAGATGACACCAAAATTGGAAGTGTAGTGAACATGAAGAGGGTTACCTCAGATTACAACAGGATCTTGATCAGATGGGCCAATGGACTGAGAGTGGCAGCTGGAGTTTAATTCAGATAAATATGAGGTGCTACATTTTGGGAAAGCAAATCTTAGCAGGACTTATACACCTTAATGGTAAGGTCCTAGGGAGTGTTGCTGAACAAAGAGACCTTGGAGTGCAGGTTCATAACTCCTTGAAAGTGGAGTCACAGGTAGATAGGATAGCGAAGAAGGTGTTTGGTATGCTTTCCTCTATTGGTCAGAGTATTGAGTACAGAAGTTGGGAGGTCATGTTGCAGCTGTACAGGACATTGGTTAGACCATTGTTGTAATATTGTGTGCAATTCTGGTCTCCTTCCTTTTGGAAAGATGTTGTGAAACTTGAAAGGGTTCAGAAAAGATTTACAAGGATGTTGCCAGGGTTGGAGGATTTGAGCTATAGGGAGACGCTGAACAGGCTGTGGCTGTTTTCCCTGGAGCGTCGGAGGCTGAGGGGTGACCGTAGAGGTTTACAAAATTATGAGGGGCATGAATAGGGAATAGACAAAGTCTTTTCCCTGGGGTTGGGGAGTGCAGAACTAGAGGGCGTAGGTTTAGGGTGAGAGGGAAAAGATACAAAAGAGACCTAAGGGGCAACTTTTTTCAAGCAGAGGGTGGTACATGTATGGAATGAGCTACCAGAGGAAGTTGTGGAGGCTGGTACAATTGCAACCTTTAAGAAGCATTTGGATGTGTATATAAATAGGAAGGGTTTGGAGGGATATTGGCCGGGTGCTGGCAGGCGGGACTAGATTGGGTTGGACTATATGGTCGGCATGGACGGGTTGGACCGAAGGGTCTGTTCCATGCTGTACATGTCTATGACTCAATGACTATGGGTATGATGGCATTGGCAAAATATGTGACAGAATCGGACAAGAATTCCAGTAAGGCCTATCTCGACATCAGGAGCAACTCTTTGCACCTTCCGTATATATCTATGAATCATGGAGGAAAATCTTTTGCTAAACAATAGTAAGCAGCCTATTAAAGAAGATGATTGCTCATTAACCACCTTACTAACAGCACCTCACACCTCATTAATATGTAGCTTCCTCGCTTACCAAATGTGCCAAACAAGAATCTTGAGATTAAAGTCAGAGCGATACCTGATGACTTCAGCTTGGTGCTTATCTCCATGTTTGACACCCGGAACCAATGACTCAGGGCGTGCTCCAAGTGTACTAGGCACGTTTTAAAAAATTCATTCACAGGATATTCAAAGCCACAGGCCACTGGTCAGACCAGTATTAATTGCCCAGAGGTTAGTTGGATGTTAACCACATTGTTGTGGGTCTGGAGACACATGTAGGCCAGACCAGGTAAGGATAGCAGTTTCCTTCTTTAAAGAACATTAGTGAACCAGATGGATTTTTCTCAAAATCCACAGACATTAGCTTCCAACATGTGCCTATGTCTAAGAATCCCCTAGTGCACCTCCAGTCCACAGTTACCTTCTGCACTTCAAAAAACTACCTCAGGCTGCACCGGCAAATTTTTAATTCACCCATGGGATGTGAATGTCACTGACTGTCCATCATTTATTGCTCAATCCAGTTTGCCCTTGAGAAGGTGCTGGTGAGTTCTCGTCTTGAACCATTGGGTCCATGAGCGGTGGGTTGACCCACAATGCCCTGAGGGAGGGAATTCTAGGAATTTGACCTAGTGACAGTCAAGGAACGGTTATATATTTCCAAGTCAGAATGGTGAGTGGCTTGGACGGGAACTTGCAGGTGGTGGTGTTCCAATATATCTGCTGCCCTTGTCCTTCAAGATGGAACTGGCTATGGGTTTGATACTGCCTAAGGATTTTTGGGGAATTTTTGTAATGCATCTTGTAGCTAGTACACACTACTGCTACACAGCAGTGGAGTAACTGAATGACTGTGGATGGTGGTGCCAATCAAGTGGGCAGCTTTGTCCTGGATAGTGTCAAGCTTCCTGACTGGGTACAGCTCCAGTAACAATCAGGCAAGTGGGGAATATTCCATCACATTTCTTACTTTTGTGGAGAATTCAGTGACGGTAACACCTTTGAATGTCAAGGGCCAGTGGTTAGATGGTTATTACCTGGCATTTATATGGTGCAAATGTTATCTGCCAATTTTCCGCCCAATATTGTCAAGGTCTTGCTACATTTGAACATGGGCTGTTTCAGTATCTAGGAGTCTTGAATAGTGTTGAATATTGCACAGTCATTGGCGAATGTGCCCTCTTCTGACCTTATGTTGGAGGGAAGTTCATTGATGAAGCAGATGAAAGTGGTTTGACCGAGGATACTACTCTGAGGAACTCCTACAGAGATGACTGACCTCCAACAATCATAACCATCTATTTTTGTGCCAAGTATGACTCCAACCAGCAGAGAGCTTTCCTCCAATTGCCATTGACTCCAGTTTTGTCAGGGCTCTATGATGCCACATACATTCAAATGGCAGGGACTATCATTCTAAGGCTGCTGCAAGGTCACAGTACACTCAGGGGCATTCACCTAGCATGTGGACTGGACCAGGCTGAAGCTCCAGGGTTTAAGCTGCTCCCAATGTGCCCCATCACTCTGAGCCTAAATGGACACAACATCCCTGCCTACCGTTGCTTTGCCTTTATGCACTTTGCCCCCTCAGTCAGAGGCAACAGACTATTGTTGTGATACCTTGCTATTTCGAAAAAACACCAAGTCAGGAAGGTTTTCATGGATGTCAGCCATACTCAGTCAGTTCAGAAGTGACCGTCTTTGGTTGAGGAGAGTCCCAACATCGTAAGTAAAGTGCAAACTCTGATACCTTTCTAGGGACTTGGACATGGTCAGTGAGCTTTTCAGAGTGATCGGAGTCAGATTATCTCCACAGAAAGAATGTGGAGCCAAATCCTGGGCAGTGGGTCTTGACTCTTTCTGTCCTATTGTAGACTGCTTTCATCATGGAATGAGAGAGAAGCAGGTATTAAGGGAGTGGCACAGATGTTCCTGTTGTTGGTGCATGTGTGAGCCAGACCCCTCATTCAGACCTTTATAAGATTCCACCCAATATATTCAAACAATTTACCCCCAAAAATAATCACAATATTAATTTAAAACATTGCCTACCATTATGTTGCTTCATGGTCAAGAATGAGTTCTTCAAATGAGTAGACAGTGTGGAGGGCATTCAGGGTGAGTGGTGTTGGAGGTTTGGGTGAGTGAGGGAAGGAGTTACAGGCAATAGTGGGATGGTAAAGCAGATGAGCTTTGGTGGGAGGTGAGTACAGTATCAGAGCTCATGACTGTGAGACATCTGAAAGAAGATGGTGAACCTTATGCTGATGGAGTGGAGAAGGTCATTAACCTTCTTCTCCAGTGCTGTGCATTTGTTCACTCAGAGACATCTTCTACTGGTCCTGGGGGAAAAAAGGCATCCCGCCTCTGCACCAGCCTGTCCAGAATCATGCCCGAAAAACGGAGTGCTATATTTCCTTTGTCTGCCACGTCTATGGAAAATATCAGGACAACGCCAGACTGACAGCGATTGGCTGTGTGCGTAATGGCCTTTTAAAGATGGCAGCAGTACCACAGATGCCCATTAGTTCTGGAATATTCTGGCAGTGACAAGCTGGTCTCGGAAGAGCAGCTGATAAGATGATTTTCGAATCAAAAGAGTGACACATAGAAGCGTGGTAGGTAGTTGATGAGGTCAGTTTTGGTAAGATTTGATGAGAGATGTTGCTTGGCATTGTGGTGGAAAATCCCTCCAAAAAAATACTCAACACTGAACCAAAGATAACATGCAATTCAACCCTACATCTCACTTCATGAAGGTAAATAAATTTCCTTGGGGTTTTAAGTACTTTGTTAGTGAGCAAATTTGGGTGAAAACCAAATAGCCAAGGTAAGAACAGATGGTAGTTTGGGAACTGTATTTAAAAATGACTTGTTTTCATTATTGTATGAATTATCATAAGATGATTGATAAGATTATTTGTACGTTCATGTCAAAAAGAAAAAAATATAGGAACCAGCAGGTCAGCTAACATCTGTGGCAAGCATGGATTAGTTTATAGTTTGGGTGTGGACTCTTCAGAATGAACAAATATGACGTAGATCAGTGTGTTATAATGGAAAAGCATATATTTACAAAATTGGTCATTATTAAAATTAATTTTGGTTTTGAATTTCCATGAACATTCACAAGAATTCAATCCCTTTACATTTTTCCATATCTGAAAATAGAGTAGTGGCGATGTAAATTTCATAATTCATCAAATATTTGTCTATTCTACCTGAAGGAGAACATAGTGAGAGGATCAATGTCATGGTGACATTTTGTTTAACTATAAGTGGAGCCTCCTGTTTTTTATGTTTGAGATTTATTACCCAGATGTAGTTATGGAGATAATGGTTAACTTTAGCAGTGAGCTCAGCTGTCACTTTAATGAATAGATGTTTTCACAGAGACTACTTTGTACAATAATTGTCCCATTCATAAACATTTACATCAGCATAGCAGCATTCTGATAGTGCTATTTTAGCTTGTATTGCGTGCGAAGAAATACATTTAGAAACCATTTGGAGTTATAAGAAAGGCACTTTTTCAAATAACCTTTCTGTCACCTGTTTTTGTATGATTGAACTTTGAGAACATTTAAAATGTTGAGTTTACTGAAGTAATGGTGATATCGTACTTAGTCACGTATAAATCTTGTAATCAACAATGGTGCATTTGTAAAGCTTCCATTTCTAAATAGATTGCTTTCTCTTGAATTTATAAAATCTCACCTTTATCAGATCCTACTCAAATTCTGCAAATTAAAATTCAAGTTCTTATTTCACTAAAATCATCAGAGGGCCAAGGAATTGCAACATTTTGCTGTTCAAACCAGGTCCGTCACCTAGCAATTATAGAAAGAACTTCCATTTTTAATATGTAATACTTTTCACAACCATAATATATCTCAAAGTATCCTGCAATCAACCCCAGTCACTACTGTAATGTGGCTCCCATACATTGCATTGATAGCAACACCCAATTAATCTGTTTCTGATTGTTGTTGAGGGGGCACATGGGGTGAAGCACCTTTTAAATGAATAATATTATTGTGGGGAGTGGATTTGATAAGGTATACATCTAAACAACTGCAATAGGATGCAGGGCGTCTTTTTAATTGCTCAAAGATAGGACTACACTTTTTTGATAGTGAAGCACTCCTGGATGTAAGTTTGCTCGCTGAGCTGGAAGGTTCGTTTTCAGATGTTTCATCACTATACTAGGTAACATCTTCAATGAGCCTCTGGTGAAGCACTGGTGTTATGTCCCATGTTCTATTTGTGTGTTTAGGTTTCCTTAGGGTGTTGATGTCATTTCCTAAACTTTTTCTCAGAGGGTGTTAGATGGGGTCTAAATCGATATGTTTGTTGATAGAGTTCTGGTTGGAATGCCATGCTGCTAGGAATTCTCATGTGTGTCTCTGTTTGGCATATTTTAGGATGGATGTTTTGTTCCAGTCAAAGCGGTGTCCTTCCTCATCTGTTTGTAAGGATACTAGCGATAGTGGATCATGTCTTTTTGTGGCTAGTTGATGTTCATGTGTTCTGTTGACTATTTTCTGCCTGTTTGTCCAATCTAGTATTTGTTTCAGTTCTTGCAAAGTATTTTGTAAACTATGCTTGTTATCTGTATAGGGTCTTTCAAGTTCATTAGCTGCTGTTTTAATGTGTTGGTGGGTTTTTGGGCTACAATGATGTCAAGAGGTCTGAGTAGTCTGGCAGTCATTTCTGAGATGTCTTTGATGTAGGGGAGAATGGTTAGTGTTTCTGGACGTGTTTTGTCTGCCTGTTTGGGGTTGTTGCTGAGAAATCAGTGGACTGTGTTCATTCCTGATGAAGGACTTTTGCCCGAAATGTTGATTTTACTGCTCCTCAGATGCTGCCTGAACTGTTGTGCTCTTCCAGCACCGCTAATCCAGAATCTGGTTTCCAGCATCTGCAGTCATTGTTTTTACCCTGTGTTCATTAGGTATCCATTCTTTTTTACTACACTGTATTGGTGATTTTCCTCTGCTCTGCATAGTTCCTCTGTACTGCAGTGTGTGGTGGCTCATTGGAATAATGTTCTGATGCAGCTTCATTTGTGGATGTTGGAATGATAGCTCCTGCAGTTCAGCATTTGGTCCATATGTGTTGTTTTCCTGTAGACACTGGTTTAAAGTCCCCCATTTGGATGTTTGCTCTACTGTGACATCTAGGAATGGCAGTTTGTTGTTGTTTTCCTCCTCTTTAGTGAATTTTATGCCAGTAAGGGGATTATTGATGATCTAGAAGGTTTCCTCTAAATTGTTTCATTAGTGATGACAAAGTTTGGGTTGGATGGTTGGCATAGCTTTTTTTTTCCCCGAGTGTCTGCATTACTGCCTCTGCTAAGAATCCTGATATCGGTGATCCCATGGGTGTTCTGTTGGTTTGTCTGTAGGTTTTGTTGTTGAAAGTGAAGTGGGTGGTAAGGCATAGATCAACTAGCTTGACAATGTGTCCTTGCTGATGACATTGGTGGTGTCTGGTGTATGTGTCTTTGGTTCTTCTAATAGTGTAGTCAGTGTTTCATTTGACCAGTTTGATGTTGATGGATGTGAACAGGGCTGTTGTGTCCAAGGCGACCTTTTCATCCTCTTTTATCTTGGTGTCTTTGATCTTCAGGAATTCTTGGTTGGAGTGATGGAGTGACATGAATCTTCTACTAAGTGTTTTAGTCTTTGGTGTAGTTCTTTGATTAATCTGTACATTGGCGTTACAGGTAGGTCTGAGGGTGGCTCCTCGTTTGTGAATTTTGGTTAATCCGTAGAAGCGTGGTGTGTTGGATCCGTCTGGTTTCATTTTTTGCTAATTTGGCTTGTTAAATTCTCCAGATTTATGGAGTTTCTTGAGTAAGGCTGTGATTTGATTCTCTAGTCATGGGGTCAGGTATATCACCATCTGTTGGTAAGTGTCGGCATCTGCAAGCAGAGTGTTCACTTTCTCAATGTAGTCTGTTTGGTTTAAAATGATTGACTGTAAGTCATCCTTTGTCTGCAGGTAGGATAACAATATTTTTATCTTTTTTGATTCCTTCTAGTGCTTTGTTTTCTTGGGTATCAAGTGTTTTCTTCCTTTTTCCTGCTTAATGTCAGTACAACTGTCTGCCTGATGGTTTGCTGAAGTTTTTCTGAGAGTTCTTGTATTTCAGTGTTGTTTCTAATGCTGCTAAGAAATCTTTCTTGTTCACATCCCGGAGGTAATAATTTAATCCTCTTACTAAAATGACTTTTTCAGTGTCTGTCAGGTAAGTTTTTTTAAAATCCATGCTTCTGTATTGTCTGTGTTGTTACTTTATGTAAGTTTGTTTAATTCTTTCATTTTCTGTGTTTGCCACTGTCTTATGTCCATGGCTCGTTCTACTGTTCATTCATGGTTTGTTGCATTAGTAAGTAAAGTTTTTTGGCGCAAAATTCCCCAGTTGTATTTATGGAGTCTGTTGTGGGCATCGTTAATCATTTCTCTAAGCATTCTGTGGCCATTGTGTTCTGCTATTCTTTGGCTAGTGGAGTGTTAAGGGGAGGTTTGTGTTTAAGCCATTTAGGTCGTACCTGTTTCCTTAGGTATTTGTGCAGGATGTACAGCTATTTGCTGGTGGCACTCTGTCAGATGGCATTGGTTTCCCATCTTCGGGCCAGTTTTAGCATTTTAGGACAACACATTCATCCTAGGACATGCCAAACAGAGACACGCATGAGAATTCCTAGAAGCATGACCTTCCAACCAGAACTCTATCAACCGGACCCCATTTACCACCCTCTGAGGGGGGAAAAAATGGGAAATGATATCACCAACCCAAGAAAACCTAAATACATAAATAGAAAGTGGGACATAACACCAGTGCTTCACCGCTTCATGTTACCCAGTATGGTGACAAAATGTCTGAAAATAAACCTTCTAGCTCAGCGAGCAAACTTACATCCAGAACAGCAACCTGAGCTACAAATCTTCTCAAAACTGACTAAGTGATGCACTCTTTTCAGTAATGCACTAAAACACTGACCCACTTAGTATCTTAATGTTCAAGTGAAGCTTTAAGCCATAATTGTAGTATGCCTGCATGAGGATATGTTAATAGTGATGTAAATGCTGATGCTACTCTGACATTACCAAAGATAAGTATAAGAAAGCAGACCATAAGGAGAAGCCTGTAATGGAGAGTAATATTCAGTAACATGTATATCCAAGTAGAAATAAAAAATGTAGGAGAAAGTGAGGACTGTAGATGCTGGGGATCAGAGTAAAGAGTGTGATGCTGGAAAAACACAGCAGGTCAGGCAGCATCTGAGGAGCAGGAGAATCGGCATTTTGGGAATAAGCCCTTCATCAGGAATGAGGCTTGTGGGTTGGGGCTGAGAGATAAATGGGAGGGGGGTGGGGTTGGGGCGGGGTGAGGTGGCTGTGCAAGTGATAAGTGGATGAAGGTTAGAGAAAAGGTGATAGGTCAGAGGGGGCAGTGATGGATGGGTCCAGAGGGCGGTACCGAGTTGGAGGCTTGGGACTAGGATAATGTGGGGAGAGGGGAAATGAGGAAGCTGTTGAAATCTGCATTTATCCCGTGTGGTTGCAGGGTCCCAGGGCAGAATATGAGGCGTTCCTCCTCCAGGTGTTGGATGGTAACAGTTTGGTGGTGGAGGCGGTCCAGGACCTGCATGTTCTTGATGGAGTGGGAGGGGGAGTTGAAGTGTTCAGCCACAGGGCAGTGGGGTTGGTGGGTGCGGGTGTCCCAGAGATGTTCTCTGAAATTATCTGCAAGAAGGCATCCTATCTCCCTGTGTGCAATGAATGTAGTAGATGACATTGGTTGGACGCCTTCTTGCAGATTATTTCAAAGAACATCTGTAGGACACTTCAACATGGGACAAATGTGGATTTCAACAGCTTCCTTGTTTCCCCTCCTCCCCACATTATCCCAGTCCCAAGCCTCCAACTCGGTACCGCCCTCCGGACCCATCCATCACTGCCCCCTCTGACCTATCACCTTTTCTCTAACCTTCATCCACCTTTTGCTTTCCCAGCTACCTCCCCTCTACCTCACCCCCTCCCATTAATCTCTCAGCCCCCACCCACAAGCCTCATTCCTGATGAAGGGCTTAAGCCCAAAACGTCAATTTGCCTGCTCCTCGGATGCTGCCTGACCTACTGTGCCTTTCCAGCACCACACTCTCGTACATTAAAAAAATGTTTCACAACTGAAAGGAGTGAGTGAGCCTTACACTAGCATAAGGACAAACTAGGGAGGGACTTGAAATTGTACAATCTAATAAGATAGAACAACTTTTAAGGAACAAGTGTTGATCCATAGAGGATAGAGTCCATGAAAAGGCAAACAGCTGAAGACATGGCCATTGCAGAATTCTTTCAAATCAGTAGCTTCTAACTTGGGCAAAAGTGTGACTGGCTCAGACCAAACATGAATATATTGAATTACTGGGGCCATTCCTCATCTTGAGGTCGGTTTCAAATAAGTTTACATATTCGTTACAAACCTATGCACTGAGAGCTTTATACAAAATGTAATTTTAGGTGCTTTTATTTAATAATAGGATTGAACAGGAATTTTCTTTCCTCGGTAAGTTTGAATCGTACTTTTCTAAGTGTCACTGCTAAATGCTGTTGTAAAGTAATGATGGCCTTGATACTTGGAGCTGACAACAGAGCAGAATCTTTTATAGGTTTGGTAGGGCATTTTATGAGGAATACCTTTGTATTTTACTGAGATGATTGTGAAAATGCAAAGAAATGAGTCAGAGATTGGGATGAGGTCTAATGGATGTCCATCTGTTTTAACTATCTTGACTTCAGGAGACTTGAATTGAGTTTTATTCAATGAGAATGTTTTCCTGTTGATTTTATCTGTACATTTGTTGCAGTGCATTACTGTCACTGATAGGAAGTTTGAGTAATTCTCTCTTAGTTTGATTATGCAGAAGTCATGATATTTAGTGCTCACAATTAGTTGTAGTTAACCACTTGTTGTCATTTGAATCTCAAACAGAAAAACCCTTTGAGACTGTCTGACACACTGTTTAGAGGAACTGAGGTTATAATCTGTCTTTCCACACAATCTGTTCCTTCGTTCAGCAATGTTGCAGGATCTGGCCCAGGCAAATGTCAAGTTTGTCGACTCATGTTGGATAAATTCCTGGTGATTTCATCACATGATCTCCAGCTTGTAGCTGCACTGCCCCATCCTCCCACCACTGTCCCCCAACATATATATCCTTGTGGTGCATCAGACCCTTAATTACCTGATTCCTTTTATTGTCAGCCAGTCTTTTCTCCCTACATCCATTTGGATTTTAACTAGTTACTAAAGATGTTCAAGATTCACTGTTTTTAAAGCACAAGTTTTTACTGTCCTAATTATTTTTCTCCTGGGTGGCTTGCAACAATCTCCTGGGAATTAATCTTTACCTCCTGGAGAATTCAGGGCAATCACAACCAGATGCAAAACTCAGCACTTGGCTTGAAGTCCTGAGACTAGCATTCCAGTTTGAACTCCAACCAGGAGTTGCAGATGTCATGGACAAACTATTTCCCTCCCAGAGAATGAGACTCTAGATTTTAACTCCCCTTTAGTACTTTCCAACACTTAGTCCCACCTAAAGCCCACAGGAAGAACACAAAAAAATTCAAATATTTCCTGTCTGATCATGTGACAGCAATAAGACACTTCCTTGCTGTGAGGGCAATTGGAGCTACTGTTATTTCTAACACAAGTAGAAGGAAGAAATTTTACATTAGGGTATACGTGGGTGCAGAGGGGGTTTGAGTCCTGATATTGATATGGCAAAATATCATGTTACACTGGTGTAGAGCCGATTTCACTGGATTAATAATCCAGATACAAAGGACCCTGTTTGGAAAAGGTACAATCTCAGGCTGTTGCATCCCTGCAGTCATGGTACTGTCTCACTGCTATTCCTGGTCTATACTTTATCTTCACATTTCAACACGGGCAGGTCATGAACAGGTGGGTGAAAATGCAAGTGTGGTGGGTGGGTAGCTGGGTGAGGGGTAGGTGCTATGTAGATGAGTGTTTAAGTGGCAGGTGGCTGTGGTGGAGAGTTTATTGCGGGTTAGGCCAGTTGGGGGCATTCAGTGCTGAATGGGCTGATTTTTAAAGAATTTGCCTTGCAACAATAATATGCCGTGGGTAGCATGAGCCAGACTGATGGTTCCACTTCTGTCCCTCATTGACAGAAGGTTTCACCATTGAGAGCTGTTGGAAGTGATATCTTGGGGAAGAAAGGAGGAGGCTGTTGACAGAGTTTGCCTGATGCACACGAGGATTCCACAAACGAAGAGTGCATAATCCCCACTCACCCTGCATTTTCAAAAGCAGTCTGTCTGCTTACCACTGCCCAGCAATTTTTGGCAGTGGAGATATACTGAGGCACTTAATTGTCACTTCACTAGGCAGTTAAGGGCTTTGATAAACATAAGGGTAGGCAGCTAAGTGGGGACCTTACCCGTACCCTGTACTGTGAGCAAGAGGCTGACAGTCTGCATGAAGCAGATCAGCTAGTCACCTGATATGTTGTACTTTCACTCATCCCAGCCCACCCCATCAGACTGAAATGCACACCTCATAGGTGACTGTAGCATCCAGGCCAAAGGGAAATTTCTTTGCTCAAGTAGTTGCAGATCTATGAATCTGTGAAACTGGATAACTGTGGATACACAGACATCCAGTTGCTCATGATAAAGATCAATAATTTTTAAATGTAAAGAAAATTTTGGGCTAGAACTATGGTCTTATTGAAGACAATGTAACTTCCCCTGCTCCTACTTCTTCTGTGGTTATGCATACTTCTGTACTGATGTACAACCACTGACTCACTATGATCAACGCTACCATACATTTGTCAGTACACACATTTGTCAATGAAAGCTTGAGAAAACTTGATGCTTTGTGAATATACAGATTGATTGTTAATGATAGCTTCAGTTTTTATAGACATTATTTTCTCCTGTTGGATGTTTTGTAATGTAGCACAATGAATTGACCTGGAT
The DNA here is from genome assembly GCF_047496795.1 of Chiloscyllium punctatum. Lineage (NCBI taxonomy): Eukaryota > Metazoa > Chordata > Chondrichthyes > Orectolobiformes > Hemiscylliidae > Chiloscyllium > Chiloscyllium punctatum. The sequence continues at coordinate 36,003,478 of NC_092763.1, forward strand.
TGGGTTCTGTTTAAATTAAAGGTAGGTCCCAACTATAGAGCCATTTATAGTGTGCTCTGTCATGTGAAATTCTGATGTAGATGCTACAGCTGGAGACTGTCCAATTTGGACAAACAGCTCCTCCTGACACAATCCATTTCTACCAGGGTGTACTGACAGGAAAGTAATGTGGTTTAATGCATAGAGCAGTGTGAAAAGATGGTAGAAGAAAAATTAGAAGATATATTGTGGTAATGAACATGACTTTTTCCATGAAGTAACTAAAATTCTTGTGATACTGTTGCATAAGAAACAGGAGGAGAAGATGACCATTGGGCCTGATGTGCCTGTTCCACCACTCAATATGATCATGCTGTAAAGGTTATGAGAACTGTAAGGCAAAAACTACAATTAAAAATCAACTGAAATGGTGAAGGATTACAGGGAAGGTGGAAAAGCATAAAGAGGAGTGAAGAAGAGCAATGAGAAAAAACTAGAAGCTAGCATATAGGGAAATCTTAAAGTCTTCTAAAGGCATAAAAACAGTGAACGAGTGTTTAAAGGTGGAGTAGTTCCGATTAGAGACCAAGAGGGGGACACAGAGGCAGGGTCATGGCTGAGCTGTTAAATCAATATTTTGCATATGTTCTTACAATAGAGGATGCTGCTGCACAGGTCCAGGTGATGGAGGAGGAAACTTGTCACTGGAAATGTTCAAAATTAGTAAGGAAGAAGTCTTGGATCGATTATTAGCACTCAGCGTTGGCAAAAAAACCCCAAGGATCAGATGAGATTCATCCAAGGATATTGAAGGAAGTGACTGTAGAAACTGTGGGGCCATTGGCCAGACCCTTCCCTGGAATCCAGGAGGAGGTGCCAGAAGGCTGGAAAATTGCAAACATTACAGCCTTGTTCAAAAAAGGATTATCAGGATAATCCCAGCAAGTACAGATCAGTTAGTTTAACTTCAGCAGTGGGGAAATTTTCTAGAAACAATTATTTGGGATAGAATTAGTAATCACATGGAAAAGGGTTGGATTTATAGGATGGCTCAGCATGGATTTCCAAAGGTGAAGTCAAGGCTAACTAACGAGCTGGAGTTTTCTGAAAAGGTAAAACAGGCTGAATGAGTGTAACACAATTGATGCAGTATACCTAAATTTCCAGAAGATGTTTGATACAGTGCCAGTTGTGAGGAAAGTTTTAAGTCATGGTATAAAGAGGACCATAGCATTATGGATTAAAAAAAGAGCATTACGAAACAGGGGGTAATGGTCAATGGATATATTTTGGGCGGAGGTGTTTTTGTTGTGTAGTTCCTCAGGACTTAGTGTTGGGACCCTTGCTTTTCCTGATGTATATTAATGTTTTGGATTGTGGTATACAGGGCTCTACTACAAAGTTTGCAGATGAGACAAAATTTGGAAGAATTGTAGACTGTAATGAAGACAATGTGAAACTCCAAATGGGCATTGCCATGTTGGTAGATTTGGCAGTTGAAGGGGTATAAGTCTAAGGAGGGAAGAGAGGCAGAGATCATTGCAGATGGCAGAGAGAGCAATTATCGTAACACATTCAATATTCTCAGCTTTATTATTCTCAGCATGGAATACAAGAGCAAGTAGGTGATGTCGAATGTGTACGAGACAATTGCTAGATCTCAGATGGAGTATTATTAGAGTGAGGGGCACTACATTCTGGAAAGTAACTGAAAGTATTGGAATGCAGAAGCAATTTGCAAGAAGTATTCCAGGAATGGGAAACATTAGCTCGAAGGATAGATTGAAGAAATTGGCTCTGTTCTCCTTGAATAGAAGATAGGTGAGAGGGGATTTGATGAAAGTTTCCAAAATCATGAATGGGCTAGATAAGGAGAAGCTGTTCCCACTCATAAAAGTAAAAAAAAGAATAAGAGGATACAGATTTGAAGAGATATGCAAACAAAACACTGGTCTTGTGAGGGGGAAAAAAAACGTTCTCATACTGTGAGTATGAAATGTACTGAGGAAGGTTCAATTCAGGCATTCAAAAAGGCTTTGGATGATTATTTGGTTAGAAATGGTGTGCAGGTTCATGCAGAAAAGGCAGGATTTTGGCACTAGGCAATAGAACAGGTATGGACACATTAGGCCTTTTGGCTTTTGTAGCAATTCTGTGATTCTGTTATTCATGGCTGATCATGAGCTTCAAATCGGTGTTCCTGCCCATTCCTAATACCCCTTGATTCTTTGAGAGATCAACAACCCATTTTTCTTCTTTTACAGTGTTAAATGTAGTCCATGATGAAGCGTTCACAACTGGCTGAAGAAGGGTGGTAAGTACAAGTCAGGGAACTATAGACCAGTGAGCCTGACGTCGGTGTTGGGCAAGTTGTTGGATGGAATCCTGAGGGACAGGATGTACGTGTATTTGGAAAGGCAAGGACTGATGAGGAATAGTCAGCATGGCTTTGAGCTTGGGAAATCATGTCTCTCAAACTTGATTGAGTTTTTTGAGGAAGCAACAAAGAGGATTGATGAGGGCAGAGCAGTAGATGTGATCTATATGGACTTCAGAAAGGCATTCAACAAGGTTCCCCATGGGAGACTGGTTAGCAAGGTTAGATCTCACGGAATACCGGGTGAACTAGCCATTTGGATACAGAACTGGCTCAAAGGTAGAAGACAGAGGGTGGTGGTGGAGGGTTGTTTTTCAGACTGGAGGCCTGTGACCAGTGGAGTGCCACAAGGATCGGTGCTGGGTCCTCTATTTTTGTCATTTACATAAATGATTTGGATGCGAGCATAATAGGTACAGTCAGTAAGTTTGCAGATGATACCAAAATTGGAGGTGTAGTGGACAACGAGGAGGGTTACCTCAGATTTCAACAGGATCTTTATCAGATGGGCCAAAGGGCTGAGAAGTGGCAGATAGTTTAATTCAGATAAATGTGAGGTGCTGCATTTTGGGAAAGCAAATCTTAGCAGAACCTATACACTTAATGGTAAGGTCCTAGGGAGTGTTGCTGAACAAAGAAATCTTGGAGTGCAGTTTCATAGCTCCTTGAAAGTGGAATTGCAGGTAGATAGGATAGTGAAGAAGGCAATTGGTATGCTATCCTTTATTGATTAGAGTATTAAGTACAGGAGTTGGGAGTCATGTTGTGGCTGTTAGGCCACTGTTGGAATATTGTGTGCAATTCTGGTCTCCTTCCTATTGGAAAAATGTTGTGAAACTTGAAAGGGTTCAGAAAAGATTTACAAGGATGTTGCCAGGGTTGGAGGATTTAAGCTATAGGGTGAGGCTGAACAGGCTGGGCCTGTTATTCCTGGAGCGTCAGACGCTGAGGGGTGACCTTATAGAGGTTTACAAAATTATGAGGGGCATGGATAGGATAAATAGACAAAGTCTTTTCCCTGGGGTGGGGGAGTCCAGAACTAGAGGGCATAGGTTTAGGGTGAGAGGGGAAAGATATAAAAGAGACCTAAGGGGCAACCTTTTCACGCAGAGGGTGGTTCGTGTATGGAATGAGCTGCCAGAATAAGTGGTGGAGGCTGGTACAATTGCAACGTTTAAGAGGCATTTGGATGGGTATATGAATAGGAAGGGTTTGGAGGGATATGGGGCGGGTGCTGGCAGGTGGGACTAGATTGGGTTGGGATATCTGGTCGGCATGGACGGGTTGGAACGAAGGGTCTGTTTCCATGCTGTACATCTCTACGACTCTATAAAGAATGTATAGATATCAGTCTCTTTGATCAATCCCTCATCTTAAAACTCTCATTTACCTTCCTATTTATTTTTGTTTCATCAGCAAATTTAGTTACAATATGTTTGATCCTTTCAATCAAATCAATGATATAAATCATAAAGGGATGAGGGCACTGCACTGACCCTTGCAACACCCCACTCATGACACCCTGCCTGCCTGACAAAGACTCATTTGTTCCAATTCTCTGCTTCCTGTTCGTGAATCAATGTTCTATCTACGCCAGTATATTATCCTCTAAACCATGAGCTTTTGATTTCTGCAGTAACCTTTATGTGGCACCTTATCAGATCGCCAATAAATCAATTAAACATGATTTCCTGTTGACAAACCATGTTAGCTCTGAAACAAAAACAAATTGCTGGAGAAGCTCAGACTCTGGCAGCATCTATGGAGAGAAAACCGAGTTAACATTTTGAGACCAGTGACCCTTCTTCAGAACATGTTGACTTTGCCTGATTACCTTAAAATTATCCAAATGCCATGTTATAAGGTCTTTAATAATAGCTTCTAACATTTTCCCTATGACAGATGTTTAGCTAACTGGCCTGTAGTTTCTGCACTTACTGCCTCCCTTTTTGAATAATTATATTCATATATAATTATCTGAATATATATTATTTTCCAATCTAAAGGAAACTTCTCCAAATCTAAGGACTTGGTAATTAAAACCCCCACCTCAACTATCTCATTAGCTACTTCTTTCAAGACACTAAGATGAAATCTATAACTTGTCAACTCCCAGTTCCAACAATTACTCAGAACTATTTTTCTGGTGATTGTAATTTTCTTGAATTCCTCCCTCCCTTTTAATTCCTGATTTACAGCTATTACTGGGATGCTACTTGAATCCGCTCTAGTAAAGACTGACTCCACATATCCATTCAATTCATTTGCCTTCACTAATTTTCTATAGGATCAACATTTAGGTTGTTAACTCTTTTCTTTTATAAATATGTGAATAAACTTAGAATTTTTAAAATTTTTGGGATAACTTTATTTTTCTTGCTTTCTAATTTTTCCCTCCTTATTAATCTTCTGGTTTTTTTTGCTTCTTATTACATTTTACCCAAGCTTCTGACCTGCCATCTTTTTTTCAGTTCATTCATGGGACGCGGGAGTTACTGTCTGCCCTAGCATTTATTCCCCATCTCTAGTTGCTCTTAAGAATATAGTGATGAACTGCCTTCTTGAACTACAGCGGTCCATACAATGTAGGTTGACCTACAACATTCTTAGAAAGGGTATTCCATGATTTTTGACCCAGCAACAGTGAAGGAACATTAATACATTTCCAAGTCAGGATGGTGAGTGCTTTGGAGGGGAAGTTGCTGGTGGTGGCATGTACCTGTTGTCCTTATACTTCTGGATGGAAATGGTTGTGGGTTTGGTAGGTGCTGTATAAGATCTTTGAATTTCTGTCATGAATCTTGTAGATAGTAGACACTGCTGTTACTAAGTGTCGGTGGTGGGTGTTGTAGCCAATCAAGTGGGCTGTTTTTTTTCTGGATGGTGTTAAGCTTCTGGAATGTTGTTGGAGCTACACACATCCAGGCAAGTGGGCAGTATTCCATCACAGTCCTGACTTGTGTCTCGTAGATGATGGACAGTCTTTGGGGAGTCAGGAAGTGAGTTACTTGTCACAACATTCCTAACTTCTGATCTGCTCTTGTAGCCACTGTTTATGTGGCAAGTCCAGTTGAGTCTCTGGTCACTTTTTTAAATTTCAAAAGTATATTTTTATGAATAAAGTATATTTATATACATGCAAAGTTGCTAAAGCAGTTCATTTCTATACCATTATTGCATATGGAGAAACAAACAATCATTGGAATATGACTTTCCTGAGGCATTTCTGATTTATGCAGGATACTATATACATACACCTGAGGCACCAGGAGGGTCCGATAACTGAACAGACTCCAATTGTACTTTGGCTGAAAGACCTTAACTGATGTTCTTTCTTCACTGTGCCCAAGCTTTATTGTGTCCCTCAGCACATAGTCCTGACCTTGGAATGTGCCAGTCTGCAACACTTGGTCAAGGCTAACTCCTTGACCTTGGAAGACCAACAAGCTTTGGGAAGACCAAAGAGGGTCCTTCACCAAATTGATCGTCTACCGGGCGCAGTCGATGTTTATCTCGGTGTTGAGTTTCTGGTCAATGGTAACACCCACGATGTTGACAGCTGATGATTCAGCGATGGTAACACCATTGAATGTCAAGGGGTTGCTGGGTAGATTATTTCCTTCCTTGTTATTGCCTGACATTTGTGTTGTGTGAATGTTAGATGCCACTTTTCAAACTAAGCCTGGGTATTGCATAGGTCTTATTGCATTTGAACAGAGACTGCTTCAGTATTTGAGGAGTTGCAAGTAATGCTGAACAGTATGCAATCATTGGCAAATATCCACACTTCTGATGTCACAATTCTCATCCCAGGCTCACTGTGTGTAGAAAATAAGACTCAGCCTGCAATTAACCTCCAGGTCTGGCCTCACAATCAAACAAAAGCTTGTTTGGTCTGTTCTTTTCCTTTTACTTCAAGATATTTCCAAATCCACAAGAGATCTTCAATCCAAACCAAAATTGCTAAAAGAAAAAAAAAATTGAGGGTTCTAAAAAAACCAAAGTGAAAAATGTCACAAATTCCTGTATTATATTCCATCTTCTAACTTCTGAAGCATTCATTTAACCTTTCAGTATCTCTACAGTCCTTGAAACAGCATACCTTTTTCACCTGATCTTGTATGATCAGCAAACCTTGACACCTTACTCACTGTCACTTTGACTAAGCCATTAATGTAAATTGTAAATAGCTGTACTCCAACACTGATCCTTGCTGAATACCATTATCCATAACGTGCCAATTTGAAAATGCCCAATTTAAAGAAATAACTCAAAATGTGCAACACAATCACATTCCATTTAAAAAAAACCGAAAATTCAGCAAGACTTAGTCAGGAAATTTGATTATAGGAAGATACTTACAATGTTACAAAAAATGACTTGCGAGTCTCAGGATTGGGAATGTTTTAGAAATCAGCAAAGGGATAGTTAAAAGTTCAGAAGAATGGGAAAAGGAATGTAAAGTGTGAAATTATCCATTTTGGCAAGAAAAATAAATAAATCTATCATCTAAATGGTGAGTGATTGTAGAGCTCTGAGATGCAATGGATTTGAAAGTCTTAGTTTATGAATCACACAAGATTAGAATGCAGGTAATTTGGAAAGCTGATTGAATGTTACCATTTATGGTGAGGGAAATTGAATACAAAAGTAGGAAAGTTATGCTTCATTTATACAGGGCTCTGGTGAAACCAGTTCTAGAGTACTGTGTACAATATTGATCTATTTTAAGGAAGGATATAAATGTGATGGACCCAGTTCAGAGAAGATATACCAAACTAATACCTAAAGTAAATGTGTTATCTCATGATGAAGGTTTGGACAGGCCTCGCTTGTATCTGCTACAATTTAGAAGTGCTAATTTGTCCTGCTGAGTCTTGACAGAACAGATGCAGAAACAATGTCTGTCTTTGTGGGAGAATCCAGAACCAGGGGTGACTGCTTCAAAATCAGGGCCACACGTTTAAGATATAGAGGAGGAATTTTTATTCCCCCACAGAGTCTTTGAAGATTTTAATAAAGAGATAAAGATTTTTGATCAGCAAAAATTTGAAAATGTTTATCGAGGGAGACAGAAAAATGTGCATGAGGTTTGTAAGCAGCCTGGTAAAATCATGATCTTCCAATACCTAAATTTCTGACTCTTAGTCTTGCCAACCTGAACAAAGGCTTTTTAATGAGTGCGAGTCTTTGGATCATTCCTGTTATATTTCAAATTCTGGTAGAGCTTGTGCTATAATGGCTTCAAAATAATGCTTGTGATTAAAAGTTAAAAGAATAGCAATAAGAGTGGCTAAAATGGGCATTCTCCTTGAAAAATATATATAGCTTGTTTTAAGTGGCTGTTTGATAGACAACATGTATTCCCTGTCCCTGGCCATTGTGCACGTCTCAACTGAAGTACTTGCAGGATTAATCATTTATTAAATCGTGAGCTGATCTTCCAATTCCATATCCTCACAATCAAGATTTCCTTCCTACGCTTCAGTCATACCTACTGGTCATCTCCCCATCTCAGTGTATCTGCTCAAACCCTCATGCTTGGTTCTTAATTAATTTCGGCACCACGTCCTGTATGCGATCACCTCTGTGATCTCTGACCTTCCTTAGAGGCCAGTCCAATAATGCCAGAAGCCTGAAATCCTTCAGTTCAAATCCCTTTCTACCTCTGTAGCTTATCATAACCATCAAACCCTCCCAGAAAACAGCACTCTCTAGCTCCCTGATTTCCTTACCATCATTGGTGGTTGTGTCTTTATGTGCCTATATACATATGTGTAGGAGAGACAGAATGTGTGAGTGTGGGTGTGAGTGCATGTGATAATTGAGTGTCTGTGTGTAAGCTTGGTCAGGTGTGTGGAGGGGTAAAGGCCTGTGACAGAGTGCGTGCATGGGTGAGAGTGCAGGCAATGTGTGTGCATATGAGAGAAGGTCTGTTTGAGTGTGTGTGTGTGGTGCAGTGGGATGACCTGTAGTGTGACATGAACCCAAGGTCCTGGTTGAGGTCATCCTCATGGGTATTGAACTTGGCTTTCAGCCTCTACTCAGCCACTCTGTTGTTGCTTGTCCCGAAATCTGCCTTGGAGGATGGTCACCCAAAGATCCAATGCCGAATGTTCCAAACTGCTGAAGTGTTCCCGCCTGGTGATTGTTCTGCGGTGTCCATTCATCAGTTGTTGTAGCCTCTGCTTGGTCTTGCCAACGTACCATGTCTCAGGGCATCCTTGTCTGCAGTGTATGAGATAGACAATGTCACCCGAGTCAAATGAGCACCTGCTGCGTGCATGGTGGGAGGGGTCCCAATGTGCAATGGTGGAATCTGTATCGACACTGACATGTGTTGCAGTGGTTGCTGTGACAGGGTTGTACGGTATTGTTGTCCTGGGTAGTTTGCTGCGAACAATGATCTGTTTAAGGTTTGGCAGTTGTTTAAAGGTGAGAAGTGGAGGCATGGGGAAGGTCTTGGCAAGGTGCTCATCCTCATTGATAATGTGTTGCAGGCTGTAAAGAACATGGCAGAGTCATTTGGCTCCCAGAAAGTTCTGAACAACAAAGGGTACTCTGTCTGTTGCAGCCTGTGTCTGTCTCCTGAGGAGGTCATTACGGTTTCTCACTGTGGCATGTCAGAACTGTAATGACCTTCTCAGGAGACAGACACAGGATGCAACCAATATGGTACGCTTTGTCGTCTCATACTTCCTGGGAGCTGAACGACTCTGCCATGTGTTTCGCAGCCTGCAACACATTGATGAGGATGAGCACCTCACCAGGATCTTCTCTACGCCTCCACTTCTCACGTTTAAGCAACTGTCAAACCTTAAACAAACCATTGTTTTCAGCAAAGTGCCTAGCCTTCAAGACGACAACACTGTACAACTCTGTCATGGCAGCCATTGCAAGATGTGTCAGAATACCAACACATATTCCACCATTACACGTGGGGACACCTCCCACCACGTACGGGGCAGGTATTCATGTGACTCGGCCAACGTTGTCTCTCTCATATGCTGCAGGCAAGGATGCCCTGAGGCATGATACTCTGGTGAGACCAAGCAGACGCTATGACAATGGATAAATGGATACTTGCGCAACAATCACCAGGCATGACTGTTCCCTCCCAGTCAGGGAACACTTCAGCGGTCCAGGGAATTCAGACTCTGATCTTTGGGTGACCATCCTCCAAAGCGGACTTCAGGACAGGCAACAATATAAAGTGGCCAAGCAGAAGCTGATCACCAAGTTTGGTACCCATGGTGATGGCCTCAAACGGGACCTTGGATTCATGTCATACTACAGGTGACCCCATTGCCACTCCCCTCCCCCTCCCCCTCCCCCTCCCCCTCCCCCTCCCCCTCCCCCTCCCCCTCCCCCTCCCCCTCCCCCTCCCCCTCCCCCTCCCCCTCCCCCTCCCCCTCCCCCTCCCCCTCCCCCTCCCCCTCCCCCTCCCCCTCACACTCACACACACCCTGCACTCACACTCACACACACACACCCTGCACTCACACTCACACACACACACCCTGCACTCACACTCACACACACACACCCTGCACTCACACCCTCTCACAGGTGTGTACCCCACCACACACACTTAACCAAGCTCACTCTCACACTCTATCACATGCACTCACACACACACGCACACACTCTGCCGGTCCTATATGTGCACACATAAGTTTGAGGTGAATTTGTATTTGCAGAATTACATTTTATTTTGCTCAAAAACTGCATGAATCCATGTAAGAATCTGTAAATCGTTGAACCAGTCACTGACACCTCCAAGTCATTGGGACTCAGACATATTTTATCCTCACACCTTAATGCATCTCTGAGCTGAGATGGCACCTATTGTTAGAAAAACTGGAGTAGAAATTCTGGGATATTCATATCAAAGAACTGGAACTAGCACACCCCATTCTAAAGGATGAAAGACTTGATCTGAAATTGTTTAATTCGTTTTACAATAAATTCTGTCTCTATAGTTCTGCTCCACAACCACCTAATGAAGGAGCAGCGATTTGAAAGCTAGTGCTTCCAAATAAACCTGTTGGATGATAGCCTGGTGTTGTATGATTTTTAACTTTGTCCTCCCCAGTGCAACACAGTCATTTCCAAGTCACACCTTCTATCAGGCAGGAGATGAGGCATAGCACAAGGTACTTTAAGTTGCAGTTATGCTGCTACTTTTGTATGAGGACACATTGAAATGATATTAATAGCTTAATTCCAGCTTCAGTCTTGATGCCACTCTAATTCTCTAAAAGATCCCCTCTAGGAGGCAGTCTCACGCCATTTAGGTTGATCAATGGTGTGGAGAATGCAGGGCGGTGAGAGACTGGGAAAGAAAAGTCAATGATCTGGAATGTATGTCAAATGTGATGAGAAAGCTTACATTGTACTTAGTCCTGTGACAGGGCTGAGTATGCTGCATTGCAGCATGTAATGGGTAATGCGTTAAGCTAGCCATACTCCTTTCTCTATTGCCACCTGTCTTTGACTGACACTGGTGAAGTTCAGTGCTTGAGAATATTAATGTGGATGGATTTCAAATCATGGTCCCAGGAGAGTTGTCCAGTGTTGTAGAATGATAATGACTGGAGTGCATAAAAAAAGTTGTGCTATTGGTTGAAACTAGTTGCAATCTTGGCATGATTAGTGATCTGTTCACAATGCAATTAACTTAATCACTGCCTTTTGTAAGTCACTAATTATAGAAATTTTATAAGTATTAACCTTTGGATCTCAAGGAGAGTGAACAGGAGCCTTATTCTCATTCAAAACTTCATAATGCCTCTTTATTCTTCTTGAGATTCATTCCTTTTTGGCATTACCTTCCACTGAATTAATTTGCACTGAAAACTGAATAACAATATGCATTACCACGTAGGTTACACTACATTCAGATATATACACACAAAGCTCTGCATAGCTCTCTACCTGTTCATGCTCGGTTGGGGTTACAATCTTACAAGGTCATGACCTTTTGGTAGAGGCGAAGGGATAGTCTCAGCTGGGTATTTATTTGGCTGGGAGCTAAGGTGAGAGGTTGCATTGGGTCTGTCAAGTCAGAGTTTGATCTAGTCGAGGTGTATACATGCAAACAAAATATCCAAACTTCCTGGTGTTTTGCTAGCTGTAAGAGCAGTTTCCTTCATTTGCGTAGCTTGATGGATTTTCTGGAGGCCTCTGGCCACTTTATTGGAGTTGAGGAATGCACTCTGCTGCTGTTTGGATAAATAGATCAGCAACTTGCGAATTGCAGACATTTCTCACTCAGGCTGGAGGACAACTACCATTAGATAACCAGTCATTTGTTCTAGATTACCTTTACACTGCAAGAAGAATCAAGACAGAACATTTTTGCAGCTACAATCCTGACCCTGTATTTTCTGAATGATGTGACATGTCTGGAGTTTCAATGGGAGCAATTAACGGGGAGATTAGAGTTGCCTACATCTGGTAGAAGCTGAGAGCACTATTCTCTCGGAGTCAGTGACCTTAGTCGTATTCCCATGTATAATGGAAGATTTCTGTGTCTCCTGATGACAACGCAGATATTAAGTACAAACAACAGGACATGCTAGTGGAATGGAAATTTCTAGTGAAGTAGATTTCTATTAGATTGTCAAACATACTGTTGTCCGGTAATGCAGTTTGCTTGGGACAGCTACAGCCAAAGAGCAAGGCTGAAGCATTTCCAAAACCAGTGCAGGTAAGCTGAGTGGGCTAATGTCTTGGGAATGATGTGCCAGATTTGGGCTTGTTCCAGACAGGTAGCTAATATGGAGGGGGATGCTATCTAGATCCTGTAATACTTTTATAACATGAAGTTGATCATCTATGTCTCCGGATACTGACTCTTGGTTGCATCTCACTGGAACTCTAGCATTACAGAAATTAATCAATTTTGGATAGCTAAGGCATGTAGAGTGCCATGAAAAGCTTGGCTAATGTTCAGTTTTTGGAGTTGTGGATGTAGGAGAATACTTTTTTTTAATGCTCCTTCCGGAAGTCACTAAGGAGTCCTCTGAATGATACTTGTAGTACTGTCTTCAGACTGAAAGTGAAAAGCCTGGGCCTTCATGGTGACAAACTACCTGAAGGAGTGTAACTCTGAAGGAGGGTCACTGGACCTAAAATGTAAACTCTGCTTTCTCTCCACAGATGCTGCCAGATCTGCTGAGGTTTTCCATCAGTTTCTGTTTTTGTTTGAGTTCCAGCATCCCCTGTCTTTTGATTTATGTTTTGAAGGAGTGTGATTGTTTGTCTTGCACAATGCAAGTGAATTCTGGCACTATTATATGTTAAATTATGTTATACTAATGACCATGAGCAATAGATTTTTTAAATATTAAAGAAGTGAAGGGATGTAGGAACTGTGTGGTAAAATGCATTGAGGTGAGAGATCAGTTACCAACGCTTGAAAGATGGACCAAGCTTGAGAGGCCAGATGGTCTAATCTGGCTGTTGTTTTCTATGTTCATATGTTTCAAAGCCATTAAGGTCATCTCCCCAGGTGAAACTATACAGGACGAGGATATAAGCTCTACTAAGTGGGACATTTAAGTTGGGCTGCAAAATACAGTCCCTGCTTTGCCAAGGCAATGAATGACCATTGATGACACTCTGGTGGAGATGTCTACTTCATTGCACTTCAATATTTAACCACTGTAAAGAAAAAACAGTGACTGTAATTACTGGAACTTTAATAGAACCACTGTAAAATATTTTTGGTATTATCTACTGCATTGACAATTGAATCACCAATAGCATTTGAGAATCCGACTATTTTGTATAGTGTATTTGTTAGTTATTTAATCTTCAGTATTCAAGAAGTGCATGCTGCAAGAAAATGACTGGTGCAGAATCACTTGGTCTTTTTTCCTGCAGTGGAGTTTGTGTTCCATCGGAGCCTACCCTAGTAACCTCCAGCTAGGATGTATGTCCTTTTGAAGTGTAGTGTGTGCTAATCACACCACTAGACTGGCCAGTGGAGGAAAAGGAACTGGGTATTGGGCTAATTTGCATTGTTGAATAATTGGCTCAATTAACACTGTCTGAACCACCTGCATATTATATTGCAAGGCTATAAGGGCACTTTGAAGCCTAGTAAGATTATCAATGTTGCATAATCATTTATAGTGCCAATGTTTTCAATTGTTTCTAGATGTAGGACGTTGGAAGGGAAATGAGTGAGCAAGACTGATGTAGCTGATATGTCTCTTCATGTTTTATAGATTGCATAATGGACAATGTCATCATTTTTTGTGGGATGGCTGTATGAAAATTAAGCATTTCAGATGATGCCCTTTTATTCATTACCTTCCCTTGTTTTGTAGTTTTCTGCATTTGTTTTTGTTATCTGCTGCCTTCACCTTTCTTTAATTCCGTTTTCTCCACTCGCTTGTGAGAAACGAAGGTAGTTTTTCTGATGATCTTTAGGAAGGTGGAGGGGAGCAGAGCAAGGAACAGGGTGTGACATTGGCAGGCTCTTGGTTGCAGATTAATATCGTGATAGAGGCCTTTCAACAAAGAAGAACAGGTGAATTGATACATTCCCATATAACATGCCATGACACTCACAGCTTTGATTTACTTACTTCATCAGTAATGAATTTGCATGATGTACGCAATCTGAATTACACAATTGTATATATTTCAGGTGTGGGTTATATTTTGCTAGGAGCATTGGGTCCAACACAAGGACCAAATGAGTATCCCAACCACTTGCTAGGACTGAAGCTGGCAGAGCAAACCTCCTTAAGCCACCCTCCTAATTGAGGATATTTGATAGGTTTGCAATGCTGAAGAGCCAGTCAGAAGGCTGGCAGGATTTGAACCTTGGCTTCTCCACCAGTAAAGTAGGTCCTGCTAAAACAGACGAAAGATTAGATGGAAGCCTTACCGACAAGGCACCCTTGGAGGCATTGATAAAATGAAGCTTGAAAAATGAAGAGGCTGGAAGGACTCTAACCAGAAATTTGTACTTGATCATGAACACTGCCTTTCATGCCATTGGACACATTGTTGAATCTTCCAACAACAGTCAATACTGACATATAGAGGAGACCATTTAGAAAGCAATATCTGCACTACTGTTTCTTGATAAAGTCATTAATAAGATGTGTAGAATAAGTATTTGGAATAGAATTGCATTTGTGATTGTGAAATAGTCAACAAGTCTTCTTGTACAATGCATGTATAGGTGACTTCATATAAACTTGTGGAGAATGAATTGATATATTTTCTGTTCTGTTTGAAGAGGACTACACCTCCCCAATTGTATGGCTACTGAAAAACCATTGCATACACAAACCTGAAGTTTGTTACGATGGTAACAGACCTTTCACATGCAATCTGAAATAATGGTTGCTTTTATAAGCAACTATGTTATAACTGGGATACAAAGTTGTTAATGTGCCCAAAGTCTACACTATAATCTTTACAACCTAGCTGTTTGTTTGTTAGACATTCCGACAGCATGTGATTACTCGAAACCTGCTTAACTTAGAGAATGTTGTGCAGATCATGGAGGTTTATTGACTTTATTCCAAAAAGTGGAAGGAAATATATTTTATCAAAACCTCCTGGAAGATGAGCATGAGTTTTTTTTAATGCCTGAATATCTGAAAGAAATCTGCTTGTTTAGAAGATCGATTGCAGTACTTTATTCACAATCTGTCTTTTAACTCATTGCATGTCTCAATAACAGATTTCAACCAGGCCTTACGAAATAAATGTTGAGAGTACATTTAAGATTTAGCAAATTGAACATTAGCAAGAGCATAGTTTAGTCAAAACGCCAATGGAATACCTGTTAACCTGCAATCATCTGAGCTTTTCTTATTCTGTGTGTACTGTATATTTCATCAAATTGTATCCTAATCTCTGTGTTGAGCTAATGTGTGATATACACTCAAGTTATCTGAATTATTTATTCATTCAATAAATCAGGGGTGTTTCACAAACTTAGGATGATTAATGTAGGGAAAACAGCCAATATAATTCAATGTAACCATCCTGATTCAAAAATAAGCTCAATTCCATGGATCAACTAACTTCAGGTAACCATTAAGCTGTCAGAGGAACCAGTAGCAGATTAAACTAGCTTCCTATCCTGACTTTCTCTTTGGAATACCAGCCGCTTTTATGCTTCAGCAATATCATGGAAATAATCCAATATCACCATACAGGCCCTAACAATAAAAGATTAGGATGACTGAGAAGTCAAATTCCATTTTTAATTACATAGTTTTGGATCTTTTTACTGTTTTTGAGGTTTCTCAAAATCTCATTCACTTTTTCACAATAATATAAAATTATTGTCAGCATGAAAATATTGAAAACATTTAAAGTATACCAGCTGTTACTCAAAAAATAATTTACAGAAGATTTCCATTAAGTTCCTCCTGTCAGTAAGTATAAACTCGGTAATCAATTTAGGACTTTGTTACTGATTACATAAATGAAAAGATCCTAATAATTAATGAAAATGGTACTACACTTTCTCATCTCCATGTCTGACTAAATACCACATTATACTGGTGCTGAAAGTCAATGGAAAAGTACATTGGTCTCCTCAAAGTTAGACAAATGATAAACTATATCCTTTGACACATTTGAAAACTTTCTTAATTCTTGGATATTAATATAAGATTTTCATTTTATCTTAAACATTAAGAAGCTAGACTGCCTCCAAGTCATTCACAAAATTTACTATTTATGAAGTGTAGTGAGCATTATTACATTAAAGCATTATTTTTGTCCTCATGTGCTGTTATTGAACCAGATCTGTGTTTATCTTGAGGTTTTAATTTTACCTTTATAATATTGAAACCTATGCACAAAAGAAAATTGTAAAATATGTGTAAAAGTACTTGGGGTGTCTCACGTAGTTGGTAATGCTTCCTCAGTAAACAGTTTATTTGAAAAGCTTCATAATTTAACATGTGTTAAATATCAGTGGGATATATAGTCTATCTCCTGATTAAGAATTCTTTTAACATTACACAATTATTTGACCCATTAGTCTGCATTATGAATTTATGCCAATGCAAGTTTTAGTCATTCTATTAATGGAGCAGCTACTGATTAGTTGTCTTCAAGTTGAGGGCACAGCTTACTGTTCAAAACTTTGCTTTACTGATGTCTCAAATTTCTCCTATTTGTTAACTTTACAGAGGTTGTGTCAGCCTTGAAGTAAAATATTTACTTTTCAATTTGATTTAATATCTACATTTTTTATTTCTGACTTTTTGTTTAGATATTGAACTAGGAGTGCAATTTCCTTCATTAGTTTGTTCCTCAAAGTCAATTCCTCTTTTTACGGCTTCATAAATGCACAGGCGGAAAGAGTTAAAGTCGAGTCAAATGGAGACAAATATTCATTTCAACTTTCTTTCTTCACTTCACTGATTTATTTCACATTTTTTATGAAAATCAGCTTAAGTAGCACCTTAGGGACAAAACGGGCAGATGTGGGCAATTGGTGACAGGGTACAGCTGCTGGGTCAAATGACTATTTCCTTCATTTTGTAGATTTCATAATAACAGGTTTTAAATGATAAGAAGGAAAGACTTAAGACTGAATTTGTATGGTGAAACCTTTTACTGCTTTGATCATGAAAACCAAGAACAATTTTGGTTGGTTTGCATTCAATGCTTAACTGCTCATCATTTTTCAATTCGAGATTCGCTTCTTGAAAATTCAGTCATGTGGGAAATAAGTAATTGTGCCAAGGATTCTGTTTAGTACATGTAAAGCAAACAACTGCTCTCCCACACACACTTTTATCTTATCAGAATTCGTTTTCAGGATATTGTGAAATTGCCCCATAGAAACTTATTGAATACATAGTAAACAGATGGAAAGAGGATACACTTCAGTGACCCGACTGAGAGAACAAATAAAGTGCAGAACAGTGAAGCAAATGCAACTCAGGAGAACGAGGTTTATCATTGATCAAGCTGTTAATATGTCCCAACTCCTCTTCTGGAACTTGTGGGAATTAATACCTTCATAGTACACACAGACCTTGATATTAACACACCTAAGATGGCTTACAGAATCACAGCATTGTTTCAGTGCAGAAGGATGCCAATTGGCCTATCATGTCTGCACTAGCTGTCCAAATGAGCATCATTATTTAGTGCCATTCTCTTGCCATTTCACCAAAGCCTTACTCATTGTTTCTGTTTAAATAATCATTTACTGATGTCTTGAACGCTTTAATAGAAATTGCCACAACACTTCAAGTAATATGTCCGCACCCCAACTAAACTGAAAAGATTTTTCACACAGCACACTTCCTCCATTTCAAAGTTAGTTCAAATCTGTGCCATCCCATTCTTGATTATTTTACGTATTGTAACAGTTTCTCCCCATCTAATCTCTCCAGACCCCTCACAAGTTTGAAAAGTTCAATCAAATCTCTTCTTATAGCCTTCTCCTCTCTAAGGAAAATGGTCCCACCCTTTCCACACTCTTCAGAATCGAAGTTTCTCATCAGCGGAACCATTCTCAAAAATATCTTTAGCTCTCTCTCCAATACGTTCACATCCTGCCTGAAGTATGGCACTCAGAAAGTGTACATAATACTCCAGTAGAGGTCGAACTAGTCTATTATACAGGTTCAACATAATTCCCATGCTTTTCTCTATAGTCCACATGCTATTTGTTGACCTGTAATGCCCTTAGGGAGGGAATTCCAGGATTTTGACCAAGCAACAATGAAGGAACAATGACATATTTTGAAGTCAGAATGGTGAGTGACTTGGAGGGGAACTTACAGAAGGTGATGTTCCCATGTATCTTGCCCATGTCCTTAGAGATGGAATAGGTTGTGAGTTTGTAAGGTGCTGTCTGAGGATCTTTGGTGAATTTCTGCAGTATATCAGGTACGACTCTAACCAGAGGAGAGTTTATCCCTGACACTCATTGATTCCAATTTTGCTGGGGCTCCTTGATATCACACTCAGTCAAACTCAGCCTTGATATCCTGAGCTGTCATTCTCACGTCACCTCTTGTAATTTATGCCTCTACTAATAAGGTTGAGAATGCAGATCCTTTATTAACTGATCACTCCACCTATCCTGCCACTTTTACTGACTCCTGCATGTGTACATTCATGTCTGTCTGCTCCTGCACAGTGTTGCGAGAAGCACTTTTCATTTTATACTCTTTCTCCATGGTCTTTCTACCAAAATACATTACTTCATTCTTCTCCATACTGAAGTAACTCCACCAAATTTTTAATGTCTTTTGAGGTTTTGTACTCTTCACAGTTAGCAAACTTTGAAATTGTCATCTGTATACGAAGGTCTAGATCATTAAAAAATATCAAGGAAAGCAATACTGCCCTTGGGAAATTTATGATAAAACTTCTGCAATCCAGAAAAATATCCATTCACCATTTTACAGTCTCCTACTGTTTAGCCAATTTTGATGAGCAACCTATATGCATTATTGTCAAATTGCTCTTCATTTAAAATGCAAGTTACGTTTTTTTCCTAGACATTGGAGAGAAACTAGATGATGACAATTCCTAATGGGGAAAGTCAGAGTTGATACAGATTGTCAGCATCTTCTCCAGGCCTTCAACTTGGCCAATGTACTTCAATGCCTCTGGGCACACTTTGTGGCAAGCGCGTGCCCTCCATCTACAGAGACTGGTATTCATCAAGCACCGGCTTCATCATTTCATCATGGCACTTCTCAGACATCATTTTGAGTTCCCTACTTCAGCACTGCAACTTGGTGCTCACTGACACTTTTCATTGTCGTGCTGCTGCCAGGGACAGGCACTCACCTCATTCCTCAGGGATCTTAGTTTATTCTCTTAGTGCTTGCCTTTTTTGCACTTTGCTGACTCATTTGCAGTTTACAGCCCATAATATTTCATATTGCCTTGTCTTCAAGCACAGACAGCCTGTCACATTTGCCAGTAATGATCAATCAAAAAACATGTTGCTGTACGGAATTGTGTTATCAGTGTCACATGATGCCATGTCCCAGCAGCCTATGCAGCAAACACACTGTGCTTCAACCAAATGGCCATGTGTTACAGTCCAAGGGAAATAGCCCTCAGTCAAGACTGCGAATTGTTGTCAGTCAGGTGTCGGCCACAGATAATGTTATTCAGTACGAAATCTCTAAACCAGAAGTGTTTGCTTCGAACTCTGAAGGGTTTATTTGAAGTTGAGAAAGTCTAAACTCAGCTACATGAGTAATCGGGGAGAGGCTATCAAATTCCCTCAAGACCGGGAATTGAAAGAAACAGTAAAATCAAACCTACGGATATTTTAGAGAAAGGAACCTTTGGGATAGTTGTGATAATATCGTACCTGCATTTTAAAATCTTTTAAATTGTTTTATATAGAAATAGTTTGGTTTATTCTACTTTACCTTCACCACTCTTATATAATAAGCAGCTATTTTATTGTTAAAACCAAATCTGCAACATTGTGTTCTTGTCTTTCAGTGAAAGACCAATTTGTTAAATTTTAAAATATGATCTACATTTCAATATGGGATTGACTTATCCAGTAACATCAGCTGGGATCATTATGTACTGCATTTGAAATTTCCTACTTTATTTGAGTCACTTGGGCTTGTGCAGAATATATCAGAATAAGGTCCACTATGTCAAAGCGTCTTGTTCAGGTTATCCAAGGCCTTTTCTGTTGGAGTCCTAAATGTCTATCTGTATTAAAGATTCAGTAAACTCTCACTTAGGTGACTTCTCACATTATTGACGAACTGCATTGTTTCTGATAGTCCGCATTAAGGTTCATTGGAACTGTTCCAGTGGATCCAGCCAAAGTAGGGGTTATTGTCACTTCAGATGAATGAGGTACACTGTCGCCACAATGTTACTGTGTCCTGTGATACTGTCACAGAACCGCATTGTCTACTACTGTGACCTGAGGATGGCCATCCTCTCTCAGTGGCTGTCAGGGTGACAGCTGTGCTACATTTTTAGGTGACAAGGCTGTTTCCAAGGATTGATTGGGGAGCAGCATGGGATCTCTCGGTCCTTAACCCACAAGTATATCAAGGTAGTTATTGATGCAATTTGTGTCAGATCACACCACTACCTCTCAATTTCCTGTGGCAAGGTCAGTGCTGCAGCCCACGCAGTAAGCTTTGCAATGTAGCTGGCTTCACCCAAGTGCTGGGCATATTGTACTGAGATGGCTATATTGTAACATGTGGCTTCATGAACAGATATGGATTATGTTCAGTCAACGTACAAGTCATCTGTGATCATCTTAACAGATCTGTAGAAGGTAACCTGGAAGCTGGCATGACATCTAAGTCCTTGTGTACTTCCAGTTTCCTGCATTATTTGAGGGGCTAGATGCCCAATGAGGATGGCTATTGGGAGACCAGGCCTTCCATCTGCCACCATGACTGATGACTGCATTATACAATCTCCTGACTGAGGTCAATGGTAAATTGCAGCCCATTCTTCCACCAGGGCTATGGTGGAGTACATAATACGTCTACTGTACGTGAAGTTCTGGTGCTTGCCTTGGTCTGCAGGAGCTGCGATGCGGGTTGGGGGCAGGAGTACTTGGGTACACTCCAGAACAGGGTGTGCCAGATAATCCTGGCATGTTCTGCCCTGCCAACTGGAGCAGGCAAAGAGGGAATGTGATGGATGTTGAAGAGCTGGGAGAGTGACAGAAATCTTCTTCTGAGGAGGAACATCATCTTCAAGCCTGACTGAGCATTGCAGTGTCAGACACAAGATACCTGATAGGGTTTCATTAACACTGCCTTCCAATGAGGTGATATCATCATTCACTGACTGTAAATTTCTGGCAAACAGCCCCCATTTATTCCAAGCAGCAAATGGAACTTTTTCTGTTTTTGCTTTGCTTTTTGTATTGTTTAATAAAAGTAAATGTTCAAAAGATTGATAAATGTTAAAGATGATGCTTTTGAGGGCTTTACAACATCCGATGTTCCCACCTTCAACAGCGACAAGACGCTATGCTATGCTGGGCATTGAGGAAAGAGTAGCATTCCCTTTTGTCAGGGTTCTAATATGATATGGTGCTAAGGACAGGTAACCTCTGTAACTTCCTCCTTGTAACTGCAGTTGCAATATCAGTTGCTTGGACAGGTCATGATTTAAAGTGCCAATGTGTTTACAAAGGTGATTTCAGTTTACAATGAAGTTTCATGTGTGCTTTCAGAAGTTGTTCTTCTTGACACTTTAGTCTGGAGTAGCTTCTTTGGAAGAGGTCATTAGAAGCTCACCTTGCCCACTGGAGATAGTTCAAAAGGTGGTTAACTAAAGTAGTGGAAGCAGTGTCTTTCTAGACTGCCCATTGTCACCCATTCCCTTTCCGGAATATAGGAATGAGGAGCAGGAGTAGGCAACTCGGCCCTTCGAGCCTTCTCCACCATTTAACATGATCATGGCTGTACTTCTTCCGGTCTCAACTCCACTCTCCTGCCTGTATTCATAGCCTTTTATCTCAGTTTTCATCAGAGGCATATCTATTTCTTTTTAAATCTGTTGATTGTTTCTGCCTCCATTGCACTCTGGGGCAGATTCTCTACCCTCTGAGAGATGTACTCTCTTCTCATCACAGTTTTGAACCTACCTCCTCGCATTCTATGTCTATGACTGCTTGTTTGAGACTGTCCCATAAAGGGAACGTCTGTTTAATGTCCACCTTGTCAGTCCCCTTTAGTATTTTATATACCTCCATCAGATTTCCTTCGCCCCCTCATTCTCCGAAACTCCAGTGAGTACAAGCCCAAGCTATTCAACCACTCTTCATACAACAGCCCTTTCATCTCTGGAATCAATCTGGTGAACCTTATCTGAACTGCTTCCAGTGCCATCACAAGTAAAGAGACCAAAATTGGACACACCACTCCAGATGTGGTATCACCATAGGCATTATATAATTGTAACAACACTTCTTTACTTGTATAATCCAGTTCTTTTGCAATAAATGGCAGGATTCCATTTGCCTTTCTCATTATCTGCTGTACCTACATCCCCATTTCCTGCGATTCTTGAATCTGCTTCCCCATTAGAATAATAATTTGCCCTTTTAATTTTCAGGCCAAAATGGACAAGCTCACACTTATTCATCTTAAACTCCATCTGCTAGATTCTGCCCATTCTCCTAGCCTATCAATATCCATATATAAACTCTTTATCTCCTCATCACAGGCTACTTTTCCAAGTATTTTAATATAATCTGTGAAATTTGCTATATTGTACTCGGTCCCTGTCAGCAGATCATTAGTGTAGATTGTAAATAGTTAAGATTTGAGAACTGAATCCTGTGGCATCTTACTAGTTACAGATTGCCATCCAGAGAAGGATTCATTTATCCTGACCCTCTGTTTTCTGTCAGTCGACCAATCCTCTATCCAAGTCAATATTCTACCATTAACCCCATAAAATCTGACCTTTTGGATCAGTCTTTTATGCTGTACATTGTCAAATGCCTTCTGGAAGACCAGAAAAGGAGGATTCTGGGTAATCTAAGATGGAGGACGGGAAAAATTTCTGGCTGTAACAGCTGCTCCTTTTTTTTTTGAGGTATTCTAGGTGTTGGAGGTGATTTCCTTGAATTTCAGGATTAGCAATTACTGTTGCATTGTTTTGGAACTTTGGGGGGAAAAAAGTCAAAACAACAGCACTTTTAAAAGGGAGAAGGACAGACAAAGGAAGCACATGGTGATGACAGTGCAGGAGAGAGAGAGAGAAAGAAACTGACACCACAGTGAACCTGCGCAGTTACTGCCTTTGTTGTTTGAATTAATGTATCACTGGACATCGAAGTGCGTCTGGGAAAATTAACGAACAGTGAAATTCACTGATCTTGGAGGAACTGTTTGGGTGAGGTCACAGCACAGTAACAGATAAGTGAATAGTTTTAAGTGTGGCATACAGAAAGTCTGCAGTAGTGAGTAGAGTGGGTTCTTTCTTGATTATATGTTTTTTGAGATATGTCTCTTGATTAAACTTAAAATGTAAGCCATAACTATTAATTTAACCTGCGGCAGTGTTTTGTTGGGGAATAAGATGGTGTTATTTTCTGGTTGTGTAGATTGTGAAGGAGCAAAAATGGCCTTTAGTAGTGGGATATGCGCTTCTTGTCAGATGTGGAAGTTTAAGGAGAGTTTACGGGTTACTGTGGATTATATCTGCAATAAATGCTGTTGGTTGCAAATCCTATCAGATTGAATAGTTTGGTTGGAGAGACAATTAGAGGCAATGAGGAATTTGCAATAGCAATGGAATGTGATGGATGGTAGTTATAGGAAGGGGGAAAAGTCACTGGTACAGTCACATAGATGGGTTAACTCCAGGAAAGGTAAGAGAGGTAAGCAGTTAGTGTAGGAGTCTTCTGTGGCTATCCCCGTTTCAAGCAAGTGTGCTGTTTTGGAAAATGTAGAGAGTAATGGATTCACAATGGAACGCAGCATGAACAGCCAAGTTCCTGGTAATTAGACTGACTGTAATGCAATGAGGGGTACGTTTGGTCCAAGAGATTAATTGTGTTAGAGGACTCGCTAGTCTGAGATACAGACAGACATTTCTGTAGCCAGCAGTGAAAAATCAGAATGGTGTGTTGCTTCCCTGGTGCTACGATCAAGGATATCTCAGAGGGTGCAGAATGTTCTCAAGGGGGAGAGGGGCCAGCAAGAGGTCATTGTTTCCAATGTGGACAATGACATAGGAAGGGAAAAGGTTGAGATTCTGAAGGAAGATTACAGAGAGTTAAGTAGAGATTTTAGAAGGAGGTCCATGAGAGTTCTAATATCTGGATTACTCCCTGGTGCTACGAGCTAATGAGGGCAGGAATAGAAGGATAGAGCAGATGAATGCATGGCTGAGGAGCTGGTGTATGGGAGAAGGATTCACATTTTTGGATCATTGGAATCTCTTTTGGGGTAGAAATGACCTGTACAAGAAGGATGGATTGCACCTAAATTGGAAAGGGACTAATATACTGGCAGGAACATTTGCTCGAGCTGCTCGGGAGGATTTAAACCAGGAAGGTGGGGGCCTGGCACCCAGGGAGATAGTGAGGAAAGAGATCAATCTGAAACTGGTACAATCTGAGAAAAGAAGTGAGTCAAACAGTCAGGGCAGGCAGGAACAAAGTAGGACTAATAAATTAAACTGCATTTATGTCAATGCAAGGGGCCTAACAGGGAAGGCAAATGAACTCAGAGCATGGTTAGGAACATGGGACTGGGATATCATAACAATTACAGAAACATGGCTCAGGCATGGACAGGACTGGCAGCTTAATGTTCCAGGATACAAATGCTACAGAAAGGATAGAAAGAGAGGCAATAGTGGAGGAGGAGTGGCGTTTTTGATAAGGGATAGCATTATAGCTGTACTGAGGGAGGATATTCCTAGAAATACATCCAGGGAAGTTATTTGGGTGGTACTGAGAAATAAGAAAGGGATGATCACCTTATTGGGATTGTATTATAGACCCCCTAATAGTCAGAGGGAAATTGAGAAACAAATTTGTAAGGAGATCTCAGCTATCTGTAAGAATAGTATGGTAGGAGATTTTAACTTTCCAAACATAGACTCGGACTGCCATAGTGTTAAAGGTTTAGATGAAGAGGAATTTGTTAAGTGTGTACAAGACAATTTTCTGATTCAATATGTGGATGTACCTACTAGAGAAGGTGCAAAACGTGACCTACACTTGGGAAATAAGGCATGGCAGGTGACTGAGTGTCAGTGGGAGCGAACTTTGGGGCCAGCGACCATAATTCTATTAGATTTAAAATAGTGATAGAAAAGAATAGACCAGATCAAAAAGTTGAAGTTCTAAATTGGAGAAAGGCCAATTTTAACGGTATTAGACAAGAACTTTCAACAGCTGATTGGGGGCAGATGTCCACAGGTAAAAGGACGGCTGGAAAATGGGAAGCCTTCAGAAATGAGATAACAAGAATCCAGAGAAAGTACCTTCCTGTTAGGCTGAGAGGCAAGGCTGGTAGGTATAGGGAATGCTGGATGACTAAAGAAATTGAGGGTTTAGTTAAGAAAAAGAAGGAAGCATATAGTCAGGACAGATCGAGTGAATCCTTAGAAGAGTATAAAGGTAGTAGGAGTATACTTAAGAGGGAAGTCAGGAGGGCAAAAAGAGGACATGAGATAGCTTTGGCAAATAGAATTAAGGAGAATCCAAAGAGTTTTTACAAATACATTAAGGACAAAAGGGTAACTAGGGAGAGAATAGGGCCCCTTGAAGATCAGCAAGGCAGCCTTTGTGTGGAGCTGCAGAAAATGAGGGAGATACTAAATGAGTATTTTGCATCAGTATTTACTGTGGAAAAGGATATGGAAGACATAGAATGTAGGGAAATAGATGGTGACATCTTGAAAAATGTCCATATTACAGAGGAGAAAGTGGATGTCTTGAAACGCATAAAAGTGGATAAATCCCCAGGACCTGATCAGGTGTACCCTAGAACTCTGTGGGAAGCTAGGGAAGTGATTTTTGGGCTTCTTGCTGAGATATTTATATCATCGATAGTCACAGGTGAGGTGCTAGAAGACTGGAGGTTGGCTATTGTGGTGCCACTGTTTAAGAAGGGTGGTAAGGACAAGCCAGGGAACTATAGCACAGTGAGCCCTATGTTGGTGTTGGGCAAGTTGTTGGAGGGAATCCTCAGGGACAGGATGAACATTTATTTGGAAAGGCAAGGACTGAGTAGGGATAGTCAACACTGCTTTGTGTGTGGGAAGTCACATCTCACAAATTTGATTGAGTTTCTGAAGAAGTAACAAAGAGGATTGATGAAGGCAGAGAGGTAGATGTGATCTATATGGACTTCAGTAAGGCGTTCGACAAGGTTCCCCGTGGGAGACTGGTTAGCAAAGTTAGATCTCACGGAACACATGGAGAACTAGCCATTTGGATACAGAACTGGCTCAAAGATAGAAGACAGAGGGTGGTGGTGGAGGGTTGTTTTTCAGACTGGAGGCCTGTGACACGAGGATCGGTGCTGGGTCCACTACTATTCGTCATTTATATAAATGATTTGGATGTGAGCATAAGAGATATAGTTAGTAAGTTTGCAGATGATACCAAAATAGGAGGTACAGTGGGCAGTGAAGAAGATTACCTCAGTTTACAACAGGATCTTGATCAGATGGGCGAATGGGCTGAGAAGTGGTGGTTGGAGTTTAATTCAGATTAAATGCGAGATGCTGCATTTTGGGAAAGCAAATCTTAGCAGGACTTATACACTTAATGATAATGTCCTAGGGAGTGTTGCTGAACAAAGAGACCTTGGAGTGCAGGTTCATAGCTCCTTGAAAGTGGAGTTGCAGGTAGATAGGATAGTGAAGGCGGCATTTGGTATGCTTTCCTTTATTGGTCAGAGTATTGAATACAGGAATTGGGAGGTCATGCTGTGGCTGTACAGGACATTTGTTAGGCCACTGTTGAAATATTGCATTCATTTCTGGTCTCCTTCCTATCGGAAAGATGTTGTGAAACGTGAAAGGGTTCAGAAAAGATTTACAAGGGTGTTGCCAGGGTTGGAGGATTTGAGTTATAGGGAGAGGCTGAACAAGCTGGGGCTGTTTTCCCTGAAGTTTCGGAGGCTGAGGGGTGACCTTATAGAGTTTTACAAAATTATGAGGGGCATGGATATGGTAAATAGACAAAGTCTTTTCCCTGGGATCGGGAGTCCAGAACTAGAGGGCATAGGTTTAGGGTGAGAGGGGAAAGATATAAAAGAGACCTAAGGGGCAACATTTTCACACAGACAGTAGTAATCGTATGGAATGAGCTGCCAGAGGATGTAGTGGAGGCTGGTACAATTACATTTAAAAGTCTTTTGGATGGGTATATGAATAGGAAGGGTTTGGAGGGATATGGGCCGGGTGCTGGTAGGTGGGACTAGATTGGTTTGGGATATCTGGTTGGCATGGACAGGTTAGACCGAAGGGTCTGTTTCTGTGCTGTACATCTCTATGACTCTATGTAGAACATCCACAGGATCCTTATTATCCACCTTGCTGGTTACATCCTCAAAGAACTGCAACAGATTTATCAAATGCAAGCTGCCCTTCATGAAACCGGTATGACAGTGGTGAATCGAGCTTTGTTTTTTCAAGTGTTCGATTATCTCCTCCTTTATGATTGACTGCACCATCTTCCTCACTGTAGAGGCCAATAGTTTCCTACATTTTGCCTACTACCTTTGTTGAATAAAGGTGTCAGATTCGCATGTTTCCAATGCTCTTGTACCTTTCCAGAATCCAAGGAATTCAGGAATATCATAACGAATGCATATATGATATCTGCTGCCATCTAATTTAATACCATTGGGTACAGGCCATCAGCCTCTGGGGCTTAGAAGCTGAAGGGTGACCTTATGGAGGCTTATAAAATCATGAGGGCAGGGATAGGGTAAATAGAAAAGGTCTTTTCCCTGGGTTGGGGAATCTAGAACTAGAGGGCATAGGTTTAGAGTGAGAGGAGAAAGATTCAAAAGAGACTTAAGGGGCAAGTTTTTCACACAGAGGATGGTGCATGTACGCAATGAGCTTTCAGAGGAAGTGATGGATGCTGGTACAATTACAACATTTAAAAGACATTTGAATAGGAATGGTTCAGACGGATATGGGCCAAGTACTGGCAAATGGGATTAGATTAATTTCGGATATCTGGTTGACTTGGATGAATTGAACCAAAGGGTCTGTTTCTGTGCTGTACATCTCCATGACTCTATAACTTGTCTGCCTTTAATCCCATCAGTTTAATTAATACCTTCTCCCTAGTTATGGTAATTTCAGCAAGTTCCTCTGTAGTAACTACAGTTTTTGAGAAGAAATTATTGTCTCCCACTGTGAAAACAGAGACAGGATATTGGTTTACTGCCTCTGCTATTTATTACCTCACCATTTCTGTCCTCCATAAGGCCAACATTTACTTTCACTATTCTCGTTCTTTTCCTTTTAGTTATAAGGCTTTTGGAATCAGTGCTTATGTCTTCCGTTAGTTTCGTTTTGTGATCCATCTTAGCACTTTTGATTTTGTTTTTAGTAATCCTTTGTTGACATTTAAAGTTCTCCCAATCCTCCAGTGTGCCACTAATGTCTGCAGTTGATATGCACTAGTTTTGCCCTTATGTTATCCTTGTCTTCCTTGTTAAGCCATGGATGAGTTTTCACCTTGTTACATTTCCTGTTCTTCCCAGGAGTATACTATAATTGAGAGGTATTTATCATCTCCCTTAACCATTTGTCGTTGATTTTCAACTGCTCTGTCCTTTATTATTTTTGCCCAGTCCATTAGGGCCAACTCCTTTTTCGAGCCTGTGTAATTCTCTTTGCCCAACACTAAAACTCTTGTGTGACTCTGTCTTCACTCTTTCAATTTAACTTTGCAACTCTCGCAGGTTGTGATCTGCCTATTGATCTTCACCAGAATGTGACCACCTAGTAAAACATGCTATCCACATCGTTCTCTGCTTCTTGGATGTATCACTGTGGCACCAGCTGCTAATTAAGTTCCAAAACCCAGATTAGACAGTATTGTAATGATGAAATAAAATATACATTATGGTGAAACAAATGTAAATTAAAGTAATAAATAGCTAAAATATAAGAATATCTCTTAGGTTTTAAACACTACCGTGCTACATCATAGTGTTGTAAAGTCTTTCAGAATGCAGTGTGAAAAATGCAATCTGGCAATGCTGAAACATCACGTATAGAGCAAAAACTACTTTAGATGATGGGATGTGTCACTTTGGAAATATTTAGATTTGTATGTAATGTAAATGTTTAAAGATTGCAAAGTTCTCAGCACTTACTCAATGATATGATGTGGTTGCTGACAATAGAGTGTCCTCATGCTCTACAAATCAGATTAATATAGTCATTTGGAATTTGTTCCAATCTCGACTTGGCTCAGCTATTCTTTTCAGCTCCTATATATTTAACATGCAACACTTGTTTTACTGGTTACTGTGACCTCAGACTAGTTTGGGCACACAATGTTTTTCTTGTGTCATGTGCATAGCACAATGTTGAATACTTTTTATAATGTGCTGTTGTTTGTTGCAAGTGTCACTAGTGGAAAAGTTACATTGCTCAAGAGCTGGCTGGAAAGGCTTTACTGAATGCCAGTTTGCAAAACAACATAACTAACCAGCAGAAGACGTGTCTTTCAGAGGGAAAGCAAAACAAAAAGGTAAAAGTTGGAAACGAGTACACTAATTGTGCTGGAACTCCATTTTAAGGTATACAGCATGATTTAGACCAATATACAACATTCACAAGTTTTACTTTTTTTTTCTATAATTTAACAACTATTTTATGAAGTAAGTGAATAGTTTCACATTAAATGAACTGATTATATACTAAATAATTCCGGGAAATTGTAATGTTAAAGTTGTTTCTCTCTAGCAGATGTCATCAGCATATCATGCATGTGACCTAACTGAATAAAGGTTTACACCCATCCTTTGCAATGCACAGACTCCCAGAAGTGTTGGTCACAGATAACAGGCCATTGTTTACCAGTAGGGAATTTGAGTATATCCTGAAGTCAAATGGCATTTGACATATAAGGACAGTGCCATACCATCCATCATCCAATGATTTGGCAGAAAGATCAGTTCAACCATTGAAGACAGGCTTAAGGAAACAGCTCTTTTAGATACCAAACTGTCCTGGTTCCTATTTGATGATAGGACTATCCCTCATGCAACTCCAGGGATAGCTGTGAGAGAGTTGGACCAATGTGAAGGACACTCCATGTGTAAACAAAAGGTGACTTGGTGACAGGATACAGGCCTCTTTAGAGTTACTTCACCCTTCTGTTTGAAAAATAGGAGTATTTTTCATGAAGAAATGTTTTTCTAACTAGAGCAGCTTATCTGTGTATAGTAACCAGTTAGTTCCACCATTTCTCTCCTTCAGTCCCAGAACTGCTATGATGTCATCACCCCTTATTTAGTACAAGCTCCTTCTAGTGGCAGAAATCTACTACAGCAGACTTTTATCTCTTAAAGACAGGCACACACTGCAACCTGTCTTAAAGAGATCATAACTGTTAAAAACAAAGCACAGTAGAAGGAAAAATGGAAGAACAGAATAGAAAACAAAGTTTAAAAGATTTTACCCTATATCCACCTGATGAAGGAGCAGCGCTCCGAAAGCTAGTGCTTCCAAATAAACCTGTTGGATTATAACCTGGTGTTGTGTGATTTTAACTTTGTACACTCCAGTCCAACACTGGCACCTCCAAATCAAGTTTAAAAGAAAGGAACATATAAGTCCTGCACTTTCCTTCACAAAACAAAGCCACAGATCTTCAACAAAAGAATGGAAGGTAAGAATTTGATTCTAGATTGGACATTGAGTGACATCTTCACCAAATTAGAGCACTTACGCAACATATGCAGCTTTGCTCCACAATTCAAGTAATAACTGATCCAAAGGTGAGGTCTCTGAGAATATTACTTGCTACTGCCAAGGAGGAGCTTTGCCGAATAGATACATCTGGGCTTTCTGAGAATGATGTCAGGTCATTTGTTTGTCACTGTAGAGGACTTGAGGATCAGTTTAAGGTACAATCAGCTTGCAGGTTAGCAGGTTCCAAATCATTTCATTCAGCCAGAAATCCCAAGACCCTACTGACGATGTTGTTACCATATACCACAGCAAAGAGCATGCGGATTATTTCTCTTGGATTATTTGAAGAAATTTGAAAAAGAAAACTAGATCTGAAAGAGATTTCTTTGTTATAATAATGGCAAACAGGCTATCAATATTCAAATCCCATCATTTAATTTTAAAACTTGAGACCTTTCATAGTGAAAACTTGTTTTTAAAAACTCAAGTACAGACCTAAAGTGGCTACTGTGATCTCCTGACCACATTTTGAGACAGGTCTGAGGAATCCATATGGAATAAACAAAGCCAGCTGCATTGAGATGACTATATTACCTATAGAATGAAGGAACTTGCATCTTTTGTTTAATTCACACTTAGTGATAAATTCACATGTTGGGAGATGAATTATTATTTGCAAAATATTCAGTTTGAAAGGATAATGGCAGCCATATACAATTGATCATATATCAATATCAGATTTCAATATCAAAGCAAAGGGAGGAAAGTAAATATAAATTAATAACACAAGGAATCTGAAAGTTTGTCTTTCTTTGTGTGAACCTTGCAGCCAGTCCCTGTTGAGAAAGCAACTTCGGACAACATCCAGTCACAAAGAACCAAGGGTTTACAAACTTTGCCATTGCTGCACAATAACAGTCAATAAATAAACAACTGGTCTTAGTATTAAAATTAACACCTCAAGATTCAAAGGACTTAAAACAAAAACTGAGTAGATTTTTCTTCCTGGTTAAAACAATCACTTTCTTCCATTTAAAGTTACTAACTATATATGTGAGCACATTTGATGTTTCATTTTAGAAGGTTATAAAATTCCTCTTTCTTGCACAGAAGAAAATCTTGTAACTTGAGTCCTTAGTTTTGATCTAGTTAATTATATTTTCATTAAAGTGTAATAGATATAGGCATAAAAAGAGCTAAAATACTTTTTGCCGCTAAACAAGAAGCATTTAAGAATGGGGGGAGCTGCTTACCCCCTTCTCACCTGGTCATAATATTCTATTGACAAAACATAATGAGACTGGAATCTGATGATGCATAACCAGAATTCTAGATCTAGTAGGCTTTGTTTCTGCAATTCAAGGACGACCACAGGAAAATTTGCTGAGATAAATGGGAAACTCAGTTGTTTTACAAATGGCTTATATTCAGTTACATTATTTAGATATTTTTCATCAGAAATGGTCAAATTTTGAAACTGAATTGGAGGGGCTCATGTTGAACAATCTAGTAGTTGTGTAGTTGAGGCAGATCTGATATCTTGCACAGATGTTATTTTTTGTCTGCATGTGTTAGCCTGGGTGAGGTAAGCGTGAGTATATTACAAAAGGGAAGCTTACCAATCCATTACACTTATTTAATAAAAAGTTTAAATGGACGCTTTGCTTGCATATTGCATGCTTTAAAAATGTTTCAGCTATGACATGCTAGTGCTGTGATCTTTTGTTCAAAGTCTATGGTAACGCAAACACTTTGTAAATCGTAACGTTGTTACCTGGAAAATGTAATGTATGTACAGTGACAGTTTAGTGACTGAGGATTTAAAGGTACCACTTACTCAATATTTTATACAAACTATTCAAACTTTACTTGACTATCAGTCTGCTGAGGGCTATTGTATCTTGTGATAAATTGCAACAATATTGTATGACTTGTTACCAAGGGGATGAGGGAACCAATTCAACTTTAGCAATGTTTAAGTTGATGACTGAAAAGTACACAGTCAATTTGGACAAATGAAAGTAAGCAAGTGTACAATGTAGTCCATGCCACAAAGTTACTATAGAGTTGTGAAAGGCTAAAGTGTTGATACACATTTCAATTATCATGGGCCTCTGCACTTTATTTAGTGATCTTAACTTTGTTCATGGACTTTGATGTGGGATTACAGTGGATAAGAACATGCTTAAAACTATCTTTTGAACGAGAGCCTGCCTATAACTCTGACGTGTTTCCCTCCTAACTCTTTAAGTGCTGGAACGTGAGAACTGAGAAAGGTGGTAGATATGTATGTCAACTAAATACTATTTCTGAAACTTGGCAGTCCCAAAATAACATCAGAAAGAAAAGTACAAATGGAGCGCAGCCCTAAATAAAGGATTATGCACAAGGTTACTGCTTCAGACTCTATTAATTGAATTACCATTTATTACACCAGATTTCAGGACCTATATTAGCATTTTGGATTTGCATTCTGCAACTGAGTGCTTTGTCACATTATTCACAATACCACTTGAATTCAATTGTATGAAAATACATTGAAAAACTGAGAGTACAGTGGAACTTAAACTTTTGTGACGATTTGATATAAAATGGGGGAAAGTGAAGGCATGAAAGAATAGTGTATGCAAATATTATCTAAGGGCAGCAGTAGATAGGAAACATGTTGTGGACCCGAGTATTCTTTAAGGACCATAGGGGTTCTGTAATCTGTTACAGTACACTCAGAATACCTCAAATTGTTAAGCTCCCATGTGACAGTTCATGATTTGGCTCCCCTTCTTTATTCATACACTGTCCCTTGGTTGGTCACAACTATGTTCATTTAGAAAGGATCCTTTCCCTCGGGGAAACCTTTTCTCCCAGAACAATAAATTTATGTTTCAAAAGGAGCTAACTTGAACAGACTTTCTTGAGTGAATACAAGAGGGGGCCTCACCTAAGCAATTAGATGTGGGCTGAACATTGACAGTCAATATACCATTTTCCTGCGTGATGGCTTGCTTCACTCATAGAGTCCTCTAGGATGGAAACAGGCTCTTTCGGCCCAAACTGGTTCATGCTGAACAAAATGTCCATCCACATTAACCCCCTTTCTCTGCACTTGGCCCATATCCTTCTAGTCCTTTTCTATAAATGTATTTGTCCAAACACCTTTTAAATATTGTTAATGTACCTGCCTCAACCACTTCCGCTGGCAGCTCATTCCAAATGCGTACCACCCTCTGTTGACCCCTCAGGTTCTCTTTTATTCTGTCTCTTCTAACCTTAAACTGATGCCCTCTCATTCTCTATTCCCCTGGGAAAAAAGACTGAGTGCATTCATCCTATCCATGCCTCTCATGATCTTAGACACTTCCATAAGGTCCTCTTCAGTTTCCTTCAACCTAAGGAAAGAAATCCTAGCTTGTCCAACCTCTCCCTATAACTCAGATAATTGAGTCCTGGCAGCATTCTTGTAAATTTCTTCTGCACTCTTTCCAGTTTAATAACATCCTTCCTATAACAAGGTGACCAAATCTGAACACAGTGCTCCAAGTGTGGCCTCACCAATGTCCTGTATAACTGCAACATAACTTCCCAACTTGTATACTCAATGCCCTGACTGATGAAGGCCAGTGTGCCAAAGCCTTCTTCACTGCCCTGCCTACTTGTGACTCTACTTTCAGAGAACTGTGAACCTGAACTCCAAGATCCATCTGTTCCTCTACACTCCTGAAGGCCTTACCATTCACCATGAAATTTCTGTTTTGATTTGACTTTCCAAAATGTAAGATTGCTAGATTCTAAAGGGATAATGAGCATAAGAGTCTTATACTTTATCTGAGTATTTTAAACAAAGTGATGAACTTGTTGTGCAAATCAGTACAAAGGGGTGTGGTTTAGTTGCCATAACAGAAATATGGTTGCAAGGTGGTGATGACTAGGAATTAAGTATCCAAGGATATCAGGTAATTGGGAAGCATAGGCAGGAAGGTGAGGGAGATGGAGGTCATGCTCTTAATTAAGGATGAGATTAGGACAATAGGGAGAGACAATATAGGATCTAAGGAGCAAAATGTTGAATTCATTTTGGTGGAGATCAGAAATAGTAAGGGGAAGAAGTCACTGATGGGAGGCCACCCAATAATAATAATATAGTGGCACAGGCGATCAATCAAGAAATATCTGACATGTAAGAATAGAATGGCAGTAGTCATGGGGGACTTTAACACACATATTGATTGGTTGAATCAGGTTCGTAGAGGTAGTCTTGAAAAGGAATTCCCAGAACTCATCTGTGATAACTTTCTTGAACAGCATGTTACTGAACCTCCAAGGTTAATCTTAGATCTGGTCCTGTGTAATGAGATAGGTAAAATTAATGATCTCATAGTTAAGGATCCTCTCAAAAAGAGTGATTGCTGTATGATCGAATCTTGGATACAAATGGAGGGTGAAATGGTATCATCTAAAACTAGGGTGTTATGTTTAAACAAGGGAGACTATAATAAGATGAGGAAGAAGTTGGCTAAATTAGACTGGGAACACAAGTGTATGGTGGAACAGTGGAGGACTTTCAAAGAGACTTTTCACAGTGCTCAATGAAAGTATATTCTGGTCAAAAACAAGGGTAGCAAGCTTAGAAATAGTCAGCCTTGGATAACTAAGGAAATAAAGGAAGGCATTCAAATTAAAAGCTCAGGCTTGCAATGTAGCCAAGAGTAGTGGGAAACAGCAAGATTAAAAAAACTTTAAAAAGCAATAAAGAATCATGAAGCAAGCAATAAAGAAAGAGAAGATAGATCATGAATGCAAACTAGCGCAGAGTACAAAAACAGGTAGAAAAAGTTTTTATAAATATATAAAATGGAAAATGGATGTAGGTCCCTTGCAGGACGAGAAAGGGGAATTAATATTGAGTAATGCTGAAATCGCTGAGCCTTTGACTATTTTGTGTCAGTCTTCAAAGTGGAAGATGTGGAATATGCCAAAGAATGTGTTAAGGATACAATGGGTGGTGAGGACCTCAATTGAATTGTTATCACTAAAGAGGTAGTGTAGAGCAAATTTGAGGTTCTTAAGGTAGGTAACTCCCTTGGTCCTGATGGAATGCATCCCAGGGTGCTGAAGGAAATGGTGGAAGTTATAGTATATCCATTTGTGGTAATTTACCAAAATACGTTGGACTCCAGGCAGGTACTGGCAGACTGGAAGACAGTGAATGTCATGCCGCTGTTTTAAAAAATGGTGTAGGCAGAAGGCAGTATAGGACAGTTAGCTTAACATCTGTAGGATTAGTGGTGCTGGAAGAGCACAGCAGTTCAGGCAGCATCCAACGAGCAGCGAAATCGACATTTCGGGCAAAAGCCCTTCATCAGGAATAAAGGCAGTGAGCCTGAAGCGTGGAGAGATACGCTAGAGGAGGGTGGGGGTTGGGAGAGAGTAGCATAGAGTACAAGGGGTGAGTGGGGGAGGAGATGAAGGTGATAGGTCAAGGAGGAGAGGGTGGAGTGGATAGGTGGAAAAGGAGATAGGCAGGTCGGACAAGTCTGGACAAGTCAAGGAGAGTGGGCTGAGCTGGAAGTTTGAAACTAGGATGAGGTGGGGGAAGGGGAAATGAGGAGCTGTTGAAGTCCACATTAATGCCCTGGGGTTGAAGTGTTCCAAGGCGGAAGATGAGGCGTTCTTCCTCCAGGCGTCTGGTGGTGAGGGAGCGGCGGTGAAGGAGGCCTAGGACCTCCATGTCCTCGGCAGAATGGGAGGGGGAGTTGAAATGTTGGGCCACAGGGCGGTTTGGTTGATTGGTGGGGGTGTCTCTGAGATGTTCCCTAAAGCGCTCTGCTTGGAGGCGCCCAGTCTCCCCAATGTAGAGGAGACCACATTGGGAGCAACGGATACAATAAATGATATTGGTGGATGTGCAGGTAAAACTTTGATAGATATGGAAGGCTCCTTTAGGGCCTTGGATAGAGGTGAG
Source organism: Chiloscyllium punctatum (assembly GCF_047496795.1). Lineage (NCBI taxonomy): Eukaryota > Metazoa > Chordata > Chondrichthyes > Orectolobiformes > Hemiscylliidae > Chiloscyllium > Chiloscyllium punctatum. Next base: position 36,040,182 of record NC_092763.1, read on the forward strand.
GGAGGAGGTGTGGGCACAGGTTTTACAGTTCCTGCGGTGGCAGGGGAAAGTGCCAGAATGGGAGGGTGGGTCGTAGGGGGGTGTGGACCTGACCAGGTAGTCACGGAGGGAACGGTCTTTGCGGAAGGAGGAAAGGGGTGGGGAGGGAAATATATCCCTGGTGGTGGGATCTTTTTGGAGGTGGCGGAAATGTCGGCGGATGATTTGGTTTATGCGAAGGTTTGTAGGGTGGAAGGTGAGCACCAGGGGCGTTCTGTCCTTGTTACGGTTGGAGGGGTGGGGTCTGAGGGCGGAGGTGCGGGATGTGGACGAGATGCGTTGGAGGGCATCTTTAACCACGTGGGAAGGGAAATTGCGGTCTCTAAAGAAGGAGGCCATCTGGTGTGTTCTATGGTGGAACTGGTCCTCCTGGGAGCAGATACGGCGGAGGCGGAGAAATTGGGAATATGGGATGGCATTTTTGCAAGAGATAGGGTGGGAAGAGGTGTAATCCAGGTAGCTATGGGAGTCGGTGGGTTTGTAAAATATGTCAGTGTCAAGTCGGTTGTCACTAATGGAGATGGAGAGGTCCAGGAAGGGGAGGGAGGTGTCAGAGATGGTCCAGGTAAATTTAAGGTCAGGGTGGAATGTGTTGGTGAAGTTGATGAATTGCTCAACCTCCTCGCGGGAGCACGAGGTGGTGCCAATGCAGTCATCAATGTAGCGCAGGAAGAGGTGGGGAGTGGTGCCGGTGTAATTACGGAAGATCAACTCTTCTACATAGCCAACAAAGAGACAGGCATAGCTGGGGCCCATACGTGTGCCCATGGCTACGCCTTTGGTCTGGAGGAAGTGGGAGGATTCAAAGGAGAAATTGTGAAGGGTGAGGACTAGTTCGGCCAAACGAATGAGAGTGTCAGTGGAAGGGTACTGTTGGGGACGTCTGGAGAGGAAAAAACGGAGGGCTTGGAGGCCCTGGTCATGGCGGATGGAGGTGTCGAGGGATTGGGGGCCGGGGAAACGGAAGTCTTGGAGGAAGTGGAGGGCGTGGGTGGTGTCTCGAACATATGTGGGGAGTTTCTGGACTGGGGGGATAGGACAGTGTCAAGGTAGGTAGAGATGAGTTCAGTGGGGCAGGCGCATGCTGAGACAATGGGTCGGCCAGGGTGGTCAGGCTTGTGGATCTTGGGAAGGAGGTAGAACCGGACAGTGCGGGGTTCCTGGACTATGAGGTTGGAAGCTGTGGGTGGGAGATCTCCTGAGGTGATGAGGTTCTGTATGGTCTGGGAGATGATGGTTTGGTGATGGGGGGGTGGGGTCATGGTCGAGGGGGCAGTAGGAAGAAGTGTCCTCGAGTTGGCGTTTGGCTTCAGCGGTGCCAGACTACCACTGCGCCCCCTTTATCCGCTGGCTTCATGGTGAGGTTGGGATTAGAGCAGAGGGATTGGAGGGCTGAGCGTTGTGAGGGTGAGAGGTTGGAGTGGGGGAGGGGTCGACAGGTTGAGGCGGTTAATGTCCCAACGGCAGTTGGAAATGAAGAGGTCAAGGGCGGGCAATAGGCCAGCGCGGGGTGTCCAGGTGGATGCAGTGTGTTGAAGGTGGGTGAAGGGGTCCTCGGAAGGTGGGCGGGACATCTGTAGTCAGGGAAATGCTATCATTAAAGAAGAAATAGTGAGATATCTGGATGGAAGGGGTTCCATCAGGCAGATGAAGCATGGATTTAGGAAGCGAAGGTAGTGTTTGACAAACTTACTGGAGATTTTTGAGGATGTAACAAGCGCAGTGCATTGAGGGGAACAGGTGGATGTTGTACACTTGTAGATCCAGAAGGTGTTTGATAAGGTGCTACATAAAAGACTCATCCATAAGATAAGGATGCATGGAGTTGCATGGAATGTAGTAGCAAAGAGAACTGGTTAACCGATAGAAAGCAGGGTGTTAGGATAAATGGATATTTCTCTGGTTGGAGATCTTTGGTGAGTGGAGTGCCACAGGGATCGGTGTTGGGCCTGCAACTGTTCATGATATATATAAATGATTTGGAAGAGGAGACAGAGTGTAACGTATCCAAGTTTGGCGATAACACTAAATTGAGTGGAAAGGCAAACTGTGCAGGGATGTGGAGGGTCTGCAGAGAGATTTAGATAGGTTAAGTGAGTGGGCAAGCTTCTAGTAGATGGAGTACAATGTTGGTAAATGTGAGGTTATCCACTTTGGAAGTAAAAATAGTAGGTCAGAGTATTATTTAAATGGTGAAAGATTGCAACATGTTGTACAGAGGAACTTAAGAATGCTCCTGCATGAATCGCTAAAAGTTGATTTTCAGGTGCAACAGGCAAAGAGGAAAGCAAACAGAATATTGGCTTTCATTGCCAGAGGGATTGAATTTAAGAGCAGGGAGATTCTGCTGCAATTGTACAAGGTGTTGGTGAGGCTGCACCTGCAGTATTGCGTGCAGTTCCGGTCTCCTTACTTGAGGAAGGATATACTGGCTTTAGACGCAGTGCAGAGGAAGTTCACCAGGTTGAGTCTGGAGATAGAGGGGTTACCCGATGAGGAGAGCTTGAGCCGCCTGGGACTGGGAGTACAGTCAAATTTAGAAGAATGAGAGGGGATCTGATAGGATCATATAAAATTATGAATGCGATAAATAAGATAGATGCAGGCAAGTTGTTTCCACTGGTGGACGAGACTAGGTCTAAGGGGCGTGGCTCAAGATTAAGTGGGGGGGTGTAGATTTAAGATAGAGATGAGGAGGAACTGTTTTTCCCGGAGAGTAGTGAATCTATGGAATTCTCTGCCCAATGAAGCAGTAGAATCAGCTTCATTAAATATATTCAAGACACAGTTGGATGAGTTTTTGTATGGTAGGGGAATTAAGGATAATATAGATAGGAGGAGCTGAGATGATGGATAGATCAGACATGAACTCACGACAGGCCAAATGGCCTACTCCTGCTTCTATTATTATGATACAATGAAACTATTACCTCCATAAACTCCATTTGTCGCTTCTCAGTCCACTTCCCCATGTGAGGAAGATCCTGCTGCAATTTCAGATAACCTTTCTCACTGTCCACAATATCTCTTATTTCAGTTAAACATCACACAACACCAGGTTACAGTCCAACAGGTTTATTTGGAAGCACTAGCTTTTGGAGTGCTGCTCCTTCAGCAAGTGGTCGAAGGAGCAGTGCTCTGAAAGCTATTGCTTCCAAATAAACCTGTTGGACCATAAACTGGTGGTGTGTGATTTTTATCTTTGTCCACCCCAGTCCAACACCAGCTCCTCCACATCCTATTTTAGTAGCATGAGAAAACTTACTAATCATGCCTTGTACATTCTCATCTAAATCATTGATTATAGATAACAAACAGTAATGGGCCCAGCATTGATGCTTGAAGCACTTCACTATTCACATGTCTCCACTCCAACAAGCATTCTTCCACTATTACCCTTTGCTTCCAAATTAAGCCAATTCTGTATCCAGCTTTCCAGTTCCCCCTGGATTCCATGCGATCTAACCCTCTAGAGCAGCCTCCCATGTGGAACCTTATCAAAGGCCTTACTGAAATCCCTATAGGTGAAAGCGAGGACTGCAAATGCTGGAGATTAGAGTGGTGCTGGAAAAGCACAGTAGGTCAGGCAGCATCTGAGGAGCAGGAAAATCAATGTTTCAGGCAAAAGCCCTTCATCAGGAATGAGGCTGGAGCCTCTGGGTGGAGAGATAAATTGGAGGGGGTGGGGCTTGGAGGGAAGGTAGCTGAGAGTGCAATAGATGGATGGAGGTGGGGGCAAAGGTGATAGGTCGGAGAGGAGGGTGGAGCGGAGAGGTGGGAAGGAAGATTGACAGATGGGACAGGTCATGAGGACGGTGCTGTGCTGGAAGGTTGGAATTGGGGTAAGGTGGGGGGAGGGGAAATGAAGAAACTGGTTAAGTCCACATTGATGCCATGGGGTTGAATGGTCCCGAGGTGGAAGATGAGGTGTTCTTCTCCAAACATCGGTTAGTAAGGGAGTGGCGATGGAGGAGGCCCAGGACCTGAGTGTCCTCAGCAGAGTGGGAGGGGGAGTTTAAATGTTCAACCACAGGGCGGTGGGGTTGATTAGTTTGAGGAAACTTTTCTGAATGCCCTTAACAAGTTCCACCCCATCTAAGCCCTTAAGACTCTGGCAGTCCCATTCTATTTTGGGAAAATTAAAATCCCCTGCCGTGACAATGCTATTGCTCCTGCAAGTCTCCCCAATCTCCCTGCATATTTGTTCCCCTCATTCCCATTGACTATTTGGGGGCCTATAGTAGAACCCCAATAACATCACCATTCCCTTCTTATTTCTTAGCTCCATATGTGCAGAACACTTTAATCCCTTTGTAAATCCACATTTCCCAATATCTCCACGTAACTAAGACCCTTCCTTTCTGTTTCTCACACCCAAATGTAAAACCTCACCTTTATCTACATTGTTTTGCATCTGCCATGTGTAAACCCCACTCTCAACTTGCCTAAGTCACCTGAAAACCTCCTCATATCCTCCTCACAACACCTAATCTCTCCACATTTTGTGGCATCATGATAAAAGATCCTGAAGAATAGTCAAGTCAGATTCAGAAAATATCTTGATGAGCTACAGCTAAGTTTTGTTTGAAGTTCGTCACTGATTAATCTCACTTGTCAAGCTGTTTTGAATGATTCAGATCTTCTTGGCATTTATTGTTTTATCCTGTAAGAGCTTCCAGCTCAATTTTGGTTTTGCAGTCTGGATTTTTTTTTAAAATTTTACCACAATTGTAGTCTTCTGTTGTCTAATATACTTTCCCCCTGAATCTGCACTAATAATTGTCCCACCTTTCCAATATTGTTTCTATTTCATTTTCTTTGAAGATTCACCCTTTTCTACTTGCTGCTTCAGCAGTTATTTGGTTTACTCTATCAATATTGTTAGCATTTATTTCTGCAGAAATGGTCTCATGCATAATTTATATTTTGTGCATATTGTGCACTTCTACTTTGATAGCTTCACTTTCTGCAGCATTATTTTGAGCTCAAGTGATGTTTCTGTAGCTGCTCATGTTGAGCCTGATCTACTTCAATAAGTAAATTAATCTGGAACTTCCTGTAAAATGGCAGTTCCTTCATTGGATTCATAATACGTTGTTTGTAATTCATCCTGCTTCTTTTCTTTCACTCCCAGCTCTATCTTGATCTTTGTGAGCTAAGCAAACATATGCCCAAAGATTTCTTCATCTCAGTGATGTTAAATGAGAGTTTGGAGCTGGTAGTTCTGTCTTTTCCACCTGAATATTTATTTTTCTCTCCATATTGGAAAACTGAGATTTTAACTCCACTATTCAATTCTGCAAATGTTTTTTTGAATAGTCAGTTCCAGATTCTGTTGTATTCTGATGTTGAACTAATTTCATGGATTATGAGTAATGTGAGCTGATGGCATGATGATTTACCTGGATTGTTGCGCCAGCAATGTCTGTCATGTAGAACATCTCTGATGTCAGGTAGATTAATTGTAAATGCACTCCAGAATATTATCCTTGGTTCTGGGCCTTCCCAAATCAAAGCAAACATCTTACCTGCTTGTACCCTGTCTATCCCTTTAGGTTTTTGTAACTTTCAATTAGGTCATGTCTCATTCTTTTAAGCTATGGAGAATTCAAACCCAGCTTCCCAAAATTCTCTTCATAGCAGAGTCCTATTATTTCAGGAACAACTTTGGTGAATGTCCATTGTTTTCCCTTTATGTTAATATAACCGTCCTGAGATAAGGAGACCAAAACTACACACAGTACCTTAGGTTCATCTGGCCATGTATACAACTGAAGCAAGACTTCACCTCTCCTGTACTCTATTCTGATAATGCCTAATGTTCCATTAGCCTTCCTAATTGCTTGCTACACTTGAAGAACACCTAGGTCCATTTCTACTCTTTCTTATAATCTACCCTTTCAGACATATTTTGTCCATCTGTTCCTCTTACTAACTTCTCTGTTTTTTCCACATTACAGTCTTGTCATGTTTTTCTCCATTCACTGAATTTGTCAAAATCTCTGGAAGCTACTTTATATCTTCCTCAGATCCCACACTCCCACTGAGCTTGTGTTACTGCATCTTGGAAATATCACATTTAATTATCCCAATACTGATCCATACATTACCCCACTCATCAGAGTTTGCCAACTTTTATTCCTAATCAGTTTTCTGATTTGGTATTCAAATCAAAATCCATTTTTAAATATTACCCCTTGTGCTTTAATTTTGCTAACCAACTTCCTGTGCAAGAATTTATCAAAAGCCTTTTGAAAATCCTAGCATACTACGTCCATTGACACCCCTTTGCAAATTGCAAACTCTATGATGACTATGCATCATCAAATCATCATTGTGTGAATGTCCATTTTCTCGCATCATTATAAATATTTTGGCCATGATCTATGAATTCTATAGGTATCTATTTAAATGATATGAATTCTAGTTAATGAATGTAGACAAGTAATCTGGCTCTAAATTTGTCTCTTAATATGGTCCATACATTTTGGGGATCTTTTAGTTGTTAGCTATTAATCTGACATGTTGAATGTGTGTAGACCTTTTCCCAAATTGATACATAGTTCTTAATGGATTCATGCTCTGCGTTAGATACAGCCAAATCTAGAAACTATAGCTTTAAATGCCTTTAGGAGGTCTGCTGTGTCCCAATTTAAACTGGGGAATTTTGTGGCCAAACTTTCTCTTGCTTGCTATCAATCTAGCATATACACTGATCGCTTGCCTTTCTCAAATTAGCTGAACTAGCTTCTCAAAAGGGATTTTTCTGAATACCAGCAAATTGTGTTTTCAACATTCTCGGACGCTGTTAATCAGCATCTATACATCAATGGAGTGCCCAAGACTGGATCCTGCTAACAGCAATTCAAGTTAGCCTGATGAAAGGTATCTTGTATCTTTTAAAAGGGCGATGCAATGTGTAAAACAGGTTGTGGGGCCATGAACAAAATGAATCTGACTTTGCAAATGTGAAGTATGATAGAATTGGGAATGAGCCGGTTCCAATTCTTTGATGCTTTTTTGGAGGCATGGCAGAGGATGTAAAAAGTAGGAGAGATGTTCTACATTCATAGAAGACCAGGAAGCCCTCCAGTCACATGTTCAGAAGGCAGTGAAAGCAACTACCATTGAAGTCAATGCCGCAGGAATCTGAAACCAATGCATCAAGAAGTTCAGGGACCTCACATGGCCTGTAAATGCACCACCACCCTCAGAAACAGCTCAAATCACCATAAACCTTTCAATCACCCACATCAGCTAAACAGACTTCCCTCTCTTTCAAGGCAAAGGTAGCACAAAACTGGAGCTAGCATGAGCTAACCATGTAGAGATGCCTGCATGTCCTAACCTTGATTAAGGATATGGCGATGGACATTAATGAATGATTTTTAAAAAAATGTCACGTGTATTTTACAGGGAAAAATATAGTGAAAAGTTTCCACTGTCACCATAATTCTGGCGCCATTTTGAATAGCTTAAGAATAGTTTTAAAATAGTTACAGTATAAGAGAGTCTATAGCTCTTCCACCAGTGCTGTACCCAACCAACCTCAAAGTTGCCATTCCTCAGTAGCCATTTTATGTAGGTGGCCGCACATTGCTGATGTCACCTCCACTGATGTAGCAGCCAATACTGGGTGTCATGTTTGTCCATCTGCCAGTCACTTCTTTTAAGGTGGCTGCCAGGGTCTCTTTCCAGTCTCCCCATCCTCTCGCCCCATCTGGTTCCCTCTGCAGGCTCCCCAGCCTCCTCGCCTATGTCCGGCTCTCTCTCTCTGGGCTCGCCAGCCTCCTCCCTGTTGTCTGGATCTTGCTCTGCGCTCCCTAGCCTGCTCCCCAGCCTCCTCCCCATTGTCTGGGCCCTGCTCTGTGCTCCCTAGCCTGCTCTCCAGCCTCCTCTCTGCTATCTGAGTCCCACTTCCAGCTCTCCAGGCACTGAGGAAACTGCCTTCCTATTACCTTCCACTTTCTTTGTCAATGCCATTGCTGCCGCTGTGACTGACCTCTCCCCAGAAGGTAAGTAGAAGAAAAGCTTAAAAAAAAGGAATGAAAGAAAAGTGAGGAACAAGAAAAACAGTCAGAGTGGATGGGCCCCTGGCACAGGAGCCTGGACTACTCCACCATCACCAACCTGATAAACTGGGGCATTCAAAGACATGACCATGGCCAGTACCAGCACTAAAACTATCAATGATGGTGATGATGTTACACCTAATCTTTCTTTGAACATCCAAAATGTCACCTCATCACATGCTCTGAATTATAAACTGAATATGATAAAAAAAAAATTCAGCTCTTTGTTTTCCCTGAGCCCATCATAGCCTTAACTTTGTTCTTTCACATTTCCAATAGATCCAACTTGGAGAAGGAATAGAGGAAGAACAAGAGAACACTAATGAACATTGTTGGTGTTTCACATTCACCGACATCAGCTCTGAGATTGACATCACGTTATCACTGAAGATAGTTTATAGCTGAGTCTATATCTGGGGAGATACTGGCCACAATTGGCCTGGGACCAGGCCAAGGAGTGATAATAGTGTCGAGAATGTGGTGTTGGAAAAACACAGCAGGTCAGGCAGCATCTGAGGAGCAGAATAAGTCAATGTTTCGGGCATAAGCCCTTCATCAGGAATCAGTGATAATAGTGTGACTGTTAACTTGTGGGAGGGTAAGGTTGTACATGATCTGTACTGAAGATGATTCAGATAAACACTTGAATCAGACTACAAGAGAAAAATGGATATTCACATGAGGGTTTTTTCTTACCAGTCTAAAGGTAGATGAAGGAACCACGCACAGGCTTTGTACAGATCCTGAAACCCATCTTTTTCAGGTTGGAAATAATAGCCAGCTCTTTTCTCACATTTATAGGCCCCACCATGATGCAAGTCTGATGGCAGAGAGCTCAGCCTTCATTGGGGCGCACACAGCGGGGATCCAACATCTTAACGTTGCTGTGGAAGCTCGGACTGAAATCATGGAGCTCAAACTGCTGTTGTCATGAACTAAAATGTGCAAGTGTACTTCGAGGGTGTCTCAGCAGTACAGCAATCTGTGTTCCAATTGGTACTAGGATTCTACAGGCACTGCCCAGGGAAGTGGCAGTGGTTCAATGGGGCACAGACCTGCTGTCTTCTGTCAGTTAGATAGAATGTATCCTCCAGCCCTGCCACATTGCCAGGTTTGTCGATGTTTTTTCAGTCAGCCAGCCCAGACTGTTAACAGCCATGCATAAATTGTTTAGTTCTTGGTCCAGAACTGGTTGAGATAGTCTACCAAGGTCATCTGCAGTCTGCCCCACAAAACATCAGGAGCTTTACATTTCCCTTCTACAGTCACCAGGACAGGCAAAGGCACTGGAAAATAAAGGTTAAGGTGATGCTCAACAGAACACAGTCCTCCTCTGCTATAACTATTCAATGACTTGATGGTAAGTCTGACAGTGATGCTTGAACCTACACTCTTTTCTCCTGATCTTAACTACAGAGAGAACTTTTTATGAAGGTGATTACTGCAAAGCAGGCTTACATGTCAAAGTTACAGTCACTGATTTGCAATGCTTCATAATCTAACTTTAAATAATATAAATCAATTGAACTTTTATGAAACTTGTTCCAATTTGTTTAGCTATTCCAGAAAAAAAAATGAGGTCATGACTTGTTTGAAATTGCTGATCCGACTATAGAAATGAATTCACGTAACCTAATTATTGAAACCTAAAATGAGATACCTTCCAATGATGTTGAATGGGAAACATTTTGTATGATGCTGTAATTTTAGCTGTTTGGATTCCAGGCAAAAAGACTCTTAGGAGTAAAATATCCTTCTGGTTTTCCAGGTGTCATACTTATCTTACCTGCATTATGTGGAGCACACTGTTCAAAAATTAACTACTACACCTAAATGAGAAGGACCAGCCTTATCCCACTAAAGACTAGTCTAAGAAACTTTTGTTCACAGCACAAGTATCAAATTTATTATCATTATATTAATTGCCAGTAACTTGATGAAAATATAATTTTCTTCTAGATAATATTTCCATTTCCATTTATTGATAGCATGCTTTTGTGTTGTTAGATTTTGTAAATATATAGCTGTTGACCAACTTACCTCCAGATGTGGAATTAACCCCGAAGGTTCAAAATTACAATAACTTATTTTCAATAATAGTAATTTAATAACCCCTTTGGCTTTCAGTTTGCTAACTTTACAGTTAGTTGTAACCTACAACTGCAGTGCCAAGGGGATGCGGGTTTCAATCCCACATTTTAAAACCTGTAACCTCGCAGTCGACTTATCTTCTAATGTTAGTGATGTAACCAAATATACAATGTCAAAGGCCAGCTCAGTCGGTGGAGCATCTCAACTACAGTACACAGCAACCCGCCACTTTGACATGCTCCAGTCATTTGGCAGAGCAAATCAAATAAGAGGAAAAAGAGGTTCACATTATTTTCACTAGTTAAACACACAAAGCACAATTTGTGGGGAGAGTGATGAAATTGGTGACCCCTCATAAGACCACAACACAAAGGAGCAGATGTAGGCCATTTGCTCTGTCATTCAATCAGGCTGATATGTTTCTCAACCTCATATTTCTGGCTTCTCCCTGTAACTCTTGATACCCTGACTCATCAAAAACCTGTCCATCTCAGTCTTAAGTACACTCAATGACTTGGCCTCCACAGATTCACCACCCTCTGGCAGAAGAAATTCTTCCACATCTCAGTTCTAAAGTTCTCATTTGCTTTGGATGCAGAGAACGTTCTTGATTAGTGTTGGATGTTGTCCCCTGAGGTATCACTGTCACAATTTGTGCAGTAAAAGGCTATCACTGGAATGTCTGCTTCAGCCGATTGTCTTATCCTTGGCAAGCCAGGTACTGAAGGACAGAGCTGCAGCTTAATCTTTCCACAGTTTGTAAGTTTTTACTTATAAAGGATACACCATAGAAACATGTATCCTAGCTTGGCAACCAGTTTCCGTCTGCTCTTGTAGTTATTTGTCAAACATGTCTGAACAGTTTGATTATACTTCTAGGGCAGCTGAAAATAGACTTTCTGGATCAGAGGTAGCGACCATTGCACCCCAAGTGTTCGCCTTTTTCCTAAACATTCCATGGCACTATTTTGAAGAAAAACGAGGATGTTAGACAGAATTTTTTTAACATAAATTTGTTTAGTTGTGTTATGACACACATTTAAGGCTGGTGGAATATAAACCTGGACCTTCTGACCCAGAGGTAAGGATACTATCACGATGCCACACAAACCTGAAGCCTCTTTCTATGTACTCCTTTAAAACTCGAATTAGCTTAATCCAAATTAAACCAAATTAACAATTTTCAGCCTCTAAACGAGGCATTGCAATGAAAATCAAATCCTGAAAACTAAGTGTAAATTAAACTTTAATTGTGGTGGTGGAGAGTGCACTTCAGTGCCTCTGCTCCTGTAAATCCTGTTGAAAAAGAAACATGATTTAAATTAAATCCATTAAACAAAATGAAACCAAGTTAAAAGATGCCAACTCCATATAGGCAGACCGTAACAAAGCGGAGAGATTATCATCCAGAATTTAACGACTCCTGCGCTTATGCAGATGGGGCCATGATGTCAGCAGACTGTGTGGCACTAATGATGATAGGTATCAGCCAGCCTACTTGAGCTCTAAAAGATTCCAATAAAGATGTCACACTGTACACCCGAACGGATAGCTGGTATGTTCTGAAGATATTGCTTCTCCTGGCTGGTAGAGTTGTCTTGATCACTGGTCCTTCACTGCACTTGTCCCTGAACCCCGCCCACACCCAGCCCTCTCCCCGCATTGTCCTTTGGAGAGCCAAAAGCGTCTGTCACTCTGAGTGCTACAAGTCACTTCAAAGAAGCCATCAGGGCAAAGGGACTTAAAACAGCTGACAAAATCAAGGTGAGAGGTGTGACAGAATTAGGTGACAAGTGTAGGGAGACGAATCTCTACATTGGGGGCAAATCACACCATGTTTATGTTTTCACAAATGGCGTGACGAGGTTCTCACTCGGCAGCAGCGAGTTGCCAATTAACAAGAGTAATGTTTACTAAATGCCTATTCAACAACACAACTGGCCTCATTAATATTCAGCCTTTGATCTTCCCAAACTAGCCAACAAAGCTAGACATCAGGAAAACCTGAGAGGAAGCCCAGTGAGCACCTTGTGGAATCAGCTTGCTGCTTCCACATTCTGCCTGTGCACCAACCCCCTCCAGCAGGGCACCCATATCTTTCTGTCTCCTATGTCTGGGGCAAATATCAGCAACTGTACAAGCAGCACTGCTCTGAGTATACTTCTCTGGATGCACTGTGGGCTTTGTGCTGCAGAGATTCAATAAAAATCTTCAGACAGCACCTTCCAAACCCACAACCACTTCCATCTAGAAGGACAAGGGCAATAGGTATATGAGAACACCACCATCTTTAAGTTCCCCTCCAAGCCACTCACCATCCTGATTTGGAAAGATATCGCCATTCCTTCACTGTCACTGGGAAAAATATCTGAATTCCTTTCCTAATGGCATGTTCGGTTCATCTACACCATGTGGACTGCAGCGGTTTAAGAAGGCAATTCACCACCACCTTCTCAAGGGTGACTAGGTATGTGCAATAAATGCTGGCCAGCTAGTGATGCCAATGTTCTATGAGCGAACATATTTAAAAATAAGGTAGGAGGAAGAAAGGAAACAAGATGTTCAAGGATGACTTTCCACAAAAAGTTTGAAAATTCTAACCTGGGAATGAATTACCCTCTGAACTCCTAAGAATCAACAAAATGACAGAGCTTAATGCTAACATAATTCAGAAATAACCTGTTTGCTGAGGTTCTGCGTGGTCCTTACGATTCCTGATATTATCCAAGCCATGTTCCAGTCATGGACTTAAAGGTTGTACATTTTTGAGCACATTAGGATGTTGAAGGTTGGGTCAGTAGCTCACTCGGTAAAACCAGATTGTCTGCAGAACTGCAGCTGGTCATAACATTGGTACATAAGATACTTTAAAGGGTCTTCCTTTAGTACATTTTATTTTGGTCCAGAAGCTATTTAAACTTTCAGAACCCTATGTACCAATTTTATGTTTTGGTTTTCTTCAAGGCCTCCAAGGTTGGTAGGAGAAAGTGAGGACTGCAGATGCTGGAAATCAGATGTGTGAGTGTGGTACTGGAAAGACTCAGCAAGTCAGGCAGCATCCGAAGAGCAAGAGAAGCAACGTTTCGGGCATAAGCCCCTTATCAGGAAGTGCTTATGCCCGAAATGCCGACTCTCCTGCCCCTCAGATACTGTCTGACATGTAGTGCTTTTCTAGCGCCATACCTTTTGACTCCAATATTGGTACCAGATTGTTGACACAAGGAATGTTTTGATATGATGTATTCAGAGGAATAACATCAGGCTTTCCATCTCTGCTCACCTCTGCCTGCCACTTCCTGCACGGGTAGCATCCTTCCCTTTCGTGGATGATGATGGAGGTTATAGTTCCCTTTGTTGAGACATTCATTCACAGTGTTAATAGATCAGTGAACAGGCTAGGAATGTCTGCTCTTTGGTGAAAGAGATAAAAACCTTGTGTTATAAGAACACCAAAGGCTGCCATTCAGTTAATGGTAATTGCCCCTGCATATATGCAAGATATATGCATGATAACAAATGATTGCGCTCTAATACAAACGGAAGATAAAACAACAGGAAGTGGTCTCTCAACTACTTTAAATTTGGAAGTCTGAAACAGCGGCTGGGGGTCCAGAAGGAACTGCTCTCAGCAATAAAGGGGAAACTAGGAGTTGGTGATGGGGGTTGGGGTTGGTGTAGTGATGAGAGGGGGAGGAATGTGGGTGGAAGGGTAATTTTTGGGGTTGTGGGGGGAAGGTAATCATGGTAAGGGCATGCAATGAAAGAGAGCTCTGGACTCTGATGGAACACTCCTGCTCTTTCCAGCTCAAAAAGAGCGACAGCATTTTTAAACAATCCTCTTCACTGGGCCTCTGTTGGTCTTGTCCACTCCTCTTGCCTGTTCCCAGCTCCCCCTGTCATTTGCAATTTGATTCAAATGTTGTCAGATTCAATTGCAAATTTAACCAAGGGCCCTATAATTGGTAAGAATGAGATTCACTAAGCCTCCAGATCCATATACACTCTTGATGACTGGATAGAAAAGATAACTATTTGAGTTTCAGTAGACCAGCATTACCCATACTTAAGATATGGAATTACAGATTTGTGTATATTTCTATCTCTACTTGTTTCTCCTTTCTATTTCTTTTCAGTTACTTTATATTTTAAAATAGCAAATTAAAAACTTCATAGTTTTAAAGGAAAAAATTTCACTATACACAGTATCTGATCGATTTGGAAGGATTCTGTTGAAATTTGTCACACAGATTGTGATGATGTGTAACTTTTGCATCTGTTATAATAAGTAGGGAAAGAACTTTGTTGATCCTTTTCAACTCCTGCCAAATAACTTTTTTTTGACTGACTTGTAACTTTCAGAATTAAAGTCTTTGAACATGAAGATGGGTTTGACAGATAATGCTGATACTTTCTTTACAAATGATAAAGTAACAGTTCAGTTCAACTCCAAATTTTCATTAAAGAAACATTTCTTTTTATTATATTAAAGGGTTTTGTCCTAGCTAGAAGCTTTGAAGAGAAATCCCAAAGAAATTGCATTATCTTCTAAATTTCCATGTTTCTTTTAAAAATTAACAATGCTGCCTGACTCTTAACAATGCCTAATCACATGATCATATTTCTGGAAGCTTTGGAATCCTTTGCTTTGTAAATAGTTTCCAGCTAAAACTGATTTAAGGAACTTACAGACAAGTCATCTGTCTCCAAGCCAGCTCTGGACAAAAGGATGGGGGACAAAATCTATTGTGCATGGAAATGTGGTGGAGGCGTGTTCAAGATGCCATTGGATGATTATTTGGCTAGAAATGATGTGCAGGGATATGAGGAAGAGGCAGGAGATTGACATCAGGTACATAAAAACATAAGAACTAGGAGCAGGAGTAGGCCATCTGGCCTTTGAGCCTGCTCCCCCATTCAATAAGATCATGGTTGAGCTTTTTGCAGACTCAGCACCACTTACCCACACGCTCACCATAACCCTACATTCCGTTACTGTTCAAAAATCTATCCTTGCCTTAAAATTATACAACTAAGTAGTTTCAACTGCTTCACTGGGCAGGGAATTGCACAGATTCACAACCCTATGCGAGAGCAACGTCTTCCTCAACTCATTCCTAAACCTGCTCTCCCTTATTTTGAGGCTATGTCCCCTCGTTCAAATTCACCCACTAGTGGAAACAACCTCTCTGCTTTTATCTTACCTATTCCCTTCACAATTTTATATGTTTGTATAAGATCCCTCCTCACTCTTCTAAATTCCAATGAGTATAGTCCCAATGTACTCAATCTCTCCTATAAGCCAACCCTCTCAATTCTGGGATCTAATAAAACTGGTATAGGAACGATGGGATGAATAGCTTCTTTCCATGCTATAACAATTCCGTGATCCTATTAAAATAGGTGCTAACACTTTGACAATCCTCTGATGGGGGAGTTAAAATGACAATTTTAGCACCTGAAACGCTTGTTTTGTCATATGACTAAAATCTGAGCTTGTTGAGTTATTGAATTATATAAGTCTGGAATTCTAAGTCAGTTGCTGCTTGACCTTTAGAGGGAATGCAGGACTCCAGGCTGATTTGGTAGCCTACTTCAGACCTACCATTTCTGTTTCCAAGTTGCTGGCTTGAAAGAAGTCAACTGTTTGTCAGTAAGAAGGAAAACTACTGAACCTAATCAACGATGGACACTATTATTGGACACTGACCTCCTCGAAGTTAGAATGCACATGAACTGATTTTGAATACAACTTAGATTTAACAAAACTCTAATTTATAACCTGTCTCCTCTCCTGGCCTGTTTTCTTTGATTTCCTGAGTGCTTCTTTGCATGAATAGAGTAATGAAGCAATTCCCCTGAATTTTGAATGCTTTGTTAATAAACCCTTTCTTTGACTTAATCTTAAAGTTTTTTTTAATATTGGTTTATTTCAAGAATTGGAATTCAAAACCAAGGTTTGGGAAAGACCCTTTGGAATACATCAGTAAGGGTCAGAAGTAAAAAGAGAAAGGGGTAAATCAAACTGTACCATTCTGTCTATGGCCTAAGACATGAAACGCAATCATAATTTAGTTTCACCATGTTGCTTCTTTGTCCATGACATATTGCACTTTTTCAGACATTGTTGAACAAATTAGCCTGGAGATTGTAACTATTAATACTGGAAGAACTCAGATTACTAGATGGAATTGATGCTAATCATTGCATTGTAACTTTCTTTTTCCTAACTGGCTTTTATCTCCTTCCACGCTGCATTGAATAGAAATGGAAGGTGACAGTGACTGATATATGAATGTCTGTGATCTTGACATTAATGTTATTGTGCTCACAAAATTTGTCACAATACTTATTAATTAATAGACACGCCTTTTGCATCTGTCAGTCTGTTCCATATTATTTCCAAACCGTGACAGACAGCTTGATGAATTCAAGTGGCTTCCAAGAAACTGAAAGCCATGGAGCAGACATTGTGAAATTGATTCACCTTAGACCATTTACTGTTTTTTTTTCCATCAAAGTATGCAGTATCACTTTCTATGGTAGACAACCTGAGACTAGTTTAAAAAAATTACAAGTAAGCAACTTACCCTGAATTTAGGGTGCTATGCCAGAAAATCACAGCGATGGGAAATGGACATCTTGAATCAGAATTAGATTGGATTGCCCCGAAACCAAAGATTGTGATGTACCATAATGCTGTGACCATTGAAAACACTATGCATGCTGCAAGCGAAGTAAAATTGTAGTGGCATATAGCCAGTGCAGCTGAACAGGCAGTCCATGTTTGTGTGAAGGTTGAACAGGACTGTCCATTCACTTTGCACGAGGAAGCCCACGTTTCACTTGTCAGTCTTCACTTTTAGGAGCCAGTCAGCAAATTTCTAAAAGATAAAGTTCAGCATACAATTAACATGAGTTTCAGGGCAAAACCAGTTGTAAAGCAAAAGATTAAATAAATGATGAATGAAAATGACCACTAATAGGTGCCAAGAAGCAAAATTAATAAATAAAACTATATTTCTTTTGCCTTTTTGATTAAGAAACAGCTAGAGAGAGATCGACTGGGACCCAAGTGCTGATCACCAGGATAGTAGTTGGCTTCAACTATTGTTGTATTTGTCTCTGGTGGTTCGCATTTCTTGCTGCCCTTGTGTAAGTTCATACAAAAATAGGGTTGGAGTGGGTGCTTTTCTCCTCTCGTAACCTACTTTATAGATTGTTTTTTGACAAGGGAGAAAAGGAAGGGATGTGTATATGTGACTCATTTTAAGTCTTCGGGTTCAGCCCACATGTCTTCCACATGTGTGTACGTTCTGTTCACTGGTGTACTCTGTTTCATTTACTTCTGCCATTCAGCAATCACTACATATACACACTCTCACTCACTCACACACACTTCCACCACTCATTCACTCATTGTCCCTGCGTCAGTCTCTCAATTTCTGACTCTCAATCTCCTGCACTTTCACACTCTGCCTTGCTCTCACACTCTCTCCTTCACTCACACTCTCTCCATCATTCTCAGACTCCCCTTGCCCCACACACTACCTCCTGCAATTTCATTCACTGATCCTCTCTTCCTCACTGTCAAAATCACTCATTTTCTCTCACATTCACTCACTCATTCACTCTCTTTCTTATTCTCACGCCATCATGGACTCCATCTCCTGAGCTTACAAACATAAGAATCAGGAGCAGGACCGGTCATTCAGCCCCTCGAGCCTTCTCCATTGTTCAATAAAACCATGACTGATCTGACTGGAGGCTCAAACCCACATTCCTGCTGACTGCTGAGAACCTTTCACCCCTTTGTTTAATAAGAATCTACCCAGCTCTGCTTTAAAAATATTCAAGCACTCTGCTTCCACTATCTTCTCAGGGAGAGAGTTCAAAAGACTCTGAAAGAAAAAAGAAATCTGTCTCTGTTTTAAATTAGTGATACTTGATACTTAAATATTGACTCCTAGTTCCAGATTCTCCTGTAAGAGGAAAGTCCTCCCCACACCTCCCTACACAAGACCCTGAAGGTCACTGTCACTGATTTCCTTGTCCTTGCACTCACGCACACACTCACTCAGACGCACTCAGCCTCACTGACTCACTCTCTCACTCATTCACTGACTCACTTAGTCTCACTCACTCACACACTATTCCACTAGGCCCAGACACTCCACACTTCCATCTGGACTTCCTCCTTTAGACAGCCAGCACCTGCATGAGTATAGTTCCTCATCTCCCTCAAACTTCCTCCTGACAACGCGTTTGTTTCCCTCACACCCACTTGGAAACCAGAAGCACCTTTCCCTTACACCTGCAGGCATCCTATCCTTTTCAGTCTCTCCTCTATGGTATTCCACCCACAGATTCATACTTAACTCCCATCGCACATACTTAGCACTGCTGGAATCTCTCATGTACATCATAGAACTTGCACATGTTATCGATTAGTCATCTGTGGAAGGCACATTGTATTGCACTCACTGGGCTGAGGTTTCTCAAAGCTGTGTGGATCTGACATGCTGAAAGCCAGGAACAGCAACACTTGAGACAATTGTGAAACTCGCATTGGCGTTTTCATTAGTCCTGCAACTAAATAGTTGTTTGTGGTGCTCTTACCCCTTTAATGGACAAGGATCCACCTCCAAAATCTGACAGTTATTTGGAGGGCTGAGAGCTCAGCAATGCCAGTGGGAGCATTGGTGGGTAGTGGGTTTGCTAGGGATGTTATCATTGCTACCATGGGGCACTTGGTGGACCATTGAATGGTCAGTTAGGAGGATTCCCTTTCCAAGGCCACAGCAGGTTCACCAGGTAGACTCTTTATGATGAAGTAACCATCAACATCTACAATGACAACTGTAGCAGAAAGGGACTTTTAGTAAGTCACTTGATTTGCTCAATTGCCTTTTATTTCTGGTGTTTTTAATGGGATGTGAACATCTCAGGCTAAGCCAGCATTAGTGCTGATGCCATACAGCCCTTAAAGAGGTGGTCTACTTTCCTGAACCACTGCAGTTACACTCATTGTATAAACAAGGGAGTTGTAGGATTCTGATCTCGTGACAATGAAGAATCAACAATATAACTCTACATTTGGATGGCTTGTGACTTGGAGGAAACAGCTGGTTGTGTTACTGCTGCCCTTGTGCTAGGTGTTAGAGGTTTGAAAGGTGTTGCAGAAGATTCAGAAAGTTGCATCTTTTAGATGGTACACACTGTTGTCACTGTGTGTCAGTGATGAAGGAAGTGAACATTTAGAGTGGTGATTGGGGTGTTTTTTTAGTTAAGCTGCTTTATCCTGAATCATGTCATGTTATTGGAGCGACATCACTCAGGCCAGTGGAGACCATTCCATCACACTCCTAAGTTGTACATTGTCAATTAGGCAGTCTGGAGATAAATTATTTGCCACAGAGTTTTCAGCCTCTGCCTTGCTATTGTTGCCTTTGTATTTTTATGTCTGATCCCAGTTAAGTTTTTGTTCAGTGGCAATCCTAGAGATTTGGCAATGCTAAATCTAAAAGAGATGTTTCGAATCTTCCATTAGAGATAGTTATTTGTGGCACTTGTGTAGCATGAATATGATGTCCATGAATTTTCAAAGACATTTGGTCAAGTGTCATTTAATAAGCTGATGAGTTATAAAAGTTGAAGGTTATAAAACAAATGGGACAGTAGCAGAACAGATGTGAGATTGGTAACTGTTAGGAAAAAACAGTATTAAACAATTGTTTTTCAGGCTGGAGGAAGGCTTATGTTGTGGTTTCTTAAGGTTTGGAGTGAGGACCTTGCTTTCCTTGACACACATAAATGACCTAGAATTGTGTCTAAAAAACCTGGAAATATTGTGAACTGCAAGGAAGGTAGTATTAATCTTCAAAAGGTTGGAGACGAGTGTTGGAATAGATGGGCAAGTCAGATGCAATTTATTGCAGAGAAATGTGATGCAATTCATTCTGATGAGAAGTATGCAAAGAGGTAAAATAGAGGCTACAATTCTATGGAGGGTGGAGAAGCCAAAGAATCTGGGTGTATGTGTACAAGTCATTGAAAATAGCTAGACAGTTTGAAAGTGCAGCTAACTAAGTATACCAGATTGTGGGAGTTATAAATAGCAGAATATGGTACAAAATCCATGAAGTTATGATCAACGTGCATAAAGAACTAGTTCAAAGTTGACTTCAGTATTTCATTCAGTTCTGGGCACAAAACTTTATGAAGGCTGTGTAGAGAAGGTACAGAAATGATTTGCAAGTATGGTTCCAGGGTGAGGATCCATGTGAATAGGTGGGAAAAACTTGAGACTGTTCTCTTTGGAGATGAGAAGGTTGGCAGAAGATGTAATAGAAATGTTTGAATCATGAGAGATCTGGACAGAGTGGATAGAGAGAAATTGTTACCATTGATGGAAGAGTCAAATACGAGAAACTAACTTGAAGTGATTGGCAAGGGAAGCAATGCTGACATGTGGAAAACCTTTCCTCTCGAGAGTGGTTAGGATCAAGAATGTATCATCCATCAATATGCTGGAGTCAGAATCAAACATTGCTTTCTAAAGAAATATCGTGTCCCACTCAGAGATGCCAGTCTTCAGGCAATTCAATTCACTCCACGTGATATTAAAGATCCACAGAAGGCACTGAATATAGCCAGGGCTATGGCTACTGACAACATCTTGGCAGCAGGAGTGAAGACGGGTGTGACAGAACTACCTGCGTCCATCACCAAGTCATTCTGGTACAGACCCAATGCAGACATATACAAGGTAATAAGGAAACATGCACAGGTATGTCCCCTCCATAAAAAAAAGCTAAATCCAATCCAGCCAATTACAGTCCCAACGGTCTACTCCCAATTATCAGTGATGTGATGGAAGGTGTCATTTGGATAGATGAATTACCTGAGGAGAAAACATTTGTAGTGGTATGTGTAAAAGAAAGAAACTATCCAAGGTGAGTTGCTGTTGCAAAAAGCAAGTATAGACACTGATGCACTTTGTGATTTTCTATATGTTAGCACATATGTATTATACACCACAAAGAGATGGGTTCTTCTTGAGACAGATGTCTTGAAGTTTATTAACAACACTATTTAAATGACTACAATATCAAAGATTTGTACCCATAGTCTGCATTCTGTACTTACTGATGGTACTGCACATTTCATACACCTAGCTGATTGGCTGAACACATTCCATTGTCTCATGATAGAGAGTGAATGACTGTAAGGGAGGTTGTACCTTTATATCAGAATGTCACATGTTGTGCTATCATGCAGCTATCTTAAAGGTCCAGCCTGTTTACCAAGGCCATAACACAACAGCTGGAATAGTCTTTTTAAATGTAGTTTGGCCATTCTGGATTAAGTTCATTTTTAATGAAGTATGCAGGACAGCATGTCAGAAGAAGCATCAGACATACCAAAAATTGAGATTCAGACATGGTGAAGTTAGAACACAAGATGACAAGCATGCTCCAGATCACACAGAGCAAGTGATAGACAGAGCAAAATCATTCCAAAAGCAACAAATCAAATCCAAACTCTGCAGTTTGGATTCCATGGACAAACGAGCCACTAACTGGAGGAGGAGGATCCACAATTATCCCCTTCATTCTGGATGGGGCAGCTCAACAAACATTGCAAAAAGCGGGCCAAAGCATTGGTAATCATCTTCAGCTAGAGGTGCTCAGAGAATGAGTGTCCTACTCCTGAAGTTCCCAACATCACAAATGCCAGTCTTCAGCCAATTCAATTTCCTGCCCCAAATTAAATCTGAGTAATCTAGTTCCAAAAAGACCTCAGCTCAATTCTTTGCATTTTCAGACAGACTTTGATGACTGCAGTATATTTATGTACTTATACCTATAATCTAATGTGTATCTCTTTCATGGACTATGATAGGAGCATGTCATTAATTCATTTTTCAATTTACCTATCTGTTGCCTTCAATAATTCAAACTGTTGAAACCGCAGAAGGTACTGGATATAGCCAGGGTTATGGTCACTGACAACATCCTGGCAGCAGTACTGAAGACTTGTGTCACAGAACTACCTGTGTTCATCACCAAGTTGTTCTGGTACAGATCCAAAACAGACATCTATTTTTTTTTTTTTTTTTTTTACAAAATGATCCAATCTCCAAAGGGAAGGAAACACTCAAGTGGCCAGTCACAACTCCAGGGTGTCGCAAGGTAATATGGAAATATGCACAGGTGTGTCTTGTCCACAAAAAGCATGTTAAATCCAATCCAGCCAATTACAGTCCCATTGGTCAATTATCAGTGAAGTGATGGAAGATGTCATTGTTAGTGCTATCAATTAGCACTTACATGCAATATTTTGTTCAGTTGTGCTTACTTTAGGTACCGCAAGGGCTACTCAACTCTTAAACCCATTACAGACTCGGTCCAAACATAAAAGAGTCATTTTCAAGAGGTGAGTTAAGAATCACTAGCCTTGGCATTGGCACCAGAAATTGACTAAATAAGAACGTCAAGTAACCTGGCAAAATAGAATAAACTAGAAATGCAAAAAAAGCGTAATGTTTCATCGTTTTATTTTGTTCATTTTCTCTTATTTTACAGTACAGCTTTTAACAAAATCCTAAATCGCTGTATATTGAAAAATTTTTGTTTTAAACATTCATATTGATTTTTTCTTCAGATTTGTGAAACACTACTTTAAAAAAATAAGTGATACATTTAAAACAAACCAAAGCAAAACTATCACCATTGTCTTCCCCTTTGTTCAGAATATAAACATTACTTTAACGTCTTATAAAAATTATATACATCACTAGATATCCCTGTATTTACATACCAATGTTTCTTAGGGCACTTGATAGAAAACTAACGTATAATTAAAAACGTTATGAGCCACAAGTTTAGTGTAAACTTTCCATCCAATAGTATACAACCCCACACTGAATCTCCCATCAAAGTTAATTCTGCTGCAAGCTTCTTGTGCAACTTTGAAATTAATGTAAATTCAGTTAACCGATTATTTTTTAATTAAGTATCTACAGAATCAAGCTTTTTAAAATATCTTTTGGTAGTTTAGGGTATTATTAATCCCCTATTCTCTTTCACGGTGTTAGATCATCTTATCCATGCTACCTCCTTGATTGTCAGCCAGAATGGTCCAAGGTGAGGACAATAATCACTGCTATCAATCTTGTTAATATTGCATTTAAAATTTTAACTGAATCACTTTCTCCCCAAGATTCAATCAAATTGGTAAAATTCACTTCAGAGAATTTGTGGATGTCATTGTTAAGAACTGATCCAATTCTCTCCCTTTCTTTCCTGAAAATGATAACCCGCATTGGGATGTTGGATAGTTGTGAACCTCTCCAATAAATGAGGGCTGGGACTAATGGTCGAATGCATCATTACCCAAACAGGCAATTTCTAGAACATATTACTTTCTTATGATTATAATATGGCTGAGATTTCTTTCCTCTTTTGCAGCCAAACATAGCAAATATCCAGATTGATAATTGTTGACCAAACATCAAGCCTGACCTTCCTGAGCTGCTTCCTCACTGGAGCTGGCAAGATCTCTGACACCCCTCCAAATTAAATCTGAATAACCTAGTTCCTGAGAGGCCTCAGTTCAAGTCTTTGCATTTTCAGATAGACTTTGATGACTCCAGTGTATTCGTACACTTATACCCATAATTTAATATGTATATCTTTCATGGACTGAGATTGCAGCATGTCATTAATTCATTTTTCAATTTACTTATCTGTTGTCTTCAGTACTTATACAAATTGTTCAAAAATAATAAAGATTTTATGATTCCTTTCACTAATTTTGGAAACTGTCTTGCAATGAATTGCTGAGACATAAGTTTAAACATTTATCAGCAACATAAAGAAGAGTATCCATTATCACCATGTTAAGTAATACTAAGATTATATATGGAAATGTATTTAACATTGTTGGTTACTAAGTTCAATTTATTCATAAAACTTCACAGTCACTAGTGCTTATGGAAACTAGCTGAATTAGTACATTGGGATTTTAAAAACAAGGTCAGATCAACCTTAATCCAAATCAGGTGATGAAAGTTATTTTAAATAGATAATCTTAAAAATAACGAGCAGTAATGCTTATGCTCACCAGTTACAACAGTTGGGATAACCAATGACAATTGTTGATTATAACATTTTTTCTACTGTGCATTATATCCAGAACTTTCTAAAAATGAATCATCTTCACAATGGTGATTACCAAAAACATGTCTTTAAGCAAATTGTTTACAGTCAAATGCCTTTCATCAATGAAATTAATATTTAGCAATTTATATACATCAGGATAATAACAAGAGTAATGGCATATTTCAAGCTGGAACTCTTGGCACAGGATACTGAGGTTATGTTCACTTCAATTTAATTCAAGAGTTAAATTGCAAATTTCTTTTCCCTTTTTCTTAGCTTTAATTATAATTGCTTCACAATAGCTGATCATTGTAAGAGAGCTACATTTAATTTGTTTTAACTAAAAAATGAGTATGGAATTTTAGGATGCACAAGAAAGTCTGGATGATACATACTGCTGTTCAAATCTCTTGACTGAATGCACAGTTGAAATGGGAAGCATTCCTAAATCAACTTATGCTGCAGTTCAGGATTTTACTATGTTAGGCATTATTCATGCTGCAGGCTAACATGAATTGCTTTTCTTTTGAACTTGTTAGTTGCATCTGATTCTACCTACTTTCTCAAAAGCTTGAAATCATTGTTTTGTCCAATATAACGGGAGAAATGATTGTGAATGATGTCATAATAGGAATGTTTAATACATATATGCTAAATGTATTAATGCATAAAAGTAAATTCAGCAATACTGTGCTCCTTGAGATAGAAGTACAGGCCAAATACAGTATATTACTACAACTCTGCAGTGCTGATTCTCAAAATGATGCTACCATCAATTGAGACTGATTTTCGAGGGAGAGCAGGATGGCTGACCAAACTCTGTTATATGTTCATATCAGATTTCTCTCTTCACCAGGTGCTAGCTTATTTAAAATAAACAAGATAACCTTCTGTTTACTAATATGGAGAACAATAAGATCAAAATGTTGTTTGTATAATTAGACTGCTTTCAGTCACTTTCAAGCTATCACGTTGAACTAGGTGCTGTCTTGTTCTTTAATTTAAAAAAATGATTTAAGTACTGGTGTTAATTACATTCCAAGTTTATTATTTGTAGAATGAATATCTGAGTATTGCTGATGATTAATTTATTTTCTTAACATGCTAATGGTTTCTAGACAATCTTTCAGGCGTAGAAGGCTTTTTTTCAGGAAATAAAAAATAAATAATACAAAATTATTTTTTTTTTTGCAAATTAGAAGCTTTGTATAATTGATTTCCAGGTAACCAACTGTTTTTTTTTCTCAACAATATATCCTCTCAAAAACTATTTCTCTTCTGTTGATGTGTTTGTATGTAAGTATGTGTGTGTGGGAATAGTGGCAGTACTTTGTTCATTTGTACATTTTCAAAATCAGTCACACTCGTTGTCTGGGCAACAGGTTTTCACCTAGTTCTGGTGTCTCTTCATGTGGAGCGCCAAATGATCTGAACGTGAAAAGCAGCGGCCGCAGGCAATGCATTTGAAGGGTTTTGCTCCTGTGTGCTTTCTGTAGTGTCTTGTGAGTTCATCAGAACGGGCAAAGCGCCAATCACAAGCATCCCATGTACATTTGTATGGCTTCTCACCTGTAATTGAAACAAATGGATATGAATAGAGTGACTCTCGCACAGTCAAGGATAGTTCAAAATACAAAGATCTCCAGAGAACCATTTAGCTAAACTGTAATTACTAAGTGAATTTCTCATGACACTTGTACACAGACTGGTATACCTAACTGTTTGTAACTGACTAAATGTAGACAAAATCAGAATCCTGCCTGATGATCCTGCTGATTGACTGAACCTAATTTGAAAATCTAATAATGAAATGTGCATCCTGCCTATGCTCTTCCTGGCTCTATAATTAGTTAACACTTTTTGGTCAGACTTCAATTATTGCTGGTTCAGCTGCTTGCTGCCTGATACCAATGGGTGGAACATACATATCTCAACTGCTTGTTACCCCAACATTTTCTTTAGTCCCCATGTCTTTTTCAGGTTGGAAAGATGTAAATGGTGGAGTGCCACAAGGATCAGTCCTAGGGCCTCAATTATTTGTTATCTATATTAATGACTTGGAGGAGGGGGCAGTCTGTAAGTTATCCAAATTTTCTGATGACACAAAAAGAGTTAGAGGGTATGTTGTGATAAGGATACAAATAATTTATAAGGGGATATTGTTAAGTTGAGTCAGTAAGTGAGCAAAAACTTGGTAGATGGAGTTTGATGTAGGAAAGCGTGAGCTTATGCACTTTGTCAGCAGAAGCAAAAGACAGACATTTAAATGGACAGAAACTTCAAGAAAGTGCAGAGCAGAGAGAGGAGCTGTTTGGATGGTCAGTGCAGATTTGATAGGCCATATGACCTCTTTCTGCACTGATTCTATGTTGAGAAGATATTTCCACTAATGGGGGAATTTCAAACTAAGGAACATAGTTTCAGAGTACGGGGACACTCATTTAAAACTGAAAGGGTACGGATATTTTTTCCCCTGGAGAGGAGTGAATGTCTGGAATTCTTGACACCAGGGTGTTGTGGAGGCTAGATTAATTTGGAGAGACCGTAAATAGTTTTTTGAAATATCAAAGAGTTGATGAACTGGTACGAGAAAGGTGTTGAGGCCTGGGGCAGATCAGTCATGATCTTGTCGAGCAGTGGGATAGGTTTGATGGGCCAAATGGCCTACTCCTGCTCCTATTTCTTATGTTTGTATTGAGTCATAGGAATCTCATTACAATATTAAAATTTAGGTTCCTGTCTGAAAGAGATAGTTGCTTAGACAATTCAGGAAGAGGTCCTAAGGAACATGGGAAAGTACAGGAATGGGATAGTAAGTATATCTCTGCAATTTTTCACTTTGTAATATCCAGTTTCCACCAAGCAGTGGAGTTAAAACTGGTGCTGCAATTATATAATAAAACACTCTTTTTCTCTTTTAAAAGACATATTTAGAAATAGCTGAGATTTTCAACTTGTTTATTTTTGTAATCAAATAGCTAATATAACACCTCAAGGATCAGTATTGTAACAGGTCACGTGGAGATGGAGTCAAGGGTAAGTTCAGGTGATATGCCAGCAGCAGGAAGACTGACAAATTATTGAACCATTTAAGTCCTGAGTGTAACCAAAGTTAGTAGTGGCTGATGGATTAAACACGATTTACACGGCTTTCTCATTTCTCACAAAGTCCACCTAGTTCCCTCTGAAAAATGTGGCGTTGGGAAAACCACAACCCTGCCCTACTCTCTGCCTCCCCCCTCCAACACATCATCAGTCATCTATCCTTGGGGTCCAGCACTGATCTTGGGACTGGGCCTCAATGTATTATAGCAGTGACCATTACTCCCAGTGGTGTTACTGGTGATAGAGAGCTAATGGTCTCTGACTAGCTAGCAACTCTCACGATGGGATTTCTGACCTACTGGGGGTCTCTTTGTAAGAACAGTCAGATACAGTCTGACATGCTTGACAAGGTGCTTAATTGCCTTGGATCTCCCCATTGGAAGTGCCATGGATTTTCCATCAATCTCCAACTGGTCGAGGTGAACTCCTGTCTCTGGAACAAAATTTGGCCTGGTTCTTAACTTTTTCAATAAGAGAACAAATGATTGATCCTAATTCTTATCACCAGAAAAGCACAAGCCAACATTTGTGTCTCGTCAGCAAGTGCTGGCAGCATATCTGACATGTATAGCTAGTCTGATCCTGTCTTTCTCTAATATCTACCTGTATGTGCTGCTGCTAGGAGTGTAGTGATAGACATGAGATGCCTAGCCAAATATTTCCTTTCTCCAACCAAATGCTGTTGAAAACAAATAAAGGTTTTAACATTTCCTAGGCTGAGATCAATTAAGTTAGCAACGTCAATGAATGTGGAATCTACTGTTCAGTACAAACAGAGTCATTTCTTCAAAGCCACTGGGGCCTACAAAAAAAAGGTATAACTTGAGGGAAGGATTTGCATTCAAATGTTGTTTGTCCTGTATGAGAACAGAGTCTAGCTATTCCATTGCATGAATTGACAGGCATAATTCATGCATCTTTAAAAGCAATCAAATTTCACGGCTATGCCATGGCCTAATGTCAGTTGACTGACGTCAAATGAGAATGTATGAAACAGTGTAAGTCCAGAGCTAGTTTATATTTCTGATAATGCAACAATGCTTGCACAGTGTTGCCAGGTATGTTTCCTGACAGGAAAATTATAATAAAGTGCATTTAATTATGTGGATGAAAATAATAGGGTTTTTGAGGTTTCATGTAATAATAAAACTGTAATATATACACAGTTTAAGATTAACAAGTGAGGTGAAAGCAGGATAATTTAGTGCACATACTGACAGAAAATCATTGTCAATGGCAGAATAAAAGATGCCAGATTTATCAGTGACCTACTGGATGTATGCGTTCTGCTATCCAGACACTAGAAGACCTTTAGTTTAAATCGTGGTATGTGCAGCTACTCCTAGAGCCATATCGAATCTAGCATCACCAAGAATGAAATTTTCTAAGTCTGGAGTTGGAATGGAATCAATGAGACCTGCTGACCTCTGATTGGCTGGCAACTCTTAATGGTGTGACTTTCGCCCCTGGGGATTTGATTTTAATGAAAGACGGTACAGAACAACCTCGGTTATCCGAATGAGACGGGCGAGAAGTATTTTGTTCAGATAACTGATTGTTCAGATAACCAATTGTTCAGATAACAGACAACGTTTTTATGGGACCTTGAGATCTTGTTCGGATAATCTGAAATTCAGATAATTGCCATTTGGACAACCGAGGTTGTTCTGAATTCTGAACAGCCTGAATAGAGAAAGATTGGACTGGCAGACCTAGTCCTCAGGTGTTAGCTCAATGTCTCAGCATCTTTTGAATAAGGAAACAAGACATTTGCCAAAACCAGAAGATTCTACCATAGATGTCAATGGTGTAGCTGTTTTGCCTGAATCAGAGGATGTTGGTTCAAGTCCCACTCCAACATAAAGTGCAGGCTGAGACGGATGGAGTGCTTCGACTTTCAGGAGTGGTCATCCTTCAGTTTACCCATTAAGCTAAGGCTATGTTAGTTCTCTTTGAGGAATGTAAAGGATTTCATGGAGCTGTTTCATAGAAGAGGAGAGCAATTTTCCCTTTTATAAATCGGTCAATCAACACCATTAAAATAGTATTCAGGTCATTAACACAATGCTACCTGTGACATGTGATTGTGTGCAACATGGATAATATATTTCCACAAAAAACCAGGGATCAGAAGATTGGGTTAGTTAATTAGCTGGAAACACTTTAAGACCTCAGAGGTTATGAACAACACTACAGAAATGAAAGTCTTTATTTTTAGGTGGGTGCTTACAACAGTGAACAGGCCAAAAATAAAACAAAACAACATAAGTATTGAGTTAAATGTAACAATCACCCTTGGACACTAAAGTTACAGCAAAATCTTAGAATCACAGAATGGGGCATCACGGTGGCTCAGTGGTTAGCATTGCTGCCTCACAGCACCAGGGACCCACGTTCGATTCCGTGTCTTGTTGGGCCGGAGGGTCTGTTTCCACACTGTAGAGATTCTATATGTCTAGAAGGTGGTCATTCATCCTATTATGCCCATGCTGGCCCTCTGTAACTCAGCTAGTCCAACTACCCTGAAACTTTCACACCCACTGCTGTTTAGGTGCTTATCCAATTCCTTTCAGAAATTGAATGCATTTCCATCATACTCCGTGTAATCCAGGTTATAACCATTTATAGAGTTATCAAGTCATACAGCACAGAAACAGACTCTTTGGGCCAACATGTTCATGACGACCATTCATCCCAAACTGGTCTAGTCCTATCTGCCAACATTTGGCCCACATCCTTTCAAACCCTTCCCATTCACATACCCATCCTGATACCTTTTAAATGCTGTAATTGTACCAGCCTCTACCATTTTCCTGGCAGCTCATTTCATACATGCACCATCCTCTTCATGGAAAAAATTACCCCTTAGATCCTTCTTTAAAATCTTTCCCCTCTCATCTTAAACCTATGCCGTCTAGTTTTGGACTTCCCTATCTTAGGAAAAAGACCTTGGCTATTCATCCTATCTATGCCCCTCATGATTTTATAAACCTCTATAAGGTCACCCCTCAGCCTCTGACGTTCCGGAGAAAAAAGTCCCAGCCTATTCTGCCTCTCTCTCTTTTCATTTGCCCACCCTCTTAAATTGGTGTCTTCTAGTTGTCAACTCTTCTGCTGATGGGAATATTTTCTTTATATGTATTTCCTGTCTAGACTCCTTACTATTTTCAGCAACTCTATCAATAATCCTCTTTCTTTCTGTTTTCTGAAGGAAACAATCCCAATTTCTCAAACTTATCTGTATAACTGAATTTGTTCTTCAATGAACAGCCCTTAGAATTTTTTCTGCACCTGTCCAAAGGTTTGATTCACATTCTTCCTAATCATCAGTGGCCAGAATTGGAAATGTTTCTCCAATTGATTCTGAATCAGTATTTTATAAAAGATCAATTCAACTTCTGTACTTTATGCCCAGGGTGTCATATGCCTTGTTAACCAGTTGCTCAACCTGTCCAATTACCTTCAAGGATTTGTGCACAAACCACTACATCACCAACTAGAGCTCTGTTTTTGACCTTCTTAGAATTTTGCACTTTATTATAAATTATGTCTTCTCATTTTCCTGCCAAAATGTATAATTTGTTACTTATTTGCATTAACTTTTATCTTCTACCTCTCCACCCACGCACCAGCCCTCGTGATATTTACCAATATCATTCGTACAGTTCACTGTACTTCTAACTTTAGTGCCATTTTCAAATATTGCTTTTGTGTCCTGTGCACCCAAAGAAAAGTAGTGGCCCTAGTATCAACCTGTGGGGAGTTATACTGTATACCGTTCTCCAATCTGAAAGACAACTGTTCTCCATTACTTTGTTTCCTGTCACTCAACCAATTGGTGTCAGAATTGCCACTGTCATTTTCATTTCATGGGCTTCAATTTTGCTGACAAGTTTATTACCTTTTGAAATCTGTGCACAATACCTTAACTGTATTCACTTCTTATCCCTCTGTTACCTCATCAAAAATGCTCAATCAAGTTGATTAAGCATGACTTGTCTATGAACATTCTGTGCTGGCTTTCCTTCACATTAATCCACACTTGCACACTGTTAATTTGGTACAGTTGGAGCAGACTAGAAAGGCTCTTGTTATGCAGTGGTAGTGTCCTTACCTCTCGACCAAAAGGTCTGGGTTCCAGCCCCATCTGTTTCAGAGATGTTTAATAACATCACTGAACAAGTTGATTCAAAAATATCAACTTGGAGCTGGCTAAAAGAGGACTTTTTTTTTGTTGGAGGTACGTTGCATATAATGTAAATAAAAATTCTAAGTGAATGAAAACTAAGTTCTAAAATTCCATCCCTCACTATGGGCCATTGAAATTTTGACAACTGTAAACAACAAGGAATCAAGGGTTTCACCTGACAAATAAAAACTAGGAAAAAAAATACAACAGTTGAAGACAAAATTCTGTGGAAATAACCACAAAGGTCTGGTTTGTACATCATCAATTTTGAGAAATGAACTATTAGTTGCTATTGGATATGTGGCTTCTTTTGCATCAAATCACAAATCTATTAAGTACTCTGTTCTTGGATTATTTGTATTTATAGAAAACTAGTGTTTGTATCAATGGCTGTGTAGAGAGCTGTATTATTACTTGATTTATTATCATGCTCATGTATGAAAAGAAGGCAGGAAAGGGTTATTGGGGTCATCATTGTGTACAGCCCAGCTGCTGGACAACACAATGTTGTGTACTATCCTCAATCACTAATATTACTAACTCTAGTGGACAAGTTTGATATAGACTTCTCAGATTTTTATCATGGCCATTTACTGTTTAGACAAAATATTTAAAGCATTACTTGGAAAAGGAAAGGATGGCATTATCAATCAGCAATTTTTGAATTTTAAAATGACGTATACTTTTGCATTACCTTGTACACTGTCACTCTCAGAAGTCACATATGTGAACCCTTGGATTTTCAAGTTGGCAAGGCTATTGATCTCTCTTTACATAATTAGATTTTTCTCCATTCATCACATTTTGTTTGCACTTCCTACTAAGCACCAAGAGGTAAAACTTCCTGACAATAGAACAATGGCAAGAAAATCTATCTGGCCGATCTGCCTCTTTGTTAGAAAGACCAACACATAAAGGTCAAATAATGAGCCTCTTTGGAATAAGTTCTGCCCAAGTCAACAGAAACTTTCTAAATAGAAGAAAATGTCAAGGTGAATGGCTTTTTGTACTAGGGTGTGGTCCAAATATTAGCACAGTTTTCAGATAGTAGGAATAATAAAGCTGAATGAAGGAAATTCAGAGGTACTTTGGACCTCAAATATTTGCTGGTTTGTTTTTATAAAAAATGCCCCTTCAACTATTTGCTTTTATTGGAAAATGGTAATCATTTAATGAACACCAAGTTTCAAACAAAACAAAATATTGTGTTTGATAGTAACTCCAAGGCAGAGTCTGAGTTCTCGGGTGAAACATAAAGAGTATAGAAACAATCAATAGCACAATGATTCACTGAGTACAGAGATTGCAGCAAAACACTACCAAGGCTCCATGTTTCTCACCATTGAGCCCCAGAATGAAAAGAGATATAGAAAGGAGCTTGGGATACATCAGGCGAATTTCTACTAAGTGATTGCTGCAGAAAAAAGGGAATGACCAGATCAGGTTTGATTCAAAGGCCCGCATGATGTTCATACTGAAATAACTCCACAGAGACCAATATCCCGGCACCAATTCACCCTTTATTCACTTGTGGAGAGTTCTTGACACTGATCCAGCTTCCTCAGAGTGAACAGAACCTCTGACACTCCTGTTTTTATCTGTCAGCCAGAGATCCCTGATTGGATCAGATTAACAGCCCCAATCAGGGAACTCATATTCTATGTGGGCTACCTGACCTTGGTACAGTCACTTCACATATGCTTTTGCCAGAATCTGAAATCCCACGTACAGCGCACATTCTGCCCATGGATCAATCACTAAACAGGTATCTATTTCTTGGACGAACAAACAGAAGAAAACTCCAAAATAATATCTGCACTTTGGATGTAACAATAGTCATTTTATAATAATATGAATAGCACAGAAATGAACTATTTGATACAACTGGCCCATGCTGGTGTTCATGATTCACAATAGCCTCCTCCCAAGCCTCTTTACATTTTTGGGTACTTGTTTATAACTTATTTTTCTATTTAATCAGTTCCCTTAGAAATTGTCATTCCCATTCACCCCCACTTTGCTCTCATTCACCCACTCTTCTTTTGCCTAAGATTATGAACTCTCCCATATGAAGTGTCCTGGAACAGAAGATGAATCTCATGGACATTGTTTCTATTCAACCAGAAGAAAAGTAAAACTTTCTGTCAATGGTTTGCAACTTCATATTTTCTTCTTTGATCCATGTCTCTAGCAAGTGTCTCTAATCCTCCCTAACTTCTGGGTTTACACACAACACAGACTGCAGTAGATTATCTTGCTATGCTCAACATGTGAAAAAAACACTCAGCCTCTTGCACATCCCTCAATGTTCAATGGACAGACCCCAGGATATTATTCATCCCGGATTGCCGACCTACTTTGAAGAACAGGACTTAGATATGGCTGACCAGACCCCTGACCACTGTGTTTGTTCTCCCCAGTGGACGATACACAATTTCCCTGAGTCTTGTGATAGCCTTATAGAATTGATCATTGCCTCCTCCCTCAATTGCAGTTAGACATATTCCCAACCGTGACCAGCCCAACTAGACAACAGACTGTGTCCGAGCCCCTGAACTGTGTGCAGACTGTGCTTGTGATTGATGGCATCAAGGATCCTCTGACAGACAGTAGCCATTTGACTGGACTGAGACTAGACCCCACCCACTTTCTGACATGGTCATTTGGTTGAATAAACATGTATTGTGTTGCTGCACAAGTAGCTGGGACATGTGGTAGGTGTTAAATTTGCAGTTTGGTCTGCCATATAGCAAGATGGTATCTCACCCTAGATCTTTACTGACAAGCAGACTATCACTGTATCTGTGCAAAAGAACACATCAACATGGCAGCACTGGTAGCCTCTGGTTCTGGCTTAACAGCCAATGTGCTAACAGACAAGGCATGGGTGCTGTGAGCAAGAGCTAAGAGAGCAAGCAAGTAGCCTTGAGATGCGGCCTGGTTCAGTCTGTAAGCTGGGTGCCTGTCTGTGTGTGAAAAATTATCTTGCAGCAACCTTTCAATGTTGGTTGCCAGTGCACCCTAAAATGCAAAACTTTGCTTCATAAGCAGTCTGCAAGTAGTTTCGAGAGGTGCTATGAGGATCATGAGGCAATTGGCTAATGTCAGATGCTAGTGTCCATGGATAAGCAGTCCATGCTGGAAACATGCCCTAAGAGGCTGTTTGGTGCTGAGCAACATGGAGGCATTTCGCAGCCAGTGGCAAGCTGAAGCTGCCAGTCGGTCTGACATCCAGTAGAGAAGTCTCAACGTCTGGCTTGTTCAGGGTGCTTGGTAAGATAGCTGAAAATTAATAAGGCAAGTTATGCTGTTAATAAGGCCTTTAGCAATCTATAATTGGTCTGAATTCGCAACTTGCCACACCTAACAAGAAACCCACCTCAAGTCAGATCCATAAAAGATGCAATAAACTGCTCCTGACAATGTGATGGGAATCAGCAGCTTTTCAAGTAATTCTGCCACAAATTTTGCCATAGCCCACATCATTCAGGCCCCTATAACATTCTGCCATGGGGTTTTCTATCTTCCTGGATGTCTGGGAGTATTTAGGAATGGTAAATGAAGACGCTCCTCCCCTGCCACCCATCCTAACTCCACTCAACTCAAGAGATGTGCTGAGCAATCTAAAAAAGTGGAATAATTTTCAGCCTTTGTTCTTCCTCCATCTACCTGGGGTAGACCTGATTCTCTACATCTCTTGTATGATAGCTATTTATGTCATCTGCAAGCAACGATACTCAATTACTGAAGATCCAATCATTGTAAGGTAAATGCATAACGTTTACATACAGTGGAAAAGCTGTGTTGTAAGACATCATGTGCTGTGCAACTAAATGCCATATGATCAAATTTCATGTCAAGCATATTTCATCTCACCACAATTGGCAACCCTATCAATCAGCAGATCACTATGACAATTGGTATTTCAAAAATTTAGTAACATTGACAGTCTCCCACCAATTTGTCTACTTTTCTAGCTTCTGATGACCATTTGAAACTTGAATCTAATGGACTGGAGTGTGCCAAGGTTTCAAAAATACACTCAAAACACTAATTTGAGAAACAAATGTCGGCAGTGCTTTCCTGTACTCTAGGCTAGAAAGAGCTAAGCAATTAATAACATTTCCTGAAGAAATCCAAGACTTTAAATCCCATAATAAGCCTCTTCTGCAGTAGATCTCCAGCAAAGAAGAATCATTACTTCATGCTGTTCTGTGTTACAGTTGTATTAAAAATCAAATGAAATCAATAGGTTAGCACTAACTCTTAACTGGTGGGTATGCATTCTGGTATATGTTTAAATAGCAGTTTGTTTGTGACTGTCTCAAGGTCATTCTTTGAACTAACCAAATGTAATATATTAAATAATGTTACATTATTAATCTCTATTTCTAGGCAAATAATCATGCAATGCCTTCTGGCATATCTTAAGTGAATTTGTCTCAATTTCCATATTATTTCTGTTTTAAATGAGAAACCCCTTATTTTGAAACAGCATCTCTTGGTACTAGATTCCCTGAACATTAGCATGTCAAACCTTTTGGAATCATCCATGTTTCAATAAGATAGCTACACTGACTTTACTGTCTATGGCATATCGAATCTATGCAATAGAGATAAACCAATTCACATCCTAATACATATTGAATTAACTCCCAGTTATAGATCTGCCAAGAGGGTGGACATTGGAGTTTAGCATGAAACAAATTAGAATTTGTTGTTGAAATGAAATCAGTCTTTAATAATTCATCTACATACTATCAAAGCATGACTAAGGCAACAATTAAGCCACCAGAGATAAGCTTTTCACAGGGACAAGTGCCACAGCAATTTGTGTGGGCCAGCATTGCCCAGCACTTAACTGTTATCAGTTGAAAAATGCAAACACAACCAGATAAGTGGGGTCTGAATGAGGGAAAAATAAACTTTTTTTCTCTGTTTGTTAGACTCACAATCAATTTGCACAGCTTTTCAAACTAATACGAGTGTTAGATATGGACACTTCAAAGCAATTCTCAGTTTTCAAGCAAAGATGAATATTAGCATTTTGATATCAGCAATACATGGATTTGATCAAGTTACCATGTATCCAGCAGCTTCGAATCATCACAATAGCTACTCATGAAGTGAAAGTTCCAAATAATAGTTTATCCTCTGTTTACTAATAGACAACTACATTAGAACCAGGTGGTTTCCAAACAACCTCAGCTGCTGCTGCTATAGAATCCACCCTGTATTTGTTAAGTGAACTGTGCACTTGGTTGAAAATCATAGTGCATGACTTTCACTTTCTGCTTATTAAAGTATGATAGGATCCTTACTTCATGAAAACAAGCAATTCAGCCTAATAAATCCACACTGACTATCCGAAGAGCATCCCATCCAGACTTACACCCCCACCCTATCCCTGTAACCTTGCATTTTCCATGGCTAATCCACCCTCCACATCTGTGGACACTATAGGGAATTTAGCATGGCCAATCCATTTAACCTGCACATCTTTGGATTGTCGGAGGACACTGGAGCAACTGGACGAAAACCACACAGTCATAAGGAGAGTGTGCAAACTTCACACACACAGTTATCCAAGGCTGGAATCGAACCCAGGTTCCTGGTGCTGTGGGGCAGCAGTGCTATCCACTGAGCCACTATGTTGCCCCAATATATTCAATGACTGTGAATAATATATTTCTGATCTGTGTGACTGGGCTTAGTGCTCTGCTAATGTGGCTTGAGAAAACAGTATCTGGCGTTGGCAAAGGGAGTATTCCCATTTTTGCACTGCCTGCAAAAATGACCATCTTAAAAAGCATTAGAGCTGCTTCAGTTATCTCATAGCAGTATCACTGATGTGAGAATTACAAACTACAAAAAGCTATATGAAGTTACCTTTATCTATTACTCACTCAACTATTCTACAATTTTGTCAGAAAGACCCTGCTTTACGATTTATATGCTTGTCTCTTATAGGTAATAAAATTACAGGAGCTGAATGGCCATGGAAAGCATACTTCTATCCATGAAAGATGACGGATACTAAGCAAACAAATTCACTTCAGATGAGGTATCTTCATATTGCACACATACTGATGGCAGAAGAATCAATTCTTGAGAGACAGGTTTTGTCACAAGTGCTGAAAGAAGCTAATAATTGTCACTGTGAGTTGCTGTTTTCAGCATTACCATCTGTGGCCAAGTTGCTGCAGTAACTGGTTAACATGCTGCATGCCAGCACACAAGAGCTGTAATTATTTTCCTCAGTGGTCAACTAGTGACTTTGAGGAGCAATAATCAATATCTAGTGTTTCTGCATTGCTTGAAAACACTTTAAAAGGAAGTCATTGGTTCCCTCTTGGTTATCTGGCTCCAGTGACCTCACCACATGGAAAGGCATTGTGTATAAGGCCAATCTTGAAATTCTGCAATATGGCTGAGGCAACAAAACCATCTCATATGTGTAAACAAATTTAGGAGCTCTGTCTTTGAGGGGACTGCTGCCTTTGTGAGTTTGTTCTGTCAGGAAAAGTATTTTCATTCTCCCTGTATTTTTCCACCTTTACTACCATTTTTCCACCTTTACTACCATTGTTAACACCATGCAAGGATGGGAAAATTCTGCTCTGCTCTAGAATTAACGGATGGTTTGAGTTTGGTCTTATTCAACAATAATAATCAAGATAATGGTGCTAAAAAAATCAATTTCTCAAAATTACCACTTCATTTATAAAGGACAAAGTAGCAGACAGATGTAAATGTGATCAGAACTGAGTTTTCTAGCCTGTGGCTGATTGCCATGAGTTGGGGTTGAACCTGTAGGTTGACTCTCTCCCTTGTAGAAATTATAGACTCGCCTTCCTTTCAGTTCTAACCAGTGACTTTGCTGCATTAGTAGAAGGTTCAGCTCTTATTAAATTCAATGACAACTTATCGGCTCTAAAAAGCCTGCTTATGAGACAATGACTGTTTAATTATAGGGACTAGAAGGCCAAGTTTCACTGAATTAAATTAGAAATGATTATCTTGTTGCTACAGCACTGGTATTGAATTGGCTCATTTCTCTCCAAGAGACAGCCTACAGAGCATAGAAATGACAATAGTGGAAATATTTACAATTTCCTGATTTACTTGGGGAAGTTAAAACTCATAATAGTACGCGTGAACTTCACAAGATGGCCATTCAACCCAATTAAATTAATTATTCAGAGAAATACGTGCAGCACCGCACATGCCCCCACACTCAACTAACTCACATCCCACCCACCCCTCATCACTGTTGTCTCCTACAGTTTCTCAACAATTCCAAGACTTTTGTCTCCAATACTCCATCTCGAAATTTATTCCATGTGTTGATGTCTATGCGATGAAGACTTTCCTGACATCCTAAAATTATCTTCTACTGGCTTGAACCAGTGTATCTTTGTACTATTTCTAAAACTTATTTTAAAATAATAATCACAGGGCACACTCATGGATAGCAACTGCATGCAACTCATCCAGGAATCTTAGCATCCAGCATGTGCCAGCTTCACTGCATCATCATAGTACATTTCGGATCCATTT
This sequence comes from Chiloscyllium punctatum, assembly GCF_047496795.1. NCBI lineage: Eukaryota > Metazoa > Chordata > Chondrichthyes > Orectolobiformes > Hemiscylliidae > Chiloscyllium > Chiloscyllium punctatum. The sequence continues at coordinate 36,079,400 of NC_092763.1, forward strand.
AGAAGATGCTGCAATGTTGGTCTTTGGAGCACACCAGCATTCTCACTGTAATGCAGTTGCATGAACACTTTGTATACAGGGACACGTACCCAACCAATGGATTGGATCAGGTTGTATCTTCTGGGTACTTGCTTGCCCTATCCATCCTCATTCACTTTGAGCTTACTTACATCACCTCTCCTAGCCTTGCCTTTTTGCAGTATGTCCCCTCAAGTCAGAGCTACAATACTTCTGTTTTGCCTTGCCTTTTAGCACAAACACAAAACCTAGGCAGCTTGTTATGGTTGCTAGTAGTCATCAGTCAAGGGGATATACATGTTGCTCTGTGGCACAATGCTTTGTCAATCTGAAACCAGCACCGTGTACCAGCCATATATGGACCAAATGCAGTGTGTGTGCTTCAAGCAAATGGCTGTGTCTCAAAGTCGAATGAGAGCAGTCCTCAGATGGACAAAGGGAGACACACCTCAGGCAGGGGTTTTTGGTACAGTAACTTGGCAACAGTCTCCAGTATCAGTCCAGGGGCTTAGGCTGGTCACAGTCAAAGATTCTTTGCTTGGTGGCGAGAAGACAAATGTTGGGAATCCTATCCCAGTTTTTCTCCAGCTCTTTTTGCCATATTGTGGGTTGTTTTCTCCCAGAATGAGAGAAAAGGAGAGATTGAGTCTGATGAAAGTGGGTGGCACAGCTGTTACTGCTGCTATAGGTTGGGGAAAGGTTATGAGGGTTCGAGTGAATGACAGGGCAACACAGAGGTCGCCCAGGGTTAGTAGTGTGGGGAGTTGGAATGGGTGAGAATGAGTGAGGTATGATGTTGCATGCAACAGTGAGAGTAGTTGAGTATGATCCTTTGTTGGGAAGTGGATTCAGTAGAGTGATAGAGTAAGTATGAGCTAGCAGAGAGAAGATGGTGGCATTACCTGAGTGGAGCAGAGAAGGTTATTGAGCTAGCATCAGATGATTTGCAGGGTTCCATTGGTGTGGTAAGTAGTTAATGCGGTGAGTTTGGGATAATCGCATGAGATGTAAAATATGCTAGGCCTCATGGAGTGATACCCTCCCAAACACTATAAAAAGTACGCAACCAATTTTTGATAAAATTCAGCCTAATGTAGCTATTACTTTATTTTCTTGACTGTATAATTCAATATCCTATTAGTTTTGTTGATTGCTGTTCTTCATTCAGAAGACATATTTAGGTCTTGAATCTGCAAGACTCTATTTCCTTCAACTCAATTTTCTAACAATATCAGCTCCATTTATGGAATATGCATGTCATTGTTTTCCTTTGCCATATATACTACTTTACATTTATCTGCAATGTCATTCCTCACTGATCAGCCAACTTTCATATTCAGTCTCATTCAGACTGTCATTTCTTATTCAGTCTCATTTTCTCGCCTATTCCAGTTTGGTGTATTTTACAATTTGACGACTGCACATTAATTTTCCGAATCGAGATTGTTAATGCAAATTTATATAGTAACGGTCCCAGTAATGAGCCCCAAGGTATCCCATTGAATAGTCAACTTTGCTCCCCTAAACACCCCCACAACCCTTGTACAATTCATCAGATGAATACTTGTTGTTTTCTGCCCTCAGCCAGTTTCTTACTCCTTCCATGGTTTACTCTGAATTCCTGAAAAATTGAGTTTGGTCAATTTTGTTATTTAAGTAGATCTTCATCAGATGTCTTCTGGAAATATACAGGCCCCATGCCCCAGTATTTGCATTGTTCACTTTAGTTATGACTTTACCAAATTTGTTGAAGGTGACAAGGTCTTCCCTTCATAATCCATTCTGAGTAAAGTTAACTAGGTTAGCGCTTTATGGATAATCATCAGGTTTGTTCATCAAGAAATGCTTGGCTTCCTGGCTGGTCCATCCTGTCTGAAGCAGGCAGGAGGTTTGGCTGGATTGAGATTTCAGAAAAATTGAAGGTTTGATATAGTATTGTCAGATATTGAGAGATGCATATCTCTAAACTTTTAAATGTGAAAAACGTTGAAAATGTCTGAAAATATTAAATATTTAAGATTAATTGTAGTCCAATCCTCGAGGATATATTTCCCATTTACATTGAAATGTATTATAAGATAATGCAGGCCTTACACAGGATAATGTAGCACAGAAATTGAATTAAAACCTTAAAATATAGCTTCTAAGTAAAATCATTTAATAGGTTTGATTAAGAGGTAAACTTTTACAATAAAATATTTAGCATGATCTCTATTGTTGTGTCTAAGTTATTAAAACACAGCTGCTCATATTAGTCAAGTTCCCAGGTGGATTTCTATAAGCCATCCACAATCTGGTGTAGCCTGGGTAAAATGTGAAAAACACGTTCAACTATGAATATGAAACTAATCCAGACTTGTTTTGGATTAGCCAGTTCAACTTCACTATACTTTTAACATAAAGATAGAACAAAGCCACACTGTGTTAGGGGCCATCCATAATTATTATCTTTGTCACAAGTACAATGAATACCCTTTACAACTCCTGTCCCGAATCCAAAAAGAGTATTGTAGAAAATTTGAAAATTGATCAGTTTAATGCTTATAATGCTATATACAAAGCAATAACCATCTCTCTCACACAATTTAATGTTCTTATTCAAACACTGACAATTATGGATGACCTCAAACTCACTATGCAAATTCACAGTAAAAGATCATGAGTTTGGACTGAACCTTCAACCTAACACTTCTTGGCAGTAATATATTTTAGTATCAGTTGTAAAAGATCAGGTGAGTTTCATTTTTAATATCTGTTGGGGTTAATTATAAACAATACATAAGCTAATCATGTTTTTTTAAAATCTATTTCTTCACTTAAATATGGAAATGCTTTTATTTTTAGAACTTTTCATATACAGCACAACTAATATTAACTTTAATATGCTCTGTGCATGGGTAGCAAGGGTTTTATCAAATTAGTTGACATTGTGGTGAAAGACTGCAGACAAAAAAATCTCCTCATGATAGTCTATTTTTTTCCCAATATGCTAATTTGAGCATGCATTTCTACTCATTGACCAAATTTTAACCAACAATGCCCATTTATATAGCACCTTGAACATTGTAAAATATCTGAAGTAGCTTCACAAGAGCAATGTAAAATGAATTTTGACAAAGAGCCGCAGAAGTAGATACCAGAACAGATAACTTCAAGCTTGGTTAAGGTAATTGGTTTTCAAGAGTAATAAAAAAAAGTCCATGAACTCCTTACATTTATTGTTGGGATAATAGTGGAGGAGACATGGGAGATGTAAATAACAAGATGGTTTGTAGTAAAGAAGAGAATCCTTGAATTACTGTTGTGTTCCTAGATGATGCTGGAATAGTAGCTTTGGCAAAGGAGAGCAGAATCTGCTCTCGTGATTTAAGTATGCAGCCAGATCAGATAATAAATAGTTGTCAGTTGTTCTCCATTGGTGTTCACATCTGTGTCCCTTGAAGTTAAGGGAGGGCAATATGAGAGTTGTACAGACAGAATGCCCAGGGTGAGAAGAATGTAATGGCATAGAGAGGAGATTGAGCAGATCAGTAGTTGCAGTAATGATGGATATCAGGCTAGAGGCTAGATATTTTGGAATGTCAAATGAGTTGCAAATAGCTTGAAAACTATGTTATCATGAGCCAGGTTAGGCAGTATTGTTTTCTTCACATCTTCTTCTGTTACAAAACCTCTTCCTCCCAACTTCTTGAAATCTCAATACATTTTCACCATTGCTGCCTCAACCCTACCTACTCCATGATGTTTTTCAGTTCTAATTCTAATTCTTAGCAATAGCTCAATCCTTCATAGTTCCTTCTAGGTGTTACAGCCTGCAACTCTGCTCACTAAAAGTCCCATGTTCCTATTGCCCCTCTCCTTTTGAAGCATGATGGCTCACCCTTATCCTTTCCAATCTTGCATCCATGTTTACTGTGTTAAAAGCCCTGAATAAATGAAAGTTATCATTATTGTGCACAATTCCCATTCCACTAACACAGGTTTATCCATTGTCTTGCACCCATTTCTGCTCACTAGTGTTAAGCCACTGCAATTCACTGGCAGGTTGTTCTACCTTTGTATTCAGAACCCTTCTCTTTGACAATATTCTTGTTTTTCCATAACATTCAAATACTTTTTCACTTTATTAGACTTCTATTTTTAATGCAATATGCATTTGAAATAATGGCCAGAATCTTGAGGCTATCACCCAAGGGGATGTCTTGGTTGCATATGGAGACTCGGTCATATTTGCTTTTTGCCTCTTACTAGGAAGATCCACCATGTCATGTGGTACTCAGGAACTTGACAAGGTAGTGGTGAGCTTTTTCCCAGCAACAAGGACCTCAGAGGTGAAGGCCATATCCACTGAGAACTTCTGGTCAGTTGGAGACTGTTATTGATCAGCATTATCAATAGGGAGGCAATGGCTGTTGCCAGTAAAACACTTATCCAAGGTCTACACTTTCAGTCAGGAGGTGAGCAATGGCATGAGGGAGTCACAGAATGGGGGTGGGGGAGAGGAGTCATTAGCAGTAAGGGCAGTGTAAGGTTCTTAGTGGGGCTTCCATCTTTCCTCTTGTCAGGCCTCCTGATCAGACACTGAGTGCCTTTGAATGAGGCACACTCTGAAAGTCCATAGGCAATCCTGCATAATTTGCTTGTACTCCATACATACCAAGCCTTCATTAGCTCTGAGTTAATACCAGCAGGATGGAGTGAGGTTCTGAAGTGGGCATTAATCAGCTGTTTAAAGGCTGCAGCTGGTAGCAGGACAGGAAGGTTGACCACAGTTTTAATATGTGGAATTACATCCTCACCTCCCATCCCCTCCATCTTATTGAATGTCCTGATCCATCATCAAAGTAATCACCAGAAGGGCACACGCTTCCAGACATCATCTGGGAATTGAAAAATGTAAAGCAATACAAGTTGTTGAAATAGTTGTGCTATTATTTTAATGGTGACATTATATTGATGCAATCATGTTCATTTCTGACTGTGTTGAAAGTGTTTGCCATAAAATCACAAAGTTGGTCATAACATGGGTGAGGTACCGGAGGACTGGAGAATTGCTCATGTTGTCCCCTTGTTTAAGAAGGGTAGCAGGAATAATCCAGGTTATTATAAACTGGTGAGCCTCATGTCAGTGGTAGGGAAGCTGCTAGAGAAGATGCTGAGGGGTAGGATCTATTCCTATTTGGACGAAAATGGGCTTATCAGTGATAGGCAACATGGTTTTGTGCAGGGAAGGTCATGTCTCACCAACTTAATAGAATTCTTTGAGCAAGTGACAAAGTTGATTGATAAGGGAAGGGCTGTAGATGTCATATACATGGACTTCAGTAAGGCTTTTGATAAGTTTCCCATGGTAGTCTGATAGAGAAGGCAAAGTTACATGGGGTCCAGGGTGTACTAGCTAGATGGATAGAGAACTGGCTGGGCAACAGGAGACAGAGAGTAGTAGTGGAAGGGAGTTTCTCAAAATGGAGATCTGTGACCAGTGGTGTTCCACAGGGATCCGTGTTGGGACCACTGTTGTTTGTGATATACATAAATGATTTGGAGGAAGGTATAGGAGGTCTGATTAGCAAGTTTGCAGATGACACTAAGATAGGTGGAGTAGCAGATAGTGAAGGTGACTGTCAGAGAATCCAGCAGAATATCGATAGATTGGAGAGTTGGGCAGAGAAATGGCAGATGGAGTTCAATCCAGGCAAATGTGAAGTGATGTGATGTATTTTGGAAGATCTAATTGAAGATCAAACTATCAGTAAATGGAAAAATCCTGGGGAAAATTGATGCAGAGAGAGATCTAGATGTTCAGGTCCATTATTCCCTGAAGGTGGCAACACAGGTCAATAGAATGGTTAAGAAGACATATGGCAGGCCTTCCTTCATTGGACGGGGTATTGAGTACAAGAGGTGGCAGGTCATGTTACAGTTGTATAAGACTTTGGTTTGGCCATATTTGGAATACTACGTACAGTTCTGGTCACCACTTTACCAAAAGGGTGTGAATGCTTTGGAGAAGGTGCAGAAGAGGTTCACTAGGATGTTGACTGGTATGGAGGGAGCTAGCTATGAAGAGAGATTGAGTAGATTAGGATTATTTTCATTAGAAAGATGGAGGTTCGGGGGGACCTGATTGAGGTCTACAAAATCATGAGAGGTATAGATAGGGTAGATAGCAAGAAGCTTTTTCCTAGAGGGGGGTGCTCAATTACTAGGGGTCACGAGTTCAAGGTTAGGGGGGAAACATTTAAGACAGATATGTGTGGAAAGGTCTTCATGCAGAGGGTGGTGGGTGCCTGGAATGCATTGCCAGCGGAGGTGGTAGAGGCGGGCACGATAGCATCATTAAAGATGTATTTGGACAAATACATGAATGAGCAGGGAGCAAAGTGGTACAAACCCTTAGAAACTAGGCAGCAGATTTAGATAGAGGATCTGGATTGGCGTAGGCTTGCAGGGCCTGTTCCTGTGCTGTAATTTTCTTTGCTTTTTGTTTATAAATTCAGCCTTTCTCAAACGATTTCTCAAAATCAGATTCTGATTTTCCTTTTATGTTGGCACTATTAACAAAAGCAACAGTAGTCACTTCTCATTTGAGGCTTATGTACAGGGAATTTTTCCAAAGCTCTTCTCATTTCCACTTTGCAATAGGAAATATGTGTTCTGTATGAATTGTATAGCTGGTTCCACCATTAATTCTCTTCCTACCCATTCATCCTCCTCCGTCTATGCTTTACTAGACAAGCACAACAATTGCCTAATAACAGCAAAGTAATTCTGATTTTTTTTTAAAGTCGAGAATCTAACATTCCATGAATCGTTGAATCAAGATTCCATTAAATCAAGGTTCCAGCCCTGGTGCTGTACCTCACAAATCATGTAGTCATGAGGCAAAAACAAATAGAATGATGATCATCAGTGCAAATAACACATAATAGGAACTGTCAAACTAAACAATTTTCTAATTGCAGTAGGATCTGTTTGAACACTGCATTCTTGGTTGTCTTGATTCTTTAGGGCAAAGCCAAATCTAAAGGAAAAAGTATTGCAAGAAGAAAGGGATTCAGCTTTTGTTTCTCGAGTCATGTTCTCTGAATGTGATTAAGAGATGTTCACTGATTTCAAGAGGTTTCATGAAGGCTTCATTAGGTGCCCACAAAACCATTAGCAATTTCCCATTCACCTGGGAATTCTTTAGGTTAATTAGGGCTTTTGGCACCTTTGATAGGTCTTCATAGATGTTGACTCTCACAGATCACTGGATAATACTAACTGTTCCCTGCAGACAAAATCATAAAAAGTCATAGAAGAAAGTATTTGGAATTTGACTATTACCTGTACAATTACTGATTCTTTAAAGGTGTAAATTGATTAACTTTTTAAAAGCAGTATTAGTATTTATGCCTCCAGAATGCCATTAATACCTATTAATAATAATACTACTTTCCCTTGAGTTATCACAAAAATGAAAAGTGGATTCTTAATTAAATGTGACTAACCTTTTACTTTGATTTAACCTGCTAATATTGTGAAACAAAATTCAAAGCAAGGGTGCAATAGGATTATTTTTTCTAAGCTTGTGCATGTATAGTTTCTTTAAAATGTTAAGTTTTCAACTTAAACTTTCTGGCTATGGGCCATTAATAATGACAGCCAAAACTCAATGGAGGCTAAGTTCCAGAAAGGAAAATAATGTTCTGTGTTACATTGCACAGCTTCTATTTCATTAACAATGGATATTATATCTGAAATTAATATGGGTCATAAAAATATTTCAATGTGTTAATGTGATATTTTCAGTGTAGTGCATAAAATGCATTGTCTTCGCATCTGCATGTGCATGAAACAAGTTTTGCACACTGCACATGTAGTACTATAATAACTAGTCTTGAAATCAGAGAGTATATAAGTCTTTGTTTATTAATGGAAATATATCAACTTGTGTAAAAATATTACCATGAGATGCATCTACATTTATGCACGCACATCACAGAAACTTAACAAAAAAGTTGTAACACAGAAGAAGGTAATTTGGCGCATCATGTCTGTGCCAGACGACAAATAAGTACCAAACTTAATCCAACCTTCCTGCAATAAGTCTGTAACTCATCAATTGGAAACCCACATAACTTTTAAGTGTGCTGAGAGTTTCTGTCTCCACCAGTCTTAGGGTGGCACAGTGGCTCAGTGTTCAGCACTGCTGCCTCACAGCACCAGGGATGCAGGTTCAATTCCGCCCTCAGGTGACTGTCTGGGTGGTTTTGCACATTCTCTCTGTGTCTGCATGCGTTTCCTCCGCGTGTTCTCATTTCCTCCCATAGAAGTGTGGGTTAGGTGGATTGGCCAGCCCCATAGTGTCTAGGGATATGCAGCCTAGGTTGGTTAGCCATGGGAAATGCAGTGTTACAGGGATGGGGGTAGTCTGAGTGGGATGCTTCTTTAACTCTCCCTTACACTAATTAATTTAAATCTTTACACTCTGTTTATTATACCCCTCCATTAATGTAAGTAGACTTTCCCATTATTTTGATCCCCAAATGATTTTATACATCTCAATCTCAGTCTCTTCTGTTTCAAAGTCAACCCCAATTTATCCTCATAACTTTTCCACTCTGGCAATGACCTTGCAAATCTCCTTTGCATTTTCTGTCATACATCAATCTTCCTTGTAACGTGATCACAACTATATGCAGAACTTAAGCAGCGGTCTCGGTCTAACAAGTTCTTTTTGTACAGTTCCGTAACTTCTCTGCTATGCCTTGGTTAATAAAGGAAACTATGCCATATACTATAGTTACCTTATTGAGTTGTCCTGCTACTTTAACACTCTGTGACACACAATCCACTGTTCCTTTAAACTAACCAGTAACTTTATATTTGTTCTGCATTCCCTTGCCTTACTGCAGTTCCCAAAACACATTAATTCTCACTTTTCTAGATTGAAATCTATTTTGCAATTTTCTTATCAACTGATCAGAGCATATCTTACTGCAGTCTAAACCTTTCCATCCCAACACCAACCATAGGGTTAATTTTTGTATTGGCTGTAAACTTCTTTACTGAGACATTATATTTGACACTTATTCACTAATATAAGAAAGGGCACGAGGCCCAAGCAATTTTGAAGCCTGTTTTGATTAATATACTGCTAACAAGCGGAGAGCACCAAACGATTCACTGTTTTTTGAAGGAATCAGGTGGGAGTTTGGATCTGGAGGGAGGAGTGCAGGCAATCATAGGGATCTTGAGAAAGTTGGCAGTAATCTGAAGTTGTCTGGCAACACAGAAGTTGAAAAGCACACTGCGAGTCTACATATATATACCAGCAATTTAACATATTAAAAGTGCTAAAGAGACTTTGAGTTTATCAAAATGGAGCGTTGAGTTCCAATATTGACTCAGGCCTCTTTTAGTGCAAGGCGCCATCTTGGTAAGGAGGTTAAAGTGTGTTCCAAGGCCGTCTGCTAAGAAGATCATTCAAATTGCAGCTTGGTAATTTAATTGTCAAACTGAGACTTAATGATCATCTAGGCAGCTTTCCCACAGAACCCTCTAGAGTCCATTACTTCAAATAATACCCTCCCCAACAGTGGCCTTCAAACAAGAGAAAGCAGGTTGCTGTTCAGAATTTCAGGGATTACCTTATAGCCATCTTCAGTTTTCAATTTTTAAATGTTACTCGGTCATTGAAGAAGAACTTTGAGACACTTTGGGAGAGTCTCGGAACATTTTGTCAACATTTCCCAATATTCTTCCTGGAAATTCTAACAGGACTTCACCTGAATAATACTGTTCTACTTTATCTTATCAGAGAACTTAAAGAAGTCACCAAGAGAAAGGGAATGCTTGATGACAGTAATTTTGCATAACACTCATGTTTTGGAGGCAGAATGGAATCAGGTGAGGGCAAGTACAACATTAATATCTGCTATGGGGGGGGAGAGTGGGTTCCTGTCACCATCTCCTGTAGTTGGTACAGGCCTTCCTTACTGCCATCCTGCAACATTTTGTTGTGCATCATGTACAATATTCCATACTTTCAGTGGTGGTCTGGGTGGGTGGAAGCTCAATACCAATCACAACAATTAATTTTGAGTTGCCTTGGTCCCTTATCTAAGGAATGATATTATTTCATTTGAGGCAGTTCAAAGAAGGTTCACTAAGATGACCCCCTGGTATGGACTGATGGTCTTTTTTATTCATCTATTTTTCAAATCCACCTGTTTAGAGGTGTTTTTACACACCTCTGGAGTAGGTGGGACTTGAACCTAGGTCTCCTGGTTCAGGGATGGGGACACTACTACTGCACACAAGAGTCCCTCTTGGAAGGCTTGTTTTATGAGCAAAGGCTAAATAGGTTGGGATTCAACTCACTGAAGTTTAAAAGAAAGGTAATCTCATTGAAACATATCAGATTCTTAAGGGGCTTGTCACATTAACTGCAGAGAGGATGTCTTCCCTCATGGGAAAGCCTCAGACCAAACAGTATGGTCTCAGAATAAAAGGGCACCAACCTAAGACTGAGATGCAGAGAAATCTCTTCTAAGGGTTGAGTGTCTTTGGAACTCTTTGCCATAGAGAGCTATGGGGAAGAGTCAGTGTGTATATTTAAAGCTGAAATAGGTAGAATCAAGGAAAACACAGGAATATAGTTGTGAGGAATGTCAGATCAGCAACAATCCTGTTGAATGGCAAAATGGCTTGAAAGGCCCAATGGCCTAGTCCCGTTCCCATTTCTTATGAGCTTCAGAACTGGAAAGAGTCTGTTGCAATGTCTCCAGGTCTATTTAAATCATGGTAATCATTAATTAGTCCCCAAATTGCAGGCTAGCACCAGACTATCCATTAAGTGTAACTTATTAGCACAGCACCCACTCAACACCAGTTTTCATCCTGACAATGTGACCCCTTTGTGAATTTAAAAGGAAATTACAAGTATGTGTACCTGTAAAGAAAAAAATTGTTCGGCTAACACATTGATTATATGCTTTTGCTCAAATGTTCGCAAATTTTTCCTTTTCCTTTTCTAATGTACGTACTAATATATTTCTCTTGTAGCCCTGACCCTATATTTAATTGTGGATTGGATGCTGTTGGAGCTTGAGTACTGCTTTTTTTAAAGCAAAAGTTGAACCTTCCACCCAATAAAGGTCTGTTTCTCTAATATCTTGATGGGATCTGTTCAATTGTATTGTCCATCACGTGTGTGTTTTCTCTCATGCCCTTATAACCTCACCAGTTTTTCTAATGGTGTAAAATATCTGTCCTACAATTTTGTCACGTCTGAAGCAGGAATATGTAACTATATTCTCACCACAAAAACTGATCACATAAATCATTTTAAAGTGGAGTTGGATAAGTACTTGAAAATAAAGAATTTAAAATATGATTAAAAAAGCAAGAATGGTGAACCAAGCATACCTGCTTTTTAAAGAACCATCATAAACAAAGACAGACTGCATGTCTTTCTATACTGTAAAGGTTTATGATTTGCTGATGCTGACTGAGCTGTGTGTTGCTAACATTTTTGTTTGTATGAATTCATTTGAATTGAGATGTCTGAAAGGTGGTTTCCTAATTCCAGGGCTATGAACTAATCCAAAACTCCTGTTCTTACAGTTCTTATTCAGGGTTAACCGTGCAGAAACCTTCCCCCATTAAAATCTCACCTTTCACTTTGTTTTACAACAAACAGAACACTGCATGAGCAATGAAAATTGTGCACATCTAAAGTTTCCTAAGAGGGATTTGCTCTCCCTGCTTCCATCCCCTCCCCACTAACACAAGCACACTTGAGATGTGTTTTCAGGTTTGCTGCAATTGCTGTTACTCTCTGCAGATTTCCCACTTCCTATTGATTGATGAGGGATTATCAGAAAATAACCTGAGGTATTGTGAAAGCAGTTTCTACCCCAATGCACCATTAGTTCATTAGTTTGCTTACTGGCTTGTGATCAATTTTCTGAGCAAGTTTTTTCTTAAACATCTGTGTGACAAGAACAATGTAGTGCACTGAGACAAGTAAAAACAGAATGAATGTGAGGTAATCAGGGCCCCTATTCCCAGGTGAGTGGGGGTTTCTACAAAGCACATCAGCTCCTGTTTCCTTAGTGTCAACAGTTCATTGACATTACAGCATTGCCTGAAATAGCATGAATGAGGTAAAAGAAATCTGGTTTAGCAGGTTTTCCAAACATATTTCAACAGCACACTGAAGAAGTGTATTTTGATAGACTGCATTAGAATTTACTGTTTTAATCAATGCAACCTTCTGGTACCTCTGCGGTGAAACTTGCCTTTTCTTTTACATGGTATCAGATGCTTGCATCAGAACTAAAAGGGACTTGATTATTACTCCAGCACAGAATCTGCAATCTGAAGCTGACCATGCACTTATATGTGCTTCTGGTTATTCTAAATAGCGCATTGTTTGATACAATGTCCTGATTTATCAAAACTATGAGAGCAAGGCATTCTCTCCATTGCCAAATTTGGAGTTAAGAACATTTGTGCTATAATTCAGTAGGTTGAACTGAAATACCGCGTGACAAAGAATTAATTTGCCTGTTGTGTCAGATTGAGTAAAATGTTTTCCTTGTATACATACCTCCGTCACATTCATAGTGCATAGTCGAGAAACGTGTAATGCTGCTTGCATTTTACATTCATTGCTTTTTACATTGTGGAGAGTTTTACTGCATTGCAAAGCAGGTCAAAACAAAAGCATAGTAGAGACATTTAAAGATAGTTATTAGAACCTTGATTTTGTGGATTTTAAACTTCCCTAATGTTAAGGAGGAAGTATTCATAAAAGACAGCATAGGCACATGCAGGGCCACTTGAATACTTGATCCCTCCATCGTGGCCTTCTTGCTCAGTACTGCCCATAACAGCTGTTTAATTTTACCATAGTTGTTGTATGAAGGAGACAGGACAACATTTTGAGGTTGCAATTGTAATTTTTGAATAGGGAGGTGCTTTTACCTCTTTATTTACAGGTTGTGAATGCCCTAAATACTAACTCTAGGTGGTGTAAAGAGTGTGAAGTAACCCTCTATATAATTATGAAGCAAGAGAAAGCAGCAGAGCCAGTCTTTCAAAATCTGCCTAAAGTTTCAGCCCAAGGTGTGGACCAGATCTCTGGAAGGGGGAAATAATGCTGGGGCTGGTGAAGAGTAGCTTCCTCTCTTTTCTAGTGACTCCTTAGCTGCCATTCCTTTGCCACACTCACGTCACTTCTACCTCATTGCTGCTGCTCTGGTGCTGTTATCTCCTGCTAGGAACCTGCATGAGCAGGTGGTGTAGGCCAGCAGCAGGAACAGGTGCAGCAGCTGCCCCTGGCCATTTTGCATCATGGATAATCACTCCTTTATTTATAAGGCTGTAACCAAAGTAGGGATAAGAGCATTGGAATGTAAAATAATAACAGAGTGACCAATTGGATTGAGAAACTGTCTCTTTCACCTAAATGGGCTGATGAATGATTTACTTGCCAACCTGCAGTAAATGACCTAGTTCTCTGAATTGCACAATACTAAGTACTGCAGTATAGTTTCTATGAGTATCATTAAACTGTATTATAATTAATAAATACACTCTTGGCAATGCCGCTTACTATTCACAGTATAGTGGACACAGTGTGTACCGTTTACACAATCTGCTATTGTAAATTTGCCCAAGGTCTATTCAACAGCATTTCCAAAACCCTAGACCTTTATCAGCTAGAAGGACAAGGACAGCAGGGATATCAGAACACCACCAGTGAGCTTCCCTCCATGTCATATACTAGCTGATTTGCCTTATAATTGCTAGGTCAATATTTTGGAAATCCCTATTTAACAGAACTGCGGCAGTACTTTTAACACGTGGACTTGAGCAGTTTAAGAAGGTAATTCACCACCATTGTCAAAAGGACAACTGTTAATGGGCAATAATCACTGGTCTTTCTTGCAACCTTCACATCCCATGAATGAATAAAGGATTCACAAAAGAAAAGGTGGATGTGATTGTGAGAAGTGGCCTGGACCTAAGTAATACATGGAACAGTTCAAAAATGGGAATGGGTCTGGCAAATGGCATTAGATAGATTGATCTAATGGATAAGTTATTGAAAGCAGCCACCTCGTTCAATGCTTCTTGATTAGATGTACAGATTGGACATGCAGCTATCAGGTAAACATGGATAATTTCTTGGTTTGTCTTTCTAGTCTGATTGATGCTAATCACATAGTCAGTGTTAACATGACTAACAATCAGAAAGAATGAAACATGACAATATTATTAACAACATGTTTTTATAAATGAATGATTATCAAAGCTGCCACCTCAATATAGCATTGGAGGAAATCATGTTAATAATGAGTTTAGATTGTAGTGATGCCTACAACTGATAGGATACAATGTATAGTGTTGCAACTAAAAGAAGAATTGCCAGTGTAAGAACAGAAATTCCAATTGAAGACCTCAATGTAAAATTTACATGCCCTTCTCTTTATGTGTGTGCATTTGTGCAAATAACAAAAATGTTTATGAATATTAAGTTCTCATTGAATTCACTAATCAAAATTTCTAACCTGCAAAATAGTGTAATATACAATTTCATCCTCATAAATCCTCTCTCTTTGACTTGCTTTCATAACTTTCCACTATATTTCTAAACACATTCAATGGATATTGTATTTCTTTTTGAACCTGATTTTACGTACATGCTTGGATTGTCTTTATTGGCCATGATGCAAGGTTTAAATAACTTGCTCGGGATCTGCTGTGTCAGTCATGCTGGTTGGCGTTTGATTGGTTTGTACTGGGTGGTTTTATTTATCTAGCATCGTACTTGATGCAAAAGAGCAAGCTAGGACATGTGGAGACTTTTGATGGCTGATGCAGGCAAAGGATTAGGTGTTGTGCTTTAATGCTAATGAAAACACTCCAATACAAAACAGTGAAGTTTCAAATATGCTTTGTGGATAATCTTGGTTGATGACTTTTGGTTTCTATAACAATGAGAAGAATGTCATCTTGCCATGACTGTTGAAAGACTATTGACCTAACTTTAAATAAAGATATTTTCTATTCTGCAGCCATTGGCTATCTTCTTGTTTGTCATAATATTGGTTGGGATATTGACAGAAAGCAAAACATTAAATAAAGCTTATCTTGGAACAACCATTTTCTTGGCAGGTCATTGTGTGTGCTCTGAACATTTAAAAAATTGAGAAGCCTAGCTAAAGGGTCAAGGTTAATAGTCCCAGAAATCAGCTTAGTTGAAAATAAGTTCAACATATCAACAAGTGGTTCGGTAATGCTAGACTTAGTCCTTTTTTGTAAGAAAAACATGAGAATGTAGGGGTGAAAAAACACTGAATGAGCAGGGAGAAAATGAGGGATGCAGATGCTGGAGATCAGAGTCAAACTGTGTGGCATTGGAAAAACACAGCAGGTCAGGCAGAATCCGAGGAGTAGGAGATTCAATGTTTCGGGCTTAAGCCCTTCAGAGAACATTCCTGATGAAGGGCTTATGCCCAAAACATTCTTTGGATGCTGCTCGACCTACTGTGCTTTTCCAGCGCCACACATTTTCACTCTGAATGAGCAGGGAGTCAAATATCTTGAAGCTCTCAGGATTAAGAGACATTGTGTTGCATCCATTTAGTAAGGAGGCAACATCAAGACTGCAAAGGATGACTTATTTAGAGATTAAAAGGAACAATAGAAATGCAACTTTCCAAACATTCTTATTTGTTGCACTCGTGTTCCACACTGATATTTATATTTCGTGTAAGCATGTAGGTTCTGCAGGAAACTGGAGTGCAACTTTCTGTCATAGGAATTATTAAATATAGCAGCATAAATTAAAGGTGAATGTCAGGCTATGATATATTGTTGTCACAGTGACTGTTCTGTGTACATCATATACTTCTGCCTCAATTATGGTTTTGATCACAGTATACACTCCTGTCTCCCTTTTGCAGACAATGCATATTCTCCCTGTGTGGAATATTTGTTAACTTCTTTTCCCCATCACCCTGTCCCCAACTTGAACAGTGATTTGTAATGTTATGTGCTTTATAACAATCCACAAAAGCATGTCCCTCCCCCATTTCACCCAACATACAATGTTTCAACTTCATCTAAATATTTTATGATTTTGAAAGAACTTTAATAGAGTTCAAGTAGCTTCCATGAAAATGGTGGGCTGAATCTTGTGCTTTTTTGGCTAATTGAAAGTTGATTTACATTTTTTTTTGGAGGCCTATTGAGATTCCTTAAAAATCCTTCCTTATTGACAACCTATCTTGCCTTTCTCTGATTCTATTCCCATCTTAATTGTGCCATTCCTGGAAGATCTCACCACAGCCAGAATACCTTAAGTTAACCAGTATGGCTGTTGGTTCTGCCACCTTTAAAAAGCTATTGTACACCCAAACAAGGACTGTCAGTCCAGAGCTGCCCTGCATGTTCCTGATGTTTGCCTTGGTCATGGTGGGCAAAGGGAATTTTGCACACAGAATTGAAGGCAGGGACCTGCATACAAAGCAGGCTCTCAGTGAATGAGCACTATGGGAGGAAGTGATCAGATCAGTTTTATAAACGGGATCAGATTTACACCTTGGTTAAGTCCATGAGCACACAGGAGTTTCTCCCTGAGTGCAGAGTGCCATTGCTGCAGCATTACAATGAGAATTGCCATTACAGCATAAAGTGCAGAAGCCTATTGTGAGTGGAGAGGAGATGATGCAGCTTCTAGGAATTCTCAGGAAACATGTCAGATAATGATGTCAATGAATGGTAGGTGCATATGGTTGGAGCCTGTGGAATGAGCCTGACAAGTTGCACACCCGGCATCAACATGGAAGTGGTTTGAAGCACACAGCAAACTGAAAACAGCTTTGACTGCCATGTTGAGAATTCTCAATGTCTCACTTGCTTGGCAGATTTGGTCAGATACGAATCTGAGTATTAATGAAGTAGTAAACACCTTGAGCCAAGGTGTTTAATAAACTACATAACTGGCCATGTGCTGTTGCCTGCCTTGTTGTTTGGCAACTGCATTAAAGGTGAGATGCTTGCTGGAATTTTCATGTGATTCTGGCACAAATCTTGCCACAGCCCACATTGCTGAGATCTCTAAGATTCCACCTGAAGTAATCTTTTTGGAAATCTGTATACTTTGACATGAATATTCCCTTTCTGGTGATAAATCTGATGAAAGTTCATTTTATATTTATTTTTTATTTGGAATTCCATGGCTAAGTGTGTTCTACATTATTGCTAAAACTCCACTGTAAACTAGTTTTCTTGTGTCCACAAAACTGTTGAGCTTTGGGCAGAGTCTGAGAGAAGTGGAATCATATTTCATCAAGGTTGAGGAGCCTCAGTAAAATAATGGGAAATGGAAAGAAAGCAAGAAAAAGAATCAACTTTCAATGTCTTCTAATTCTCCCGTTTCTTTAATTTGAAAATGCAGCAGAATTGAGGCCCTGCGAGAATTTTTAAAACCATTAATCTGACAATGAATTCAGTTGTGATTGTACAAGCAAATGTTAAGAAATGCCAGAACACCACAGTATATAATAGTTCAACTGTTGGTGCTTGTATTTATAGAAGAAGCATGCACTATATTACTCAATCCTGTAATATGCTAGACTTGATCCAATTCTATGGTCACATCCTTAAACAGTGAGTTGTTCAATATGATATATTGCATTAACTATATGATTGCTTTCATGGCTTAAAATGATATCCAAGGAAACCAGCATACCTGTGTGGGTCCTTTGATGCGCTTTCAAATGAGAACTCTTTGTGTAAACTTTGGTGCAGCCTACAAAACAATACGTTGGAATACATCTCAGTTAAAATGTGGCTTTTTTTTTCTTTACAGATTTATAATCTGCCCTTCTTAGTTTATACAAAAAACATCTTATATTTACTAATTCTAAGATCCATCTAGAACTTCAAGGATCCACTCAAAATGAAGTTGCTGAGATACTTAGAAAATCAGTCTCTTCAAATTCTGTAAGTAGGATTATTTTCAGATCATTTAAATATCTTTAGAATTGTATGGTCCAAGGTATTTCAGCTTCTGAATCTCTTTATACAGTTGATAAATCAGGTATCAGATTTAGCCATTGATACTACACGCTCTTTAGAAAAAAGTCATAAGGCCAGTCATTGATATGCAGCATTAAATTGATGAATAATTGCATCTGCTCATTTATGTTAGTTTTTAACTAACTACAATTATATGGATTTCCCAGTGTTCTTTACCTATGGTGTGGAAACAGGCCCTTCAGCCTAACAAATCCACACTGACCCTCCAAAGCATAATTCACCCAGACCCATTCCCCATTGCTCTACATTTACCCCTGACTAATGCACACATCCCTGAACACCACAGGCAATTTAGCACAGCAAATTCACCTAAGCTGCACATCTTTGGGCTGTAGGAGGAAACCGGAGCACCTGCAGAAAAGCCACACAGACACAGGGAGAACGTGCAAACTCCATGCAGTCACCCAAGGCTAGAATCAAACTGGCACTATGAGACAGCAATGCTAATCACTGAGCCATCGTGCCTTTTGAGCAATGGATTTAATAAGACAGAATAGAGTAGCAATTGAACATCACAAACATGCTCCAAGAGGTTTGCTGCTATGAGTCTTTTAATTATCTAAGACCTCTGTATACCAAACGGATGAAGCAAGTTGGTTGACTAACTAACTAGCTCATCTAAATTTTGGTAAAGAGGACTGCAAGCAAGTTAATGTCGCTCACTTGCAAAATTTCAATTATTGCCATAAAACTTGGCAACAAAACTGGACCATAATAAATGCCTTCAGCAATTTAAAACTGAGCTACATAGACCACGAGGACTGCAGATACATTCACCAGTCTGAACAGGTACCTCGTCTGAGAGCAAAAGTGAGGCTGCTACAACTAACTTCACTGCCTCCAGGGAGTTGATAAAGCAAAAATTGCAGCAATTACTTGTTCCTATTCTGTAATCTATCCATTCTTGACGTGAACATCATTGACAAATTTACTATGACGGGTCTGTACAGGGTAGATCAGGAGACTAGATTCCCAGACTTAAACTGATTGCAAATAAGATGGCACGGATTTAAAGTAATTGGCAAAAGAAGCAAAAGTGACACAAGAAAAAACTTCTACATGCAGTGAGTCATTAAGGTCAGGAATCCATCTTGCTTGGTGGAGGCAAATTCAATTGAAACATTCAAAAGGGAGTGAGACAAGTATGTAAAATGGATTAACAGACAGAGTTACTAGGACAAGGCAAGAAAATGGACCAAAGTGAATTGCTCATTTTGAGAGATGGTGCAGATAAGATTACCAGAATGGCTTCTTCTGCATTATATGAGAAAGGGATATGAGAAATATCATGGCAGTGAAATTAAAATTACTTATTATTTTTGTTAGATTATGTACTTATAATTCTTAAATTAAGCAAGCACTCATACCTGGGAAGTCACAATGATGAATCCGTCTCTTCTCCAACTCAGGGTTGTTACGTCGACTGTATTTTGTTGTCTGGAAGCCAGGTTGACAGGCCTGCATGGTGGTCTGAAGACTATGCATTTGTGGATGATGAACAATCTTTGATGCTACTGATGCAGCATAAGATGGAGGTGGTGAGAGTGTATTGATAAGGTCAGGCTGGTTTTCTGGGCTACCAGGTTGGGAATTTGGAGGCGATGGCGGCAGATATGAAGTTTGCTGCTGATAAAACTGAGCTGGCACAACAAAGTTGTTTGGCGATGATACAACAGGCTGAAAGTGTTTAATTGCCGACTGGGTAGACAGGCTGGTTGCTCCAGCCATGCCTGTTGACATGGTAACATTGTTACAACTGTGAATAACTGTAGTGTTGCCAAGTGACTGGGTAGAGCTCAAAGGCATGTTGACAACATCTGTGTTAATTGGCATCTGATACAGTTGGGGCTGATGTGAACTGACAGGTAGTTGTAGCTCAGGGGAAGAGGCTTCCTGCTTGATGAAGATATTATTCACAGGAACAGACTGTGGCACACTGAACACACTGGTGAATTCAGGGAGGGCATGCGACGTAGTGGACGTGCATGACTGGGTGAAGTTAGTGACTGGCTCTGTCTTGACTTGTGGGAGAGCTTGCTTTGTCGGCCTGTAAAGGCCTGTTCTCAAGTGGGTGATATCAGGCAGGATCAGGTTGATATTCAAGCTGTATGGTGATGTTATCTGCTCCTCAAAAAACTCATCTACCACTGAGGCACTTTCTCTTCGATATTTCTTCTGGTCAAGAACTGTTGAAGCTGGTGGAATCAGTGGGGCTAGATACTTGTCCATTTCCGATCTTACCTTTTTTAACAAAAAAAATATGCATTTGTTTTGAGTACACTGCCAAAATATTAAGGATGCTAAATTTAAAATTTTAATTTTATGATGCCATAACAACAAACTGTTAAGAGAAAACTGTTGTTTTAAATCATTTTGTTGTAGTGCACTCAAATTGTAACTTTTGATAAATTAACCAGTACCTATTTACTTGCTAGTGTAAATGAAGACATTCTTAAGATAGTTTTTAAAAGTGTTTTGCATATAAGATCTCCTAGTAAGGGAAACTGATTGTTACTTGCAAGCTTACAGAAAGCTTTGTCTGATTCTTGTTCATGAGTTAAAACATAACTTGAAGACAACTTGCTAAATTCCATAAAATAGTAAATTTCCAGTGATTCAAATGGCAAACATTGAGGTGGTATTCCTAATAATTTACTTATTTCTAATGAAAACTCTTTTCTCAATATTTTTCAAAATATTTCCTCACCTTTTCTATTCAAAATGACTGAGATGCATGTAGCATCTATGACTGAAAACAAAAAGACAACTCACTTCCAGGTCTACTGCTTTGAAACATACAGTTGGATACAAGTAGCATTTTATTCAGTCTAAAATCTCTGCTCGGTGTCATGACATCCCAAATTCAGTAAGAGGACTATCCGTGATGTTAACTGCTAGTTTAAGTGCAGTGTCACATTGGGACCAAATTGTTACATTGCCCATGAAATTTGCCATCAGAATAGTTATCACATTATCTTGAAAAATAACAACATATTCACCTTTATTATTAGATTGCTTCTTAAGATAAGCAGTTTTAAAGTAGTTCTACGTTGAATTTAGATGTTTGGTTTCTCAATGCCACCGAAAGTCCTCCTAAGTAATCCAACAAGCATTATTGCTTCGACATGCTGTTCTAATCACTTATGACACCATTAAACCTGACATTATTCTAGTTTCAGAGATGTTTCATCATTAAAAATGGCAGTATTATTCATCAAAATATTATCTAGACTGTACTTAATTGAGCAGCCAAAATCTAGTGTGTGGGTGTTTACTGACTATAGCTTGACTGATCCAAGATTGTGGTTCCAGCAAAATATATATTAGATATTTTCCTAATCAGCATGACTTTGTATTTCAAAAGCATAACTGTCAAGACAAGATCTTCTGTGTTTTTCTAATAGCTTCTGTACAATGGGAGTAATTATGGATTTCACAGCAATATTTATTGGAACTCATTCAATTTTTCCAGCCTTAACTAACAATCCTATGTAAGGGAGTTTCAGGTCATCTGGTGGTCGTACCAGGAGTTCACAGCTACGCCGCCATACCAGGAATACCTTCATAAATAATGAGCGCACTTTATTGAATAACAGCAATTGAAAGCTGTATGTTTTCCAAGAAACTGTGCCCAGATCTCCTAACACTCCTTTAGCTTTTCTTCCTTTTCCTGCAAAGGAATAATTGTCTCCTTTTTAAGTAATCTCACCATGGTCCATATTCATACTCCAGAAAGTCGTGCACAACAAAATTGTTAAAGTAGAACAAAGCATATTGTAAATGACCCACAGCACTCTTCTATCACATGTTTCAAGCTGTTTGTTTGAGTTCTGCAGATGAATATTATTGGGTGAAGTACATAGTATTTCAATTACTTTCAATTACCACAGTGTGCTATTCATAGAAACCTGTCAGAATAAATGTTTGTTGCTCTATTCTAACATCAGAAAATTGAGATTTCAAGGCCAACTCAAGAGACTTGAGCACAAACTCTAAGCTGATGCAACAGAGCTAAAAATCACACAACATCAGGTTATAATCTAACAGATTTATTTGGAAGCACCAGCTTTCGGAAGCGCTGCTGCTTCATTAGGTGCTTGTTACCTGTTGAACTATAACCTGGTGTTATGTGATTTTTAGCTTTGTACACCCCAGTCCAACACTGGCATCTCCAAATCCTGATGTAACAGTGCAGTTACTGAGGGAGTGTTGCATTTTTGATGTTGGTTCCCTCTGCTCAATAGAAAAGATTTCATGAAGCTACGATCTCCAAAAAGAGCAGGGGAAGTCTCTGAGATTCAGGATCAATGTATATCCTTCAGAAAATATCATTTAAATAGATTACCTTATCACAGGCTGTGCTTAAAATAGCTGGTATAGATCCTACATAATAAGAGCAGGAAATATATATAACATAACATTATATGATAAAACAACCCAAGGCATTTTACAGGAGCAGGATAAAACAAAAAATGACACCAAACCACATTATGTCAGGTAATCAAAAGTGAGGTAAAATAAATATTATTTAAGGCAATGGTAAGATGTGAAAACCAGGGTAAGAATTTTAAATGAGCATATTGCTTAACCAGCAACCAGTGCAGGTCAGCAAGCGCAGCAGTAATTGCTGGATTAGTGGTGCTGGAAGAGCACAGCAGTTCAGGCAGCATCCAACGAGCAGCGAAATCGATGTTTCAGGCAAAAGCCCTTCATCGATTTCGCTGCTCATTGGATGCTGCCTGAACTGCTGTGCTCTTCCAGCACCACTAATCCAGTATTTGCTTTCCAGCATCTGCAGTCATTGTTTTTACCTCTTTTACAGCAGTAATTGGTCAATTGAATTTGCTGCAAGTTAAAATTCAGGTAGCATAGTTTTGGATAACCTTAAGTTTACTTATGGTAGAATGTGGGAGCTTTAGAATTGTCAACAAAGCTTTAGAATTGTCAAGTCTTGGAGGTGACAAAGGCATAAATTAGGTTTTTCTCAGCAGATGAGCCCAATCAGGGGTGAAACTGAGTACTGCTACCAAAAGCTGGTCTTAGTGATTATGCAAACATTTATGTAGTCAGACACATCACAGGCTCAAATATGACATCAGTGTTGTGGACTTTCTGGTTTAGTCTTAAATGCTTGTCAAGGAGTGGGATGGAGAAGAATTTGTGTCAGTAATTAGGAAATGGTTGAGGAGTATGGATTGCAAGCAATCAATTTAATTTTTCCAATATTTTATTTGGAGGAAATTTCTGCTCATCCAATAATGGGCATCAGATAAACAATTTTGTAATTTAGCAACTGTGACAGAATCAAGAGAGCTAGGGTAAGATGGAGGTGGGTGTTGTCAGCATGTGCAAGCTAGTGTTCTGCTTTGAAATGATATCATTGTGGTAAAATGTTGATGAGAAGTAGGAGTGAGTCAAGATTAGATTTCTGAGCGACACTAGGGGTAACTGTGTGGAAGCAGGAAATTCAAGTAATACTCTGTGTACAAGTAGATTGATAAGAAGGGAATGATTCAAGAGCAGTTCTGTTCAGCTGGACAATAGTAGAGTGGTGTTGGAGGATAATGTGCTTGATTAGGAAAGAGCTGCAGACCAGGTGAAAAACACAAAATGGAATCATTTACATATGTCACAAACACATAGGATGAAATTTGTGCTTTGATAAGGGTCATTTTAATACAGTGGCAGAGGCGAAATATGATTGGAGGGTTTCAAATATGGACACGAAGGACAGGTGGGCATGAATTTAGGAGGGTGCAGCATGTTCAAAGACTTTGTAGAGGAAAGAGAGTGGTTGGAGTTGGAGGAATAGGACAGTTATGTCAGGAAGCACTTCTACTTACAAAGGGTGGAAGAGGTTTGAAACTCTCTTCCACAAATGGCAGTTGATGCTAGATCAGTTGTTAATTTTAAATCTGAGGAAGATACATTTTTATGAAGTAATGGTAATTTATGGGCCATATAATGTATGCACAAATCAGCAATGATCTCACTAAATGGTGGAACAAGCTTAAGCAGCTGAATGATCTACTCCTGTTCCCATATTCCAATAATTTACAAAACCAATGGGTTTAAGGGTAGATATTTTTGAGAGGGGTGATGATGATAGATTTAAAAGAAAAGAGAATTACTAAGCATATCAGTCAATGTGGGGAGCCTGGAGGGAAGGTGGATGGTCAGCATTGGGTTTTATGGAGGATTGCTCTTCATGCATTCTTCTTTGGCTGTAAAAGGCATTAGAAATCCTGCAATCATGAAGGATGTGATTTAAATGCAATGCATTTGTTTTTAGGGATTACAATACATAGACAATAACTTGCTGTTAAACATTATTTTGCCAGAAAGTGTTGTGTGTCTTCCAATAACTATCTGTTTTGTAAGTGTTTATTTTCTATTGCTGATTATCAGAACATGTCACTGAATCATTGAATCAGTTAGTCCCATTCTCTTATCTTTTCCCTAGCGCATTTTCTCATGTCAATTCCATTACCTTTTAGAAAAACTTACTTTCAGGCAGTGCATTCCTGATCTTAGCCCCTCTCTGTTTAAAAGAAAAAAATCCTCTTGCCACTTTTATATGTGAAATTAAGCTGTCCCTACAATTCTCCACATACCGTTATTTTCACTTCTCATACCAACTCCCTTATTAAACATACTCAAATTAATTACTTGGTCACTATATTTCAATAAATATTTGATAGTAATGCCATCTCTGAAGAATATTCACATGATATTCATAAAGCATATAATATTTGCTCTATTGACTTAATATTCTGTAGTCTTGTGTGTTCCTGTTGCCTTGTAGTTCACTCAGGTTCAGGATTCAAGAGACTGATTAATTCTGACAGGTCAAACATGACAGCTCTTTCTGTGCTGAAAACACAATCATACCAGCTGAAAGCATGTTTGTAATCATGCTTTATGTGTGATGAAGTCCCATATGATGATGCACGGGAACTACAGCTTGTACTTATAAGTATTCCATTGAATACTGATGCAGAATTTAAATGTGAAGCTCTTGTCACTGCTTTTCAAAAACTATTGATCAAATCATAATTCTCCTCAAAATAGACTATAACATCATCCTTTGTTGTAGAGCAGATCATAACTTTCCATTTGTTGTAAGTTGGAGCCTTGCAGAGAAAATAGTAGTAGACAAAACTTTATTATCGGCTTTTTAGTTCTGGACCACTTCTAATTACTTAATATTGCCCGAATCGTAAGACATTGAGTGCACCCTTCAATCAAATTAGATTTTAGGGTAAGAATTCAAGACATAATTAACATTATTTATGTATTATTAACTAAAATTATATTAGACTAAATTTATTCATTTTACATGGACATTATGCGCATGGGAAAACGGGGAGCAAAAATGTGTTGTGGAAGTGCACGATGAGATCTGTCCTTTTTGCATAACCATAGGAACACTCACCTTGATTAACACAGCTTCAGAAAATAGATTGCATGTCTATTGAATTCAGCAGTTCTCAAAGACTCCAACTTAAATGTATGTCACAGTGAAGTGCTCAGTTGATTCTCGTAGATTTTTTGAGATATTTATGAGAGAAATCTGATCAAATAACTTATTTTTCTCTTACATTTAATCTACGAATGAAAGCAGCAATAAATGAGTAATTTATAAACTATCTATGGGCGTCCTCCTAGAGTAGGAATAATGAATAGGTAATTGTGTTTTGATGAATCCAACAATCACTGACTGTAGTTAAGAACATATCACTAAAAGCATTAAGTACATAATGACAAAGTTTAACAACCAGATAGCTGTTCGTAAACATGGTTTTTGCTGGTATGTAATGGAAAAATAGCACAGGAATTGCAGAGATATACACATACCAACAGACCTTTATCACTACTGATATATACATTTACATTTTCAAGCACTTAAAGGTGCATTTTAACAAAATTAAACTACAAGAATTTGAGCAGAACTGGCAATATTTAATTCAAAAACTTGTTAGATCACTCATTAATGCATGTTCTTTATTAGAATATTTCAAACATTAGAAGTTGTATTATTTTAGTACAGCTCCTCACACTTAAACGCGTCACATTCAGTTCTTTCTCTTCTACCTGTACACCATTGATTTATGTGCTAAGCATCATATAAATTGTTGTTGGATCGCAAGATCACAGTCTGCAATTCCACATTATACCATGAAAATCAACATCAATTTGCTAAATTGGATCACTTTCTTTGCACTGCAAACATTTTCTGAATGAATTTAGTTAGAATTTACATAAAAGGAAAATGTAAACTTACTTGACTTGGGGAAGATGTAGTTGTTTGTAGCAACTGAAGTAAATGTGATTTCAGTAGACCTGACGATTTAATGCTATCTTCTCCTAGAAATATGTTGGCCTAGCCAGAAAAGAAAATTAAAAATACTTAACTTTGAAATGTTAGATTTTTCTTGTATTACAAACATTATAAAAGTTTTGTGTCTGAGAGTTTTCCTCCAATGAAAGACAGGAGTTTTGTTTTGCAATCCAATTCGCATGACCATTTTGGAGACCATGCAAGAAATGGCCTACTCCATTACAATATTCTTTGGCAAGGAGACAACTGAGATTCTCTCTTTTCTAACTTTGCATGTCAACCACAGCACCCACTATCTGTCTCCTTATACTGTGTAACTCAGATTGATAACACGGGAGAAGAGGCAATTTGGTCTTTTCAGTCTACTGCATCATTCAATCACATCAAGGCTAATCAGGTTGTGCTCTTAGCTTCATATCTCTGCTTTTCTTCTATAACCCTCTAATCCCTTGTCTATCAAAAACTTATCCAAATCAACCTTGAATAAATATATCTTCAGTATCTTTTGAGGTAGAGAATTCCACATTTGAAACTTTCATCTCTGTCTTAAAACACCTCTTATTTCTAAACTATTTTTAATCTCCTCACAAATGTAACACAATGCTTTCAACATTCTTCTTTGAAACTTGGACCATTCTAATTTGTGATATTTACAGTACAGAAGGAAGTAATTTGGTCCACTGTGCCTGTGTTGACTCTCAGAGCAAGAAAAAAAATGAATGCTGCAATGTTACTTCCTTCCTCCTACCCATTGCTCTGTATTTACTTTGCTTTAAAAATATACCTACCATTTTCATAAAAGATTAAATTACCTGCTCCTCAACAAATCAAGACCCTACTGTGATTAAATATTATTTTCATCATTCATCAACATTGTTCATAATTTTTAAGTCTTCAATAAGATATCCTAGTTTCTCTACTCTGGAAGTAATTAATACTGTTGGAGTTAACAATTTATGACTTTTTCCAATGATCAGGATAGTTTTTGATCCATTTTCAATTGAAATGGGTTCTTTGGCTTCCTACAAGTATTAAAGTCAAGCTTGTTCTGGATTCAAGAGAACAAGAAACTGTATTCAAAGCAGATAAATCAATCATTGAAGCTGTTATCATGAATGATCTGGAATATTGGGACCACTAACACATCTCTACATGGAGTCATAAAAATGTACAGGATGGAGATAGACTCTTCAGTCCAACTTGTCCATGCTGACCAGATATCCTAAATAAATCTAGTCCCATTTGCCAGCATTTGGCCCATATCCCTTCACACAACTTCCTATTCACATACACATCCAAATGCTTTTTAAATGTTGTAATTGCTCCAGCCTCCACCATTTCCTCTGGCAGTTCATTCCATACATATACCACCCTCTACATGAAAATATTTCTCCATTTAAATCTTTCCCCTCTCACCTTAAACCTATGCCCTTTAGTATTGGACTCCCCCACCTTGGGGAAAACACCTTGTCTATTTATCTTATCCATGCCAGTCATGATTTTATAAATTTCAATGAGGTAACCCTCAGCCTCCGACGCTCCAGGGAAAATAGCACCAGCCTATTCAGCCAATCATTGTCGTTAAACTAACATAATAATTTTGAAAACAAAAGGAATCGGGAGAACTAAATCACAGCAGTAGCAGAATGATTAACTGGTGGCTGGTGTTTAGAAAAGAGTCAGGACGACACACATTTGGACTATAGGAATGATCCTGCAGAACTGTCAAATTCATGACTTTTCCCAGCTAGAATCCAGTTTTTATCAGTTTTCTTCTGAGGCAGTCCCTCAGGATAACGGAAGACTTGTTTCCACTTGAATTCATGTGTTGTGAGATAACTGGTAAAACCATGCATGATTTGCAGATACTCCCACACGCTGCACAAATAGTACTTGAAGTTTGATAGTTGTGTTGTTTGGAGGCTTTATGTTGTCCAATACCTCGACTTCACCTCTACATATTCCTAGTGGGGTCTGACAATGCAGTTGGGGCTGACTAAAGGAATCTTCTTCATTTTAGTCAGTCATTGTCGGGGTCTCCCCTGTTTGATTTTTTAAAGTATGCTTCCTGGACATCCCTAAAGCATCTCTGCTATCCTGTTAGCCTCCTGCCACAACTGAGGAATTACTTTGAAATTCTGGTTTCGGATGTATGAGGAAGATGTCTTGTCCAGAGGATCTGGATTTCAGTTTTTAGTGTTTTGATGCTGAGTAGGTAAGGAGAGGCAGTGATGTAGCAATGTCACTGCAATAGTAATCCAGAATCCCAGGCTAATGTTCTTATGACATTGATTTGAATGTTATTATGGTATATGATGACATTTAAATTCAATTAAAATAAATCTGGAATGTTAAAAAGTCTAATGGTGATAATGCAACCACTGTTGATTCTTGTTTAACAACCCATCTAGTTCATTAACACCCTTTTAGGGAAACAAATCTGCAATCCTTACCTGGTCTGTCCTACATGTGATTCAGATCTGTAACAATGTGGTTAACTTTTAAAGGTCCTCTGGGAAATTGGGATGGGCAATAAATGCTAGTCTAGCCAGTGATTCCCACATCCCACGAATAAAAACAAAATGGCCTTAAGATTCTGGTTGACTGCCTTTATTGACACTATATTTGAAAGACCTTGTGAAGATACCAATGGTAGCATTTCTCTAATGCTTTTCGGTACCTGCTATAAGTCAATTCTCTGAAGCATATAGTAGCATAGGGACCAACAATGCCCACCATCTATGGCCTTAGCCTCAGATTGGAAATGCTGGTCCTCAAATACTCTCTCTTCCTCATGTCAGTTGAAGACTGAGCTGACACATTGAAAGGGAGGTAAAAATTCCTGATGAAGGGCTTTTGCCCAAAATGTCGATTTCGCTGCTCCTTGGATGCTGCCTGAACTGCTGTGCTCTTCCAGCACCACTAATCCAGACATTGAAAGTGACATGAATTTTATTTTCCATGTCTATCTTTTTCATGGTCATGGATGATGATGACACTGATTCAAGGATGGAATTGTTTTGGATTTTGATCAAACAGGACATTTTTTTTCCTCTTGATAATTTACTGACGGTGAGGAGTAGTATTGCAATGAGGAAAATTGACAGTACATTCAACAATCTTAAAATGTGGAATGGCTCCATACATTAATTGTCTCCTAACAATAGTTTCTTATCTCAGTAAATTTATGGCTTAACTACAAGAAGAAGTTCAAAACTCAAGACACAACTCCTAATTGTGGCCTAACTCTTGACTTGCATACAGTTTTCTCTATGTATAGAGGATTGATATTACATCATTATTAGGCAGTTGAACAGTCTGTCAGCATTATTTCATGGCAAGATGGTAACAAATGATAATATAATTGAACTAATAATCCAGAGGGCCAGGCTAATGCTCTATGGACAGGGTTGAAATCCCAATATGGCAGCCGAATTCAATTAAAAAAAAACTTGCAATTGAAAGCTAGTTTCCATAAAGTTGATCATAAAACTATCAACTATAGTTAAAAAAAACTGCTGCAGTAATGTCTCATAGGGAAGTAAATCTGCCATCTTTACCTGCACTGGCCTACATAAGGCTCCAGGCCTCACAACAATATTGTTAACTTTTAGCTATCCTCTGAAATGGCTTGAGAGCAATTAGAAATTGCTTGCCAGCAACTCCTAAATGCCAGTTTCTCTTTTTGTTCAGTTTAGTTTTTATTCTCTGCAAATGATTCCTTGTTTATTGTAGCTGTCAATTATTTTGGTAAACATGCAGGTGGTTGTGTTACGATGTAATCAAGTAGGGAATAGGCAGGAAAGTTGAATTGCAGTCCTGAATTCACCATGATAGTATTGAATGGTGAAGAAGGTTCTACAGGCTGTGTTTCTTCTGTCTTATGCTCCAATCCTCCCTCCATACGGTGACTTGCAAATACAGCTAGCTTGCTGGGAAAGCTATTGTGTCTTGCTGGAGTGTTGGCCCCAGTCTGCCTCTGGAATGTTGCATCAAGACAATTGGCTCAGTTCCCACCATGTCGAGTGGTCTGTAAACTCAATTGCCATTAATTTACTTGAATTGACTATCTGACCACAAAGTGAGTAGCACAGCTTCCACCCTGAAAAAAATGGCCCAGGATTGTACCAGTAAACTACATTTTTATATCTAACTGCCATTGTATGTAGGGGAAGCATCAGCTCTCTTGCACTAAACTATCTAGAACGTTCCCATACCCTGAACAACTTGGGTTATGGTGAGCTAATTGCAAAATAGGGTGAGATCTGCAAAAATGAGATTCTTGACATTGAGAGTAAAAACTTCAATTCTCCAACAACTTAGTGAGTGGTGAGAGGCTTATTTGCGTTCCATTGGTATCTATTACTGTACAAAGTTACTCTCCTCTACAGAAAAAAAATCATCTCACTGATATTAGGGAATTACAATTTTCTTTCTTACAAAGCATGTAAGCAAGTATTAGCAATGAACTGACTAAATATCCAAACCTATGTTCATCAATAGTTCCCCTTCAAGGGATTAATTGGATGGAAAAATAGAAGAATATTTAGCATGGACATGGACAGTAGGTAATTTAGATTGCTCAATTTTATCAATTTATTCTTAAAATCAATTATGAAGCTCTCCTGAAGTTCTACTTTTAGATCCGCTTTTGAAGTGTGACTGATAAAAACAACCAATTATCTTAGTCAGATGGTACTGGCAATCAATTTCAAACAACTGTTAGTCTTTTGATTCAATTAGTTTGGAATTCATCCGTTTACAATAGTAAATAGTGATTGCTTAATGTTCCCACTGATTCTCATAATGAAAGCACTGCCTCAAGGTTAGATTACTTTTATCATATTTACTATCACTGTAAGGCAAAATGTTTCTGTACTCCTGTTCCCACTCCTTTGGTTTCCTAATAGGATTTTCTAATTTTTTTATTTTATGTTTAGAGGCTCCCTTTTCAATCTAACTCCTTTAAGGTGATGAAATCATAGAGTCATAGAGATGTACAGCATGGAAACAGACCCTTCCATCCAACTCATTATTGCCAACCAGATATCCTAACTTAATCTAAACCCATTTGGCATAACTTGGCCCATATCCCTCTAAACGCTTCCAAATTATATACCCATCCAGATACCTTTTAAATGGTGTAATTGTAACAGCCTTCACCACTGCCTCTGGCAGTTCATTCCATACACACACCATCCTCCGCGTGAAAACGTTACCCCTTGGGTTCCTCTTAAATGTTTCCCCTCTCACCTTAAACCTATACCTTCTAATTTGGACTCCCCAACCCCAGGGAAAAGACCATGTCTATTTACCCTATCCATGCCCCTCTGATTTTATAAACCTCTGTAAGGTCACCCCTCAGCCTCCGACGCTCCAGGGAAAACGGCCTCAGCCAATTCAGCCTCTCCCTATAGCTCAAATCCTCCAATCCTGGCAACATCCTTGTAAATCTTTTCTGAACCTTTTCAAGTTTCACAACATTCTTCCAATAGGAGGGAGACCAGAATTGCATATAATATTTCAAAAGGGGCCTAACCAATGCCCTGTACAGCCGCAACATGACTCCCAACTTCTATACTCAATGCTTTGACCAATGAAGGAAAGAATATTAAACACCCTCTTCACTATCCTATCTACCTGCGACTCCATCTTCGAAGAATTATGAACCTGCACTCCAAGGTCTCTTTGTTCAGCAATACTCCCCAGGACCCTAACATTCAGTCTATAAGTCCTGCTCTGATTTGCCTTTCCAAAATGTAGCATCTCATGTTTGTCTAAATTAAACTCCATCTGCCACTCTTCAGCCTATTGGACCATCTGATCAAGATCCCTCTGTACTCTGAGGTAACTTTCTTTGCTGTCCACTACACCTCCAATTTTGGTGTCATCTACAAACTTACTAATTACCGAGGGCTGATGCTCACATTGCTTTGGCTAAGTTCTACTTGAATTGAGTTTTTTTTGAGGATTTCTCACCACAAAGCTGAGCAAGACTTCTCACCATATCTTACCAAACCTGCTTCATTAATTATCTACTCCAACCTTAGGGCATCCCTTATATCTGATTCTATTGCCATCTTACCAAAACCTATTCCCATTAAAATCTTTCCACTTAGCAGATAGCTGCTGAATGACCAGTACCCTTTGTGAAAGACAGTTGTCTACCTAGACAACTGTTGGCAATCTTGTGTTGGCCCTTATTGGCAAGGCAATGCATAGCAGCCACAAAGTCACACTGCTCATAGCACACAGGTGACAATCCCATACACTCATCACAATCACTGTTTAACCACTAACTCACACAGTTTACCTGCTCATGGCTACACCTTAGCTGAACACCCTCTCCACATCACTGCTACAGTATCGCCAGAGCCCACTGGAGACCCACAGCTTGTCCTTGGCTAGTAGGGAAACATCAGATGCAGATAAGCAGTTGGACAATTCCAAATGTGAGTTTTTATTTACAGCCAGCAAAACAGAATACAACAAAATGTACACAAACTGCAGATTGTCCCCACAATGCAAATAAAATGCTGGCATCAATGACTACTGAACAGTCCATGATGATCTGCTACACCGAGCTCTCATCAACTGCAGCTCAGTTATCAATCAGGTCTTGTTTGGATTGTAGCATCCTAGGTCTTGTTCTCCTCAGAAGATTGCTCGTATTCTCCCAGTTCCTTCACATCTGCCACATCACCTTCTTGACTGTTCCAGTTCTACAGAGATGCCAGGACGGTGTGTCACACTCTGCATGGACAACACAGGAGACCACCCTCTCCCCATCCCTATCTTCAGCAGCTCCACACTTTGCTCCACCCTAGTCAAAGCATGCACTCCACCTCAGTCAGAGAATGTGCAGTCAGAGAATGTGCAGAGCCACGGTCACAGTGGGTAGCCTTTGTTCCCCAGTAACCAGCCTTGAAGGGCATCTGGACCCTGAAGGTCTTCAGGTTTAATTGCTTCGGGTTGTGAGAATCATTGCACTGCCAGAATAATGGGGACACACTAACAGGGAATAGTAACAAAGATTGTAAATCACCTGAACATTAATGGAATGGAATCCCTTCCTATTAAATTCCACAGCATTGTGAAATGGCCCCGTCAGTGCCATGTTTGTGCAGTGGATAGCATGCAGCACCTAAGCTAGCTATGTTTCTGACTCCTATTGCATGGGCTCCAGCACTGACCTCTCTATCAGGAGATAAAATCAACCAGTGTGATCTGGATTAGATAGCAATGGTCATTGTCCTGATGCATTTATGGGTGCATGATTGAGTTTTCACACAGGTCACTGCCTCTCACAACACTCATGAAAGTTGCATAAATAATGTATTGCCTCTGTTTAGCATTTGCCTCTTTTTAAGTCATTGCTGCTAACATTAGAAAGGTTTAAATAAAAGGTCCCAGAGGATCAGTTCACTTTAGATGCCAATGATTCATTTGCAAAGACCAATGGCATGTGATAAATCGCTGGTGACCAGCACTTGTTAATGGATGACTTGTTATTGCAAATAAAATGTAGCTGCAGTTTGCAAATGTCTTCATGTATTTGCTTTTCAACGTGCTGGCATCCAGGAAACATGGACCCACACTTATACCAATTAAAGTGACACTGCCTCTACCCACTCTGGACATTGTCCCAGTCATTTTCATGTTGCATTTTGCATCTAGTGAATGGTAAGTGATGGCAGGGAATGCAGCTCATGACGGACACCAAAAGCACCTGTTCCAATTAGCTGTCAGGTTCACCCCTAGAGCCCCCATGTCCCCTTTTAGATCGCACTACTGTGACAGCTTATTTCCACCCTCCACACACCATAGCATTAAACTTTGCCTCTCACAGACTTTCTTGCAACATGAGATCCCAAGTTATTTCTTAATGTGACCATTGTATTTCTTTATGCTGCCCCACTGGAGGCCAATAGCTATGCCCTCCTGTGCTCTTTGGTGCAATTCTACTTTTCACCCCCAATACATTTCAAGCACCTTACATTCATCATCATCCTTGTTCCCACTTCTACAAATGCCTATGCTATCCCATTTCATTGCTCTTACAGCACCTTCCTTTTAATGATTAGTGGAAAGGCTTCAGTCCTTTGTCCAACTTCAACCACTCCCTGACTTATGGTACGTGATTCCTCTCTCTGCTTCTGATGGTCTGAGAGAGCAGACTGTTGCCCAGCTCCTGGACTGCAGATAGACAAATCCCCTGACTATCAGCAGCCCAACTGAATGACTGACCATGACCAAGGCCATGTACTATGTGTGGACTATGCTTGTGATTGATGGCATACGGAAATCTTGACTGGATTGACGACGAGCCGCCAATCACCTTCCAACTGGACCACTTATTTGAATGAACATGTACTGCTGGTCGCACATGCTGCGGTGTTAGATTGATGTCTTGATGTGCCATTCATAAAGATGACTGCACCCTCACTCAGATCCCTAATGACATGGCATATACGGACATCTCAGTGAGCCAAACAGCAAGATGTCCTCCCCCACATGGATAAAACTTCGCTGACAAGTAGATTGACTGTGTTCCTATAATAAAGACCCATTCATTCAGCAATTTTGATAGCCTTTGGCTCTAGTTGAAGCACAAAAGTACGAACAGGCAAGAAAAATGCTCCTAAGTTGTGAGCATACAAGTTGGTGCTAAGTGAATGATAGCTAAGACAGTAACTGAGCAGGTCCACGATGCTGTATAATGCATGAGTTGTTGTGTATGTTCTTGGGCACTAAGTTGCTTTGCAACAACCTTTTAATGGTAGTTGCTGGTGCAGTCTGCAATGCAAATATACCCTTCCTAAATAGTTTGCAGAGATACCATGACGGTTACAAGAGGTTGACAAATGTCAGATTCCAATGTCCACAGAAAAGGGAAGCATGTGGCTGGTGGCCAATAATCGTGTCCTGAGATGCTGTTTCCTATTAAGTTCCTCGACACCAAAGTATTTACATTGGCACAGCACAATGGGCATTAGATAGGAACAAAAGACTTTTTCAAAAACAAACTGATACAAACTTCTTTATACAAAAAGCAATCACCATAAACATCAGTTTCCATCGATTGGTGAAATCCCAACTAAACAATTGCACATGTGCCTTTAACCCAGTCACTGCACCTCAAGTAATTCACAGTAAGTGAGATACTTTGAGATGTAATTACAGACAAATGCAAATGTCTGTGAAATAAAATTGTTCAGCACTAAATTATCTAATTTAATACAGTTTATTATAATAGTCATTTTTATACAATTCACCAGTCCTTTGTCAAAGGTTTAAAATTGCTTTTCCTCCGTTTCCAGCCCCTCTCCCAACTTTGCACCCTTACTTTCCCCAACTGATGCAGAAGTCTCATTCCTTCACACTGAGCAGCCACCGTCCGTGGGCCCCAGCCTTGCTTCCCATTTCCCTCTTCCACTCCTGGCCCCACGTACTCCAATCCAACAACTTTGCTGACAGTTGCTGTTCACCTTCTTGCTTGTTCTCCAATGACAGGCTGCTTCTCTCCTGCATTTGCTTTTGTTTGTGACCTTTCTCAGATTGGTCACTTCCCTGATTGAATTTTCACAAGCATGCTGGAGCCTGTCAGGAGTGAATCACCTGCCACCCTGTGTATTCTGTGTGTTGTTGTAAGGATTTACCAGTGTGCTTATTACTGCAAAATGATATGAGATTTTTTAGGAAATAAATCAATCCATTAGGTTTTGCAGTTTTCTGTTTGCTGATTTTATTAACATAAGAGTAACTGATCTTTGGATGGGTTATACGTGTTCATGACAAAAGAAACAAATCTACGCCATTCAAAACTAAGAAATTTCTATTATAAAGAGAAGCAATTCCTCAGCTAGTAGACTGAGGGAAAGGTCCAGTAACTTATAGCCTAATGTCTAATAGTCCAAAATTTGACATTAAATGGGCTGAGGTTGGGAAGTCTCCTATGATCATTTCTTAGTTTTGGTTATTGCTTTGCTAAAAATTCAAATTCATTGAACTAATTAATTACATCATGATGAATATCAGTGGAAGAATATATCTATAATTTAAAGATTAGATAAATTTTCATAACATCCGATAAAAAAGATGGGCTTTCAAGATCAAAATCAGATTGGTGGCAGCCCAACTAATGGTGGAGGGGAGGAGTTAATAAAGATATTTGTGTCTACATGTCCCACGGGTCTTAATTTGGTTAGCCATATTTCAATTCTGCTTCCATTCCTTAGCAGAGAAAAAAAGTAGCTCCTTCCTTCTGCTTGCATCAGTACCTGCATTTTACCAATAACAAAGTAGTGGGGCATGGAATATACTACAAAGTGCTCTTTCACATAATGTCAATCCAATATTATTTGACTAAAGTTATATAACAAAGAACCTATACTGTCTCTATTCTGATTTAAAACTGCGACAATTCAACCCCTTGTTAAATTGTTTTTCTGTTAATCATTTCAGTTGGCATCTGGAACATGCAGAATTTAATTGAGCAAGTGATTATTTTCTAGTATGTGCCCCAGTTGCAGCTGTGCCCTTCCATCTGGTTTCCATCCTGATACAATACAGTAACTACACATTATAGAAATTGTGTTGTCACAAATGAGTTACCATTCTCATTCACCATTTCCAGAATATATTAACAAATAGTAATTCTGCATTGTGCTATGCTGGTCTAACATATCACACATGCTGAAATTGATCAGTCAAGGACAGAAGTGTTCAAGTTTACAATTGCTTTGAAAAAAATCATTCTTGTGAGGGACTCCAGGGCTGTGCCCCAGTTTGTGCTGAGTTGGCTCTCTGAGGCAAGGTGACAATAAGGGCATGACAACTGACCACAGGGATCCTGGTCTAGGGAGTAGCACAACCAGTGTATGGACACTGCAAGATGCATGTCTGGTGTGGAAAGGATCAGCTGTGATTGTGTAAGAGCTCACCTAGACTAGAGTGACTAATTGGGCAAATGGCCAGAGATGTACTGGTACCAAAAGCACCAGACTTCAGCATCAATGACAAAAAGGGAGAACATTGACAGGACAAGAGAAGACAATGGGTGGAACTTTCCACTACCTTGAGCATTGTAGGCAATAGCATGAATGTTCGGTAAATATGGAAAAAAGAGAAAAAGAAAAGAAATCTTGATGTCAAGAATATTTTTCCAAAAGTTTTAAGTGGTGAATTCAGAGTCTTGCTCATGAGCAGTGACTACATTACTTCCGTGCATTTACATCTTATTAATAATGCAACTTGCCTCATTTGTATACAGCTTTCAATTCTTTCCTATTTCACCAAGAAACTGGGCAGAACCAATTCCCAACTAGAATGTCAAAGAAGTTACTTGGCAACAGCAGCTCAACAGTTGCTTCTTTGGGGCTTCCATTCAACCAAGTCTTCATCACAATGTTCCTGCATGCTCCACAGACACTGTTTTCTTCCAGCATGTCATTCATGCATGTTAGCTGAACATTGCAATCATGGGCAAAACCCCAGTTCAGACCTTATGATGGAGGGAAGGTATTTGCTGAAGCAGCTGAATGTGCTTGAACCTGGGACCCTGAGAAACTCCTGCAGAGATGTCCTGGCGCTGAGATGACTGATCTTCAACAACCACAACCATCTTCCTCTGTGCCAGATATGATTCGATCCAGCATAGAGTTTATCCCCTGATTCCATTGATTCGAGTTTTGCTCGGGCTTCATGATGCTGCACTTGCTTCATTTATTTTATTCATTGATGGAATGAGAGCATTACTAGCTAGACTGGCATTTATTGCCCATCTCTTATTGCCTATAGGGCAGTAAAGAGTCAACCACATTGTTTTGCGTCTGGTATCACATGTCGGCCAGACCAAGTAAGAATGGTAATTTCCTTCCCTAAAGGACATCAGTGAACAAGCTGGATTTTCCTGACCATTGACAATGGATTCATGGCCATCATTAGACTCCTAATTCTAGATTTTCATTGAATTCAAATTCTACCATCTGCTGTGAAACCCAAGTTCCTAGAATATTATCTGGGTCTCTGGATTAACAGTCCACCAATAATACTACCAGGCCATTGCCTCCACTTCAGAAATGCAGCCCTGATGTCAAAGGCTGTTACTTTCACCTCACCTCTGGAGTTCAGCTCTTTTGTCCATGTTTGAACAAAGGCTGTATTACGGTCAGGAGCTGAGCGGCCCTGGCGGAACCTAAACTGGCCATCAATCAACAGGTTATTCCTGAGCAGGTGCTGCTTGATAGCACTGTTGATGACATCTTCCATCATTTTACTGATGATCAAGGGTAGACTGATGGGGTGGTAATTGAATGGGTTAGATATGTCATGCTTTTTATTGTACAAGACTTATCTAAGCAATTTTCCACACTGTCAGGTAGATGCCAGTGTCGTAACTATACTGGTTCAGCTTGGCTACAGGAGCAGCAAGTTCTGGAGCACATGTCTTCAGTACTATTGCTGGAATGTTGTCAGGGCCCTTGGTTTTTGAAGTATCCAGTGTCTCCGACCATTTCTTGATATCACGTGGAGTGAATTGAATTGGCTGAAGATTGGTATCTGTAATGCTGAGGATCACTGGAGGAGGCCGAGATGGATCATTCACTTGGCAATTCTGGCTGAAGATTGCTGTAAAAGTTTCAGCCTTACCTCTTTCACTGATGTACTGGACTCTTCTATCATTGAGGATGGAGATATTTGTGGAGCCTCCTCCTCCAGTGAGTTGTTTAATTGTCCATCACTATTTATGGCTGGATATGGCAGCACTGCAGAGCTTCTATTTGATCCGTTGGTTGTGGGATTACTTTGCTCTGTCTATCACTTGCTGCTTATGCTGTTTGGCAGGCAAGTAGTCCTGTTTTGTAGTTTCATCAGGTTGACACTTCATTTTGGATATGCTTGGTGCTGCTTCTGGCATGCCTCCTGCACTATCCATTGAACCTGGGTTGATTCTTTGGCTTGATAGTAATGATTGAGTGGGGGATGTGTCAGGCTATGAGATTACAAATTGTGTTGGAGTACAATTCAGCTGCTGTGATGGTCCACAGTGCCTTATGGATGCCCAGTCTGGAGTTGCTAGACTTGTTCAAAGTCTGTCCACATAATACGAAGGAGCTTATTCTCAATGTGAAAGTGAGACTTTTATCACCACAAGGGTTATGCGGTGGTTGCTTTTACTGATACTGTCATGGACAGTTACATTCTGCAGCTGGCAGATTGATAAAGATGAGGCAAATGTTTTTCCCTCTTGTTGCACCACCTGCTGCAGAACCAGTCTAATAGCTACGTCCTTTAGAACCTGACCAGCTTGATCAGTAATACTGCTGCTGAGCCACTTTTGGTCATGGACATTGAATCCCCCACCTAGAGGACATTTTGTGCTTTTGACATCCTCAGTGTTTCCGCCAAGTGTTGTTCTATTCAACACTTAGTCATCAGCCAAGGAAGGTTGGTACATGATAACCACTAGGAGGTTTCCTTACCTGTGTAAAACTGAAGTCACGAGACTTCCTGAGGTGCGGAGTCAATGTTGAGAATTCCCAGATCAACTCCCTCTCACCTGTATACCACTGTGCAACCACCCCTATTAGCTCTGTCCTGCTGGAGAGACAGGTCAGATTCAGGGATGGTGATGGTAGTGCCTGGGACATTATCTGTAAGGTATGATTCCCTGCGTGAGGTTGTTGATTGGTTAGTGAATGAGACAGTGCTCTGAATCTTGGTATTAGCCCCCTTTGCAGGACTGTTACTGCCATTGTGTTTTTCTGGTGCCTAGGTCGATGCCAGCTGATCCATCCAGTTTCATTTCTTTGAAACTTTGTAGCGATTGATACAACTGAATTGCTTGCTTGGCCATCTTAGAGGGCAATTGAGAGTCAATCATATTGCTGTGGGTCTGGAGTCACATGTAGCCTAGAGCAGGTGAGGATGGCAGATTTCTTTCCCTGAAGGGCATTAGTGACTCAGATAGTTTTTTCCAACAATCAACAATCATTTCATGGTCATCTGTAGATTTCTAATTCCAGATTTTTCTTTACTGAATTCAAATTTAAATATCTATTGTGGCAAGATTTGGAACTAGATCCCCAGAACATTTAGTGAGTTTCTAGGTTAATAATCCTACAATACCATTGCCTCCCCTTATGAATTCTTGTGTCCTAAGCATTGTTGGAGTTGCTATGTACGACATGTTTTTGAAAGCATATGTATGTTGAACCTTATTTGAGCGACAAGTCTTTATTGTGGGTAGAATTTGAAAATGCCTTTGTGAGTGCGCGTAACAAAAATAGTTGTCATTTTATTGCACTTATTTCGTTTACTTTTGTTGTACTCTCAGGACTTGGTCTAAGTTATAACATGATACAGAAAAGGCTGAGCAAGCTTCATTTGTAAAATTCTTCAAAGTCCTGATTATTTTAACTTTTCAAAGATAATAATGACCATTTTAACTGAGATATTGTTTGAAGATCTGATAATAACACTCCCAAAGTTTCAAAAACTCTTATAATGATAGGAAAACAGGGTTATGCACAAATGGGAGAAGCTATTATAGTGCATTCTGTTGATATGAAACTCAATTCAGAAGATTGACCAAGCTACTTCTGTTTCCCTGAAGAAATTATTCATAATATTTAGCTCTGAAGTTCTTCAAAAATAATAAATTTTCTGTTTACGACATGTCAGATTAAATATAGTAAGGTTAGTTCTTATATTGTCATTTTTCTACCTAGGCCATGAACACTTTTATTTTAATGACATTTTTAGACCAGTATCTGAGATCAAGATAAATCTGAAGTATGTTTTAACACAAAAATGTAGAGTTTCTCAATGGGAAAATTATTAAATACAATTGGTGCTGAACTATTTAGATCATGCTAAGTTGT
Source organism: Chiloscyllium punctatum (assembly GCF_047496795.1). NCBI lineage: Eukaryota > Metazoa > Chordata > Chondrichthyes > Orectolobiformes > Hemiscylliidae > Chiloscyllium > Chiloscyllium punctatum. The sequence goes on from NC_092763.1 coordinate 36,120,749, forward strand.
CAAGATTAGGTTCCCCACAGCGTGGAAACAGGCCCTTTGGCCCAACAAGTCCACACTGATCCTCTGAAGAGCAACCCACCCAGACCCATTCCCTTACATTTACCCCTGACTAATCCACCTAATACTACGGGCAATTTAGCATGGCCGAATTTAGCAATTCACCTAACCTGCACATCTTTGGACTGTGGGAGGAAATCGGAGCAAACCCAAGCAGATACGGGGAGAATTTGCAAACTCCACACAGACAGTTGCCTGAGGTAGGAATTGAACCCAGGTGCCTGGCGCTGTGAGACAGCAGTGCTAACCACTGAGCATCGTGCCACCCTAGAGAAATCGAAATGACCACAGTAACTAATTGTTCATATTTATGAAAGGGAAAAGACTATCAAGACTTCCTGGTCTTGACGACAGACTACTGCTAAATACCTACTGCATCCAGTAGGTGTGAGAACATTATATTGAATATGAAATAAGGCTCAGCTGTGGTAACTCCAGTAGTTCTATTTAAGTTGTTCGTACTTGATATATACTTTTATACATAGTCTGCACAAGATACCAGAAGGCATCTGACAACAGTAACCACTATCATGACAGAAAGGGAGGAAATACATGAATAAATTATAGAGGTAAACACAATCAAGTTTCAGGGATAGAATTGGCCCTAATACATGCATATCACTGTAAAATTAAAACTTTGCTAAGAAGCAGTATCAACTATTAGAATATACAAATAGACAACCTTTGAAAATTAGGTCAGGTAACTGAATAAGAATGTTAATGAGTATTTCAAAGATAGAAAGTTTATAATGATAGAAAATTCTGGAGACTTCAATTAACTCCTACACAGAAATGTCATAACAAATTAGGCCATTAAAGAATTAATTTTAGAAACAAGAGTTGTTTTGCCAACATGAACCATTAAAAATGCTTCACTTAAATCAATAACTGTGGAACTTCATGGCATTGGCCAAAGTTTACCTGCTCAAGATCAGTTAAATTGTATACTATAATTTAACCCAACAAATTTATGATCTGTTATAAATGTGGATTCAGTTACAAAGCAGTTCAATGTGAACTCGGGCAACACACATCAAATAGTTTATTCAATGCAAATTAGTCTCCTCCGTGGAACAGAGTTTGCCAGGGTTGTTAGTTATATTTAAACATTTTGTAAAGCCTTCCATTTATATAACATCTATTGGCACCTGAAAGGGCATTACAGCTAATTAAGCATTTTTGAAGAGTCATCTTGTAATCTAAGAAATATAACAAGTAGTTTCCATAGAGCAGGGCCACAGAAACAGAAATGTCATAGTGATCAGCTAATCAGTTTTTGGAATGTTAATTGAATTAGTGCAGCCAGGACATGAGAGGTAATTAACCTGCTGTTTTTTTCCATAAATTGTATGAAAAGATCTCTACACATAAACCTGAGAGAGCAGATAGGACTGTCAAAAGTTGGCACCTTCAACAGTATAGTATGCCCTCAATGAAATGCTGGGAAACCAGGTTTGATTCCTGTTCTCATGTCCTGAGTGAGACTTTGATACAGTAAAGTCAAGCTTATGCAGTCAGTGAGGTAACACTGAAGTATATGTGTACCTAAATGCCTTTTTATCTCAAAACGTACAAGCAAAATGCAAGACAAGTGATTTTTTTTTCCGATGGATTATGTCTTATACTGATTAATCACTTTCACAATGGCAGACAACTCTTGCTAGTTCTAAACATTTGCTGGTTGATGTTAACTTTTAATGGTTTGGAACGCTCAACTAATTTATTATAAAGTGAAACTAGTTTTAGAATAAAATTGGTTAGGAACACAATTAATGTATCTGAAAGCAGAAGAATAGTTCAAAACTTTCAGGTAGTTCTAACAAAGTCTCATTATTGTAAATATTTAATTCACAGACATCTGGACGAAACATATTCTTTATTTGCAAGTTACTTTTTTGAGAGTAACTTAGGATCAAATAAATTGAAGCAAATCTTATGTATTATTGCTGATTAGGAATTTTCAAATGTTATCTCTCAAAATTGCAGCTGTACTAATATTTGGTAACATTAACAGGAATAGAAAAAAATGGTGAATAAATCTCCACCACAGTGACTCAGCAATGGACTGGGCTGTGATGGATGCAGAATTGTGTTTATCCAAAGTCTATGAATAATTTTTAATTTGATAAAAAAACTTTAATGACTGGGAATGTCGACAGTTTTGCAAGTCAGTTAAAATGAAGTTTGGGCTTATAAGTATAAAATAAGGCAGAATGGGCAAAATTTTAATTATACGATGGTATCAAGGCTTAAACTTAGTCAATTGAAGAAAAATAATGTGTTTTTTTTAACATCATTATGTGGATGTTTATTAAGCTAATGACTGCTCCATCATGTGTTGATAATACCAAACAATTACAGTTCCAAACTGCCCTCATTAAAATGCATAACAGGCCACATTTACACTTATTAAATGTTCCATCGCGGGATTCGTTTCCTTTAAACATTAATTTTAAATATTTATTGTTGGCTTTTTTTTCCACATAATATAAGAAAGCATAGTTCTTAGCCAGGTTTTAACAAAGGATTACAGTATTTAGGTCAGCACGGTAGGTCAGTGATCAGCACTGCTGCCTCACAGCACCAGGGATGCATGTTCGATTCCACCCTGATGTGACTGTCCATGTGGAATTTGCACACTCTCCCCAAATCTGAGTGGATTTCTCCCATGTGTTCTGATTTCCTTCCATAGTCCAAAGATGTGCAGGATAGGTGGATTGGCAATGCTGAAATTGGGTCCAGGGATGTTTAAGCTCGATGGGTTAGCAATGGGCTGGGCAGGATATGGGGCTGGGTCTGGATGGGCTGTTCTTTGGAGGGTAGTTGTGGACCTGATGGGCTGAAGGCCTGCTTCCACACTGAAGGGATTCTATAATTCTATTCATTTTGATTTCAAAGCAAACTGATATTTGCTGGATTTGAGAATTTCAATATGAATATGACAAACATTTGGTGACATACAATTAATTGGAATTTAATATTTGGTATTTTATCAAATTAAACACTACACTAGAATAATTTTAATTATTCAATTTTTAACTAAACTAATTGTAATTTATCTTTAAATGTGATTTATATTCATGTAAAAATTCAGTCTCAATAACAATAGATTAGTACTACACTTGGGCCGAAACTAAGATAAAAGTTAAAGAACGTAATCACTTCAAGCTATCATCTAACCTCTGACTTAACACAAAGCTTTATTCAAACAATATTACATACTTCAAAATCTTCAATGTGATTATGTTTTATTATCTATAATTTACACCAGTATATGTAAAATGCTTGTGTGTGTATATATATGTCACACTATAATGTACATACAGCTGCATGTATGCACAAGAAATCAACACACAACGGCTAAAAACGTTATACACAAAATAAATTGCAAAAAAATCGTTTCTAATATTGTTTTAAGGGATTAAAATAATTTTCAAAACACATCATTTCAGGAGTTATTTTCAAATTACATGATCTTCTTCAGTTTTCAATTAATTGAGTACAACACTTCCATTTCTGTATAAATGCTATACAGATTAAAACAAAATTCTCCTGAATACTCATTGTACCCTAACCATAAAATAGCACAAATATTTATCATATTTTAATCAATGTGACAGGAGGTAATGTGTCCTAAAACTATTCGAGTTGCACACAGTTTACAGAAATTATATTGTTTTGACGCTTGTTTCACCCTTTGTTTGGGACAATTTGATTTTGGACTCTATGACCAAAAATATAATAAATGATGCAAGACCAAATGGAAGATTGAAAACTGGTTCTAGTCATGATTTTAGATCGGATCACAGCCCTGAAATAATCCAACCAGTGATCCCACAGCTTCTGTGTCTCCTATTCAATTTGAGTCACACAGTTCCTTATTTTTCTTTTCATCTCAGCCGAGATGCTTCTGTGGATAATTTAAAATTGTAAAATAAATTGCAGAAAGGACTAATAGATCCAAACCTCTGAAGGTTTGAGCGAACAATGGAAACTGAATATGCAACATAAACAAGATTTAAATTATTCATTTCGAATTTGTGAATAACAAAAACATTTTTGAATTTATTTTACCAAATTCTAAATGAACTACAAATCACAGGATGTCTTTTTACAATTTACAACAACGCTCTCCTCCAGTCTAACACTGACCAAACGCTGATACTTCCTTCTCAACTTGTTTGAAAAATCTCAAAATATTGCCTTTCAGAAACCGATATCTATTTGTCATTTCAGACGGAGGGCGGGGAGGGGGGTGGTGAGACAAGAATCACATTTTAATTAAAATTAAAACGGCTTTCGTAAACTTCAAACCTCCCGAATTCTATGCTAATTACATGAAGTGCTCAACGGACTTCCAACAGCTGACACAAACTTTTGAAGTCATTACTCCTCCCCACCTGAGTGCCCACAGCAAAGCAAAGAAGAATCAGAAACTTCAACTTTCTCTGTCGTATATTTCCCAAAAATTTCGTTGTTTGTTTAATGTCTCTTCCATCGAGCAAAATGTCCTAAGTGCCCATTTCCTATTATACGGAAGACTTCCTGAGAGGCTTCTAACGGACATGTGTCTGCTCTTTGGGGTTGACACGTGCATTACAATTTTAAATAATGCTAAGTTATTAACGTATACTGTTTGTTGATAATTCATAGCGGAATGAACAATAATTTGTCGATAATTTGTTTATAAGTACTCTCTGATCTAATTTAATTACTTAGATTTATACTTCAATACTTAAATGTTAAGTATTAAAGTCTCATTCTACAGAAAGAGAAAACGGGGCTGTTCAGATTAAACTTCCTCGAATGAAAATTATCGTTAGATTTATGACAATAAAACGAGTAAGCAGGTACAGTCACAGAACTGTACCGAGGGAACAAAAAAAGTGCACGACTATTTAGCACAGCCCTTCGATATTTCAAATCGACATCATTGGCTAAAGTGTACAACCCACACTTGTCACCGTCTCAAATGTTCAGGGTCTGGCCCAGCGAACGAAGAGAGGCCGCCCTCCGACTTGTTCTGATTTGAAGCAGTTGGATCCCGCGGATTAGAGAGAGAGAGCCCTCAGAGCCTGGGGCCCTCCCTCACTGCACTCAAGCTGAATTCTCACCTTGACCCATCCCCTAACTCCCTCCACTTTCCCAAACACCCTGCACCGACCTTCTTTCACAAAACAAAAAGAAGTTGGGGGGGGGGGGGGGGGTAAGTACAGAGAGAACCTTTCCGTTTTGGCGCGGTCAGATCTCTCGCCACACGACAGACCTGGAAGCGAGAGAGTTTTTGTTTTGGGGTGGGTGGTGGGAGTCAGGATCAGAAAAGCAGCTGGAGAGCAGATACCTGCGGCCTCATACCTGAGTCAAGTCCTGCTGGTTCTCCAGCATCCGAACGGCGGGTTTGATGTCTTCAAACACCGGCTGCTCCTCTGAAGCTCCGTCAGCCATGGTCACTGGTTTGAGCTGAGTAAAGACAGCGTTTTCTTCGGAATTCGGCACACTGATTGCCAGCCCACTGCTCGACATTACTCTTTTATTTTCTAATGTAACTTTACTTTTCTTCTAAATAGGTCTGTGTACCCCTGAATGCAATATAAAAAATAAATGACACGGGTTCCAAGTTTGCCCACAGTAATGCCTCACAGCGCGATGGTCTCCTGCCTCTGATCTGATCTCAACCTGTCACTCACCTGAACTATACCTGGACGCCGCTCCTGTGATTGACAGCACCGCCACCAATAGCGGCCCGGCCCGGGCTGTCAATCACACAGGGGCGGGTTCAGGTTGGACAAGGGGCGGGGCCCGAGCTGCGTGCCCCGAGCAGCGTGCTCACTGTACACCCCCACATTGAGCAATTCCGACCATTGCGAAACCCAAAGTTTTGTGTGTCTTTTAGGAAAAGTTTTTTTTTTCGGGGGGGGGGGGGGTAGTGATGGTGCTATAATTGTGACTTTGGCGTTAGGTTTCTTCTCGAGGTAATAAAACAATGAAAGAAGCCATTCCATTCATGAATCTAAGAGACGCATCGTAAACACTGTACTTTGAAACCTCAGCAACAGTTTATTGCGGCAGCCACATAATCTGTTCAAAACGCAGTAGCTGTGTAGAAATGGGCTGACCGTAAGAGTCAGGTTCATCAGCTCCCCAGTAAGAACTAAAAGATGGAAAAAAGCAGACAATGTTGAATTGTCGTGGGATCACTTAGCTTTGTTCATCTTTGTTTTAACAAAAACAAAACTTTATTAATGGGGAAGTGGTACTTCAAATTACTGTACTTGATGTGTCTGAAGATTTTATCTTTTGCATTTCTCACGGTAATATGTTTGACATATTTACATTATTGCACAGTGTCCAGATCTGTACGCGTATATATTTACTAGCAACGAATTTAATAACAAGCTCAGAAACTGGAAGGTGCACAGTTTAGGTTTAATTGGTGATTGTTTGGGAAAATTGCACTAAAATAATGTGAAAAAAGATAATTGCATAGTTAAAATAAAAATTGCTACTATTTTACTTTGCTATTAGGTATATAGATCACAAAGTCTTCTATTGTCCTGCATTTTACCATAATAGCTCACATTTAAAGGCATTTTAATAAATGTCCCAAGGCATTTCATGTGAGTGTAAACAGACAAAAATTGACACTGATCCAAAAAAGAAACTGTTAGGGCAGTCAACCAAAAGGTAAATTTTAGGGTGTGATTTTGAAAGAGGATAGAGAGACAGTTCAAGCAGCAAACAGTGTTCCCAGATGGATGTTTTGTCATTTCCTTTATCGATGTTGCCATTAAGGGCAATACCATTGCCATATTTAACTTTCTGTAAGATGGGAACGTGCTGGAGTTTTTAAACTGCTGCAGTCTTTGTACAGGGACAGACATTCACAGTACTCTTATAGATGGATGCTTCCTATTTAATTTTTTCCAACAGGGACAACCCTCTATTTAAAGAAAACACTGATGACCTTCAACTACTTAGATCAATGGTAGTTATACCTCACATTTATCACCAACAGTGCAGAGCCTCTCATAAAGTATTATATCAAAGACAACAGAATCAACAGTTTGCAAATTAGTTGTCAGTAAAGTTAGTGGCAGGTTTGGCCTATAAATAAACTCTTCGTGTGATACATAACATATCAACTCTCTGAAATAAAGTAGACTAATGGGTGGTCCTGAATTGTTCAAAAATGTACTAACAACATTGTTGATTTTTTTTCAAGTGGTATCACTGACAAAACAAGTTCAACTGGTATGATCCAGTGACTATCTACAGCTAAATCTGGACAGATGAAGAATCAGTGCTTAGGCAGCACACCTTATATCCTGACATACACACAGTTAACTCTTGTTATGCAAGCTCAAGCTGCAAAGACAAATATTGCTATTTCAAAAATTCACATTATTATACCACAGGACAAACAGCATTGAATGTTAGATAAATTACAAGCAAACTATTTAATTCATGGTTTTCTCCACTTTGTAATATTGTAAAGGACTTTTCAAAAAGTCTAAGTAAGAGGCCAATACCTCTCTGACATTTGGGAAATTTCTGGCTCTTCCCCTAACTTTAAAAAAAAGTTACTGAGTCTATATAGAAATTAATCTTTCTCACCAAATGGTATAAATTCCTATTGGTGGAAATGCAAGCAATAGAAGCCAAAATGTTGTCATTTTATGATCCCACTCATTATGAGGAAATACAATGCTCGTCAAAAGAGAATTGAGCAATAACACTCTTTATTCTCCTGGTTTCATGCCTGTATTCCAATCTGGAAGATTGTCAACTGTTGGGAAGAAATCCATTCACTTCTTTCTTTAGCCTTTCATTATAAGATTTGCCATTTTCAGGTTCCCTCAAAGACTTTTCTACAAGAAATCCATGAGGTAAGCAAAAGAGCAAGGATTATATTAAACGTAAAATGTTTGTGCCCAGTGTTCAGTTGTAAATAATATATACATATCCAGGTGCACCTACTTGACAGTATTAGAGTAGGGATTTCCTCCAAGGATTCTTGTGGTGCAGTGGTAGAGTTCCTACCTCTGAGCCAGATGGCCCAGGTTCAAGGCGCACATGCTCCAGGTATGTGGCATAACATCTCTGAATAGGCAGATTTGATAATAGCTAGCATTTCCTCCACACTCTTGGGCCAACAGGGAAGGATTTGCCATCAACTGCACTAAGTTCTGTAGCTGATTTCAACCATAAGAACTACATTGTCAGTGACCACCAATGACATCTACTCTCAACTTTAATGTTTCTGCCCCCTGCCAGATGGTCAAAGAGAAACTGTGCAGTTTCAGTTTGTGTATGAGACAGCCAACAGACACATTATTGAGCAAATTGCATTTTCATTATCTTTTCCATCGAAGACCAGCAGGAGTGTTTCCCACATGCCAGATTTGATCATACTGCTAGAATGACTTCTATTTGAGCATTAAAATAGCAGATTCTTCTTGTAACTCTGGGACCACTGTTTACCTCATCAAATCCTCATCCTATATTTTGCCTTGTGCAATATCTTAATGCTCACTAACTGCATCCCCTGGAACTTCTGTAGGCATCCTGATGTTTCAAAATGAGAGTGGAATACATTGCTATTAGCTTTCTAATGGTGCTAGCAGGTACTTTTAGGTTTGTACCATGCTGCCTCCTAGACATGTCAAACCCAGTAACCTTGTTATAGACTGCATGTGTGTGATTTTGTTGTAATTGCATCAATACCTATGTGTCAGTAACTGAGAAGGAAAACAAGATGTAACACGAAAGTTGGTAAATATGCTGGGGAAGTTTCTAGCTTGATCTTCCTCTATATTTTTTGACATTTTGATTGAGCAAGAAGATGCAAATTGGCCACCTCAAATATAATCAAATCAAACTAATTTCTGCTTCTACAACTCAGGTAAGTTCCCATTTTTAATGTGACAGTTTATCTAACAAGGAGACAAGTAGTTCTAGTCAACTAGGAATTCAGAAGAAACAGCTTCACCAAAGCTTGGTGAACATGTGGGACTCTCTCAATCACAGGGAGTGGCTGAAGAAAATAGCATAAATGCAATTCAGGGGAGGTTAGACAAGCAAATGAGTTAGGATGAATTAGAGTGTTATGCTGTTGTATTTAAATGTGTAAAGATGGGAGGAGACTTGAATAGAGTATGAATGAACTGGTTATAACAAGTGACATGTTTCTATGCCATATAATTCGTGTAATCCTATGCAAGATGTAACTTAATGAAGCACACAAACCGTTATTTGTCATATGTCCAACTTGTAACGTATCCTGTATGTCAGTAAACTGATACGCATTAATGCAGCTTGGGCATGTTGGAAAAAATTGCCGTGCAAACTTTTTTAGGATTTAAATATGTTAAAAATTTGTGATGTAGCTCATTCAGCCTAAATCTGTGCCATTCTGTACTACACTCACACGTGAAAGTCATTCAAAGGGTGCATTATTATTTATAATGTTAGGCGGTAGCAGTAAATATAATTAGTTGTTTGAACACATGTCACAGCATGCATTGTTGGGCTGACTCTAACTATTGGAAAGGCTTGGATTGGCTTAATTTCTCCTATCTGCCAACAATGTCATTTCTTACAGCAGGGACTTTGGCTGCTGCAGATACCAATCATTCATGCCAGAAATTTCCTGTCAGGGATATTGGATGACTTTTGGGACTGTTCAAGGTTACATTGGTCCACAAACCAATATTCATCACTAAAGTAACACCATCAAACAGATTAAGTGGCCATTTACATTATTGTTGCATATGGAAACTTGGTTGTGTACAATTGGCAGTTCTATTTACCTACAAAACAATAGTGACTGCACTTTAAAAGAAGTATGTTAACCATGAAGTGCACAGGGATATATAACTGCTTTATAAGACCAAAACCTTTATTCATGTTTTTCATCTAGTTTAACCAAAATTTGGAAGGGAAGTAAGAACTGTAGCAACACAATACTAGTATATCTGAATTCTTAAATGTGTATTGCCACTCTGCCTTGTTTATTTTACACAATTATATAAAGAATCTTAGGTTGTCTGTCAGGACTGATGAAAGGTTTCATACAACACATTGGTTTGGAATTTGTTATCTGTGATGAAATAAGAGTGCGTATTGCGCATCTAAGAAAAAGCTGTGCTCCCAAAATGAGTAGTTTCTGTGATGTGGATTTTACTTGCCCTTGCATTAATTTCATTTTTAAAAATTCATTAAGGGATGTGGATGACACATACTGAGCCAGCATTTATTTATTGCCCACCTACAACTGCCCTTGAAAAATTGGTAGAGAGTAACATTCTTGAACTGCTGCAGTTCATTTGGTGTAGGTTCACCTGAAATATCACGAGGTAGGTAATTCCAGGATGTCAACTCATCAATACTGAACTAATATCAATTTTTCCAAGTCACGTGAATGGCTTGCAGGGGAACTAGAAATTGGTGATGTTCCCATGTATCTACTACTACTTTTGTCTTTCTATATGGTAGTAGTCATGGCTTTGGAATGTGCTATCTAAGCAGCCTTGGTAAATTGCTGCAGTGCATCTTGTAACTGGTACACAAGACAGCTAGTGAATATTGGTGGTGGAAGATATAGTGAATGCTTGTGGATATGTTGCCAATATACCAGGTTGCTTTGTCCTGGATGGTGTTAAGCTTCTTAAGTGTTTTGGAGCTGCACCCATTCAGGCAAGAGGGAAGTATTCAATCACACTCCTGACTTTTGCCTTGTTATTTGTGGACAGGCTTTGGAAATCAGGAGATGTGTTACTCGATGCAGGGTTCCTAGACTCAGAAATGATCTGGTAACCACAGTATTTATGTGGCTAGGAGAAAGTGAGGACTGCAGATGCTGGAGTACCAGAGTTGAAAAATGTAGTGCTGGAAAAACACAGCAGGCCAGGCAGCATCGAGGAACAGGAGCATTGACGTTTCAGGCATAAGCCCTTCTTTAGGAATCATATTTATACGGCTAGTCCAGTTCAGTTCTTGTCAATGGTAACCTCCCAGATACTGATAGCAGATGCTTCAATAAAGGCAATGCCATTGAATGTTAAAGTTAAAAATCACACAGTACCAGGTTAGAGTTCAACAGGTTTCTTTGGAAGTACTACCTTTCAGAGCGCTGCTCCTTCCTCAGGTTAAAAATTACACAACACCAGATTAGAGTCCACCAGATTTATTTGGAAGCACTAACTTTCAGAGTGCTGCTTCTTCATCAGGTATCTGTGGAGCAGGATCATAAGGCACAGAATTTATAGCAAAAGATTACAGTGTCATGCATGCGACTGATACGAGATATTGAATAAACCTAGATTGCTTTTAGAATGGGTTGCAGGTTTCGGTAAATTAATATGTAAACACCAGAACTTCTTTCAAATCACATTCTTAAGATAACTTCAAGTTTTATTTTAAAAAAGGTGACATCTCAGCTCAGACAATGCATTAAAAGTGCAAGGTTAGCATCTTTCTGTATCCCAATCTTAATTTGGACTGGTTCTACTTCCAAAGTAGGAATTTATCAAACATTACATGGATTGACTGTCTGCATTGACTGCCTGTCGATGGTGTGCTTATTGAACAAAATAGAATGTATCTGCACTTACAATTCTGCGTATATAAATTCACTCCATAGACCTATATGTGTGTGTGCATGCAAGTGAGGGGGGTGGGGGGGGGGGGGGGAGGTGGGGAGAGAGAGAGAGAGTGTCTGTTTTTGTGTGTGTGGAGGTGGGGGGAGGGAGTGTGCATGTGAGTGTGTGAGTGTGAGTATGTGTGAAAGTTGGTGTTTGCATGTGTGCCTTTCGGGCGGTGTGTGTGTGTGTGTGTGTGTGTGAGCGTGTGTATGACAGAGGGTCTGCATGAGTGTGTGAGTATGTAAGAGTGTGCGTATATGTGTGTAAGTGTATGTGTGAGAGTATATAATGTAGTGTCACCTGTAGTGTGACATGAACCTAAAGTTCTGGTTGAGGCCACCCTCATGGGTACCGAACCCAGCTATCAGCCTCTGCTCAGCCACTCTGCATTGTTGCGTATCCCAAAGTCTGCCTTGGAGAATGGTCACCTGAAGATCCAAGGCCGAATATCCCTGATCACTGAAGTGTTCCCCGACTGGGAGGGAACACAGACTATGCTGAGAGATAATGCGATCACATCTCTCCTCAATCATCTTGTGCAGGTGCCATAACCTTGAAATCAAGATCGAATACACACTCTCTGCTTGTACTGAAGATACAGCAGACAAAGCGATGAAACTACACCATGTGCATGCACAGCCAGAACAAGACACTGGAAAAACTTGGCATCACCACTGGCAGTAGCCAAACCTCCCATGGCACCACTGTTGAAAACGTTATCACCACAGAGAAATCAATCATCAACTTATCGAACTACTTTCTTCAACTGGAAGAGATTGAATTTCTAATCCGTAGGCTCAATTTCTGCCTCGAAACCTGCAACCCATTCTAAAAGATGAAAGACTTCACAGCAATCTAGGTTTGTTCAATATCTCATATCAGACCCCATTAGTCTTGTGGCAGATATGGAGGAATTCATCAGACAAATGAGACTCCGGGAATTCTTCCAAGATGTCAAAAGCAATCCCAATGAGACAACCGACAAACCGAACAGTCATCAGAGAGATCCATAGTGGAGGGACCAAAGAAGAGTCAGTCAATTTGGACCCCTCCAGAGGGCCACTGCCCTGGGCTTGACGTGTATGTTCAAACCATCAGTTAATGTGTAAATGCCAGATTCATCAGCTGCACCCACAAGGTAGAGCAAAACATCACCCGATCACAATGCAATGCCATCCACGCTCTCAAAACCAACTGCAACATTGTCATCAAATCAGCAGATAAAGGTGGAGCCATTGTCATTCAGAATAGAACAGACTACTGCAAGGAAGTGTACCGACTATTGAGCAACCAGGAACTTTACAGGCAACTACCGGCCGATCCAACCAAAGACCATACCCGTGAACTAAATGCATTGATCAAGACTTTTGATCCAGTCCTAAAGATTTCTCTACATACTCTCATCACACGAATGTCTCACGTAGGTGACTTCTACTACCTTCAGAAGATATATAAAGCCAACATACCTGGTCGTTGCATTGTATCAGGCAATGGAACCCTATGTGAGAACCTGTCTGGCTATGTGGGGGATAACTCGAAACCCATTGTACGGGGACTTCCAGCTTCTGATGCAACACTGCAGATTTCTTACAGAAACACAGCATCCACGCACCAGTTGAACCAGGAACACTCCTCGTCACAACAGATATTTCAGCACTCGACACCAGCATTCCCCATGATGACAGCATCACTGCAGTAGACTCAGTACTTAATACCAACGACTGCCAATCTCCAAGCACCATCCTACAACTCATCTGCTTCATCCTCAACCCCAATGTTTTTACCCTTGCCAACCTGTTCTTCATCCAGAGACATGGAACAACCATGGGGACCAAATTTGCACCCCAATACGCCAATATTTTCATGCACAAGTTCAAACAAGACTTCTTTGCTGCTCAGGACCTCCAACCAGCGCTATACACCAGATACATTGACAACATTTTCTTCGTCTGGACCCCTGGCAAGGAGTCACTAAAACAACTACATAATGATATCAATGAGTTTCATCCCACCATCAGACTCACCATGGACTACTCCTTAGCATCTGTCTCATTCTTGGACACACGCATTTCCATCAAGGATGGGAACCTCAATACCTCACTCTATCGCAAACCATGGATAACTTCACAATGCTGCACTTCTCTACCCTAAACATATTAAAACAGCCATTGCCTACAGACAAGCCCTACACATACACAGGATCTGTTCAGATGAGGAGGAATGTGTTGGACACCTGAAGGTGCTAAAGGATGCCCTCATAAGTACTCATCAATCACCAGTTCTGATGTGCCACAGCGAGAAATCGTAATGACCTCCTCAGGAGACAGAGACGGGATGTGACTGATAGGGTACCCTTCATTGTCCAGTACTTCCTGGGAGCAGAGAAACTATGCTATATTCTTTGCAGCCTGCAACACATTATCGATGAAGATGAGCACCTTGCCAACACCTTCACTGCGCCTCCTCTTCTCACCTTTAAACAACTGCCAAATCTTAAACAGACCATTGTTCACAGCAAACTGCCCAACCTTCAGGACAACATTGACCACAGCACAGTACAACACTGTCATGGCAACCACTGCAAGACATGTCAGAGTGTCAACTGGATTCTGCTATTACATGGGGGAACACCACCTACCATATACACAGCAGGTACTCATGTGACTTGGTCAACATTGTCTATCTTATACACTGCAGGCAAGGATGCCCTGGGGCATGGTACATTGGCAAGACCAAGCAGACGCTATGACAACGGATGAATGGACACCGTGCAACAATCGCCAGATAAGGATGCTCCCTCTCAGTCAGGGAACACTTCATCGGTCAAGGTCATTCGACCTTAGATCTTTGGGTGACCATCCTCCAAGGCAGACTTTGGGATATACAACAATGCAGAGTGGCTGAGCAGAGGCTGATAGCCGAGTTCGTTACCCGTGAGAATGGCCACAACCAGGGCATGGGTTCATGTCACAGGTGACCCCACTACACTATACATTCTCACACACATTCACACAAATACTCGCACACTCTTACATGCTCACACACTTACGCAGACCGTCTGTCATACGCATGCTCTCTCTCTCAGACACAAACACATACACCTCCCCAAGAGGCACACACATATGCACACACTCTCACTCTCCCTCTCCGACACACACACACACACACACAGACAGTCTCTCTCTCTCTTTCTCTTTTTCTCCCTCACTTCATATATACACACACAGTCTCTCTCTCTTTCTTTCTCTTTCTCTCCCTCACTTCTCTCTCTCTCTCACACACACACACACAGACACATGTCCATGGAGTGAATTTGCAGAATAGTAATTGCAGATACATTTTATTTTGTTCAAAAAGCACACCATCTACAGGCAGTCAATCCATGTAGCGTTTTATAAATTCCTACTTTGAAAATAGAACCAGTCTGACTCAAGATTGGGATACAGACAGACGCTAACCTCACAACTTTAATGCATTGTCTGAGCTGAGATGTCACTTTTTTTATAAAACCTTAAGTTATCTCAAGAATGTGATTTGAAAGAAGTTCTGGTATTTACGTATTAATGATCCGAAACCTGCAACCCATTCTAAAAGGTGAAAGACTTCACAGCAATCTAGGTTTGTTCGGTAGATCATTTCAGTTGCATGCATGACACTGTAATCTTTTGCTATAAATTCTGTGCCTTATGATTCTGCTCCACAAGTACCTGATGAAGGAGCAACGCACTGAAATTTAGTAGTTCTGAATAAACCTATTGTACTCTAACCTGGTGTTGTGTGATTTTTAACTTTGTCCACCCCAGTCCAACTTCCACGTTATTGAAGGGATGATGGTTAGATTCTGTTTCGTTGGAAGTAGTCATTATCTGGCATTTGTATGGCATGCATGTTAATTGCCACTAGTCTGCCTAAGACTGGATATTTTCCAAGCTTTGCTGCATTTGGACATGGACTGTTTCAGTATCTGCTGAATGAGAGTAGACTGAAAAGACAGTAATTGGTCAGATTAGATTCATGCTGTTTTTTTGTGTACACAACATACCTGGGTAATTTCCCAGATTGTAAGGTTGATGCAAATATGGTAGCTTGAACAACTAGGCAATTGATGCAGCAAACTCTGGAGCACAAGTCTTCAGTACTATTACCAGAATATTGTCAGGGTCCATAGCCTTTGCATAGTCCAATGCCTCCAATTCTTTATTGATGTAGCAAGTGAATTGAATGGGTTAAAGATCATCATCTGTGATACTTGGGACCTTTGGAGGGGGTCAAGATGGATTGACAACTCAGTACTTCTGGCTGAAGGCTGTTGCAAATGCTTCATCCTTGTATCATGCATTGATGTACTGGGTTCCCTTGTCATATGCAGTTGGAGCCTCATTCTTAAGTGAGTTGTTTAATTCACCGACATTCACAACTACATGTGGCAGGACTGCAGAGCTTAGCTCTGACTTATGGGTTGTCAAATTTCTTAGCCCTGTCTATCACTTGCTGTTTCTGCAGTTTGGCACACAAGTAGGCTTATTTTATATCTTCACCAGGTTGGCACTTCATTTTTAGGTAGGCTATTTCTGGCATGCCCTCTTGCACTCGTCATTGAGCCATTGGTTGATTTCTTAATTTGATAATAATAGAAGAGTGGGGGAATATTCCAGGCCCTGAGATTACAGTTTATGTTGTATCATTTTGCTGCTTTTGATGGTCCATAGCACCTTGTGGATGCCCAGTCCTGAGTTGTTAAATCTGTTCAATATCTGTCCTGTTTTGCATATTGATAGTGCCATGCAATACGATGGGGAGTAAGCTCAGTGTGAAGATAGGATTTCACCTCCACAAGGAATGTGTGGTGGTCACTCTTACTGACACCGCCATGGACAAATGCATCTAAGGCAGGCAGAGGTCTGTTGCAATTAGCAGAGCAGATTGTGAAGGAGGTCTCTGCTCCTGATTCCATTACCTGACAGCATGTGCCTTGTAAGAGGGGAGTAGAAATTACTTCTCAGGTAAGGCAACAAGGAGATGCAAGGAAATGTTGTGAGGCCTAAAGGAACCAGATCTCCAGATTTTGCAGGGATGTGGGTTCACTGAGTAGTTGCAGCCCAAAATGTCTTGCTTACATGGTTGCTGTAATTTATCAAAAAACCTAACTATGTGTGCAGTAGGTATACCAACAATGGGCAAAGGTGTTACTTGATCTGATTATGAGTATAAAGTACATCAGATAGATAAGCTATGTATGAATGAGTACTTATGGATTAGGGATCAGAACATAAATTCAAGAACTTAAAAGGCTAATGCACAAACTAGAACAGCAGATTGGATTTAGACTGAACTGTAGAAATGAAGAGTAAACTAGCCAAAACAGAACACAAAGAACTATGATAACTTTTAGTTTCTTTCATTAAAAAAATGGATTTAAAAAAAAAACTGCTGAGCTGTGATTCCTAAAGACAGAAGGCATCAACTTGTATGTGATGGTCAAAAAGCAGCAGAAATATTCAATCGTTTCTTCAAATTGACTGTTTATCAAAGTTTAAAATATAGGGAGTGTACAGGAGAAAAATTCTAAACTTGTTGAGAGCAAGGTGAATATTTTAGGTAAGTTACGCTAAGACAGATCCCAACAGCATACAACCCAGGACCTGGAAAGAGATGAGGAAACATATTTCATATGCCATAGAAATAATCATTTGTGTGGAAATTACTTATTTCAGATAGTGTTTTACGTGTTAGATTCATGGTGCCCAGTCTGCAATAGCTCAGAATGACTTTTCTCATGCAAACTTTCACTTTCCACCTCATTTGTTATGCAATGAGGCTCTTCTCATGGAATTGGATGGCAAGAGAGTCAGAAATGCATTCACCATTCATCTTATGGCATTCACAATGCTGGCACTATATTTAAATCTCAGCTGCACACCATTTCAGGTAGTACAAACTGGGAACTGTTCTTCACACTGTGGTCCCACACCGTTATCTCTGTTGAAATGGCCCAGAAAAGAAAGTTTGCTCTCACTTTGCAGACAGGGACCTGGTGGTGCTGGTAGATGGGGCAGTGAAGAGGAGGGTTGTTCTTTTTCCTGCAGACTGCCAAAGAGGCCTCACCACCATACAGCAGCCTGGATAAAGTTAGCAGCTTGGATCAGTGCTATGACTCAAGGTAAAACAGAATGTGTAGCAGTGCAAAACAAATCATTGATCTCTTGCACACTGAGATTAAGAGACACCATCTTTTCTCTGATACCTCACAATTATAGAGCCACCACTCACTCTAACACTGCCAATGCACACACATTTCACTAAAATTCATGGACTACAACTTTCACTATTGCATGCATCATATTCACTCAATAACTCTCACTTACCTCATCCTCCAAAACTACCAATGTTTCTTCTCTCTGCATTTCCTATTCATTCTCTGAGGTCATACCATCACACCTTCTGCTCCTGCATCACCCCTAACTGCTCTGCATTCACTTCCGTCATGTTTAATTTGAGGAACCAGTATTTTTTTTTTGGTTGAATCACATCTAGTGTGTTTTCTGCAGAAACAGCTGGAACATACATTTACAGAACATGGAGTCTTACAAATCTACTGTCTCGACTGTTTAGTACTCCCATCATGTGAATATATCTACCTTTCCCTCTGTCCTAAAAAAACAATATAAGCCACAGAGGTGAGCACCTCTAAGTAAGTACAAGCTAAAAATTGTTAGATGCATTCTGTACAGATACATGAGATGCACATGTCCCCGTGCAAAATGACCCAGTCAATAGGTGTCCCTGAGCTGCAATGGAAGTATTGACGGGTTGGAATAGTGTGAGAGTTTGTCTGAGAGCAGGTTGTGATGGCAGGGTGAGAGTGGTGGTTTCCAGAGAGTTTAAGAGAATGGTGACGACAGACCATGCACGAATATTGTGTTGAGGAAACAGTTCGATGATGGCTGTGACAGGCAATTGGTCAATTGCAGCTGCCAGGCACCCACTCTGACTTATTGGGAATTCACGCCATCTTGCTTCCTGATGAAGGAGACAGGAATTGAAATGGACATTGAAATGAGTCAAGTTGGGCTCAGAATGAGATGCAAATGCATGGAATCAAAGGGTGTTGCTATGCAATGGCAAGATTGTGAATCATAGGATCATAGAATCCCTACAGTGTGAAAAGAGGCCATTTGGCCCAACAAGTCCACACTGAGCCTCTGAAGAGTATCCCACCCAGACCCATTCCCCTACCATATTATTCTACATTTCCCCTGACTAATGCACCTAGCCTACACAACCCTGAGCACTATGGGCAATATAGCACGGCCAATTCATCTAACCTGGACTGTGGGAGGAAACCAGAGCACCTGGAGGAAACCCATGCAGACATGGGGTGAATGTACAAACTCCACACAGACAGTTGCCCGAGGCTGGAATTGAACGCTGGTCCCTGGCACTGTGAAGCCTTAGTGCTAACCACTCAGCCACTGTGAAGTCACCACTTAACATTTAAGAGGACAGCCAGACGACTTATTCTCGATTTTGAGATTCTGAGTCTTTTCATTCTAAACATATTTTCTCAACCTTCTTGCTATTACCCATACCACACTAGGAAGGGACATCTTCTCAGTGATTGAATGACAAGTGTCTTGGTCAAAAACTTGTGAAAATAGGGTGAGATCATCAGTAGAGATTCCCAAGAGGTAAATGTCCAATTTTCCAACCAAGTGTTGAATGGTGAGATGAGAATCCAGCTTGTAAGCAATGAAAGGCCTATTTTCATGCATTGGCATGCCTTAACATCTGTTGATTGGTTAATCTCACCCCATTTTAATGCAGATTCTCATTCACCCATTGGATGGAAACTAGATGGTGACAATTCCTGACACAAAATTCGGAGTGGTTTACTGCTTACTTCTCTGGTCTTCTATCTTGGGCACAAGTCTCCACTTGAGGTGGCACAGTGGTTCAGTGGCACTGCTGCCTCACAGAACCAGGGACTCAGGTTTGATTCCAGCCTTGGGCGACTGTCTGTATGGAGTTTGCACATTCTCCCCGTGTCTGCGTGGGTTTCTTCCAAGTGCTCCGGTTTACTCCCACAGTCCAAAGATATGTAGGTCAGGTGAATTGGCCATGCTAAGTTGTCCATAGTGTTAGATGCATTAGTCAGAGGGAAATGGGTCTGGGTGGGTTACTCTGTGGAGGATCGGTGTGGCCTTGTTGGGCCGAAGGGCCTGTTTCCATACTGTAGGAAATCTAATCTAATCGAATCTCACCAAGGTCTTGGGACAAACTCCATGGTCAGGGACAGCAACCCCCACTCCCCCAACTTCCACATGCAACCAAATCCAGAGCTGCTTGGATGACGAGCTGAGTGTAAGTTGAAGCAGAAAATAAGGGTTCCATAAGAGAGGTCAGATTGATAATATATGTTTGATACAGCTTGAATATAGAAAACTTAGTGGAGAATTAAAAAAAAGGAAGTCAGAGCTAGGACTGGTAAGAGGAGGGGCTGAGCTAATCTAAAAGGATATTCAAAGATATACGGTCAGAGCCAAAATAGCAAAACAACAGTGAGAGGAGGAATGGAACACTTTATGGATCCAAAAAGGAGTCTACACATGGGAGGGAGGTATTAAGCTTTAGGCCACCAAAAAAAATGGTGGACGGGAGAGGGTTATTACTGTGAGAGCCGCTTTGTGTTTTGAGGGGTTTTTTTAAGCTCTCATTTGGATTTACTCACTTTCCTGGGGCAGAAATTGCTGTTTTTAGAAGTCTTGCATGTTTTTGGAACTTTAAACAAAATCAAGAAGTTACTTTAAAAGGGAGAAACGGGAGAGAATTTCAGGAGAGCGATCATGGGGCAAGTTTTGAGACTGAGAAATCACAGGAGGACTCTGGACATCGGGTTTCAGTGAAATAACAAACAAGCAGTGCAGTTTCAGAGCTGACAAGGGATCTCCAATATGCAACTTCAGAAGTATCAGTGGTTTAAAAATAAAACATTTTCTGAAACTACAGAAGAAGAGGATGACCTTTGGTTTTTAAGCCTGATTAGCTAAGAGTTTGACTTATAAGTCTAAATCTTTTTTTTTTGAATATCTATATGGAGTGAGCTGCCAGAGGAATGGTGGAGGTAGGGAAAATGGCAACATTTAAAGGCATTTGGATGAGTATATGAATAGGAAGAGTTTAGGGAGATATGGGCCAAGTGCTGGCAAATGGGACCAGGTAAGATTGGTAGTCTGGTCAGTGTGGACCTAATGGATCTGTTTCTATGCTGTATGTCTCTACATTGGCATCAAACATGTACCAGCCTCATTTAATTCTATGGTATATCTCCATTCCATTTACCAGAGAGCACCACCCTTTAATACAACACTTCGGAGAATATCAAGCACTGCTCAAACACTCTATATTTCTGGAGCTCAGAGTAAAATGTGGTGAAGTTCAATATAAGGATGGTTGGAAATATCATGAAAAGCAAAGACAGACAGAGTGGTTGATGGGGAGGACTCCCAGGCAGGGAGTTTAGATTTGGAGGGATCACCTATACCGACAGGCTGAGTCTGTGAATCACAGCTTGAAGTGTGGCCAATGTTTCCTTCCATTGTGATCCAAATAACAAGAGATAAAAATGATTGCCACCAGATCCAGAGTTAATGGAGCAAATGTTTCATTCTGTGGGGACGGGACAATTTGAGGCCTTTCAAAGGATAACAGCATTAAACAGACACCCCCCAGTACCCATTGGCACAAAATGTTTTATGTGAACCTTAGGCATTGACCATATGTGTGGAGTCTAGAACCTGTTCCCAAGCAGTTTTAAGTAGACAGACAGGAGGTTGGAAGAACACAGCAAGCCAGGCAGCATCAGGAGGTGGAGAAGTCAATATTTCAAGTATAACCCTTCTTCAGGACTGGGGGTGGGTGTAGGGGGAGCTGCAGATAAAAGGGGTGGTGGGGGCAGGTTGATGAAGTGGGGAGAGGTGAAGACAGGTAGAGGGTACGACCTGGTTGGTCAATGGGAGGAATGAATCCAGCTGGTGACAGGGAGGAGTGGAAGGGATGAAGAGGGGCTGGGAAAGGAGTTGGGAGAAGGGAAGGGAGGTTATTTGAAATTAGAGAACCCAATGTTGAGTCCTCCAGGCTAAAATCAACTAGGAGAAAGTGAGGACTGCAGATGCTGGAGATCAGAGCTTAAAAATGTGTTGCTGGAAAAGCGCAGCAGGTCAGGCAGCATCAAAGGAACAGGAGAATCGACGTTTTGGGCATAAGCCCTTCTTCAGCCTGAGGTCAGGTCAGCCCCGCAGGCCCGGCTGAGATACTCAGTGAACCATTCCCTAAGTTAACGTTTGGTCTCCCTGAGGTAGAGAAGACCACTGATTCGGTAAACTAGATTGGAGGAGAGGCAGGTGAACCTCTGTCTCACCTGGAAGGACTGTGTGGGGCCCTGAATGGAGGTGAGGGGGGTGGTGTATCGGCAGGTTTTGCATCTTTTCTGATTGCAGGGAAAAAATACCTGGGGGTCAGGGGGGCTGAAGAGGAGAGTGCCGCAAACCAAGGACTGTCAAAGGGAACAGTCCTTGCAGAAGGCAGAGAGGAGTGGTGAGGGGAAGATATTCTTGGTGATGGGGTCTAGTAGGAGTTGGCGGAAGTGTTTAAGGATAATACGTTTGATGAGGAGCCTGGTGGGGTGATAGGTGAGGACAAAGGAGTCTTTATTTAGAATAGTGGAACTGGGAATGGAGGAGGTGCAGTGGAGGGCTGTCTGGATGACAGAGGGAAGAAAAGCCCTTTGTTCGAAATAGGTGGTTATCTGGGATGTTTGGGATTGAAATGAATACTCTTCCAACCTAGTTTACTGCATCTGGTGCTCCCAACGTGGTCTTCTCTACATCGGGGAGATCAAATGAAAACTTAGGAAACAGTTAACCGAGCATGTCAGCCAGGTCTGCAGGGACCGATCTATTCTCCCAGTCCCTGTCCATTTTAATTCCCCTTCCCATTCCCTTTCTGACATGACCATCCTTGGCGTCCTCCATTGCCACAACGAACCAAACCATAAATTGGAGGAGCAACACTTTATCTTCTGCCTGGGCAGCCTACAGCCTGCCGGACTCAACATTGAGTTCTCTAATTTAAAATAAACTCCTTTCCCTTCCGCCCACTCCCTTCCCATCCCCTCCTCTTTCCTTCCGCTCTTCCCTGCCACCAACTGGATTCATTCCACCCTCTGACTGTCCAAGTCATATCCTCTACTTGTCTTCACCTATTCCAACTTCACCATCCTGCCTTCGCCACCTCCTTTATCTGCAGCTCTTCTTAATCCCACCCCCAGTCCTGAAGAAGCTTTACTTGTGAAACATTGACTTCTCCACCTCCTGATGCTGCCTGGCTTGCTGTGTTCTTCCAGCCTCCTGCCTGTCTATTTTGGATTCCAGCATTTGCTGTTTATTTGTCTCTACCAAAGCAGTCTTAAACATGTCCAGTAGCAATAGGCATTGAACACACTAATGCTATGATGCATGGGCAGTGTGCAGCAGCCTGGAAAGATTCACTCCAGTTGCTAAAGTAGTATTCACCTTCCAACTTCCCATTGCCTGCCCATGGTAAAGTAACTGTTCGCTTCACACCTTATTCACACCAATCATATGTCACAATAAAAATAGCTAGGGTGTACACCTTCAATCTTATAATTGCTGCTAGACAGTTATTTTCTTTTAGAGAGCTGATAAACAAAAGTAAACATATATTTACAACTGTGAGAACGTCTTTACAAGTTTCACTTGCATTGACTCTGTACTCACAGAAGGTCTTCTTTCTTCCCCTCCCAGTATGTCTTGGCGCAGTGCCAGGTTCTGCAGCTGGAGTGAAGAGAACTTGCCCGACAGCTCAAGGTCCCTTATCCCCCAATTGCCTAGCCACACAATACCCTTAAAGTGTGGTGGATAAGTATTGCAGAGAGTTTGAGAAATCTTGCTCGGCCCCAGAAAGAGAAAACCTTCACAAAACTCACCAAAATTGACATTTAGCCAATTTCTGCTAAAATGCAGTCCAAGATCTCTATTGGGTTTCCTGCAGAACTGGAGAATAGCTAACATAGCATCAACATTTAAGAAGGAAGACAGGGATGATATGGATAATTTCACACAATTTCATGAAGTATTTGTAAAGGAAATTTTAGCACTTTTGATTAACAATAAAATTTTCATGTAACTCAATCAAATGAAAATCATTATAATTTCCTGCACTTATTTCAGAAGACTGCATCTGGTGCTCCCAACGTGGTCTTCTCTACATGGGGGAGACCAAATGAAAACTTAGTCCTCAAAGAAGAGGACCATATAGATGAAAAATGCAGTAAAAGCATTTCACTTGGATCGTTGGAAATCCTTTGACAAGGCATCACAAAGAAGATTACTAGAGAAGGTTTAGACCTATGCAGTTTTGAGTGCATAGCAACCTGGATTAAACATTGGTTAAGGGGGAGAAAATGGAAATTCAGAGCTTAGGAACTATTTTTAGTGGAAAATAATGGATAGTGGTGTCCTGCAAGTTTCAGTTCAGGTTGATAAGGCTATTACAAAAAGCAAAATTGAATTCTTGGGTTTATTGCAAGATATGTAGCATAGAAAAGACTATAGGTAACAATCAGCTGTATTTTACCAGAAATCGGCTAAGTGTGAATCATGGACAGTCTCATGGAGGGTTTCTATCTGTCAATCCCAGTGTGTTTCTCACACTATTCTCTGCAGCTTGCCTCATTTGCTGTGCACTAGTCCTTTATGGCACCCCATTCTCATGATCTGCTCAGCACTGGCAGAAGTACTTGCTGTTAAATTTCAGGAAAGACCGGAGGCTGAATTATTAAACAGTAGGAGACTTACGAAAGAGGTAGCAAGGATAGACCAACTGTTCCCTTCCAAACTGGCCAATGATGTCATCATGATGTGATGTGAATGGACTCTTAAAGTGACAGTCCACCATACTTACCAAATTTACAACTTCTCTTCCCTTTAACGTCAGAGTTTCCTGGAATGAAAACATTCAAAATATTTGCAATCATATATACAGTCAGAAAGTAAGGCTTTCGGAGGACATCAATTCCTCTATGGTTGTTGTCACATCTTAGGCATCTGTTTATTTTTCTCAGTGGATTTAACCTCTGATGTATTCATTGTCTGTCATTTTCTTTTCCTGAGAGGACTGAGTGTTCATTAGTGGTAGACACCAGTAATGAACTGTCTCTCTCCAATACTTCAGGTTTCTAGTAATTTGTGGATCTTCAACTACTGTTAAGGAGTGGTAGATAGAATTTAATTTAGGTAAATGTGAGCTGTTGCATTTTGTTAAGGCAAACCAGGAAAGGACATGGACAATAAATGGTAGAGGCCTGGGGAGTGTTATCAAACAATAAGAACTATGGGGACAGGTACATAGTTCTTTGAAAGTGGAATTGCAGGTAGATGAGGTGGTGAAGAAGACATTTGGCTTGTTTGTCTTCATTGATCAGAACTTTGGGTATAGGAGGTGGGATGTCATGTTGTGGCTGTATACGACATTGCTGAGGCTAGTTTTCAAATGCTGCATTCAATTCTGTTCGCCCTTCTATAGAAAGGCTGTTGTTAAACTTAAGAGGTTGCAGAAAAGATTGACAAGGATGTCGCTGTGACTGGAGTGTTAAGTTGTAGGGAAAGGTTCGATAGGCTGAGGCTTTTTCTCTGCAGAATTGGAAGCTGAGGGATGACCTTACAGAAGTGTGTAAAATCATGCGGGGCATGGTCAGGATGATTAGCCAAAGTCATTTACCCAGGGTCGGGAGTCTATAATTAGAGGACATAGGTTTAAGGTGAAAGGGGAATGTTTTAGAAATGGCCTAAGAGGTAACTTTTTCATGCAGAGGGTACTTTTGCAGACAAAATGCCACTTTCGCATTGAGAATACTGCACCATGTTGTGTAGCTCTACCACTGTATTAAATGGGATAGGCTTTAAACAGATCTGGCAACACAAGAATTGGCATCGATGAGGCACTGTGAGTTATCAGTAGCAATAGAACTGTATTCCAGAGCAATCTGCAAACTCATGGCCCAGTGTTACCCTCACTCAATTATTACCAAGAGTTCAACCTGGTGAAGATATCAAACAGGACTACTTGCATGCTAAACAAATGATAAAGAGAGTTAAGCAACCCCATATCTAATGAAACAGATCTAAGGTCTGCAGTCCTGCCATACCCAGTGGGGAATGGTGTTAGCCAATTAAACAACCCACTGGAGGAGGAGGCTCCACAAATATCCCCATCCTCAATGATGGAAGAACATAACACATCAGTGAAAGAGATAAACTGAAACATTCACAGCAATCTTCCTCAGAGGTGACATCCTGCTTGTACAGATGGATCTAGCTTCGGTGTGATCTATCGCTTCAGTTCCTGGATTGTTCCTGTGATCTTTCCATGAAGTACCATATCCATCATTTTTAATAATAGCGATCATTTCTAGTGTATTTCCCAACTTGTCCTGCTGCTTCCAGAGTGTTCTCCACTTGTTTAAATTCTAAATGTCTACACATGGACTCTTTGTAGTTGACTTATTTGGTGCAGGTAATCTAGCGAGCCCATCAACATTCCATGTAAGTTGGATTGTCAATATCTATTTGCATAAGTATAAGTTGGTATCAATGCACTTGAAAGTGCACCTCATTACAACAGTGCTGCCAGGACACTTTGCACACAGGGACAAGGATGATCTAATGGATTCGACCAGGATATATCTCAAAGCTCCTCGCTTGCTCTTTTAGCACTCACTCACTTTGCATCAACTTGGATTCTTCCTGCATTTCTGCCTTGTCCTGCTGTTTTGTGCTTTTCCCCTCAGCCAGAGATTAAAGGCTCTGTTTAGTGCAGACATAAAGCCAGACAGCTTGTCATTGTTATTAACATGGACTGCAGTGGTTCAGGAAGACAGCTCACCGATACCTCCTCTGAGGCAACTTGCGACTGGCAATAAATAATGACCCAGCCAGCGATGGCCATTTCCCACAAGCGAATTAAAAAGAAAGCAATGATTAATCACAAATGTGGGCTTGTTGCAGTCCGGCACTGCACTATGTTATTGTTACATTTGCATCATGAGCCAGCAGTTTATGCAGCAAACACACTATACATGCTTCAACCAAATGATCAATTCTCAAAGTCTAAGGGGAGTAGTCATCAGTTAGGTCAAAGGATACAAGAGTTTAGTTAGCTTGGTTGGCTGGACAGCTAGCTTGAAATCCAGAGTGATGCCAACAGCACAGGTTTAATTGTCATACTGGCTGAGATTAACATGGATGTCCCACCTTCTCAACCTCATCTCTTGCCTGAGGTATGGTAACCCTCAGGTTAAACTAATCACTGTTCATCTCTTTAGAGAGAGAGTAGCCTTTGTGCTCTGGGACAGAGGTGATTTTAACTTTATTGGCACAATAAGTTAAGGACATCATCATTTATCTATCCGGTTGCTCGAGTGGGTTGAAGGTTGGTGGTTATTAGTGTTAGTACGGTTATTAGCGTTATTGCAAGTGGAGGAAATGTGGTGAGGTGTCCCAAGTGAATGAGTGAGTAGGCAGCACAGAGACCATGCAGGGCTATTGGTGTGGAGTAATTGTGTGGGTAACAGTGAGTGAGGGATGATGTTGCAGACAATAGAGAAAGGGTTAGAGCATGAGCCTTGGAGGGAAGTGATTACAAAAGCAGAGGTTGAGTGAGTGTGAGGTAGCAGAGACAAATGGTAGCACACGGTGTTAGAATGGCGAAAGTCATTGACCTTCTTCCTACAGCACTGGGCATTCCGCCAGAAGACTGAGAATGCTTTGGACCTGGGAGGAAATCTCCATCTGGTATTCTGGCTTCCTTAGCCAATCCTATGGGAAAAGGATGTCTTTCCATTACACTAACATATCCTCCAGGATCTGCAGGTCCAGAGACTGGTGTACATTTCTCCTTACCTGCCTTGTCTGGAGTAAATGTTAAGAATGTGCAGCTCCAGACTAACAGTGCTTGATTAAGTGCACAATGACCTTCAATCAATGGTGCAAATGTGCGTAATGCTGGGATATCCAGCAGAGATAAATACTTTGGGCTAGGTGAGTGCTTGGATCAGGCTAGCAGCAGACCAAGAGGTGCATGCTATGCAGTTAATGAGGTGAGTCAGGAATGATATTGTGGGAAAACTTGCTAAACGTTGTAGGGAGAAACATCCATGAAACTTAATGAAAATATGGTAAGATTCAGCTGTATTTGTTTGTGTGCAAGGTGAATGTGTACATGGAAAGAGTTAATTGAATTGTCTTGTACTTTTATGTATTTCCATGGAGGCATATCCTGGCTGGTTCTATGAGTTTACATCTTGTTGTAGTTTCCTTTAGAAGTGGTGACTGATAATTTTATGGGGACTAACCATCTAGCCTGAAGATAAAAACAGCAAAACAATACTCCACATTCTGAATGATAGAAAAGGTAAATAAAGTTTCCTTTACATAGTTTTAACGTTGCATTGACTGCAATATAATTAAAACCACCTTCAAGTGTCACCCTTATATTTGAAGTTTCAGAACAATGTGCATAATCTTTTCTAATTATACAGTTTATTATTGCTACTCCCAGTCTGATTGGCTTTTCTGTTTAACGTTTTGTTTTGTATAATTGAGCTATTAGTTTCTCATTTCTAATTGTTTTTGTCTTTTGCTACTTACAGTATACCTAGGTGGTCTCTCTCTCTCTATGGAGACTGATGGATTTTACTCTCTGTCCCAGAGAACAATACTCATCATCCAGTTTTTCAAGTGCCATTTACTTCTCCTTATTTGATCTGTGGACTGTGAGGGTCTTTTAATTTCCTCACATCACAAAGGCTTGCACCAAGTTGCTCCCAGCTTTAAGCAGCATCTTCTGTACTTTCCACATTTCTCTACTTTCAAAGATCTTGGTCTACCTTTCTGCTATCTTTCTCATTGGGTTTGGTTTAGTTTTACAACTGCAACCAACGTCAAGAAAAGTTTAAAGATTTCCAAGACTTTAAGGTGAAGGGTGGAAGGTATAGGGGAGATGTCAGGGGTGGGTTCTTCACCCAGAGAGTGGTGGGGGCATGGAATGCGCTGCCCGTGGGAGTGGTAGAGTCAGATTCATTGGCGACCTTTAAGCGGCATTTGGATAGGTACATGGATGGGTGCTTAATCTAGGATAGAAGTTCGGCACAACATCGTGGGCCGAAGGGCCTGTTCTGTGCTGTATTGTTCTATGTTCTATGTTCTAAAAATGCTTTGCTGGAAAAGCGCAGTAGGTCAGGCAGGGCTTATGCCCGAAACGTCGATTCTCCTGCTCCTTGGATGCTGCCTGACCTGCTGCGCTTTTCCAGCAACACATTTTTCAGCTCTGATCTCCAGCATCTGCAGTCCTCACTTTCTCCTAGATTTCCAAGACTGCCCACTGAGCCACCTTCTTTTGGACTCCTCTCCTATCAGGTTGCAAGCACTGTGGAAGGGAGGCTGAGTAATTGAGTTGTGGGGATTAGAGGCAGATTACTGGGATGCAGAGGGAACCACAATACAGTAAGTGGGATAATTCAATATAAAACAGATGATGGGGAGACAATTGAGCACAAACAGGAAAAGAAGTCATGAAGAGGTTGGAGAGGGTCATCAAGGATAAATAACACCTTGGCTATCATTGGAGTACTGTGCACCAACAGACCTGACTTATTTACCTCATCCCCGTTGGGGCTGGAAGGTAGAGGTACTCAGGTGAACAGACTGAGTGGTGATATTGGAAACCTGTGGGGTTGACAAGTAGGGCTAACAGAAAGGAAATATTTATGCAAGGGTGTTCATCAATATGGACAGGCAGAGCCTGAACACAGGAACACATACAGCGAAGCTGAAACAGGCCTGTGAGTATGACCTTGAGCATTAGCTGACTGTGTGCAGCCCAAATATTTGTACCCATCTCTCCTGACCATATAATGCAAGGTAATGAATGAACCCCACCAGTGCCTGTGATGTAGTAACAATGTTTGTCTACCTGGGAAGATGGAGTCTAATCCCAACGTAACAATCACCTGCTATTTACTCATAGTTCGCCCATGCTGCCGAAGCTGCTCATTTTACAGTGAGTTCTCCAGTTTCAAATAACCTCCCGACCCATCCCCTGAATCCCTTCCCAGCCCCTCCCATTCCTTCCACTCCTCCTAGCCACCTATCGGATTCATTCCTCCCATTGACCAACCAGGTTGCACCCTCTACGTGTCTTCACCTAACCCCACTTCATCACCCTGCCCCCACCACCCCCTTTATTTTCAGCTCCCCCCACATCCATCCTCAGTCCTGAAGAAGGGTTGTACCCAAAACATTTACCTCTCCACCTCCTGATGCTGCCTGGCTTGCTGTGTTCTTCCAGCCTCCTGCCTGTCTAGTTTGGATTGCAGCATCTGCAGTTTTTGTGTCTCTAACCACTTTACCCCTTGGACAGTGGAACATCATATAACACTAACGACGGGTAGGCTGTGCATCTTCAATATTGAAGTTGTGGCTAGACAGAGAGTCCCACATGCATATGATGGTGAAAAAAGAACATACGAGAAATTATTTATATTGTCCTGTCAGCCGTGCCACTTCGGTGTTTTCAGAGCAGTCCCAGGCTCCACAGCTGGGTGAAGGGAGCCTCTCCCACACCAGACTCTGTTGGGCTGGAGTCAGACAGCCCCAGTGACATTTCTCTTTCGAGTGTTCAGACATGCTAATTGTGTCTTGTCCAGAGACACCCTCCCCAGCTTGAACTCCCACAGGGAAAAGATAGCAGGCAGGGGGGAGGGAGTAGGTTAAAACACATCTGCAGAGCACTGAGAGGAGACTTCTGAGATACCTGTTTGCAGTTCCTCTTCTGGCTGGGTGCCCAGTGGCAGTTCCATGATTCTTTGTGGGGAACAGACACAACTGGAATGATTTCAATGTCCCTTGACCCTCTGTGGCCATGATGATGGTGCTGGGCACCAATGATTTAGAGTGCGGGAGTGCAGGACTGGCCACACATCCTGAAGACTCTGGGACTGATGGAGCTTGGTCTCCCATGGCAGTTACCAACCTGTCCAGGGAAGAAGCCTGATGCTCACGTGCCTGAGGCATCATGGTTCAATCCAGCAATCTTTGTGCCAGGTTACCCAGTGCCCTTGAGAAATTAGCAGCTGCTCCTGTATCAGAAACATTTTAATGTGGTGGTGCAAGCTATCTCATCCATGCTTAGACTGTATCTTACAACTTTTCTGGAATTCCTCAGGACAGAGAAGACACTTACTTATGCATGTTTTTAACAGTACCAAGATCATGATTTTGAATCATTTCATGGGCATTTTAACCAAAGTTAATACAGTATGCAAAGATGCTTGTATTTACTTTAGCGTCACTCTTGGATATCAGTCTGCAACATGCATTAGACATGTGACCATAATGACACTTCCCTTTGCTGCCTTTTTGCAAACTGAATGCTGCCTTGTGGACCTTATAGTCTGCTAATAGACATAACATCCTCGACTAACTGCAAGTTTGCGGGGCGATTCTTTTCAGGGAGTCAATCCAAATAATCTCACTATTGGTGAGGCTCAGTGCAAGCTGGAGGAACAGCATGACAGTTTTCATTTGGAGACCCTGTAGCCTTCGGGACTCAATATTTAGTCAATAATTTTAGGGCAGGGACACTTTCTTCCATGTCATTTATTCATCCCCACACCGCAGGCATTGTCATGACATGGGCTGCTTTCAACACAGCTAACCAATTTCACTCACTTATGGTCCCTATTATCAGCTTTTCTTTCTCCCTAGCTTACAATTATCCATCTCCTTGTTGCCTAACTTTCTCTCTCTCCCTTTGGTCTCCATCGCTACCTATTTACTTACTCCTTGCTCCCATTCTAATTCCATGTCTGCTGGATATATGCCATCTTTTCCTACTAATAATTCTGAAGAAGGGTTACTGCACCCAAAACATTAACTCTTTCTGATATTGCAAGACCTGCTGAGTTTCTCCAGCAAATTCTGGAATTTCTTCTTTGATGATTAGCCTGTCAGTTCATTTGTTCATAGTTGAATGTGCTTAAACATGCATTAAAATTATTCCTTGTTACGTTTGCATGCTATGCTTTACACTCTCATCATTAGTGCTTTCTGCAATAGATGGTATGAATTGAGAGGTTAGATTCAATCATGTTCAATTCTACAGTTACGCTGCACAGATCCCACCCCAGTCCACTTGGTAGACATTATCAAAAATCTACCTCTTGCTAATATCAGTTTACTTCAATGTTTTTTTCCTGAGAATCTCCTCCAAATTTATTTTGTTTTTCTCTTCAATTCCTTCACATGTGTATCAATATTTTTGTGTTGGCAATGTAATTCTCTCGCAATTATTTGGGGTTCCGAATAAAACAAAGCAAAGTCAGCAAATTTATCTATGTAAGCTTAAGCAATGTGTTCATACTGACTGAAATAACAATTGTCCAAAATTTTAATCCACATTTATGTAAATGTCTTTTCAGAAGCAAAGCTATAAGCTCACATAAACCTGACATTCTTTAATTATACTTTATGGTGCCATAATCATTTATGTATGGATATTTGAACAGATGGCAGATGACAGGAAAGTCTGGCAACATTTTCTCATTGTTCAATTATATTGTAGCTTAAAGGCACAAGGGAAATGACATCTTTAACATGTTATTTGTTATGTCAGTTTTATAATCTTGTTCATGCCTGAATCAAAGCAGTTTGAACTGAACAAATCCCAAAATATAATATTGTCTGGATGCGTTTTCACCAAACTTATAGCACGCAATTGCAAATTTATTATCAAAAAAATAGTTTGCCAAACACTTTTGGTGAGGGTCATATTACAAAGTATAACCTTTTGCACTGTTTGCGGTGCAGCATTTCATGGTGAATTATAGATAGTTTCAACTTATGATTTATATTTACATTTGTCACTAAATGTGAGAAACAACTCAGTTACTCCTGAGAAAGGGGTCCAAGGATAATATGGCAAGCTGTTTAAGTTCTGTAAAGCAAGTTCCACTTGCAATGGGTGAAGATGCAATTTCAATTTACAAATATATCTTCTGAGGATGTCAAAAAGGCTGGTGAAGAGTCAGGAATGGTGATTATATAAAAGATAGGCCCCAGGTTATGCATCGCCATGATGCTCATATCTGTGACACTTGTGCCATTGTGAACCTATGCCCTAATGGATAATGTAGTGAGCATTACATAATTTCCTGTAAGGATCATCAGAAAGAAAATGTTAAGGGCCTCCTGGAGGGAGGTCAACCATCATTTGAAGGTTGTGCAATGTATATTTTCTCAAGAGTTTTCAATACATTTTGCAGCATCTGTTGGATCAGCAGGCTGTTCTGAGTTTGGAGTTCAGAGAAAGTAGCAGCTTAGAGACGTTCATTGATGCTTCCCACTCTTTTGAGACCCCAAAGGCTTCTGCTTAATACCCAAACTAAAAACTAAAAAAAATGAGAAAGCCTGTCTGTTAGAGCTGGCCACACCCAGGCGGCTTCCATTGTTCCAACTTTAGAAAAAGTCAAGGCCTCACAAATTGTTTACTTTCCTAGAGATGCCTCGACACTTCTGCCTGACAACCTCGCTTCAAAAAAGAACTAGGACAATATAACCTCTTAAATTGAAAGCATTGTCACATCTTATATTAGGAATGTATATTGCTATTAATATCTTGTTCACTTAGGAAGGTATGTCCAGCTCCACCAATCAATGCATGTAACTGAAAGCCTTCATCCTTAGCACTATTCATTCTTAAGAGAGAAATTGGAAACAATTCTGCAATTCATGCTGAACTAGTGATTTATAGGGATTAATTATAATTCCAGTAAAAGCAAAATATTGCAGATTCTGGAAACCTGAAATAAACAGAGAATACTGGAGAAACTCAACTCGTCTGGCAGTATCTGTGACTGTGACTTCAGAATAGCTATACTGGGCTCAAAATGTTAATACTATTATTCTTTCCACAGATACTGCCAGATCTATTGAGTTTCTCCTGCATTTTCTGTGTTTATTTCATTATAGCTCCCTTACTATGCCTCAGTTATGGAACTGAAAACATCTTGGTTGTGTTTTAAATCACTTTTTTAAAACTCAACTTGCCATCTTCAACACAATTTGTATCCTCTGGTCTTTCTGTTTTTGCACGTCTTTTGAATTGTATATTTTGTTTTATATTTCCTCTCCTAGTTCTTTTGAACATCATTAATCACTTCAAACCTCAACATTAAATTTCATCTGTCACATGACCATCCATATTCAACCTGTCGTGTGCTCTTGAAATCCATCACAATCCTCTTCACAAGTCACTATGTTTTCAAAGTGGTATGTCATCTCCACATGTGGAAATTGTGCCCTGCAATCTCAAGTTTAAGTCATTTAACAGATATCAAGAAAAACTGGTCTTAGTATTGATCCCTGGGGAACATCATCTTCCAGTCTTCCAGTCCATAAAACAACAAGTTTTTTGAGGAAGTAACAAAGACAATTGAGGAGGGCAGGGCAGTAGATATGATCTATATGGACTTCAGTAAGGCGTTCGATAAGGTTCCCCATGGGAGACTGATTAGCAAGGTTAGATCTCATGGAATATAGGGAGAACTAGCCATTTGGATACAGAACTGGCTCAAAGGTAGAAGACAGAGGGTGGTGGTGGAGGGTTGTTTTTCAGACTGGAGCCCTGTGTCCAGTGGAGTGCCACAAGGATCGGTGCTGGGTCCTCTACTTTTTGTCATTTACATAAATAATTTGGATGTGAGCATAAGAGGTACAGTTAGTAAGTTTGCAGATGACACCAAAATTGGAGGTGTAGTGGACAGAAAAGAGCATTACCTCAGATTACAACAGGATCTTGACCAGATGGGCCAATGGGCTGAGAAGTGGCAGATGGAGTTTAATTCAGATAAATGTGAGGTGCTGCATTTTGGAAAAGCAAATCTTAGCAGGACTTATACACTTAATGGTAAGGTCCTAGGGAGTGTTGCTGAACAAAGATACCTTGGAGTGCAGGTTCATAGTTCCTTGAAAGTGGAGTCACAGGTAGATAGGATAGTGCAGAAGGCGTTTGGTATGCTTTCCTTTATTGGTCAGAGTATTGAGTACAGGAGTTGGGAGATCATGTTGTGGCTGTACAGGACATTTGTTAGGCCACTGTTGGAACATTCTGTGCAATTCTGGTCTCCTTCCTGTTAGAAAGATGTTGTGAAACTTGAAAGGGTTCAAAAGAGATTTACAAGAATGTTGCCAGGATTGGAAGATTTGAGCTATAGGGAGAGGCTGAATGGGCTGAGGCTGTTTTCCTTGGAGTGTCGGAGGCTGAGGGGTGACCTTATAGAGGTTTACAAAATTATGAGGGGCATTGAAAGGGTAAATAGGCAAAGTCTTTTCCCTGGATTCAGGGAGCTCAGAACTAGAGGGCATAGGTTTAGGGTGAGAGGGGAAAGATATAAAAGAGACCTACAGGGCAACATTTTCACACAGAGGGTGGTACGTGTATGGGATGAGCTACCAGAGGAAGTGGTGGAGGCTGGTACAATTGTGACATTTAAGAGGCATTTGGATGGGTATATGAATAGGAAAGGTTTGGAGGATATGGGCCGGGTGCTGGCAGGTGGGACTAGATTGGGTTGGGATATCTGGTCGGCATGGACAGGCTGGACCGAAGGGTCTGTTTCCATGCTGTACATCTCTATGACTCTATAACTGTTTGCCATTTTGTTTCCCATTGCAAGGCTCACGGTGCATTAATACTGCCACTCTTCTTTTAGTCTATTATGTAGTATTTTAATTAAAGCCTTTTGGGAATCAACACAAACCACATTAACTCTCTCTGCTAACTCATCAAATAGCCCAATCCAGTTAGTTAAACAAGATTTTCCTTTGATATAATTTTACTGGTTTCCCATTTGTATTCCACATTTGTCCAAATGCACTTTGGTTTTATCCAAGATTGTCATTTCCAAATGCTTTAGCATTGCTGAGGTTAAACACTCTAACCTATGGATACTGGGTGTACCACTGAAGCTTTTATTGAACACTGGTGCAAACATTTCCAACATTACAGTTTTCTGACATCACACCTATATTTAGCAAAGATTGGACAATCATGATTTTTCAACATCCGCTTTTGCCTTCATACTTTCAGATGCATTCCCCATCCCCATACACATCAGCTTTAACAACTAGCCTTTCTAATACCTCTGCTAAATTAATATTTAAGCTATTCAACTATTTCCTTATTCACAATGAGTCATGCAGCATCATTTGTTCCTTGGAAGAAACATATGCAAAGTATTTATTTCTTACATCCGCCATCATGTATAAATTCCCTTTTTGATTCCTCTCTGGCACCAATCATGCTTTTACTTCACTGTCAATAACTATATATGCCTAAAGAAGACTTTTGGAATCCTTTTTATGTTACCTTCCACTCTTTTCTCATATTCTCTCTTTACAAGAGGAGGTGTTGAATTTCTTGAAATGTATAAAAGTGGATAAATCCCCAGGACCTGATCAGGTGTACCCTAGAACTTTATAGGAAGCTAGGGAAGTGATTGCTGGGCCAATTGCTGAGATATTTGTAACATCGATAGTCACAGGTAAGGGGCCAGAAGATGGGAGGTTGGCTAATGTGGTGCTTCTATTTAAGGAAAGTGTTAAGGAAGAGCCAGGGAACTATAGACCAGTGAGCATGACATCGAGTCGTGGGCAAGTTGTTGGAGTGAATCCTGAGGGACAGGATGTACATGTATTTGAAAAGGCAAAGACTGATTAGGGAAAGTCAGCACGGCTTTGCGTGTGATAAATTATGTATCATGAATATGATTGAGCTTTTTGAAGAAATAACAAAGAGGATTGATGAGGGCAGAATGGTGGATGTGATCTATATGGACTTAAGTAAGGCATTCAACAAGGTTCCTCGTGGTAGACTGGTTAGAAAGGTTCAATCTCATGGAATACAAGGAGAACTGGCTTGAAGGTAGGAGACAGAGGGTGATGGTGGATGGTTGCTTTTCAGACTGGAGGCCTGTGACCAGTGGTGTGCCACAAGGATTGGTGCTGGGTCCACTACTTTTCGTCATTTATATAAATGATTTGGATGTGAACATAGCGGGTGCAGTTACTCCATTTGCCGATGACACCAAAATTGGAGGTGTTGTGGACAGCAAAGTAGGTTATCTCAGAGTATAATGGGATCTTGATCAGATGGACCAATGGGCTGAGGAGTGGCAGATGGAGTTTAATTTAGATAAATGTGAAGTGCTGCATTTTGGAAAGGTGAATTAGGGCAGGACTTATACACTTGATGTGAAGGTTCTGGGGAGTGTTGCTGAACAAAGAGACCTTGGAGTGAAAGTTTGTAGTTCCTTGAAAGTGGAGTCACAGATAAATTGGATAGTGTAGAAGGCATTTGGTATGCTTTCCTTTCTTGGTCAGAGCACAAGGTTTAGGAGTTTGGAGTCATGTTGCGACTCTACAGGGCATTCGTTAGGCCACTTTTGGAATATTGCGTGCAATTCTGGTCTCTCTCCTATTGTGAATGTTGTGAAACTTGAAAGGGTTCAGAAAAGATTTACAAGGATGCTGCCAGGGTTGGAGGATCTGAGCAATAGGGAGAGGCTGAATAGGCTGGGGTTGTTTTCCCTGGAGCGTCGGAGGCTGAAGGGTGACCTGAGAGATTTACAAAATCCTGAGAGGCATAGAGAGGATAAATAAACAAGGTATTTTCCCTGGGGTGGGGGAGTCCAGAACTAGAGGGCATAGGTTTAGGGTGAGGGAAACATTTAAAAGGGAGCTAAAGGGCAACTTTTTCACACAGAGGGTAGTATTTGTATGGAATGAGCTATCAGAGGAAGTGATGGAGGCTGGTTCAATTACCACATTTAAAAGGCATCTTGATGGGTCTATGAATAGGAAGGATTTAGAGAGATTTGGGACATGTGTTGACAAATTGGGCTAGATTAGGTTAGAATATCTGGTCGACATGGAAGAGTTGGACCAGACGGACTGTGTCTGTGCTGTATGTCCTTATGACTCTATGATTGGTTTTCTTTCATTTTTCAATTATATTTTCTTAAACATGGAATCCGGCAGGCTGAAAGGGGTCATAAAATAGCTTTAGTGAGCAGAATTAAAGAGAATCCCAAAGCTTTTTATTCTTATATAAGAAACAAGTGGGTAACTAGAGAAAGGATTGGTCCACTAAAGGATAACGAAGGAAGGCTGTGTGTCGAACCTGAGAGAATGGGTGAGATTCTAGAGTTCACTGAGCAGAGGAACATGATGAATGTTGAGATTAGAGATAGAAGTTTGATTAGTCTGGATCACATTGACATAAGTAGGGAAGATGTGTTGGGTAGGCTAGAGGTTATTAAGGTGGACAAATCCCCAGGATCAGATGGGATCTATCCCAGGTTGCTGAGGGAGGTGAGAAAGGAAATAGCTGGGGCCCTGACAGATATCTTTGTGGCATCCTTAAATAGAGGTGAGGTGCCGGAGGACTGGAAGGTTGCTCATGTTGTCCCCCTGTACAAGAAGGGTAGTAGGGATACTCCGGGTAACTACAGACCAGTGAGCCTGACGTCGGTGGTAGTAAAGTTGCTGGAGAAGGTACTGAGGGATAGGATCTATTAATATTTAGAAAAGAATGGGCTTATCAGTGATAGACAGCTTGGTTTTGTGCGGGGGAGATCGTGCCTTACCAACTTAATAGAGTTCTTCAAGGAAGTGACCAAGTTGATAGATGAAAGAAGGGCTGTTGATGTCATATACATGGACTTTAGTAAGACATTTGATAAGGTTCCCCATTGTAGACTAATGGAGAGTGTGAAGTCATGTGGTGTGCAGGGTGTTCTCGCTAGGTGGATAAAGAACTGGTTGAGCAACAGGAGACAGAGAGTAGTAGTTGAAGGAAGTTTCTCGAAATGGAGAAAGGTGACCAGTGGTGTTCCACAGGGGTCAGTGTTGGGGCCACTGTTGTTTGTAATATACATGAATGATCTGGAAGAGGGCACTGTTAGTATGATCAGCAAGTTTGCAGATGACACGAAGATTGGTGGAGTAGCAGAAAGCATAAGGGACTATCAGAGAATACAGGAGGATATAGATAGACTGGAGAGTTGGTGGAAAAGTGGCAGATGGTTTTCAATCCAGACAAATGTGAGGTGATGCATTTAGGCCAGACTAATTCGAGAGCGATTTATACAATGAACGGAAAAGCCTTGGGAAAAGTTGATGGGCAGAGACATCTGGGAGTGCAGGTCCATTGTACCCTGAAGGTTGCTGCACAGGTGGATAGAGTGGTCAAGAAGGCATATAGTATGCTTGCCTTCATTGGACGGGGTATTAAGTACAAGAGCTGGCAAGTCATGTTAAAATTGTACAAGATATTGGTTCGGCCGCATTTAGAATACTGTGTACAGTTCTGGCTGCCACATTACCAAAAGGGATGTAAACGCTTTGGAGAGGGTGCAGCGAAGGTTTATGAGGATGTTGCCTGGTATGGAAGGTGCTAGCTATGAAGAAAGGTTGAGTAGGTTAGGTTTATTTTCATTAGAAAAAAGGAGATTGAGGGGGGACCTGATTGAGGTTTACAAAATCATGAAGGGTATAGACAAGGTGGATAGAGACAAGCTTTTTCCCAGGGTGAAGGATTCAATAACAAGAGGTCATGCTTTCAAGGTGAGAGGTGGACAGTTTAAGGGGGATACACGTGGCAAGTACTTCACATAGAGGATGGTGGGCATTTGAAATGTGTTGCCAGCAGAGGTGGTAGAGACAGGCACGGTGGATTCATTTAAGGTGCATCTGGACAGATGCATGAGTAGGTGGGGAACAGAGGGATACAGATGTTTAGGGATTGAGCAACAGGTTTAGACAGTACATTTGGATCGACTCGGGCTTGGAGGGCTGAAGGGCCTGTTCCTGGGCTGTAAATTTTCTTTGTTCTTTGTTCTTTGTCCTTAAGCTTCCTAGTTTGGGGGTCAATTGTATTATCAACCCGGCATCTGTTATTTTTACTTTTTTTCAGTTCCACCTTATATCTCTTGAATCATTTACGGAACTCTTGTTGCCCTGAGAAGGATTATACCTTTGACTATGCCAATAACACTTTACTTTAAAGATAAACCATTATCCTATTACAGTTTCACCTGCCAAATTATTTGGGAGAGATCCATTCTCACCCACTGCAACTGACCCTCCAACAATTAATGTGTTCCCTGGATTGCTCCTGCTTGTTCTTCATTGCTGTTCTCACATTATGGTATGATGATTAATGTTTGCTTCAGGGAGCTGGTTAACAAGGATCAAATTCAGAAAAAATGAAGTAAAACGAGCAACTTAACACTGTAAAAAGTGGCTTCAAGGAAAATTACAAAAATCTTAAACCACTATAATTTTTACTTTTAACTGGAAAAACGGTGTTACACTATGTAGGGCAATGTGTTTCCCTCAATGAATAGCAAAAGGTGATTAAAGTTGATACAACGCAGAGGCAATCAACTACAGTATTTGGTTGACGATCAGCTAATATAAAATGGATGACTGTTTGCTGAGTCATTATGCCACTCTTTACATTGATAGTTGCTGTTTCATAAGCCATTGCACAATGCGAAACAACATTTCAGTTGTGTTTCTTCATAATTCTCTGATACATTGAGCTGTTAAATCGCTTGCTGTTGTAGCATGAAAATTAAAAGAGATCTAATCCTGCAAATTTTATGTATAATTTTGGCCATACGTTCTTCTACTAGTTTGAACTGAAAGTGATGTCTCTACCTTAATATATCTCGTCTTGGTAGACAGTTGGTATTTTAAAGGAACACCATAAAAGGATCAAAAGCATTCAAGCCGGACATCCTGTCAATACAATAAACGTTAAAACAGAATTTTTATCTTGCCACTCGATGTCACTAATGAGGCCGCTGTGAAATATTACCTGCAATATTTCAAATGTGACCTCATTAGTGGCATTTTCTGATAACGTGATTGGAAAGAGTCCAGAGAAAAAGAGAACAAGACAAATTTTGCTTTTGGACAATAGTCACATTTGGAAGTGAAAATTGAGATTGGTTTTGTGGAACCAATAGCACATCTTTCACAATGTGATCCAAAGCCAAAATTATCCAGTTAAATTCCCTTAGTATTATAGACCTGTAAGCAGAATTTGTTTTAATTGAATTAAAGAAGAAGGTGGAAAATTACAAACATGTTTACAAGAAATAGATGTGTAAGTTTAATCAGCCAACTTGAATTAGTTTGTTTTGACAATGGCCTTCCTCACATGGTTATGGAAGATCAGTGTGTGTTCAAATCTCACTTTGAGAATGAGTATCATCTCACACAATATTGAAAGTGAAGGTTACTTTCAGTGTACACTTTACATTCCTGTTATAGCAACATAGGAAACAGGAGTAGGCCATGCAGCTCCTCGAGCCTGTTCCACCATTCAATGAGATCATGGCTGATCTGTGGTTAACTCCAAATATCTGCCTTTGGCTCATATTTCTCAGTACTTTTGCTGAACAAAAAAAAACTCAGATACAAAATTAACAACTGATTCCGTATCTACTGCCATTTATGGAAGAGAGTTCCAAACATCTCCTACTCTTTGTGAATAGAAGTGCTTCCTAACATCTCTCCTGAATGGTCTGACCCTAATTCTCTGACTATGACCCCTATTTCTAGAATCCCCAGTGGAAACTGTTTATCTTTAACAGGAAAAGACACAACGGATAATATCTTGAAGACTTCAATCAGATCACCACTTAACCTTCGAAATTTTAGAGATAAGACAGCATCAATACAGTAGGTGGACTTACTGTTGGCTTGTTTATTCATTTATGGAATGTGGGTGTTACAGAATTATTATTGCCAATATCTAATCTCCCTAGAGACAGTGGTGGTAGGCTGCCTTCGTAAACCACTGCAGTCCTTCAGGTTAAGGGACATATAAGTGTTGTGAGGAAGGAAGTTCCAGGATTTTGACCCAGCAACAGTGAAGGAATAATGATATAGTGTGGAATCCTATAGGCGACTAAAAGACACAGACCATGGCAAGATTTGTGGTAGAATTGGATGAGAAATCTGGCAATGCCTATCTTAACGTTAGGAGCACTCCACCTTAAATCTTCCTTTTGTGGGAAGGCGAGGAGAGTTTCTCAATGGACAGTGTTCGGTTGCCAATTCAGGGCAATTATAGTTTGTTAAATGCCTTTAGTAAAGCGTCAATTCACGTCTTTACTGAACTTCCCATCTTATCAAATGTGCAGAACCTGCGAGACAGTGAGAATTCTGACCTGGAGTTCAGCATAAATACCTGGTGATGTCAGCTCTCCGCTGGCTGTAACCAGATTCCAAGTTGCTCAGCACCTAGCAGCATGATGCCTAGATATCAGCTGCTGTGCACCCTATTCATGGTTATTGGCATCTGATGTGTGCCAATCACTCACAAACGTCTTGGCATCTCTCTGATAAACTTGCATTCTGCTCAGAAAGCAGAGTTGCATTGCAGGGGACAAAGTAACTAGCTTGGAAAGAGTGCAGTAAGGACACTAAGTACAGGGACAGGTAACCAGCTCATGAACTGGACTCACATTTGCGATACATGCAGAGTGAATGTGCTTCAGTTTCAAGCACTGGTGAAAGATAATTTGTATTCAATTCTGGCCAACGACAAACCATTACTCTTGCAACTTCCAAGGGTGCTGTGGAATATTCAGACCATCTGTCATGTCAGTTTAATGATGGTCTGTACTGAATGTAATTAAAGTTGGATGACTGATATGGGTCTGGAATGGGAAAGGGATTGAAGAGCAGAAGGCACTCCTTTTTCAGTATACAATCTTGGTCACTCAGCTGGTGCACTTGCTGAGGCTGAAGCTGAATTCATGATGGAAACAAGGTCCTCATTATTGGAGTGCAGCAGGTCTCACCATATAGAGAAGTGTGTGCAGACCTCATCTCTGAGACCTACCTTTTGCTCCTTATCTTCCCCATTTTCTGAGAGTGATCAGCTGTGCTGCTGGTGGGGTGGTTGTTGCTGTGGCTGCCTTCCTAAGATGGTGAACAGGAGCCAGCTCAGGATGAGTGGGGTCCACTGAAGGACCAGTCTGTTTAGGCGTGCCTCCATTTCTAGCGATGATTCAGGCACAAAGCAGATTTCAGGCTTGGTATGTCCTGGGACACAGTGACAGAAATGATGCCAGATGCTAGAACTAAGGGCATTTGGAGAGAGAACCCATTGAATTGTAAAATGACAGCTGCTTGGAACTTAGTGAGTGCTGGGTAACCTGCAGTGATCTTGCAGTGATTCACCAGCAAAATATATCAGGTTAGTGACTCATGCCATCTGAGATTCATTTCATTTCCTGACGACGAGGTCAGTGCTGCTGCCTGGGCAGGGAGATTCAGGAATATAATTCGCTTCCCCAACTGTAGGGTGTTGTCAGCTGCAGACAGGTGGCACTGAGAAGGTTATACCATCCTATCATGCCCACTGTGAAATGGCACCTGACAGCTCCCTATCCCCCTTTCCCCAAACGATGTGGAGTGCAGATAAATGCTCCCTGCACCTTGGCCAGAGTTATGATGGAGCAGATGATAGGGCTGCTGAAGATATGATTCCAATGAGCAGTGAGGGGACTGTCCAATATATAAGGCACTCTGGTATGCTGTGCCCTGTACAATTGAAGCAGGCAACAAGGTGATGTGATAAATACTGAGAAACTGAGAGAATGGGAGTTGTCTTTTGAGGAGGAGGACATGGACATTATAGAGGAGGAAGTTGTCTTAGGTGCACAACAGAGCTCAGCTCAGACTGGTGCTATGAACCAGATTAACACCCGGTTCCAGTAGATGAGAGCAGGGTGTAGCAGATTATTATGAATAGTTCAATAGTCATTGGTCAGGATGCTAGCATTTGATTTGCATTGTGGGGACCATCTGCAGCTTGTAGTCATTTTGTTTATGTTCTCTTTTGCTGGCTGTAAATAAAAGCTCAGGTTTGGAATTTTCCAACTGCTTAGAGTCATACAGTTTGGAAACAGACTCTTCTGCCCAACTCATCCATGGCAACCAGGTTTCCTAAACGAAACTGGGCTCATTTGCCTGTGTTTGGCCCTTATCCCTCTAAACTTTTCCTGTCTATGTACCTGTCCAAATGTCTTTTTAATGTTGTAATTGTTCCTGCCTCAACTATTTCCAGCAGATGGAGTTTAATTCTGATAAATTCGAGGTGTTGCATTTTGGTAAGACAAACCATGGCAGGACTTACACAGTTAATGGGAGGGTGCTAGGGCGTGTTGTGGAACAGAGAGACCTAGAGTGCAGGTATACAGTTCTTTGAAAGTGGTGTCACAGGTAGGCAGGGTGGTGAAGAAGGTGTTTGGCATTCTTGCCTTCATCGGTCAGTGCATTGAGTACAGGGGGGTTAGGGTGCCATGTTATGGCTGTAGAAGATATTGTTAAGACCACTTTTAGAGTACTTTATACAATTCTGGTCTCCCTGCTATAGGAAGGATGTTATTAAACTGGGGTTTGTGCA
Organism: Chiloscyllium punctatum; assembly: GCF_047496795.1. NCBI lineage: Eukaryota > Metazoa > Chordata > Chondrichthyes > Orectolobiformes > Hemiscylliidae > Chiloscyllium > Chiloscyllium punctatum. The sequence goes on from NC_092763.1 coordinate 36,165,070, forward strand.
CAAATCATTTACAAGGATGTTACTGAAACTGAAAGGTTTAAGTTATAAAAGAGAGGTTGGTTAGGCTGGGACCTCTTTCCCTGGAGTGTAGGCGGCTAAAGGGTGACCTTATAGAGGTTTATAAAATCATGAGGGGCATAGATGAGGTGAATCGTCAAGGTCTTGCCCCTAGTGTGAGTGAGTCCAAAACTAGTGCTGTTTCCCTCTTGGCCAAGGACAAACTGTGTGTATTCAATGGGCACTGGGGACAGAAGAGCAGTGATTGAGAGAGTGTGGTTAGTCAGGATGTAGCTAAGGATACCTATACAGGGTGGCCTAGTGGTTAATCAGCATTTGGGATGAGAGAATGGGGTTTTATGTCTGAGGGAGTGACAGCCATGCTGGATATGTGCTGTGAACAGTGTAGCTTTGTGGCTGCTGTGCCATTTTGTTGTGGTGAGGGATAACTCTAGATTTCCAACTCCTGTCTGGGTGCTTGGTGACTTTTTAAAGATGGTGCAGATGCTTGGGAGTCTTTTGGGAATGACTTGTTCCAGGAATAAAATGCAAGATTGGGCTAGAATCTGATGTGAGGGAAGTCATGGGGTTGAGTAAGTAATTAATGTGGTGTGTTTGGTAAGAAACGGCAAGAGAACCTGCTTGACCTTACAGCGAGAATTCCTCCGAAAAACTTGATTCACCTCAGACTTGCATTTGTTTAGCTAAGATCCAGACAGAATGGTGTGTGGCTTGGAGGGGATCTTGCAGGTGGTGGTGTTGCTATGTAACTATTGCCCTTTTCTTTGAGGTGGTAGAGGTCATCAGTTTGGAAGTGCAGTTGATGACTCAGTAGTGAGTTGCTGCAGTGCATCTTGTATTTGCTACACGCTACTGCCACTGTGTGTGTTGCTGGAAAAGCACAGCAGGTCAGGCAGCATCCAAGGACCAGGAAAATTGACGTTTTGGGCTGGAGCCCTTCATCAGGAATCTCCGGCCCGAAACATTGATTTTCCTGCTCCATGGATGCTGTCTGACCTGCTGTGCTTTTCCAGAAACACACTCTCAACTCTGATTTCCAGCATCTGCAGACCTCACTATCTCCACATTAATGCTACTGTACATTGAAAGTAATTGCTTGCATTTGCATGATTTCAGTGATAGTATGCTACCTGTGTTGGCACTGAAGACAATCTGTGTGAAGACAGATATGTTTGGCAGTCTGTTCAATGTGCCCTGTGGGCTAAGAATCAGCCTGTTCAGTCACATATAGACACATGATAGAAACTGGTAACCCTCTGTCAACCTATCTTTGAGTCAGGGAACAGCTGCTGAAGAGCTAAATAGTCACCTGACATTCAGTATCCTCCGCGGTAGGTATAGTGTTTTGAGCTGGAGAATAATACTTGGAAGCTTCAACATCAGTCCTTTAATCAGGTTTAGGCCACCGTTAATATGTTGTAATTACACCCATGTCTGGAATTGTGTTGTAAATACAAGTATTTCGGAAAAAGCGAGGACTGCGGATGCTGGAGATCAGAGTCGAAGAGTATGGCGCTGGGAAAGTCAGGCTGCATCCGAGGAGCAGGAGAATCAACATTTTGCACATAAGCCCTTCGTCAGGAAGAACAAGTATGTGTAAGTCAATATTCAGAAATCAGGGATTCCTGTACAGGAAAAATAACAAACAGAGGAGTTTGAGCTATCTTGGGTCTGAGTTCGGTAATCCAAATGAAATACAAAATTTACACTCAAACTAAACATTTTATTTCTATTGACTACTGTTACAGTTAGGTCTATAAATCTGAGCTGCTGTTGGATCTCTTCTGCAATCCAGCTTCAATATCCATTGCGAGGGCCAGACTTAACCACAAAACCTGTTCATTCTTGGAGCATCACTGACTTGATCAAAGTCTTGATGTTCTGGAGGATAAAACCTTCTCAGAGTGAAGCTGGACCACTTGAAGATGGTACCTACCAAGGTAAAAAGAAGGATCAACCTGATCTGGAAGCTGCAAAGTCAGCTTATTGCTATCCACCCATCTAAACCTTTCATGCTTTTGTAGACGTCAATCAGGTCCCCCCTCAACCTTCATCTTTCTAATGAAAATAATCCTAATCTACTCAGCCTCTCTTCATAGCTAGCTCCCTCCATACCAGACATCTTGGTGAACCTCCTCTACACCCTCTCCAAAGCACTCACATCCTTTTGGTAATGTGGCGACCAGAACTGTACACAGTATTCCAAATGTGGCTGAACCAAAGTCCTATACAACTATAACATGACCTGCCAATTCTGGTCTGATGAAGGAAAGCATGCCGTATGCCTTCTTGACCACTCAGTTGACCTCCATTGCCACCTTCAGGGTACAATAGACTTGAACACCCAGATCTCTCTGTACATCAATTCTCCCCAGGGCTCTTCCATTTACTGTATAGTTCGCTCTTGAATTGGATCTTCCAAAATGCATCATGTAGCATTTGCCTGGATTGAACTCCATCTGCCATTTCCCTGCCCAACTCTCCAATCTATTTATATTCTGCTGTATTCTCTGACAGTCCCCTTCACTATCTACTACTCCAACAATCTTAGTGTCTTCTGCAAACTTGCTAATCTGACCACCTATACCTTTTTTCAGATCATTTATTGACATCACAAACAATAGTGGTCCCAACACAATCCCTGTGGGACACCATTGGTCACAGTTCTCCATTTGAGAAACTCCCTTCCACCACTAATCTGTTTTCTGCTGCTCCGTCAGTTTTATATACATCTAGCTAGTACACCCTGGACCCTGTGACTTCACTTTCTCCATCAGCCTACCATGGGGAATCTTATCAAATGCTTTACTGAAATCCATGTATATGATATCTACAGGCCTTCCCTCATCAATGAACTTTGTCACTGGCTCAAATAATTCCATTAAGTTGGTGAAACATGACCTTCCCTGCACAAACCCATGTGGACTATCAGCCAATTTTCTTCCAAATATAAATTGATCATATCCCTCAGTATCTTCTCCAGTGGCTTCCCTACCACTGATATCAGGTTCACCTGTCTATAATTACCTGGATTATCCCTGCTACCCTTCTTAGACAAGGGGACAACATTAGCAACTTTCCAGTCCCTTGTTCAAGGATGCTGCAATGATATCTGTTAAGGCCCCAGCTATTTCCTCTCCCACTTCCCTCAGTAACCTGGGATAGATCCTATCCGGACCTAGGGACTTTTCCTCCTTAATGCCTTTTAGAATACCCAACACTTCTTCCCTCCTTATGCTAACTTGACTGAGAGTTACCAAACATTTATCCCTAACTTCAAAATGTATCATGTATCTCCTCGGTGAATAGTGTTGCAAAGTACTTATTAGGAATCTTACTCATTTTCTCTGATTCCACGGATCACTTTCCTTCGTTGTCCTTGAGTGGGCCAACCCTTTCTCTAGTTACTCTCTTGCTCCTTATATATGAAAATACATGCCACATCAACTACCAGGACTTCAGTAACATCCATCTATACCATTTGAAGTCTTGCAAGGTCTTTTGAACTCAATGCACCTTTGACTGTGATGAAATTTGGAAAGTTGAATATTATTTATATGAAGTGAGAAACAAACTCTTTGTGAAACACCTGACTTTGATCTTCATGAAATTCAAGGACTATTCTGCACCATCCACAACAAGAATGGGTAATTGATGTACAATTGAAAACTATAGAGTATAACTGTGGTGTCCAGAACAGATAATAGAACACCTAACAACTCTACACCAGATTCATAAATAGGAAGAAGATATTGTAGTGATGCTTGTGCTGCTTCTACTGCATTTATCTAACTTAGCCACCAGAAAGTAATAGTTCAGCTTTCCATTTACATCACCTATAAATTTCTTGTGTTGCAATAATAGTGTCCTATCTCTATGCCAGGAAGATTGTTCAAGTCCCATTTGTTCCAGAAGTGTGCAATAACATATCTGAACAGACTCACTAACAAATGTTCTACACCAGCTATAAGAAAGAGCAAACATTATTTGACTTGAACACAATTTTGTTAAATAGCACATTTAAGAATTTGACATTAGTTCATTAACCACTACAGACAATCCCTAGGTTGTGAATTGGGTTCCGCCCTTGAGTCTTTTGGAAGTTAATTTGTATACAAGTCAGAAAACAATGCAGGACAATATAAAGCAGCTGTTTGTTTGTGTGAGGAAACGTTTGTATGTTAGATCTTTAAAATTACACCCACGTGGACTTGTACTCATAAGTATGAACATTCATACATCAACATTCGGAAATCAGGGAACCCCTGTACAGGAAAAATAACACCCAGAAGAATTTGAACTATCTCGAAAATGCATTTGGTAACCTTAATGAAATCCAGAATTTAAACTTCTCAAATCCAACACTGACAGCCGTCCAAACTGAACATTTTATTTCTATTGATCTACAGTTGGAGTTGTTATTTGTCATAAACATCAGTGAGCTGCAAAGAGCAGCTTGGAAGCAAGTCTTTTGAGGTATAATAAAAACAAATAATAATGTGTTTGCATGGTTAAAATAATACAGGATTTGTGAACAATAAACAGAAAAGGGTGTAGTCCCATTTCTCTCCCTGAAGTTATAGGTGGGGGTTGTGATGGAAAAGTCTATCAGTACAGTATATCTAGCCTTTCATTTTAGTTACAATTTTTAAAAAACATTACATAAACTGAGTGTCAATTACTGTTCTGGAATTCTACATGTAACACCCATAAAAAGAAGCCAAGTTGTCATAAGTGATTACTTCTGTTGCTAGGCCAGTCATGGCAACAATGGCTCCTCTGAGTATGGTAAATAAATAAACTTTTTCTCCTGCATTTGCTGTGAAAAGTGAGAAACTACTTTCGATATTTATTTCTATAATCATTCAATTTCTGAATCTTGGGCCAAGATTTTCTATCTTAGAGTTAAAGAGTGGAGGTGGGTGCTATAACATGTGAGAGAGCTTCACCACCAATGAGTAAACCTATTAAATCAAGTCTTTATAAGCCACTCAAGTGGTCAGCCAAAGGATCTTTCTGTGTACCACTTCCAGCAGTAGTGAGGTACTGCCCTGCCTTCAGCCAGTCACTGTGAATAACAGCATTATAGTTGAGACCTAGGCTGCTAGCTGCATAGCAGGGCTGAAGACCAGAAAAAAAAACAGGGGCATAATTGACTTTTCTGGGGTGAAATTGCAAAAAAGGGATTGTGAGACGACAGGATTTGGGGATACTGGAGGCATGGGTGGGGGTTGCCATCCTACTGCTGCCCTCTATTTTTGCCCTTAATCACCCCTGAATTGGGGCACATTGAGGGCCCCAGTAACCTGACACTGTCGGCCAACTCTGTTTTACTGGTTCAGAGGGCTGCCAGTTTTCTCCTCTGCCAGGAACACTGTTAGTGGAAGGGGGTAGTGGTGTGGAGATTGCTAGGTGAACATAAATTATCCAGTATGGATCTTAATTGGTGGAGTTTGGGAAGGTTGATCATGGGCCTTCCTGCCCAGAACGGGTAAAGGTGAATAAATCCCCAGGACCTGATCAGGTGTACCCATGAACTCTGTGGGAAGCTAGAGAAGTGATTGCTGGGCCTCTTGCTGAAATATTTGTATCATCGATAGTCACAGATGAGGTGCCGGAAGACTGGAGGATGGCTAACGTGGTGCCACTGTTTAAGAAGGGTGGTAAGGACAAGCCAGGGAATTATAGACCAGTAAGACTGACCTCAGTGGTGGGAAAGTTGTTGGAGGGAATCATGAGGGACAGGATGTACATGTATTTAGAAAGGCAAGGACTGATTAGGGATAGTCAATATGGCTTTGTGTGTGGGAAATTATGTCTCACAAACTTGATTGAGTTTTTTGAGAAAGTAACAAAGAGGAGTGATGAGGGCAGAGCAGTAGATGTGATCTATATGGACTTCAGTAAGGTGTTCAACAAGGTTCCCCATGGGAGACTGATTAGCAAGGTTAGATCTCATGGAATACAGGGGGAACTAGCCATTTGGATACAGAACTGGCTCAAAGGTGGAAGACAGAGGGTAGTGGTGGAGGGTTGTTTTTCAGACTGGAGGCCTGTGACCAGTGGAGCGTCACAAGGATCGGTGTTGGGTCCTCTACTTTTTGTCATTTACATAAATAATTTGGATACGAGCGTAAGAGGTACAGTTAGTAAGTTTGCAGATGATACCAAAATTGGAGTTGTAGTGGACAGCAAAGAGGGTTACTTCAGATTACAACAGGATCTTGACCAGATGGGCCAATGGGCTGAGAAGTGGCAGATGGAGTCTAATTGAGATATGACCTTTACTGTGATAACAAAAAGCAAAATTGTTGATACACTAGATAAAAAGTATCCTATTTTAAACAGAAAATATTGTTCCACATTTCTACTATACCCTGTCCTTTAAGAGGATACTTTATTCTTGAGAAACCAGACTAAAGGTGGTCTCAGTTTCCAATGGATTGCTTTCTCCTTTTCCAGCTGGGTAATTCTCAAATCGATTCTTCCAGTCTCGTGTTCTTTGGTGTTCTCTCTCTAGCAAAACCTAGGTGAATCTTCCAGCTTTGTTTAAATCCGCACAAGCTCATATTGCATAGTGGCTGACAGGGAGACAGGGAGCATTTTCTCTGCTTGAGGTGAGAATAGCTGTATCTATGTTTCAAACAAAGGGTGGTGAGTATGGAATGAACTGGCAGAGGAAATGGTAGAGGAGAGTATAAAAGACATTTGGATAGGTACATGAATATGGGGAGGTTGAGAGGGATATGGGCCAATTGCAGGCAAATGAGACTCGTTCAGTTTAGGAAACCCTGGTTGACATAGATGAGTTGGACTGGAGGGTCTTTTTCTGTGCTGTATGACTATGACTCTGTTCAAGATTATTCAATATTCCAGAAAAATAGATGCAAGTGAAAAGGAGGTGAAGTAGCTATGTTATCAGTACAGTAGAATGACTGCCTTGGTGAGTAGTGATGTATGTGCAATAGATCATGGTGTGGAATCAGTTTGGATAAAAATAAAGAATAGCAAGGGAAAAAGGCCATAGGTGGCAGTTCTCTATCAGCCCCTGAAGAGTTGCTTCACTACAACACAATGCATAAATTGGTAAATAATGGAAGCATGTAAGATTTGCTCGACCTGGGTGATTTTAATCTGCATAATGACTGGACAAATCAGATGGACAAGGACATCATGGAAGAATAATTTCTAGAGTGCATTAGGGATTCTTTCTTAGAGCAGTATATTGTAGAACTTCCCCAGGAACAAGAGATTTTAGATCTAGTGTAATGGGGGAGGATTAATAAGAGATCTTGTCATTAAGAACCCTCCATGGGAAAGCAATCACAATGTAGCACAACTTCAATTTAGTTTGAAGGAGAGCAACTCACGTCTCAAATCAGTTTTCTCAACTAAAATAAGGGCGCTTACACAGGGATGATGAAAGAGTCAACTTGATCAGACTGGGCAAAATGATTAAGGGGAAAATCAGTGGTCGAGCATTGGCAGGCATTTAAGCAGATATTTCAGCAAACATTTATTCTCGTCAAAAATAGGAACTCAATGGCAATGATGAGCCATCCACAGTTAACAAGCATAGAGAAGGAGAGTATCCAATAAAAACTAAAGGCACATAATGTGGTGCAAAACTGTGGGATAGGGCAGAAGATAGAGTTTGTTTCAGGAACTAGGAGAAGATAACTAATAAAGAAGGAGAACATTGATTATGACAATAAATTGACAAAAAAATGTAAAAATAAATAGCAAGAGCTTCTACGAGTATATAAAAAGAGAATAGCTAAAGTGTGGGACTCTTGGGGGATGCTACTAGGTAATTGATAATGGAGAACAAGAAAGTAGCAGATAATTTAAAGCACAATTTTGTATTGGTTTTTATGGTGGAAGACACTATAAATATCCCAAGAATAATAGGTTTGCTTGGTGTTAATGGCAGGAGAGATCTTACAACAGTCTCTTTCATGAAGGACAAGATATTTGAAAAATTCATGGAACTAAAGACCCAGGTTGCCAGATCCTGATGTCCATGTATTAAAGGGTTTTAAAGAAAGTAGCTTCAGAGACATTCGTCAAAATATTGCAGAACTCTCAGGGTTTCAGCAGATTGGAAAACCATTGATGTGATGTCCCTTTTCGAAAAGAGAGGGAGACAGAAAACAGGAAATGAAAGGCCAGTTAGACTAACATATGTCATTAGGAAAATGCTAGAGTCCATTAAGGAAGAAAAGTGAAGATATTTAGAAAATCAGACAGAGTCAACTTGGTTTTGTGAAAGGAAAGCATGTTTCATAAACCTGCTAGAATTCGTTGAGGACACAATCAGCAGAGTTGATAAGGGAGAACCAATAGTGTATTTGGATTTCCAGAATATATTAAAAAACACACCACATAAACAGTTATTGCACATGATAGCACTTCATGATATTAGGGATGCTATTTTAGGATGGATTGAGGATTGATTAATGCACAGAATACAGAGAATTGGGTGAATGTCTTTTTTTTCCAGGTTGGAATGATGTCATTAGTGGAGTACCACAAGGATTAGTACTCGAGCCCAAATGGGCAATTATTTATATTAATAACCTCCAGGAGGTGTAGAGTGTCATATATACAAATTTTGTTGACAGTAAAACAAAAGGTGGGGGGGGGGCATGCTGTGATAAGGACATAAGAAATCTGCACTGCACAAGGGGATATACATAGGTTGACTGAGTGGGCAAAAAGTTGGATAATGGTGTTTAATGTAGGTAAGTGTGAGGTGATGCAACTTGGCAGGAAAAATTAAAAGGATAACTATTAGTTAACAAGAGAGACATTACAAAAAACGTGCAGTACCCAGGTATCTGCATGTTCATGTGTGTGAAATACAAAAAAGCTAGCATACAGGTGCAATAAGGAATTAGAGACAAAATGAATTTGTCATTTTAAAAACAGGAATTCTTTATTACAGGGTTAAAAAAAACTCCCCACATACGTTTGAGACACACCCTCCACTTCCTCCAAGACTTCCGTTTCCCCGGCCCCCAACACCTCATCTTCACCATGGATATCCAATCCCTCTACACCTCCATCCCCATGACCAGGGCCTCCAAGCCCTCCGTTTCTTCCTCTCCCGACGTCCCCAACAGTACCCTTCCATCGACACTCTCATTCGTTTGGCCGAACTGGTCCTCATCCTTAACAATTTCTCCTTCGAATCCTCCCACTTCCTCCAGACCAAAGGGGTAGCCATGGGAACCCGTATGGGCCCCAGCTATGCCTGTCTCTTTGTTGACTACATAGAACAGTCCATCTTCCGTAGTTACACCGGCACCACTCCCCACCTCTTCCTCCGCTACATTGGCGCCACCTCGTGCTCTCGCGAGGAGGTTGAGCAATTCATCAACTTCACCAACACATTCCACCCTGACCTTAAATTTATCTGGACTACCTCTGACACCTCCCTCCCCTTCCTAGACCTCTCCATCTCCATTACTGACGACCGGCTTGACACCGACATTTTTTACACACCCACCGACTCCCACAGCTGCCTGAATTACACCTCTTCCCACCCCACCTCCTGCAAAAATGCCGCCACCTTCTCCCAATTCCTCTGCCTCCACCTTATCTGCTCCCAGGAGGACCAGTTTCACCACAGAACACACCAGATGGCGTCCTTCTTTAGAGACCACAATTTCCCTTCCCACATGGTTAAAGATGCCCTCCAACGCATCTTGTCCACATCTCGCATCTCTACCCTCAGACCTCACCCCTCCAACTGTAACAAGGACAGAATGCCCCTGGTGCTCACCTTCCATCCTACCAACCTTCGCATAAACCAAATCATCCACCGACATTTCCGCCACCTCCAAACAGACCCTACCACCAGGGATATATTTCCCTCCCCACCCCTTTCCGGCATTCGCAAAAACCATTCCCTCCGTGACTACCTGGTCAGGTCCACACCCCTCAACAACCCACCCTCCCATCCTGGCACTTTCCTCTGCTACCATAGGAATTGCAAAACCTGCGCCCACATCTCTCCCTCACCTCCATCCAAGGCCCTAAAGGAGCCTTCCACATCCATCAAAGTTTTACCTGCACATCCACCAATATCATTTATTGTATCCGTTGCTCCAGATGCGGTCTCCTCTACATTGGGGAGACTGGACGCCTCCTAGCAGAGCACTTTAGGGAACATCTCTGGGACACCCGCACCAATCAACCCCACCGCCCTGTGGCCCAACATTTCAACTCCCCCTCCCACTCTGCCGAGGACATGGAGGTCCTGGGCATCCTTCACCGCCGCTCCCTCACCACCAGACGCCTGGAGGAAGAACGCCTCATCTTCCACCTTGGAACACTTCAACCCCAGGGCATCAATGTGGACTTCAACAGCTTCCTCATTTCCCCTTCCCCCACCTCACCGCAGTTCCCAACTTCCAGTTCAGTACTGTCCCCATGACTTGTCCTACCTGCCTATCTTCTTTTCCACCCATCCACTCCACCCTTTCCCCCTGACCTATCACCTTCATCCCCTCCCCCACTCACCTATTGTACTCCAAGTTACTTTCTCCCCACCCTCCCCTCCTCTCACTTATCTTTCCACGCTTCAGGCTCTCTGCCTGTATTCCTGATGAAGGGCTTTTGCCCGAAACGTCGATTTTACTGCTCCTCGGATGCTGCCTGAACTGCTGTGCTCCTCCAGCACCACCATTCCAGAATTCTTATTACAGCCAGACAGAGTGTTGGTGAAGTCATGCCTGGATAATTGCGCACAGTTTTGGTCCCATATTTACAAAAGGATATATTAGCAATTGGAAGCTGTTCAAAAAAGATTCACTGTGCTGTTTCCTGTAATGAAGGGTTTGATTTATAAACAATAGGTAAACAAGTTGAGACTACATTCATTAGAGTTTAGAGGAATGAAGCATGATCTTAATGAAACATATCAGATTCTGAATGGCTTTACAGGGTCGATGTTAAGAAGTTGTTTTCATTATTGAGGGATTCTAAAACTAGGGGACATAGTTACAGAATAACAGAGGTCAATTTAAAACTAAGATGTAAAGGAATTTCTTCTCCAAGTGGGAAGTGAATGGAGGTCTTCCTCAGTAAAGAAGAGGTTTGAATATGGAAAGAATTTAAAGAGGAGGTAGAAAGATGTTTCAAACATGAGGGAGTTGATGGTTATACTGAGGTGGTACAAAAGAGGAATGGATGCCTGGGGAAGATCAGCCATGATTTTGATGAATGGTGAGACAGTGTTGTACACATATCACTATTCTCCATGGATGTGTTTTCCTTAGACTTAGAAGAATGGCAGTTTTTTGTGTAAAAGCTCTTGGACTACTTTCCTGACAGTCTGAGGTTATCTTTGGAAAGGAGGACTTTAAATTCCTTGCATTTCTTTTACAGAGGACCCTGTCCCTATTAGAGCAAGCACTTCTTTCCTTGAAGTATGTTGAATCTTTAGACAAGTTTGTCCCTTCTGAGAAGTGTCTTTCATAGACTTGTAAGCATCAAGTCTTCATTTGTGTCCATGGATATTTGTTCTCAATCCACGTGTAGAGCAATGCTGTAGTTGGTTGACTTTTTCCTTCAGTTTGTTAATTAGATTGGAGTTTTCTTTCACCTTCAGCGTTTGATTTATGAAGAAATTTACTTGTTCACTTTGATAATTGTTTACTGGGAGAATGGATGTCATTTTTGTTATAATTATTTGGTTTTGTTCTTTAGATATTTTTCTTTTATTAATTTGTGGGCTGTGGATGTCACTGCATTTAGTTTCCCTTGAGAAAGTGGTGGTGAACTGTCTTAGACCATAAGACATAGGAGCAGAAATTAGTTCATCGAGTTTGCTCTGCCATTCAATCATGGGCAAACGCTTTTCAACCCCATTTTCCTGTTTTCTCCCCGTGACCTTTGATCCCCTTTGCAATCAAGAACTTATCTATCTCTTGTTTTAAATATACTCAATGACCTGGCCTCCACAGCCTTCTATGGCAATGAATTCCACAGATTCACCAGTGTCTAGCTAAAGAAATTTCTCCTTATCTATGTTCTAAATAGTGTTCCTTTTACTCTTATGCTGTGCTCTCAGGTCCTCATCTCTCCTGCCAATGGAAATATCTTCCCAACATCTACTCTGACCAGGCCATTCTATTTTCTGTAAGTTTCAATTAGATCCCCCCTAATCCTTCTGAACCCCATTGAGTATAGCTCAAGAGTCCTCAAATGGTCCTCATATGTTAACCCTTTCATTCTTGGGATTATTCTTGTGAATCTCCTCCGGTCCTGCTCCAGGGCCAATACATCCTTTGAGGTATGGGGCCCAAAATTGCTCACAATACTCTAAACATGGTCTGACCAGAGCCTTATAAATCCTTAAGTACATCCCTGCTTTTATGTTGTAGTCCTCTTAAGATGAATGACAATGATTTATTTGCCTTCCTAACTACCATATCAACCTGCAAATGTACCTTAAGAGAAACCTGCACTAGGACTCGCAAGTCCCTTTGCAGTTCAGACTTCTCAATTTTCTCCCCATGTAGAAAATAGTCCATGCCTTTATTCTTCTGACTAAAGTGCATGACCTCACACTTTCCCACATTGTATTTCATCTGCCACTTCCTTGCCCGCTTTCTTAACCTGTCCAAATCTTTCTGCAGCCTCCCTGCCTCCTCAGTAATACCCGCCCCTCCACCTATCTTTGTAGCAGCTGCAAACTTAGCCAGAGTTTATCCATTCCCTTCTTGAATATTCTCATTGAATATGTCCCTTCCTTGCCTTGAATTTTTCATAAGTCCTCATTCACTATGCTGCATTGCAAACTGACTCAATTCAGTTGCAAATGTTTCAGTTCTCCTGGGTGAGGTATACTATTCAGTTGCTACCTCTTTATTAGCTTTTCTTCTTGAATTTTGTTGACATGTGGGATTTAGACTTTCTTCAATGTTAATGGCTATTGAAATTTCTGCTAAATCTGTACAGTCACTGATTTCCATCTCACTAACAGTATGAAACAAATGTCTTAATGAAATGCAATTAACCTCAGTGGATTTTCCTTTTTTGCTTAGATTCAGCCATGAGCATATGAAACCCTACAAAATCTACTAATAGCTGCTCCTATACTAGCAATTCCTTGACTAGCTATTTCTTGACTTTTGGTCATTTAACCCCTTCCAACCATTGAAAGAGATTCAGGTTAAGACAGATTTTACTTCTCATGAGTGACCTCCTCTCTGCTGTAAAGAATGGTTTATTAACCAAGGTTCACTATCTGAAAATATTGTAACACAGCTCCCATGTTTAATTTGAAATTTAAGATTCCAAATGATATAAATATCAGCTTGTCAATATGTTAGGTCTAGTTTAGAAATTTACCCTAGGAAAGCTTTGTGTTTAGATTAGATTAGATTACTTACAGTGTGGAAACAGGCCCTTCGGCCCAACAAGTCCACTCCACCCCGCCGAAGCGCAACCCACCCACACCCCTACATCTACCCCTTACCTAACACTACGGGCAATTTAGCATGGCCAATTCACCTGACCTGCACATCTTTGGAGGGTGGGAGGAAACCGGAGCACCCGGAGGAAACCCATGCAGACACGGGGAGAATGTGCAAACTCCACACAGTCAGTCGCCTGAGGCAGGAATTGAACGCAGGTCTCTGGCGCTGTGAGGCAGCAGTGCTAACCACTGTGCCATAGAGGCTGCTTTATCTCATTTACTTATTCATATGGCTTTGCACTTTTGTTTTGCTCTTCTATGGTTGTGTCTTGCTTTAGCACATTTTCTGAAAGTGCTCTATGGTTTTACAATACAATAATTTTGTTCTAATTGTTGGGTACTGTTTAGGTCTGTGCAGCTTCATTGCATTGCTATGAACTTTCAGTCAGGTGTCTGTTTTACCCACTGCATTGGCTTACCACATGTCTGTTTTTTGGTTCTGTATCTTAAGAATGTCATGGATTCTGGAAATATCCTTTAAGTTTGTTCTTCATCTCTTAGGATTGATCTACATTGTTTCTGGATCTCTGCTTTACACACTATCTGAATTACTCTGTCTAGAATTTAGACCTTCTTTGGAATTTAATAAATTTGACAAAGATTCATCAGTAATGTCTGTAACCATTTGGCTTCTTATGAATTTTGACTTTAAATGGCCATAGCAACATTTCTCTATTAACTTGTAGAGATCATTAATGAATTTATCCACGGATTTCCTTGAAAGCTGTACTCTTCCGTGAAATCTTGCTCTTCAAAAAATTTAATAGAAAACCAGGCCTCTGCTGAAGTTTTGGGAAAACTTCTGGGCATCAGAATTCAGGAAAGAAATAAAGGTGTTAGAGAGGATGCAGAGAAGATTTTCCAGGATGTTATCAAAGGTGAGACACCTCAGTTATGTGGAGAGAGTGAAAAGTTAGGATTGTTCTCTTTTGAACAAAGAAGATTAAGAGGTGACCCAACAGAGGTTTTCAAAATGATGAGAGTTCAATAGGCTTTTTTTTTCTCTCTGATGCATGGGTCAATAAATAGAGATCATGGATTCAAAATAAGAAGCGACAAGGAGAAACTTTTTTACAGCATTTTGTGGATCTGGAGCACTGGAACGATGGAGGCTAGTTCAATAGACACTTTTAAAATGGTAAAAACAATAACTGCAGATGCTGAAAACCAAATACTGGATTAGTGGTGCTGGAAGAGCACAGCAGTTGCTCCTTGGATGCTGCCTGAACTGCTGTGCTCTTCCAGCACCACTAATCCACTTTTAAAATGGTGTTCGACAGTTATTTGAGGATTGGGAACTTACAAGGTTCCTGAAACAAAACAAAAGGCAGGAATGTGGGTTAAAGATCCAGCAAAGACACAACAGACATAATAGCTAATTATGCAATAAGTTATGAACATTTCTATAATATTAATAATAATTAACTACTTTAAAATTATGATTTTGGCACAGAAAATATCAGAATTCTTCAGAAAGTACTGACAACAGGGAGTCTGGCAAATCAATGCTGTGTAACATTAAAGCAGTAAAAGTCTGCTGTGCTGGTAAATTATCAAAACACAAACAAAACTCAGACATTGTCATTCTGTGGACCTTTTTGAAAGAGTCACATTTTTGTCTTTTTTATATGTTCTTTATCTATTGCCTCAGCATGACTGCAGTTTTAAATCCAGGCTATTTCCAAAGAACTAGCTTATCTCTCTCCATAAAATTGCTTCTACACTCCTTAACCTCAGGTTAAATGTTGCAATATGAGACATTGTGTGATTTGGAGGAAGTTAATATTTACCAAAAGGTTAGAGGAACTAAGGATTCTAATTCAGTAAGATTGTTAACAATGCTGCGGTAGCTTCATGCATCAAAAATGTACAATAAAGTCATCATGTAGGTTTTGGTTTCCTGGATAAGAGAATTCTTGGAAATTAATGTAAAGTGGAAACATGGAAGTGTGGCAAGGTGAAGTAAGATACCTCTAAAAGGCTCTTTGTTTTCTCCTATATTAATTTTATAATGTTTGTTGAGGGAGTTTTCCTTTGTGAGACTTTCTTACAAATACAATTTCAGGCATGCAATGATAAGTTTCCCTGTTACCCATATTTTAAAACACAAGTTTGAAGTAGGTATTCTGTATTATTTAATTGTTCATTTTCTCCGAAGGTGGGTTTCATTTTAAGGACTAACAAAATTATTGAAACATACATTGTAATGGAAAGTTTCTTTTAAGAATTTATATTCTGCATCTGTATCTATTTGCATTGCATCTGCAGTCATGATACACATTCTAACATGGAAATAAGTTCAAATATTAACATAAATGTTTTTTGGGCCCCATACCCTAAAGTTTGTTCGAGCTGAATGGGATCTTGTATACTGCTGTTTGTTTGTTTAGAATTTCACTGGTATCCCTCATGACCAGTGGCTGGTCTGCTCCAGAGAGTGCGGAGATTTAAGAGGAAATGAATTTCTAAAGCCAGGCTCAAGAACAAGCCAAACATGTCTCATTTTATCAGCAGGCACATGACACATGTTTCAGCTGCATATTGTTTGTGAGTAGGGCTATATCCTTTGTGTTATGATCATGGCTGATATTAGTACTAGATAAGTCAGACTCCAGACTGAATTATAACTTGATTGATCATTTTTTAAAAATTATTTAACAAGGTGATCTTTCACTGAAACACAAATGTGCATAGCTGCAAATTTGATCTGAACAATAAAAGAGAAGTTTATTATATAAAAGAAATAAAGTTAAAATAGAATAAACCAACCTATTTCTATCAAACAGAGTTTGAAATATTTCAAAACACAGTAAAATACTATCCTTTACAGTTCTCAAACATCAGAGAGTATTTCCTTCTCTATCACATTCTAGATTTGACTTAACCATTTCTTTCAATTCTAGGTTTTGAGAATTTGATTGCTTCTTCCTTCAGTATTTATGCAACTGACCTTAGAACTTAGCTTTGAATGAACCCTTGAGCCTTCTCACCAAACATTTGTGATCTAAAACTTTCAAGTAAAATCGGTACACTGAAGTAATCTTTTTTGCATGGGTTCCTTCAAGCCCTAGGTGCTCTAGTGTCTAACGACATGAATCTTGTTGAGTAAACAATATAAGGTTTATTGCATTACTCCAAATATTTACAGATTACATGAATATGACCTGCATTACTAAACAGACTGTTAGGAGCATGCTAGCCTCAGGACTATTTCTTAGATGGTAGACCTTTTTCTTTACTTCCTTCCTTTGGCCAAGTCCCCAGGGTATCATCAGAGGGTGGTGTTTACTGCACTCAGTCAAGTACTAACACTTTTACACCCATTCTGACCTATACATAACAAAGAATGGAAGAGGAGAGAGATCTCCCAGCTCTGCTTGTGCTTGTGCTTGCCTGAGTATTGTCAGAGATACATTTTCAGCAAGCTGTTTTTTTTTGAGACTGGTAAAACTCCAATTGTCATGCTAGATTATAATTAAGAATTAGTAGAAAGTGAGGACTGCAAATGCTGGAGATCAGAGTTGAGAGTGTGGTGCTGGAAAAACACAGCAGGTCAGACAGCATCCAAGGAGCAGGAGAATCGCTGTCTCAAGCATGAGCCTTCCATCAGAATCATTCCTGATGAAGGGCTTATGTCCGAAATTTTGATTCTCCTGCTCCGCAGATGCTGCCTGATCTGCTGTGCTTTGCCAGCACTATACTCTCAAATATAACCAAGAATTGTTTAATGCCATATTATATGGTGGAGTGTGTTATTTTGACTGAAGCTTCTCTGGTAGTCATCTGGTATGAAGATGGATTTTTAAAAGTAAAAATCATTTATGGATTATGAATATCATTGGCGATGCCAGTATTCATTGGCCATCCCTAATTATCCTTGAATACGTAGTGGTAAGCTAGTATCTTGAATCACTGCAACTTTTAGACATAGGTATCCCATAGTGTTATTTGGAAGGAAGTCCCAGGATTTTGACCAAGGTGCAATGAAGGGGTGACGATAGTGTATGGGTTTGGAAGGAACTTGCAAATGATGATCCTCCCTTTGTGAGAATCTTTGCTGAGCTTTAAAAATTATTTTATCAATTTTGAATGATAAGCTAGAAGTGTCTGGTAGCCTTTGGGATGGTTTGTGGTAAAAGAAAAAGAATACACCAAACAAGCTTTGTTTGTGAGGTCATGCCCAGAGGATATTTGCAAGATGAACCTTAATTAAAAAGGAGCTAACAGATACAACGACCATGGGAAGAGCATTGTGTTTAAACATATAGCAAAATATTGGCTATTAATGAGGTTAGTATCTGCGAACTGGTTCCAGCAAGCCTGGAAGAGACCTTAAGCAGAAGGCAGTTGTTGAATGGTATTTGAAACCTCCATCAGAGTTGATCAGTCTATCAGGGTATGACCAGAATTAAAGCTGTTACTTGGAACTATGCTTTCTGGGAGATAGTTCTGGGCTGCTGCTGAGACAGCATGAAAGCTCCCTGTCTGATCTGATACACCAGCTTCAGAAAGCTGAGTTAGAAATATTGTTGCCTGGGTAAGCTAAAGAAGGTGACCCTGATCAAAACTACAGGAAATCAGCCAATGAGTCCACACTTATGCTTGTGAAACAATTTATTGTAAAAGCCATTTAAGAAAGCTGTAGGCCTCACAGGCAAACTCTAGCTCACCCTTATCATTTCTTAAATGAGTGTACAACAGTTTCAACTCTCTAATACTCTGGCACCTCCCACACAGCCAGGGAAGATTTCGCTTTCCCAATTTCTTTTAACAATCTAGGCTGAAAGCTAACTGGGCCATACCTTATCTACCTTGAGCATATCCAATCTTTCTAGTACCTCCTTCCTTTCAATTTTCACATTGCCAATTGCCTCCACAATTTCCAATAGGCAAAAGTGAGTACTGCAGATGCTGGAGATTACAGTCAAGAGTGTGGTGCTGGAAAATCATAGCAAGTCAGCAGCATCTGAGGAGCAGGAAAATTTGATGTTTTTGGGCAAAAGCCCTTCCTGATGAAGAGCTTTGTCCAAAACATTGATTTTTCTGCTCCTCAGATGGTGCCTGACCTGCTGTGCTTTTCCAGCACCACACTCTCAACTCCATTATTTCCACATCTTCTGATATTAGATTAGATTAGATTACCTACAGTGTGGAAACAGGCCCTTCGGCCCAACAAGTCCACACCGCCCCGCCGAAGCGTAACCCACCCATACCCCTACATCTACATCTACCCCTTACCTAACACTACGGGCAATTTACCCTGGCCAATTCACCTGACCTGCACATTTTTTGGACTGTGGGAGGAAACCAGAGCACCCGGAGGAAACCCACGCAGACACGGGGAGAACGTGCAAACTCCACACAGTCAGTCGCCTGAGGCGGGAATTGAACCCGGGTCTTCGGCGCTGTGAGGCAGCAGTGCTAACCACTGTGCCACCGTGCCGCCCACTGTGATATGTTGTCAGATTCCTTTTCCTGAGGAAACATCAATGCAAAAGATGCATTATATATTCTCGCTTTTCACTGCTCCTCTTTGTCCTCAAGAGGAACTATTCCACCTCTAATTATGTGCTTAATATTACCATGCTGGTAGAAGATTTCTGGGTTCCCCTTTATGTTGACTGCCATTTTATTCTCATTCTCTTTTAGCCAGTCTAATTTTCCTTTCCACTTCTCTGTCAACCTACTCTATTTGCACTGCTTCTTGATTGAGGAATTTAGCTGACGTACATCAGACACCTTTTATACTTCATAATAATCTTGATCTCCCTTGTCATTTGAAGAACCTTGTTTTTGGCTCCCTTGTTTTGTCTTTTTTGCAATGTACCAAGTGAATGTTCATTCAACCTGTGTATTATTTTTACCTCTATGCTTAGTAACAGAAAGCCTGGTGGAAACCAGTAAAATAACTGAGGTCAGCTGTTAAATGGGAAAAAGCAAAGTTCAGAACCTAAATACTACCAATTATTACAAAATGCAGTCAGGCAAATTCAAAGTCATGAAAGCCATCCCATTCATGCTCAATCATTTGATTCTCACAATTAAATGAAAGTTACACAAAGGAATGAAGATAAAATAGAACAAACCAAGCTATTTATATATACTAATTGAAAGGTTTTGAAATACATGGCAAAACAAAATCCTATCCATTCCAACAGAATCATTTTATAGTAATCAAACACTAGAGAGAGTGTTCCTTTCTCAATATATCTGTAGGTTTGACTTAATTATTTTTTTCAAATCCCAGACTTGAGACTTTCATAGCCTCTTCCTTGATTGTTCACACAATTAAGCTTAAACTTTCCTAGCTTCAAATACCTTTTTGGGGTCCGAAGCATTCTGGCACAGAATCTTCAAACTAAAACCTTAAAAACCATCCTAAGCTAAAGTTGAAGTAACCTATTTCCTAACTGTTCTGGACTAACTCCTTTTTATCAGAGAAACTGTTACATCTAACCTCAGCCAGTTCATTTGCAAATTGACTCAAAAGCTTTGCAATCTATGGTTTTATATGAGCAAAAATAGTTTCTTCACTTTCTAAACCAAAATCATAGTAATGCCTTTCAATGTGTGCTATCTCCAGTTGGAAACTCTTATAATAAAAACTCATATTATCACTCCAGGACGGCACCAGTTACTTGTTCTCTGACATGTTCAGGTTTAAAATCATGCCCCAGAAAACTGTAAAGTTAATTATTAAATCCCTCGTACACATAGCCCAAAGCCCAAAGGTTGTCAGTTCAAAATCCAAGTCTAATATGTGATATTTATATATATATAATTTTCCCATGTTATAGTGCAGAAGTATGTTTTCCAAATAGGAGACTGTGTAGTGTCCATCACCAAGTATGGCTTGCTAGCGCCACAGTTGGCCAAGCTGGCTGAGTCCTAAAGGACACAATTGTTAGACTGAGTCAGCAAGAAGGGTTACACCTGAAATGTCGACTTCTCCACCTCCTGATGCTGCTTGGCTTGCTGTGTTCTTCCAGCCTCCTGCCTGTCTATTTTGGATTCCAGCATCCAGTAACTCACTTACTGACTCCACAAAGCCTGGCTACTATCTACATGATGACGGAATACACCCCACTTGCCTGGACAAGCTTAGTTTAGACAACACTTAAGAAATTTGACACCATTCAAGAACAGAGCAGCCTATTTGGTTAGCATCATATCCACACCCACTACCTCTACCATTGACACATAGTGGCAACAGTGTGCGCTATCTACAAGATGCTCTGCATCAAGTTACCAAGGTTCCTTCCACAGCACTGTTCGAAACTCTGACTTCCTCCACCTAGAAGGACAAAGGCAGCAGATGCATGCTGTTACAATACAGAGACAGACAGCTGAACCAAAACAGCATTTTTACCCCTGTATTTGCAACACAGTAAAGTTAAAACAAATAAGATGCTCAAATAGTCACTCCAATGGTTCCTAATAAAACTGTAGAAGAACCAATCCTCAACTTTGCAAATAATTAATTTCCAAAAACCAGTTTTGTATCTTAAACAAAGGACTTAATTAAATATAAAATAACATTAGCTGAGAGAAAATTAAACAACATGGTAAGCTGATTAATGTCCATGCTTGTTTAAAGACACTCCCCCATTCACACAAAAGACAGACAAACAAACACTGGACTTAGCGACCTCAGTCAGCCCAGGGTCGTAGCATTAAATCTTCCTGATATCAATAAAAATGCCTCATTACAGGGTAAGGTATATTCTGGTTACTATATTGATATCAGAAATACATGTGTAACTATTTCCAATGCTTATGATTTCATGCACTATCTTAGAGTTTGTTCTTCATTTGGCAACTGATGCTGTGTTGTAATTAAAATCAGGAGTTCACTGCATGGGGAATCACAGGCAGAGAGCCAATTCCCTATACTCTGAGGCAATGACACCATACACCCATTGCACTATAGGATCTCCTATGTCAAGATATTCACTCTCACTGAACAGGTTCTGGCAGTCCTAATGAGACAAGATTGTGGGGGAGGAGGTGGAGGGGTGGGGGGGTGGGGGGTGTTGGTGGGGTGCAGGGTCAAACACAACTGCTTTAAATATGACACAGGTGTTCACTTTCTTCTCCCATGCTGCACACTGTGGCAACCATTAGGGATATTTCTACAGGTTTGCAACATTGTTTTTATTGTCATGGGGGGAAGATAACACCTTTGGAGGCTGTGAATACAGCATGAACCACTGAAGAACAAATCCCGAACGTACACCATCTCACTGGGAACATGGAGTCTCTCAACACCAATTCACACGCTATAGAAAGAAATTTGTTTTTTAACATTTTAAAGATACTGCAGCATTTTCACAGGCTTCTAAATGCCATCTTTCGACTGTATTCTTTGAAATGTCATCACAAGAAAGATTATGATCTCTATTCTGCACTCAAAATATTCAAAGTGTTGTGACTACTGACGTTTTCAATTATGGAACATAAATGGGATTCTCCAACTATGACTTTTCTAACTTGACATGCAACATTCTATGTTATTGAAAGGAACCTGTCAAGATTCATGAAAATATATGGACATGTCGATTCTGTCATGCAGTTATTTAAAAATCATTTTGAAATCACTTTGAAATAGTCAGATGGGCTTTATGGTTCTGTTTCTTGAACATTCTAAATAATCGATTATGCAAATTCCACTGCAATACTAACTCTATGCTTTCATAGTGTAACACTGCAAGGAAAAGGGATGTTTTCAGACCAATGAGAATGGTGCATCTTGAACAGACAGTGAAGGAGAAATTTAGCAAGGTGTGATCCCAAACAGACATCATTGGAATCCAAGCATCTGTAATTTTGTTCTTTGGACTTAATACCTTGAATGATTTTAGTAAACAGTTTTTATGTGAATATAAATTTAATATTTACATTAAGGACTGACTTATCTGATTTGCAGCATGCGCAATTCCTCTGACTTCAATGATGGGATCTTACAGTATACTCTGTCTAATGGGCATAAAGGTCTGTGCTGAAAGGAGGTTTTAAAGGATCAAGATATCGGCAGCAGCTTTAATGCATTCTCTGTTGATTTTGTTTCAACATTACAGGAATTATTTTTAAGTACTATTTCCCCTTTTAAGTCCCTTTTTATGGCTTGTTTTTTTCAGAGCATGTTCAAAGTGTCTCTGTGGAAGCACATAAGTACTGTTGACAAAGTCCCTCAGCAACCCATTAGAATCAAAGTTTTTACAAGAACTTAGTGGACCAGGAACATGAGTGATTGGGACCAAGCATGAAAAGGGCTGTACATCTTAGAGATACACCATTCATGCATGAACCTCATCCACTATCACTCTTGAAACATGGCTGTCCCTCCACACCAATATGCAAGTTCGAGAAAGAAATTTGGTTTTTTTTACATTTTAAAGGTACCACAGTATTTTCCCATGCTTCTAAATGTCATGTTTTGACTAGATCCTTGAAATGTCATCACGAGAAACATCTTAATTCTTATTCTCTGTTCTGTGAGCAAGATAATTTAAGATTATTAATGCGAGTTTTTCTGACAGCATTATTTCAGAATGAAAGTGGTAAAATGAAAGAATATTTAAGATCTGGGAAGAGAAACAGTATGGAGTAGCAATATGTAGAATGAGTGGATGATTAATAATGTTCCGTCTGGAAATAATGCCGATCCTTTTGCCTCCACAGGAACAATAATTTTTCAAAAAATGAAAATCATGGATTGTGGTCACAGTTGCTCAGGCAAGGTTTTAGAATCTTGAACAGAGATGACCCGATTCTGTGATCTAAATTTTACTGAGTGAGTGTTAAAAAGGTATTTAACTCATCATTTACATATGTAAGTGGCTTAATGGCTTTTTAGGTAGTCACTAGGTTGT
This sequence comes from Chiloscyllium punctatum, assembly GCF_047496795.1. Taxonomy (NCBI): domain Eukaryota; kingdom Metazoa; phylum Chordata; class Chondrichthyes; order Orectolobiformes; family Hemiscylliidae; genus Chiloscyllium; species Chiloscyllium punctatum. The sequence goes on from NC_092763.1 coordinate 36,188,449, forward strand.
CTAAAAAATTACTTCAAACAATCTCAAACCAAATGTTTTTCAGGCATCCTTTAAACATGAGAATTTGGCACCCATATTAGGCCCGAGTTCAGCCTGTTTTATGCTTGTAAATCCAGCACAAAAGATCCAGTCTCTTCCTTAATTTATTTAATACAAGAATCTACAGTAATGTATGCAATGGATGATGAAGTGATCTCAGATTATAAGCAGCCTTCTTCTTGCAGCATTAGAGCTGGTAGATGATAGGCTTCAACAATATGCATTAACCACCGGGACTCTGATACAAATCCAAAATACTTGGCACATACGAAGATGGTTGTGATTGTTGGAAGTCAGTCAACTCAGCTCCAGGACATCTCTGCAAAAGTTCCTCATGGTAAATGCCCTAGGCCCAACCATCTTAAACTGCCACATCAATGACCTTCCCTCCATCGTAATGTCAGAAGTGAGCATGTTCAGCAATGATTGCACAACGCTCAGCATCGTTGACAACTCCTCAGAAGCGGAAGCAGTCCATGTTCAAATCCAACAAAATCTGTACAATATCCAGGCTTAGGTGGATAAGTGGCAAGTAACATTCATTAAGAGACAATCTAATGACATTGACTTGATATTCAATCGTCTTACTAGGAATACTGCAGCGAGTAACTTATCGCCTGACTCCCCAAAGTCTCTCTATCATCAACAAGTACAAGTATTGGAATACACCCCATTTGCCTGGGATGGTGCAGCTCCAATAACACTGAAGAAGCTTGACACCATCCAGGACAAAACAACCCACTTAATTGGCACCACATTGTCGCCCTCCACCACTAAAACTCAGTAGCAGCAGTGTGTACAATCTAGGAGGTACACTGCAGAAATTCACCAAAGATCCTCAGACAGCACCTTCCAAATCCACAATCACTTCCGTTTAAAGGACAAGGGCAGCTGGTATAAGGAACTGCAAGTTTCCCACCAAGCCACTCACCATCCTGAATTGGGAATTTGTCACCATTTCTTTGCTGTTCCTTCACTGTGGCTGGGTCAACACGCTAGGTATTGTGGATCAACCTACAGCACATGCACTACAGCTGTCCAGGAAGGCAGCTCACCACCACCTTCTCAAGTGCAACCAAGATGGGCAAGAAATGCTGACCAGCCAATGACATTCACATCCCATGAATGGGTTAAAAACAAAGAGTAAATACTTCATAAATCTGACAGTGGTAAGGGTTCTATGTGAGGTCAATCGCATTGCAGTTCTGATCCCCTAATGTCCTACTTTTAATTTTATACAATATCTATCGTTGGTCCAATGAAGCTGCGAAAATTATTTCTTTGATAAGAGAGTTATGACACTGAATAGCCAGTGATGCCTTCTGACATTGTGGTCAATAAATATTTGTAGAATAGCAGTACAAGTGTCTATATTTAATCTTGACTGTATCTCTGGGATCCATGTTGTAGATAAATGGATAGTAGACTATATGCTTCAAACATAACCAAGCACTTTCACTAACATTACGAATACTGGGATGGCTCTACCTCCAATGAAATGTCTTCCATCTTATCTCTCTCTGAAAAAGGGAAGCAATGGAAAGAAAGCAATGGAGGTCTGTAGCTCCAAAGGAAGAAACAAATAAGAAGCTGAATGGAAAATAGAAGAGAACAAGATAGAAGCAAAAGAGGAAAAAGAAAACAAAGAGAGAGAGAGAGTATAAAGCAAACCACGTGTCCATTCCTTGGGGCTTTCATGGGAGATGGAACTAGCCACTCGTTATGACCATGTCAAGATGGGATGAACTGTCTCCTCCCTTCACTCCTCTCCTGCATTGGTCAAAACAGAGTTTGCATTTAAACAGGAGGTGATACTGTCAATTTAATAAATAAAAGCTTCACTATCGTAAACTTGGTGTAGGGAATAAGCCAGTCAGGTTCCTTAAGGTAACAAGAGTTAGTTTATTTGTAAAACTCAGTGAAGTAAAGATACAGATATTATTAACCAAAGGTTTAGAAGATATGAATATATTCTACTATCGACTAATAAAGAAACATCAGCATACTCTTCCAATGTATGAAGCAAAAGGACAATTAAACCTGCAGAGTATCAGATTGTAACTTGGCTAAGTCATGTGTAAAATCAGGAAACAAAATTATTCACAGATTTATTTGCTGAGAGTACTTTGGGTCAACCCACAGCAGGTGGACTGCAGCGATTCAGGAAGGCAGCTCACCACCAAAGGCAATTAGGGACAGGCAACAAATGTTGGCTAGTTAGCAGTGCTCACATCCCACAAATGAATGAAAAAAAATCCCAGAGGCTTGTTTACAACTGAAGGGCCAATTTCCACTGTAGTTGCTGGTACTGGTGTTTCTTACTGGAGCAGTCGCTTGAGTTGTAGCTGCGATGATGCTCTTAATTTCTTAGAGACAGTGGAGGAGGAACTTCCTCTTAAGAACTTTTGAATTGCAGCAATGAAGAAGGTTAGTAGCCTTCAAATCAACACAAATAGCTTAGCTTTCATGAAAGACATTTCAAATAAAGAAAATTGTTTCTCCACTGCCCAGTTTTTCTCTCTCAGACTGTTAGTCAAAATCCAGGAGCTTTGTTAACTCTCAGAGCTGGATTAGATGACATCTCAATGGATTTTGTAGATTCTGTGACTCACAAAAAGCAGTTTGTGTTCTTTACAAATTCAACATTTTACTTACTATCAGCTCATGTCTTCTTCTTTGAAAAGTGTTCTTGCTAAAAATAATGCTACAATTCTCATACATCCAGCTGATAACATTATAAATTAATATTTTAGATAACGTCCTCATAACACAACTTTCATAACACATGTTTCTGAGTTGGTGTCTAGGTTGTGAAAGCTGTGGCTGAACTCAATGAAGGTTTATCTATTATTGGCAACTTATCTGTACCATCATTGTGGATATTGTTTTGATCTTGCTGTAACTGGCTTCTACCCATGAGAGAGCTGTCTTGATGAAGCCAATGCCAGTTCCTCTTCCTTGAAGAAGACCCAATTCTTGTTCAATTCTGTCCATCTTACTCTCACCGTTGCAAGTTGGTTCACTCAAAATAAAATAAGTTTAAAGTTACAAGAAAGGAGACTGGCTGCCACCAAACTGAAAGCAGAAAAATAGACTTTTCTGGGAACATTCCTGGATTCTGCAGGTTCATGAGGAACCCACATTTCTTTCCCAAATAACCCACTGTATTGTGGAGCAGAGTCTCAGATTTCAAGTTCTCAAATAAATCTCAGAAGATGTCTTAAAATTATACTGGAATGACAAAAGGGTTGTGTGATTTTGGAAATTGTGGATCAAATAGTATGGCTGTTAAGTTGTGTCACTGATTAAATGTAGCTATATACTTTGGTAACATTTTGAACAGTGCCAACAACATACTGATATTTATGTCTAGCAGGGATAAGGAAGGAACATGAGTAGACAATTCATCCCCTCAATTCTATCCCACAATTTAACAAGATCATGGCTAATCTGCCTCACACGTCAAATCCTCTTTGATGCCAGAATATCATAGCCATCAACTCCTCAATATTTCAAAAAAAAACTCTATCCCTCCACTGCTGTCTGGACTATAAAATTCCAGACATTCAAAACTCTCTGAAAGAAGAAATTTCTTCACCATCTCAATTTTTAAATAAGTGTCTCCTTATTCTGTCACAATGTTCCCTATTTTGCGGTTTCCCACTAGTAGAAACAGCTTCTCAATATCTTCCTGCCAAATCCAGTCTGACTCTTGCATATTTCCTGAAGGTCACTCCTTACTCTCCTAAACTCAAACGAACAAAGATGTAACCTGTTTAATAGTTCTTGTTAAGTCAACACCTTGATCTACAGAATCAGCCTAGTGAATCTCTTTTGAATTGCCTCCAATATCAGTACATTGTTACTTAAATTTGGGAACTGAAGCTATGAACAGATGTAACATCTTGGACTGTTGTAATAACGCCTCCCTGTTTTTAAACTCCAAGCTCCCAGTAATAGATGCTAAAATTCCATTTGTTTTCTTTAATTACTTGCTGCACCGACATGATAACTTTTTGTGTTTCATGCACAAGAACACTTAGATCCTTCTGCTCTACACCTTTTGCTGACTTTCTCCTTTGTAAATAATCATCAGCCTTTTGATTCTTCCTAACCAAGTGCATGAACTCAGTATCCTACAGTAAACCCCCTCTGCCAAGTTATTGCTCATTCAATCAACTATATATTGCCTTGCAGATTCTTTATTGCCTCATCACAACCTGCCCTTCCATCAATCTTTCTATAATCAGGTGTTTCAGCTTCATTTAGTTGATTTTATTCTTCATGTGGATTACAAGATTACATATTTCAGCCTGTACTGTGTTTTAAATTCATAATCCAGATTGGCATTCCAATACAGTGCAATATCATTCTCCAGGCCAAAAGCAAACACATGTTTGGCTTTCTGGTTATGGGGCATTTTAAAGTTCTCACAGTTCATTTTCGAGTGTTCTCCTAGTACAATGACCATTTTGCCTCAATCAATATCACCAATGGATAACAGATGAATTAACCATTCATCTCACTACTTGGTTACAAGGTTTTGTTGATACAAAGCAGACACTACATTAGACTCTACATTGGTGGACACTGCACTTCAGAAGTAATTTGCTGTCTGAAGTACTATGAGATTTTAAGGTTTTAATGAAAAATGGAAAAGATTCATTTTATAAACTTTGCATTCCCAATTTTCCAAGGATATGGAACCTTGCTGGGACAGCACTCAACTTAGAAACTAGGAGCTGAATTTTACCAAAAATTAGTCAAGTATCAATTTTTGGAAGTTTCACGGAGACTTTTTGTCCATGAGCTCCAGTGAGTTATCTGATACAATTCTCAGCTGCTCACCTGAAAAAGTACACACCATGCCTCCAATAGCCACTCCCTTGTGCTATTGTACACTCACCATGGTAGAGGTACTCACCACTGCAAGATCCTTCTGAAATTTCTATTTAAAGCCCAGTCTGCTCCAGGCCAGCTGCTGTCAGACATGAATAGCAAGACCTCCAATGCGTCAGCATTTGAAATAACATTGTTGTCCAGATGTTTTCCCTGCATCACTGTAAGAAATTAGTATTGTTTTTCTGATACCACATGACTTATTCTTTCATGGCAAGCAATAAGCCTTTGGCAGCTGCTATTTTGCCAGATTTTTTGCTCACGTGGCCTAGAGATTAAGTTCTCTGGACCAACTTCCTATGTACCAGTAATCCATTCAATTAAGTACCAAATCTTGTTACAGCCAATACCTTCATTTCACTTCCACATCAGTTGGTATGTAGTGCCATGTACCCACACATTATTAATAAGTAATTTGAGTAATTCTAGCATTATAGTGACAAAGTCATGGAGCTAACTGATGGGATTTCCGAGTGTATTGCTTTGCTTTTATTAGCACAAAAAGAATTTCTCAATAAGTTGTAAAATGGTATTGATAAATGAAAGAAATAATAAACTATTAATAATACAATAAAATTAACAAATAAAACATGCATAATTATCTTTAATTTTCATGAGAAAATTTCAGGATGCAAATAAAGAACATAAGAAAACATATAAGAAACATAACATAAAGAAACATAACATAAGGAAAACATTTATGTAGCACAAATTATCTCAGTCATACTAAAGTCATTGATGGCACCTGTGACTTAATGATTGGAATATTTACAGAATCCTGTTTAAAGGTTCTGCAAGAGTGCTTTGATTTAATTCTTTAACTTTGGTAAAACAACCCTTGCATTGAAATCTAACCAAACAACATTGCAAAGAATTAAGAAGACACATATGCATTTAGGGACATTTCTTCTGTTCATCTTCAATTTTTGATGGATTGCAATTTCCATTAAGTTGGAGGCTTGTCTATCTAGTGTATTGTAATGGAGGCAGCTCAGCAATGCTGGGACAGCTGAAAGAAACTGCTACTGTAACTTTAATGTTGCGATGAGCAAACTGGGTTTATAGTTTTGGTGTCGTCATGATTAACTATATTTTAAAACTTATAATTTCAAACAAAATTAACAAATCTGCTGTTACCTTCTGATTTATTATCAGAAATACCAAAACCCTTCCAACCCATTAATTTCTGACCCCACTGAACTGCTTCCAATGTGCTAAGCCAGCATTGCCTCCATTCTGTCTGGGTTTGTCCTCAAACCTATTCTGATCTTTATCTTCAGCAATATTCAAAAGATTTTCAAACTTTTACCTCCTCTACTTTGTTTCCTATGTCCTATGCCATACCAAAACCAATTCATGCTTTATCACTTTCCTGGTGAAATTGCACTAACTTCCAGTATTTCAAAATTTAGAACTTCAGATTTTCATCCTAATGTTTAAGTCCTTTGCATTGCTCTCTCTACGGGCTTACAACCTGTAGTAATAGGAATGATGTTAGCCAGGTGGATCACATAGAATATGGCTTCCCTGATTAGAGCTGTTAACGTGGTTCAATTAGGGAGCCATGGCTAACAGATATAAACAGAAGAGTCAGGGGTTCTGCACACTCTAGGAGCCAGCCTGCACTGGCTGGGTCAGTGTCTTGCACTATGTATGTGTAAATAAAGGGTGACTTGGTAATGGGATACCAGCCTTCATGGAGTTATTTCACAACTTCTCTTCTGACCCCTCCATCCCCTGATCTGATCTCTTGTGCTTCCTTTATTAGCCTGTCCCTATGATTGGTTGCTGCAGCTTTAGCTGCTTGGATCCCATAATCTAATATTTCTTTCATAAACCCTTCAATCTGCTCTCTTGAATTTATATAATTCTTTATGAGAGTTCACTTTCAAGGATCCACTTGCTGTGTGTAGACAATGTTTTAATTCTGCCTGGCAGTTAATATGCAAACAGCATACACCATAATTACTTGGCTGGCTGTAATGTCTGCTTCATAACTTGAAAGAGTTTTACTGCTTTGAATGGACTAACCTATAGAGTTACTCAATCACTGTTATATGATTGATCATAAGACCTCTATGATCTACATGACAGCCCTTGCTTCTTTTTTTCTTTTTGGACATATTCCTTAAAATTAATCTCGTTGAGTAGGGTTTTGACTATTCCTCTAAGTTCTTATTTATCTTTGAGACTCATCTCCTTTCCATCTCTGTGAAGCGCTTTGAATGTTTTTTCTATGTTGATCGTGTTGTACAATTGCAAATTGAAAGGTACTTTGCTATTCAACAGTAGGTAAACATAACATTTTTGAAGAGGACATTTAGGACAGTGGAAGCTGCATTCTGAACATTTTTGCCACCCACCAGATCTGTTCACAAGACTCTCATCACAGCACTTCTCTTATTCAATCTTTTAACAATTCATATCAAATCCTCAAATTGTCCTCCACAAAATCATAACATCTCCTTTGCTTTCACAAGCTAGTGAAAAATCAAATACCATTTAATTTGTTTGATATCAATTCCAAATGTTGTTCATTGTATTCCTCATATAGCAATTTCATTTTGAAAGCTTGTTGTTTTGTAAAGTTGTAAAGTATGTATCATATTACACTTAGAGAGGAAACTGACTGGACTGTACTGCAATAGGCTAATAATCTTCAGAGCTATTTGAATGACAAGTTACATCAAACAAAAACTCTCAGAGATTGTGGCTCTCATCACAAACTGTGATTGGCAGCGATACATGGCTGTAACTGTTACAGAGTCATAGATATATACAGCACGGAAACAGACCCTTTGGTCCAACTTGTCCATGTCGACCAGATATCCAAACCAAATCTAGTCCCATTTGCCAATATTTGGTCCATATCTCTTTAAACTGTTACTATTCATATACCCATCCAGTTGCCTTTTAAATACTGTAATTATATCAGCCTCCACCACTTCCTCTGGCAACTCAATCCATACATGCACCACCCTCTGTGTGTGAAAAAGTTGCCCTTTAGCTCCCTTTTAAATCTTTCCCCTCCCACCCTAAACCTATGCCCTCTAGTTCTGGACTCCCCCACCCCAAGGAAAAGACTTTGTCTAGTTATCCTATCCATGCTCTTCATGATTTTAGAAACTTCTATAAGGTCATCCCTTAGCCTCCGATGCTCCAGGGAAAACAGCCCCAGCTTCTTCAGCCTCTCCCTATAGGTCAAATCCTCCAACTCTGGCAACTTCCTTGTAAATCTTTTCTGAACCCTTTTAATTTTTACCAACATCCTTCCAGTAGGAGGGAGACCAGAATTGCACGCAATATTCCAAAAATGGCCTAACCATTGTCCTGTACAGCCGCAACATGACCTCCCAATTCCTATACTCAATGTTCTGACCAATAAAGGAAAGCATACCAAACACCTTCTCCACTATCCTGTCTACCTGCGACCCCACTTTCAAGGAGCTATGAACCTGCACTCCAAGGTCTCTTTGTTCAGCAACACTCCCCAGGACCATATCATTAAGTGTATAAGTTCTGTTATGAAGGTGTGGGTTATTGTACCTTTTAAGAAAGTTAAAAGCTAGCAGAACTACCTAACAGCACCAAGTGTTCTGAACAAAATATAACGTAACCTTTTGATCCAGCAGTTAGTGTAGCTGGTTGCCTGGAGTAAAAAAAAATCAAATTAGGCCAATCAGTTTAAGTTATGCCCTGATAAATACCAAACTCCAATCAAGTTTGAATTGAGTATATTGACAATATTAGAAACCAATGACACAATCGGATGCTTTGGGGGTATAAGACCGGGGAAAATTGAACAGTTGGGGAGAACTGCCAAAAGATCAACAGATGTAGGCTGTTGGTCAGAACTATCTGAGAAGTACCTATCTAGAGAAGGAGTCTGCATAGAGAGAAACATCAACACCAACCTGGAGAGCAAATCTACAGGGGAAGATATAAAAAGAAGCTTCAATTGCTGGCTAGTTTTGAAATTTGAATTTTTGGTAAATCTTAATCAGGGAGGAAGGGGGTTTATCGAACTAATATTACAGAAGGGAAAGTAAAAGATAGGTTAGAGAAATGAGTTGTAAATAGCTGTTAGTTAATTATTCTGTTATATTTTAAGAAACAAAGTTGTTAATTTTTACTTTAAATAGGTCTTGGCCTCTCGAATTTTCACAGATTACTCCACAGGAAAAATCTTTTCTGTGTTGCTGGTTTAAATTAAACAGGAGGGTTTACCTTGTGATGCAACAGTCTGAAAGCTCATTGTCGGGCTTTGAACTGGCTGAGACAGACTTGAATAGATTTGGAAGTGTGAAAAATCCCAGCAGATTTAAAACTCATGCAAGTTAGTGTCCCAGTTCTTTAAATAAAACGTAGGTGAGACAATTTGTTCAATTTCGGTGACTTGCGGTTGATTAAATTAAAAGTGAGAGAAATGGCTCTTGAAATTGCTAAGGGGGTTTTAGGATTTGAAGACAATTCTCAAACTTGCCAAGAATGTTTAGAAGGAAAGAAAAGAGCTATGCTTTTAGAATTAGGAAATAAGTTAGATTTAGGTTTAACCAAGGACAAAAGTAAAGCTGAAATTGTAAGGGAATTACTCAAACACTTAGGTGTGTCAGAGAAACAGACAAGTGCAGTAGCAGTAGAAAAACTTAAATTGCAATTGAGGAAAATGGAGTTAGAAGATAAACAAAAAGAGAAAGGGAGAGAGAAAAGAGAGGGAGAGAAAGAGAAGAAAGAGAGAGAGGGCAAACAGAGAGAGAGAAGGTTATTAACTGCGCAAAGAGAGAGAAGAAAGAGAGAGAGGAAGAGAGAGAGAAAAAAGAAAGAGAGAAGGTTCTTAGCTGAGTAAAAAGAGAATTTGAACGTGAGTAGTTGCGACTTAGTGAGAGTGCACAGTCCAGGAAGGGGCTGGATATAGAGTTAGTACCTGATCTCGACAAAGAATTTGCCTCTGTGGGGAAAGTTTACTCAGAAAGAACAGGGGCAGAAGGACAAGAAGGTATAGTTTTGAGAATACAGGATCTAACCAGTCGCTGATAGTAAGGGATGACTGAATATGCACTCTTTCTGATCTGTTACCCAAGAGTGTGGTAATTTATGGGATAGATGGACAGAAACGTAGCGCTCCCCTATGTAAGATCAGGTTGGAGTGCCAACTCAAGACTGGGGAGTTACAGTGGGAGTCAGTATCAGTTCCAGGAATTCAGTTTGTTCTTGGGAATGATTTGGCTGTGTCCAAGCTAGGAGTAACACTCCTTGTTGTGGAGAAGCCCAAGGAAGACCAAGAAACTGAGGGGTTAAAACAGAAATACCCTGGTATTTTCCCAGACTGTATGGTAACTAGATACCACTATCATAAGTCACAGCATGAAGCAAAATGAGTAAGATTAAGGAGTTGAGGTTTAGTTAGCGGATACCCTGTTTGACATAATGGTGCAGGAAAAACCTGAACAGGCAGATGGTCAAATAGAAGTGTATAGTCCTGAAAGGCCAAGAGACTTGCAACAGCAAGACAAGACAGTATAAGATAGATATGTAGATGCGTACTTTGAAAAGGCAGCAGAGAGTATTCTGGAGGGTTATTATCTGAAAGGTAGAATCCTAAGATAAAACGGAGACCATGGTAGGTTAGTGCAGAGGAGAAATGGGCCGAAATGCACCAGATTGTGTTGTTGGTAGCATAGAGACAGGAAGTGTTGCAGGTAGGAGGACACCTGGGATACAAAAGACTCAGGCTAAGGTACAAAAACATTTTTATTGGCCTGAAATGCACAAGGATGCAGTTAACTTTTGCTGTATGTGTCATACATGCCAAATGGTAGGTTAGCCACAGGCAGTGATAAAACCAATACCTTTGTTGCCAATTCCCACATGTGAAGTACCTTTCATGTAGATTATAATTGATTGTGTAGGTCCTCTCCCGAGAACAAAAGGTGGGAACCAGTATTTGTTGACCATAATGGATGTGTCTACCAGATTTCTGGAGGCAATTCCATTATGAAGCACCAAGGCAAAAAGGGTAATAGAAGAGTTAGTAGCTTTCTTCACATGGTATAGACTACCCAGAGAGATTCAGTTGGACCAAGGGTCAAATTTTACTGCTAGGCTGTTTAAGGAGGTTATGGATAGCTTAGGTATACAGCACTTTAAATCCAGTGTGTATCATCCTGAATCCCAGGGAGCTTTAGAAAGGTGGCATCAGACCTTGAAGACCATGTTGAGAGCATATTGTCAGGATTACCCAAATGAGTGAGATAAAGGTATCCCATTCAAATTGTTTGCCAGTAGGGATTCCCCAAATAAATCTACTCAGTTTACTCCCTTTGAGTTAATATTCAGGCGTGAAGTCGGAGTTCCTTTGAAATTAATTAAAGAAAAATTGATAGGAACAAAGTCAGAGATCTCACACTTAGATTATGTATCAGAGGTGACTTAGCTATACAGCACCTAGAGAGGGCACAGTGTAGAATGATGCAGGTGGCATACATAAGCTCTGAGACTCAGATGTTTTCCCGATTGGATGACATGTTAGTACTATTACCAGTGGTAGGAGATCCCTTCAAAGCCAGGTTTAGTGGTCCCTATCAAATTCAGAAAAAGTTGAGTCAGGTGAACTGTCTAGTAAAGACAGATAGATAGATAGAAAAAGTATAGAGTATGTCATGTGAACATGTTGAAACTATTATACTCGAGAGAAACCTTTTCAAGCCTTTTAAAATCGCCATTGGTGCTAGTGACATAGGATTTGGAGCTGTACTCCTCCAGGAAGATGAGAATGGAATTGAACTGCCAGTTGGTTACTTTTCGAAGGAAATCAACATCCACTAGAGGAAATACTCCACAATCGAAAAAGAACTATTGAGTTTGGTACTGGCCTTATACCATTTTAATGTGTATGTCATGAACAATGTGTCAGAGACTATTGTGTACACGGATCACAACCTGCTTACATTTAGGTCACTGTTGGAATATTGCGTGCAATTCTGGTCTCCTTCCTATCGGAAAGATGTTGTGAAACTTGAAAGGGTTCAGAAAAGATTTACAAGGATGTTGCCAGAGTTGGAGGATTTGAGCTTGAGGGAGAAGCTGAACAGCCTGGGGCTGTTTTCCTGGAGCGTCGGAGGCTGAGGGGTGACATTATAGAGGTTCACAAGATTATGAGGGGCACGGATAGGGTAAATAGACAGTCTTTTCCCTGGAGTCAGGGAGTCCAGAACTAGAGGGCATAGGTTTAGGGTGAGAGGGGAAAGATATAAAAGAGACCTAAAGGGCAACCTTTTCACACAGAGGGTGGTACATGTACGGACTGAGCTGCCAGAAGAAGTGGTGGAGGCTGGTACAATTGCAACATTTAAGAGGCATTTGGATGGGTATATGAATAGGAAGGGTTTGGAGGGATATGGGGCGGGTGCTGGCAGGTGGGACTAGATTGGGTTGGGATATCTGGTCGGCATGGACAGGTTGGACCGAAGGGTCTGTTTCCATGCTGTACATCTCTATGACTATAACTATGACTTTAAAGGCAAGAATATGAGACTATTTTGTGGGAGTCTTACGTTACAGACTTTTAATTTAAAAATTGTACATGTTGCGGTGTGTAAGAATATAATCACAGATGCGTTATTGTAGATTTAACTGATAAAGTTTAGATGCAATTTGTATTTTTTTGTTGTTTTATATATGTATACACACATACATACAGGTATATGGGAAGAAGTTAAGGTGAACTTACATTAAAGTTATCTGTATGTTAGGGTAATATGTTCAAAGAGTAGAAAAGAATGAAGCCATTTTTCAGTACGATGGTTCATTTTTTTTTAAGGGGGCAGGTGTTATGAAGATGTGGGTGTACTGTACCTTTAAGAAAATTAAAAGGTAGCAGAACTACCTGACTGCACCAAGAACTACCTTTTCTGAACAAGATACAATGTAACGTTTTGTTCCAGCAGCGCGTGTAGCTGGTTGCCTGGAGAAAAAAAAAAATCCGTACTAGGCTAACCAGTTTAAATTATACCTACAAAAATATCAAACTCCAATCAAATTTGAATGGAGTATATTGACAATACTAAAAGCCAATGACACAATCTGATGCTTTGGGGTGTAAGACCAGGGAAAATTGAACAGTTAGGGGAGAACTGCCTAAAGACCAACAGATGTAGACTGCTAGTCAGAAATCTCTGAGAAGCACCTGTCTAGAGAAGGGTTTTGCACAGAGAAAGACATCAACATCGGCTTAGAGAGTAAATCTACAGAGGAAGATATAAAGAGAAGATTCGACTGCTGCCTGGTTTAGAAATTTGAATTTTTCAGTAAATCTTAATCAGGGTGTTTTATCAGACTAGTAATGTAGAAGGGAAGGTAAAAGATAGGTGAGAGAAAGGAGCTGTAAATAGTTGTTAGTTAATTATTCTCTGTTATGTTAATTTTTACTTTAAATAGTTCTTGGCCTCTCAAATTTTCACATCCACCACTCTGCCCTCATCAATCCTCTTTGTTACTTCTTCAAAAAACTTAATCAAGTTCGTGAGACATGATTTCCCACACAGAAAGCCATGTTATTTATCCCTAATCAGTCCTTGCCTTTCCAAATACATGTAAATCCTGTCCCTCAGGATTCCTTCCAATAACTTGTCCACCACCGAAATCAGGCTTTAATTCCCTGGCTTTTTCTTACCACCTTTCTTAAATAGTTGCTCCATGTTAGCCAACCTCCAGTCTTCTGGCACCTCACCTGTGACAATCGATGACACAAATATCTCAGCAAGGGCCCCAGCAATCACTTCTCTAGCTTCCCACAGAGTTCTAAGGTACACCTGATCAGGTCCTCAGGATTTATCCACTTTTATGCATTTCAAGACATCCAACATCTCCTCTTCTTAATATGGACATTTTTCAAGGTGTCACCATTGAATTCCCCATATTTTATACCTTCCATGTTCTTCTCCACAATAAACACTGATGCAAAATACTCATTTAGTATCTCCTCCATCTCCTTCGGCCCCACACATATGCTGCCTTGCTGATCTTTGAGGGGCCCTGTTCTGTCCCTAGTTACCCTTTGTCCTTAATGTATTTATAAAATTCGTTTAGATTCTCCTTAACCTTATTTGCCAAAGTTATCTCATGTCCCCTTTTTGCCCTCCTAATTTCCTTCTTAAGTATATTCTGACTGCCTTTATACTCTTCTAGTGATTCATTTGATCTCTCCTGTCTGTATTTGATATCTGATTCCTTCTTTTTCTTAACCAAAACCTCAATTTTCTTAACCAAAACTTCATCTGCCTTTCCTTTCACCCTAACAGGAATATACTGTCTCTGGACTCTCGTTATCTCATTTTTGAAGATGATTGAAACAAATGGATAAATAAATCATCAAATAAATAAATAAATATACTTACTGTAGACCGACTGTTTGCTCTGTGGTAGCTTAAACAAGCTTGAGGCATAAAAATGGTATTGGATTTCAGCTGCAGCCTTGCTTAAAGCTTAAATTCTTTTATAGACTCATGATGAATCTTAGCCTGCACATTTGCTGTTGCTCAGACAACCCAAGATAGGTCCCTCTCTGGTATGGGGTAAAATTGAAGGGCGTGGTTGTAATCCACTTGCTGTCTAATCTGACCTCTCTGTTTCCCTTTATTTCTACCCTAAGGTGACATTCTTAACCATAAAATCATATGCAGAAGTAGCATAGTGCTCAAGACTCGACTGTCTTTCATTATGACCACTCATTATTTTCTGCCTGAACTCCAATTTCCTGATCGCTCTTCATATTCTTTAACTCCCTGAGAGGTGAAAAATCTCTCCATCTCAGCCATCAATATATTCATCAATGGGTTATTGATACCAATTGTGCTGGCATTTGTATAATTAGAAATTAATGGAAAATTCTAACTTTACATCAACAGAATTCTGGTCCAATGTGCAGCTGATGATGCTGGATGTGTGAAAGATCAAGTAATCAGGTAGTCATTGAATTTGTATTTTACCAAATGTATCATGGATTTTATATAAATGCCATTCCACAATTCTTTTGCGAATTCGCAGAATTAGAATTTTCAGTCTGAAAAGAGATTATAAACAATCTCCACCAGTGATTTCTTCCCCTTGCTGTTTCTGAGCTCAACCCAATTAATCCTTTGTCTTCTGAACTGGTTTTCATTTTTGCCTTATATATGGGCACCATTTTAATTCAAGCCTTTCTTGCCATCTGTCCTGTACCAGGGCCTCCAGCGAAGGTAGTGACAGTGAGGAAGGGCGGCAAACAGGAGAGCTAGATATTACCTGCAGCTGCTCCCTGGAGGAAGGGATGTCATTCTCAGGCTAGAGACAGAGAGAGGGGTCCTGTGAGGAAGGAGAGAGTGAGACAGACAGTCAAACGATTCCTTAAGCATAGTGTGCAGCTAAAGGTTTAATCCAATGTAAATATTCTGATTTTCCTCAACTTTGTCTTAATTTCTCATAAGATCTGATGCCAATGGAAAAAAAGGAATCACTATTTCATTATCTTCATGTTGTCTGAGTGAATACAGTACATGCCCTTGTGTTTAAATGGCTTGCGAGGCTACTTCAGATGGCAGTTAAAAATCAATCATATTTTGTGTCTGGAGTGCCATGTATCTGGAGCTTGGTGCCTGACTGGTGCACAATCTCCCCAACTCCGGACTGACTGCAGCCCACTCTTGCCTGAACTACTTTTCCTCTCCTTCACAGTTCCATGTTGTTCAGACAATGCTTCTGTCTGTTTACAATTTTGCGCTGCTCTATAAGGTTTAGCCATACACAGCCCTTTGCCATGGTGCGCTGAAGCTTGCTGTCCTTCCATAAACTGGCTCCTGTTTGTTGAATGCCCATCGACCTTGAAGATGGCCCAGAGAGACAGGCTGCCTTCCTCTGCTTGCATGTGTTGACTGGATTTGAAGAAGTGACAGTGTAACTTGATGTATCCATCATTTTAAAGTCATACCACTATAAGAATGATAAGCTGGATGAGAAAAGGCCAACTCACCAGGGACATGGCTGCTTTTTGCTGTTGGATTTCTGAAGCATCACGTATCTCAGTTGGGTAGATATTAATTGGGTAGACAAATTTACCTCCAGTAGGTTGTGGTTTTAATGTGATGCATGAAATACACAAAAGGCTTCTTGACACCTGCTGGTGCAATAGTTGACCCACCACGTAAAAGCAGGAAACTTAATCGCTGATGTTTAACTTAACAATGAGAATCTGAACTTTTGTTTCTTGCATGATCAAGTTCAGCAGGCTGCCAGAGTAGGTTTGGAAAATCTGAGTAATGCACCTGTAAATGGCTATAAAGTAAAATCCATTAATTTTTATAAAATCTACTCATTTTTTTGTAAAGGTTTAGGCAATAGTATAATATACCTTGGCATTAACTCTTTTCAATACAAATCATTAATCTGCTCTGTAGCTTAATGTTCTCTGAGGGAGGGTGGTAGATGGTCATCAGCAAGTGGCTTCCTTGATGTGATCGATCTGATGCCATGAATCATGGGTTCTGAAATCACATTGAAGACTTCAGGCCAATTCCCTCCTATATCTATGCCATTGATACAACTTCTGGTGAGTCTTTGGGTCAGGACATACAGGTATGGTGTTGGAGGAGTCTGAGAGATTGGGTGAAAGCTTTGATTCTGTGAGCTTGATTTATGTCATGCGGTTGCTTGACTAATCTAAGGACATTCACCTATTATGACATAATCCCCAAATATTGCTGAGGATATCTTGGTAGGATTTTGCTGAGTTGGATATACCTGTATAAACACAACTGGAATACAGATGTTAAAAATTCAAAATTAGAAGAGAAAATGCTGCTCCACTCTAGTAACTGAAAGTATTTGTGAAGAAGTAATAATTCTGTCAGTGCGTATATGTTTTCTGATTGATGACAAATGGTCTGATCATTTTATGCTCATTATAGCTTTTTGTAGTGGCTTGATACAACTGAGTGAACTGAAAGGCCATTCCAAATGGTAGTTCACAATTAAACTTATTGCTGTCAGTCTAAAATGACATTTGGGTCAATCTGCTTAACAATTACCAAATTCTTTCCCTGTAATGGATGGTACTGAGTGGTTTGTTATTACAATTCAGTGGCTTTCTAGTCACCATTACAGGTTCCAGATATTTTATTTTGGATTTATTTAAGTAATTGATTTCAAATCCTCCAGTAGATACCGTGGCATTTATATTCATATCAATGGGTCATTGGTGGCCTCTGCATTGTTAATCTAGTGAAACAATACCATACTGTATTCTGCACAATTTCTTCTGTTTCTGGAAAGCTATGTAATAAAATTAATGTGAAATCATGAAAAGTTTTTTTCTGATAAGGACCTTTCTAAGATTAGGGAGTAAGATCATATGATCTCAAATGATTTTCTTGAAAATGCTCATGACCTTTGGGTTTCTGCACTGTGTTCATCTCATTGGTGTTGACAACCAGTTCCTTAATGATAAGAATGCATGCAATAGTTCACTGTACGGCTTTTATTGGTGATATCATTCTCTTGAATGGGCATAAATAGTAGTATTGTTTTGCTGATTCATGTCCCATTTCGGTCTCTTGACCAAGATTTAAAACGGTCTTAAAACATCTGAATAAGTACATCAAAACACACATTTATATATCCTCCCAACTCAGGATAAAGTTGAACTGAGCTCGCAATATTTTAAATAAAATAAAGAACTGTAGATGTTGGAAATCTGAAACAAAACAGAAGTTGAGGGAGCAACTCAACAGGCTTGGCAGTGTCTATGAAGAGA
This sequence comes from Chiloscyllium punctatum, assembly GCF_047496795.1. Taxonomy (NCBI): domain Eukaryota; kingdom Metazoa; phylum Chordata; class Chondrichthyes; order Orectolobiformes; family Hemiscylliidae; genus Chiloscyllium; species Chiloscyllium punctatum. Next base: position 36,206,171 of record NC_092763.1, read on the forward strand.
AAGCAGAATTGACACTTCAAGTCCAGTTACCCTCCTTCAAATGTTCTGAAGAAATGTTTTGTGTCATCTGCAAAATTTAAAGTTAAACTCTGTGCACCCAAGTCTATGTCAAACTTGTCAGGAAAAGCAATAGTCCTTGTACTGACTTTTGGGAATACCATTGTATTATTCCCTCTGGTCTGAAAAACAATATTTTCCAATACTGTTTCCTGATAGTCACTGAATTTTGTATTCTTACCACAGCTATCCCTATTATTCCAAGGCCTTGATGTATCAGCAAGCTATAATGTGGCATTTTATCCAATATCCTTTGGAAGTTCATTAAGCACATTGGCCTCACCGACTCTCTCTATTACCTTAAAAAAGGTCAATCAAATTGTTTAAATTCAATTGGTCTGTCACAAATCATGCTGCTTTTCCTGAGTTGGTTCACCCTTGACTAAGTCATTGTTCATTTTCTCCCAGATTGCATCTGTAAATTGCCCTGAGGTTTTACTGACTGGTCTATAGTTCATACGTTTTTTTCTTAATCCCTTTTGTGAACAAAGATGTAGCATTTCTAATTCTCTAGCTCTCCAAAACAACCTTTTTCTAGGGTGGACATTTCTAGGGTGGACTGGAAGTTCATACGGTCTGTATCTCCATACTTTTAACCTTTATTTCCCTTAGCATCCTTGGATGCATCAGAGCTGAATGGTTTATCAACTTTATATCCAGCCTTCTCAGTTATTCCCCTTCATTAATTTTTAGCCTATTCATTTTCTCAGGTACCTGCTCCTTTATTATGACTCTTGCAGCAACTTCTTCCTTGACAAATACAAGTAACTAGTACTCATTTATGCCTCATCTATGCCCTCACCTTCATGTATAGATTCCATGCTTATTCTGTAATTGTCCCATGGCCTCTCTTCCTGCACTTTTACTGTTTACTATCTTTTGTACCTTTTATGCTTTTCACAACAGATGCAGTGAGCTTCTTGCTAGGCAGTAATGGTTTGCCAATGAAAGCAGATTATTGCTTGTTAAATGCCTTGTTAAGACCAACATGATTCATGAATATTCAACTTTCTTATCTTTCCAAACTCGTCAGTCTGGACTTTGAGAACACGCACCATGGAAACCAGAGCCTGATGGATCAGCCTGCTGCTTGGTCCGAAGGATCTCCGTGTTATGTGTAGCAAACTGCGATTTCATGGCATGACCAAATGGAATATGGTAAAGCATGGCTGGGAAGGGAGTCATGCAGGAAGGGGATTCATCAATGGTTAGGATCACCCTGGCTTCAAGGGGGAAAGGGCAGTGAATAACTGCATCAGGCACAATCAGCTCACGTGCCAGGTTCTTGGTGGGAAATGTAGGCAGGCTCAGAAACATGTAAACAGGTTAGTGGGAACTGGCGAAGGGTGAAGCTGTGGGATTTGTCATCAAAAAGGGGGTATGGTTGTTTGGGGCTCATCTACACACAAAGGCTATGAGCCATTGGCAGAGAAACACTTACTGACTCAGAGTCGTAGATATGCAAGACAGTTGCAAACCCTTTGGTCAAACTTGTCCATGCTGACCAGATATCCCAAATAAATCTCGTCCCATTTGCCGGCATCTGGCCCATATCTCTCTCAACCCTTCCTATTCATATATTTATCCAGATGCCTTTTAAATGTTATAATGGCCTCTACCACTTCTGCTGGCAGCTTATTTCATGCACGCATCACCCTCTGTGTGAAAATGTTGCCTCTTAGGTCCCTTTAAATTGTTCCCCTCTCACCTTAAACCTATGCCCTCTGGTTTTGGACTCCCCCACCACAAGGAAAAGACCTTTTCTATTTATCCTATCCATGCCTCACATGATTTTATAAACCTCTATAAGGACACCCCTCAGCCTCCGACACTCCAAGGAAAACAGCCCCAGCTGACTCAGCCTCTTCCTATAGCTCAAACCCTCCAAATCTAGCACCATGTTTGCAAATCTTTTCTGAACCCTTTCAAGTTTCACAACATCCTTCCTATTAGCAGGGACATCAGAATTGAATGCAGTATTTCAATAGTGGCCCAACCAATGTCCTGTACAGCCGCAACATCACCTCTCAACTCCTATACTCAATGCACTGACCAACAAAGGAAAGCATACCAAATGCCTTCTTCACTATCCTATCTACCTGTTACTCCAATTTCAAGGAACTATGCACCTGCATTCCAAGGTCTCTTTGTTCAGCAACACTCCCCAGAACTTTACACGTATTAGTCTTGCCCTGATTTGCCTTTCCAAAACGCAACATCTCATACTTATCTAACTCCACCTGCCACTCCTCAGCCCATTGGCCCATCTGATCAAGATCCCATTGTACTCTGAGGTAACCTTCTTCACTGTCCACTACACGTCCAATTTTGGTGTCATCTGCAAACTTACTAACTATACCTCCTATGTTCAAAATCGAATCATTTATATAAATGACGAAAAGCAGTGGACCCAGCACCGATCCTTGTGGCACTCCACTGGTCACAGGCCTCCAGTCTGAAAACCAACCCTGCAGTACCACCCTCTGTCTTCTACCTTTGAGCCAGTTCTGTATCCAAATGGCTAGTTCTCCCTGTATTCCATCAGTCTCCCATGGGGAACCTTGTTGAATACTTTATTGAAATCCCTATAGATCACGTCCATTGCTTTGCCCTAATCAATCCTCTTTGTTAACTTCTTCAAAAAACTCAATCAAGTTTTTGAGACAATATTTCCTGTACACAAAGTCGTGTTGACTACTCTTTCTATTGTGGTGCAAATTAAATGTACCATCCATTTTCATCTCACTCAATCCTTCCCTTTCTCTCAATCCAGGAGAAAAAAGCCCACAAAAAGTCAGAAAGAGCCAAGATGGGTGACCAAGATGTGGAATCTGACAAGGAGATGAGCCTGATCCTGACAGCCCTAAGCAGCTGAATGACCCTGATCAAGCCCCTAGACTGACATCACCAGCTTCTGTTGATTTACTGTGACTGTTGGGTATTCCTTGGCCTTCACTGAGGTCCAATCCCCTTAGATTTTGAGACATGGCCTGCTGGCTTGCTCGTATGTTATGTGTTTGTTGCGTAAGCTGTTGGCACGCAGTATAGGTGTGAGACTGAGGCAGCAATGTGCCACACAACAAGATGTCCACCCCCTTGACTATTGTCCAGCATGACAAGCTGCCTGGCTTTATACCTGTGCGAAACATCAAGACGAGACAGCAACACTGTGAGCCTTTAAATGGTGGCTGAGGAGACAAATCCCAAAAAAAGGCAAAACTGGGATGCTGTGAGTTTCTAGGTAGGTGCTAATTAAATGAACATGAAGAGACAATGAGTTAGCAGACCTGATATGCTCCCTGGTCCAGTCCATGAGTTGAGTGCTTGTATTTGCACACAAAGTTTCCTTCCAGCAGCATTACATTAACGGTTGCTGATGCACCCCAAAGTGTAGTATTGAAGTGCAGAAGCATGATGGCACAGAGAATCTGGCATATGTCAATGTCAGCACCTGTGGATGTGGGGTGCACACAGCCAAAGCCCTACCATATGCCCTGATACATTGGTTCTGGATTTTCAGAGGAACAGCGAATGAGCTGGAGCCATCAGATATTCACTTCCTGACTTCCTTTGGGAAATTTCAGCTCTGGTTCTCTGGTTTATATCTATCTTCTGGTACATTAGGAAACTGCATATTAATGAGGTGAAATTCAGTGTTAATGAATGTTAAAGCAAGCAATAATTCCCATTAATAGATCTCTCCCCATTCCTTCACGAGGATCTTGTCTTGAAGTCCAGAACTCTGTTGGAAAATGCAACTAGTTGTTCCCAATGTTCGAGATCAGCCTAACATGATGCTCCCCAATTTCTCACCATAGATCACATCGTTCAGGGCTGTATAAGATTATGCCCTATTTGTGTACTGGTCATCAGTTACTATTTCAAAAACTGGTTTAACAGAGGGTTTTTCCCTGTAATGTTAACCTAATCCCCCAGCAATTTGCAGCCTAGAACAGACTGTCACTGTGGAATTTCATGTGTACTAAACTGATTGGCATCACTGTGAAAACTTTCAAAAAAAAATGTCTTAGATTCAATGTTCCTGTAAATTGTACAAATGAATCATTCACTTTCCAGTAAGATCAAAACAAAACAAATGTAATGGCAACATTTCTTGGGCATAAATAGCACTGATTGGGAGAAGTTGAGAAATAAGCTTTCAAAAACACAGCCGGTACCAGTCTGAATGTTTCACTTCTAATAATTATGTCAAGTGAGAATGATAGAATTCTTGGATAATTTTGAAATGTTTTGAGGAAATATTTTAATGTTACTTGGAAGATGTTTTCTTTTCCTTTTTATCTCCTCAGTAATTTCTGTAGCAAAAAAAATGCTGGAAACATACAAGTGATCAGTCAGGAATAAAGATGTCATTACAATTCAGATGTCTCTAGTATCCTCACTTGTCATACATTGGGAGTATTGGCAGACTCTTGGACTCTGAAATCTGGATTTCCAATATTATACCTCTTCATCTCAGCTCCTTTGGCCTCTTTTTAAATCTACCTCTTTGATTAAATCTTTGATTACCCAACAAAATGTCTATTATTTTGACTTGATCTTTGTTTTTGCTATATTTAAAGGTGCTATATAATTGCAATTAGTTATTTTTGTGTGGCTCAAGTATTGAATACCATGATTTTGTGATCGAAGGTGAAAACTGAAATCAAATATTGAGATTTCCCAGATAGAATGATTCAGGAAGGAGTTGTGTTCTCTTGTTCAATAGTTCTATTATAAAATAGTTCATACGTATATATGAGCTTTGTTGTTTATCTATCACAATTGGTTTCCATTGTGAAAGTAACGTGTTGTAACACTCAAAACAGTTGCTTCAAAAAATGATGGACAATTCTAAAAAGAAATCAATTTTCTAATACAAAACAAATATATTAGCCTCATTAAAATTCAATGAAAGCCCAGGATGTTTTTTGACTGGGTGATGGGGAGATGGGAGCAATGAATAATGTCAGACAAACCTTTACAGTTAAACTCAACCTAGTGAGATATTCAGCATATCACACAGGGCTTAATGGGGTCTATTAAAATAAACTGAAGATGTTATTGTTCTCATTTTTCACAAAAATACATTACAACTGACACATTCTAAGAACTATTATCCATTCTAAATAAAATCTAGATAATCTACACACTTGAGATGAATGTTCTATTTCAGGCAGTTACATCACATAAATGTGTGTAATACTATCATGAATAAGAAGTTCCCAGACTTTTTCAGTCATCTATCATTTTCATGGAGGAGTCAGATCTCATTTATTACTAACATTCCAGGCAATGACTGCTGTGGGAGTTCAAATTTCTATTGTGCTGCTCATGATTTGTCTTTCTTTCCTCCTACAATTGCAATCTACAGATTACTGTAAAAGCCAACTAGCTGTTCTTTACTTTCCTTCTATTATTGTCCAGCCATGAAATGTGCCCAAATTGGTGATTTGATTTGTGCATAATGGTCACAGTTTCTTATTGAATAATTGCTAGGTTCTGATATTCAAGCACTGGTAACTGGTAAAGCAGACTTTGCAATTATGCAAATTTGAGCAGCTGGTTATATGTTACAGACTACCTGGCAAACAATAATATTGCGTTTGTGTAAGATTGTTAATCTACTAAAATATACTAAGACACATGAGAAAACAGTTTTATGACAAAAATTGGAATTGACATTGAGTCAAATATGAAAATATTAAGCTTCGATTTTTGACAGATGCTAAGAATTTTTTTATTCACTCATGGCATGTGGGCATCACTGGCTACAGAAGCATTTATTGCCCATCAGGCAGTTAAGAGTCAACTGCATTGCTGTGCATCTGGTGTCACATATAAGCCAGACCAGGTAAGGGTGGCAGTTTCCATTCTTAAAGGTTCGCCATTTCAAACAAGTATGTTGTTTTGGAAAATGTAGAGGGTGTTAGATTCTCAGGGGAATGTGACATGGACAGCCAAGTTTCTGGTATTGAGACTAGCTGTAATGCAATGAGGGGTATGTTGGGTTCCAAGAGATCAATTGTGTTAGGGGACCCTCTAGTCCGAGACACAGATAGACATTTCTGTGGCTAGCAGCGAAAAATCAGAACGGTGTGTTGCTTCCCTGGTGCCAGGATCAAGGATGTCTCAGAGAGGGTGCAGAGCGTTCTCAAGGGGGAAAGGGACCAACAGGAGGTCATTGTACATTAGCACCAATGACATAGGAAGGGAAAAGGATGAGATTTTGAAGGGAGAATATAGAGAGTTAGTCAGGAATTTAAGGAGACCCGGGGGTTAGTGAGGAAAGAGATCGATCTGAGACTGGTACAGTTGAGAAAAGAAGTGAGTCAAACAGTCAGGGCAGGCAGGGACAAAGCAGAGAACAAGGTAGGACTGATAAATTCAACTGCATTTATTTCAATGCAAGAGGCTTAACAGGGAAGGCAGATAAACTCAGGGTATGGTTAAGAACATGGCACTGGGATATCCTAGCAATTATAGAGACATGGATCAGGGATGGACAGGGCTGGCAGCTTAATGTTCCAGGATACAAATGCTACAGGAAGGATAGAAAGGGAGGCAAGAGAGGAGGGGGATTGATGTTTTTGATAATGGATAGCATTATAGCTGTGCTGAGGGGGGATATTCCTGGAAATACATCCTGGAAAGTTATTTGGGTTGAACTGGGAAACAAGAAAGGGATGATCACCTTACTGGGATTGTATTATAGCACCCCCCCCCCCCCACCCAATAGTCAGAGATAAATTGAGAAACAGATTTGTAAGGAGATCTCGGTTATCTGTAAGAATAATAGGGTGGTTATAGTAGGGGATTTTAACTTTCCAAACATAGACTGGGACTGCCATAGTGTTAAGGGTTTAGATGAGAAGAATTTGTTAAGTGTGTACAACAAAATTTTCTGATTCAATATGTGGATGTACCTACAAGAGAAGGTGTGAAACTTGACTTACTCTTGGGAAATAAGGCAGGGCATGTGACTGAGGTGTCAATGGGAGAGCACTGTGGGGCCAGCGACCATAATTGTATTAGTGTTAACATAATGATGGAAAAGCATAGCCCAGATCGAAAAGTTGAAGTTCTAAATTGGAGAAAGGCCATTTTTGACAGTATTAGGCAAGAACTTTCAAAAGCTGATTGAGGGCAGATGTTTGCAGGTAAAGGGAGGGCTGGAAAATGGGAAGCCTTCAGAAATGAGATAACAAGAGTCCAGAGACAATATATTCCTGTAAGGGTGAAAGGCAAGGCTGGTAGGTATAGGGAATGCTGGATGATTAGAGATATTGAGGCTTTGATTAAGAAAAAGAAGGAAGCATATGTAAGGTACAGACAAGATAGATCAAATGAATCCTTAGAAGAATATAAAGGCAGTAGGAGTATATTTAAGAGATAGCTATGGCAAATGGAGTTAAGGAGAATCCAAAGGGTTTGTACAAATACATTAAGGACAAAAGGGTAACTAGGGAGAGAATAGGACTCCTCAAAGATCAGCAAGGTGGCCTTTGTGTGGAACTGCAGGAAATGGTTGAGATACTAAATGAATATTTACAATAGTATTTACTGTGGGAAGGGACATGGAAGATATAGAATATAGGGAAATAAATGGTGATATCTTGAAAAATGTCCATATTACAGAGGAAAAAGTGCTAGATGTCTTGGAACACATAAAAGTGGATAAGTCAGGTGTACCCTAGAACTCTGTGGGAAGCTAGGGAAGCTGGGCCTCTTGCTGAGATATTTGTATCATCGATAGTCACAGGTGAAGTGCCGGAAGACTAGAGATTGGCTAACATGGTGCCACTGTTTAAGAAGGGTGGTAAGGATAAGCCAGGGAACTATAGAACAGTGAGCCTGATGTCGGTGGTGGGCAAGTTGTTGGAGGGAATCCTGAGGGACAGGATACACAGAGGAACCTCGATTATCCGAATACCAATTATCCGAAAATCAGATTATCTGAAGGAGATCCCGAGGTCCCGATAGAAACATTACATCAAGGCTGTGTTTCCAACAGTGACTGCGTCTTTTGTTTACAGTGATTAAACCTCCCACCCCCTCTCTCTCCCCCCACACTTTCCCTGGAGTTCTACCCTAAACACCCCCTTCTCCAGATAATCTCTCTAACATTGTCTTGTACACGGCAGAGATGGAACCTGTCAAAAAGTTGTAGTAAAAAGCTGTGTGTGTGTCTGTGGCTGTGTGTGTGTGTGCGTCTCTGTGGCTGCGTGTGTGTCTGTGGCTGTGTGTGTGTGTGCGTGTGTGTGTGTGCACATTATTTGGAGACTTTACCCCACAAATAAAGCTGCAGCCTCTGCAGTCTTGTTGTTGGTGTACAGTCCGGCTGCCCTGGAGAGGGGGTTGGTGGGGGTGGACGGGGGGTGTCAGCACAGGGGTGGGGGGTAGTGTTGGACCGGCTTGGGGGGGTGGTGTTGGACGGGGGCAGAGGGGGCGGGTGGGGGAACTGTTGGGTATGGGCAGGATGCAGGGCTGCAGGGCGGGGGCAGTGTTTGGGGTGGGTGAGGATGATATTGGGTCGGCGGGTGAGGGGGCGGTGTTGGACAGGGTTGGGGCAGGGGGGGCAGTGTTGGGGGCGGGGGGGCAGGCGACGGCGGTGTTGGACGGGAAGGCGGGGATTGCGCTCAGTCGGCGGTGTTGCTGCAGTCTCCTGAATGAGGAACAGACCTTAAAATCTCTGAGCCCAGCAGGAAGGCATTTAATCGATTAACTGAGTAATCGATTATCCGAACGAAATAGTGCCCGCCCATCACGTTCAGATAATAGAGGTTCCCCTGTACATGTATTTGGAAAGGCAAGGACTGCTTAGGGATCGTCAACATGGCTTTGTGAATGGGAAATCATGTCTCACAAACTTGATTGAGTTTTTTGAAGAAGTAACAAAGAGGATTGATGAAGGCAGAGCAGTGGACGTGATCTATATGGACTTCAGTAAGGTGTTTGACAAGGTTCCCCATGGGAGACTGGTTAGCAAGGTTAGATCTCATGGAATACAGGGAGAACTAGCCATTTGGATACAGAACTGGCTCAAAGGTAGAAGACAGAGGGTGGTGGTGGAGGGTTGTTTTTCAGACTGGAGACCTGTGACCAGTGGAGTGCCACAAGGATCGATGCTGTGTCCACTGCTTTCCATCATTTATATAAATGATTTGGATGTGAGCATAAGAGGTACAGTTAGTAAGTTTGCAGATGACACCAAAATTGGAGGTGTAGTGGACAGTGAAGAAGGTTACTTCAGATTACAACAGGATCTTGATCAGATGGGCCAATGGGCTGAGAGTGGCAGATGGAGTTTAATTTAGATAAATGTGAGGTGCTGCATTTTGGGAAAGCAAATCTTAGCGGACTTATATACTTAATGGTAAGGTCCTAGGGAGTGTTGCTGAACAAAGAGACCTTGGAGTGCAGGTTCACAGCTCCTTGAAAGTGGAGTCACAGGTAGATAGGATAGTGAAGAAGGCATTTGATATGCTTTTCTTTATTGATCAGAGTATTGAGTAAATGAGTTGGGAGGTCATGTTGCGGCTGGACAGGATTCGTTAGGCCATTTTTGGAATATTGCGTGCAAATCTGGTCTCCTTCCTATCGGAAGGATGTTGTGAAATGTGAATGGGTTCAGAAAAGATTTACAAGGATGTTGCAAGGGTTGGAAGATTTGAGCTACAGGGAGAGGCTGAACAGACTGGGGCTGTTTTTCCTGGAGTGTCAGAGGCTATGGGGTGACCTTATAGAGATTTATAAAATCATGAGGGACATGGATTGGGTAAATAGAGAAAGTCTCTTCCATGGGGTGGGGGAGTCCAGAACTAGAGGGCATAGGTTTAGAGTGAGACGGGAAAGATATAGAAGAGACCTAAAGGGCAACATTTTCATGCAGAGGGTGGTACGTGTATGGAATGAGCTGCCAGAGGAAATGGTGGAGGCTAGTATGATTGCAATATTGAAAAGGCATTTGGATGGGTATATGAATAGGAAGGGGTTGGAGGGATATCGACTGGGTGCTGGAAGGTGGAGCTAGACTGGGTTAGGATATCACTTGGATAATTTGGACCGAAGGCTCTGTTTCCATGCTGTACATCTCTGTGACTCTCTGACATTAGTGAACCAGAACAGTTTTTTCCAAAAATTTGCAATGGTTTCATGGTCATCGTTAGACTTCTAATTCCAGAGTTTCATTGAATTCAAATTCCGCCATCTGCCATGGTGGTATTTGAATTTGGGTCCCCAGAATATTACCTAGCTCCCAAGTTTAACAAGGTAAAAACAATGACGTAAAAACAATGATGCTGCCTGAACTGCTGTGCTCCTCTAGAACCATTCATCCCAAGTTTAACAGTCCAGTGATAATACCACAAGGCCACTGCCTCCACAAAACATGGCCCTCACAGAGAGCTTTTGTGAACGAACTCTAGAGTTTAGAAGACACAGCCTCAAATATGATGTGAAGAGACTGTGTGATCCATAATGGTCTATAGTTGGAGCAAGGTCGAGCTCCTTGAGGGCTATCAGGTGAAAGGAGATCACAGAGAGAAGGAGAAACAAGGCTTTGAATGAATTTGAAAATATGGACCAGAATTTTAAAACTGACTGATTAGCAGACTGGTGCATCGCTAGATTGTGCAGTATGAAATAAACAATGTGGAAATGATGAAAGCCATGAAAATTTCAAACAAATTCCAATACAGAAACTAGAGGGCATAGGTTTAGAGTGAGAGGGGAAAGATATAGAAGAGACCTAAAGGGCAACATTTTCACTAGAGGGCATAGGTTTAGAGTGAGAGTATTCCATCCAACAAGTCTGTATTGGTGTTTAAACCATATACAAACAACAGTCCCCTAATTTCATTTTCCTGCCTCTCCCTCTATCTCTTTATTCCCCTTTTCCTTCATCTATCTAACAGAGAAACATTGACATAGAAAATAGGAACAGAAGTAGACTATTTGGACCTGTGAGCCTGCCCCACCATTCATTCTGATCATGACTAATCATTTGTACCTGTTCCCACTTTCTCCCCATGCCATCTAATCCTAAGAACTTTATCTATGAACATCTTGAAAACATTAAATGTTTTGGCCTCAACTGCGTTCTGTAGCAGAGAATTCCATGTTTATTCTTAAAAGTTAGCAGTCTTTTATTACAAAGTTTGGTGATACATTTAATATTATATTCATGTCCCTCAACCACTTAAAACAATCATGCCACAAAATGCAGCTCCCTAAACCAGCAGCTTTGATGTTACAGTTGTTAATGTCTTTATTGCATAGGCACAACCCATGCTGAATGTCATTTTGAGGAAGTCAGTGAGGTAGATATTAGCAAAATACAAAATGCAAATTGACTGAGATTAGTCAGCAAGTAATGTTGATTTGACATTATTCTTGCAATTTTTAATATTGTCAATCTAGCTTACATACATTTTTACACATCCATACATGAATGGATAGATGTTCATTATGAAACAAGCCATACCAGGGCTCTTTAAGCTCTCCATCTAGTTACTGATCAATTTCTGCTAGATCCATCTGAGTATATAAAAGTGACCATTGACTTTCAGGGGTTATGTAATATTGGTGAAGTGAGGCACATTTTTGTCCACAGTGGGTTGTTCACATATGGAATAAACTTCCTGAGGAAGTAGTGGAGGTGGGCACAGTTACAACATTTAAAAGACGTTTAGATAAGTACATGAAATAGGAAAGTTTTGGAGGGATATGGGCCAGGAGCAGACAGGTGCGATTTGTTTAGATTGTGATTATTTTCGGCATGGACTGATTGGACCAAAGGGTCTCTTTCCGTGCTGTATGACTCAATGACACTGTGACTATGTGGTAAAGGTCTTGGTTCTACATTTAAGTGTGCTGGTCAGACCATTTTGTTCCCAGTTACAATTACCATACCCTGGCAGGGGCATGGAGCAGATGCTAAAATAAAGAGGATAAGTTGCTAGCACTGGGCAGACAGGGAGAGAAGAAGGGCTCTCAGCAGGACACCTTATCCAGCTAAGGTCTTTCAGAAGTATTTATCTTACCTGAACCTAATATAAGAATATTGTATGCATCCTCTGCATTTCACAACCAAGGTATTATGGAAATTTGTCAGAGAACCAGCAGCATGAGGAAGAGGACAGGTACTAAACCAGGGATCAGGCAGCCAATACAAACCCTTTCCAGCCAGGCTGTTAAGAGTATTGTTCAACCACAGTTCCACAATGTACAACCAGAAACCTCCATTCTACACCAGGGCCACATCTTACTATACCTTTGTCATTGACCAAGTTTGTCTTTTCATGGACATAAGTTTGAAATAAAAATGGGCACAGACAAATGTTCTAACTCAACATTGACCACCCAATTCAATATTTCATTCAATTGTCAATCACTCACTTTTAGTGCCTCTGAGGATTTTAAACAGTGTAATGGTTGTCTCAGCTGTCAGTCAAGCCTTATTATGTAAATATTTTTAATCAAGCTGTTCAGATATGTTACGACGCTTGTCTGCCTGACCTTCTGATCCAGATGTAGAAACACTATCACTGCACCACAAGAGCTCAAAAGCCTCATTATATATTCTGAAAACCCCAACAGATCTTTTCTAAACAACCTGTTTAAGGATGATATTAAATAACTCTGGAGAAGATGTGAGTCAAAGCCAGGCCTCTGGTTCTGAAGTCTTATTACATATTCTTGACTGATAGTCCCAATACTCCATTAGTAGTAACATCACAGCCACTGACTTTGTTATTTTCCATTTGTTTGATTGCTTGTTCAATATATTGTATTAGTTACATGCATGACACTGATCTTTTGCTATAAATTCTGTGTCTTATAATCCTGCTTCACATCTACCTGACGAATGAGCAGTGCCCCGAAAACTAAGACTTCGAAATGAACCTGTTGGACTATAGCCTGATGTTGTGTGATTTTTAACTTTACCTGTTCCAGACATTGTCCATTTATTTTAAGTTATATTTTTCCACCATTATTTTTTCCAATCTTCAGAAGTTCATTCTGAAAGCTTTAGTCACTTTGTTTGTTCTACCCACTGATATTTGCGGATCTTCTGCTGTGGTAGATACTAGAGCCTGGTTATCTTCAATTCTGTGTTTAGCATCACCATTCCTGAGAAGTCCATTGTCAAATCATGCATAAAAGGTGAACATTAATAGCCCCAAAACACTTTGATATTTCACAATCTATTTCCAATCACCTTGAAAAGCTGGCTTTATTGTTCTCTGTTTATGCCGCATTCTGACCAGTTTTAGTCCAATGTATCATCTCACCACAATTCCAAAATCCTTAAGCTTTTCCAAAGGCACCCTCTGTGGTATCATGTCAATGACTTTCATGAAGTCAGTGTACACCCAATCCACTGCATTTCTTACAGTCACCACATCTTTCACTTCTTGAACAAAATTGATCACGTTTGTGAAGCACAACTCTTCCTTTCTTAAGTACTATTACATTTCATTGTGCATTAATTGGAAGAATGTTTTGCTCCAGTTTTTAAAAAGGTATTCTAACTCTTTCTTTCCCAAATCACTTCTTGACCTGCAGGCTAGTTAGGTGATTTGTTTCAATGCACAAGTGTTACCCATAACAAACCATGCTGAAAAATTTCCTTTGATTATTCTGCATTTATGACATTGTCAGAATTGGTTTTAATCACTATTTCTTGCAAAATAAACATTGAGATTTTCAAAAAAACTAACCAGCAAAACCTTCCCTTCATGTTACACAATTACTTGATTTCATTACTTCAATATTTTTCTACTTTTGCTCGTCAGCCTTTTTTTTGCACTTGGCGAAGCATCGTGTGTATTAGAAAATAAAATTGTAGATGTATACTTCAGCAATCTTTAACAGTACTGACTTAGAATGTAACAAAAGCAAAACTTTAATATTAATTGAATATGAGTTGGCCCTAATTCAGGAACTGGCGAAGGAAGTACTCATTACTAATGATTTACTGTGGAACCCATTAACATTTCATACACCTCTCTAATAGTGTGATACAGACTAATAAATCATTAACTTAATTTGTAAACACAACAAAATTCAGGTTTTAATTCATAAGTGTGCTGTGGCTTTGTAAGTGATGTATTCACTTTGTATTCTTTTGGGGGGGTGAGGCAGAGGTAGATTCTGACAAGGATAAGATTAAGCAGCAAAGGCCAAAACTTGATTATTGCCAGAAATTGGAAGGCCTGTACTGGCACGTTGTATCAGTACCTGGAATTATGATCATGAATGGCACTTATTCCCGGTAATAGTCCAAAGTCTGCAGCTCTAACAGCACTGCAGACCTTTGAGTTATTACCATTAAACAGTGTAAATATCATGAAATATGACTCCAATAAATCATTGTCTGTGGACAAATGGTAACAGACTGGAGTACTTGTGTATGCAACTGAAACCTGGTGAATATTCTTAGTAAACACATTATGCTATTAGCATAAAAATCCAAATATGCCAAATTTAAACAGCTTAGAACATTGACTAATAAAATGTGCACCTATTATGTACTGACAATGATCTTCATTCATCAATATATCCTCAGAGGAGAATTAGTTCTTGAATTTGAGATTAAATACCTCAGCAACATTTTCCATGGTTAAACAATGAGGGAGTCTGTTACCTAAACACGTTAATGAACATTTGATCAATTAGCTATCAGTCTGCACAGAACTTGCTCGTGTTGTCACAATTTAATCCATTCAGAATCAGTGCGCCAGCAACAGCTTAAAACTTTCCCATCAATTGTCTTTTGTCTGATCCTTTAGTGAGTCAAGGAAGTTTGTTTCCAACACTATCTTAAAGCTAACTTTCGTTACTTGCACTTCACTTTGAATAATGTGATTCTAGCCCCATGTTAGCTTTTTGCAAGTTTGCAACTGTCCTCATATAATAGTTTTAATCTAAAATATATAGTGGATTTTATTGATCTTTATCATTTACTACCTCATAACACTTAAAAACTCTGCTGCCTGCAACCTAATTTATTCCAAGTCTCTGTGGTCAATGATCTACATTGGCTCCCAATTCAATAACACCTGAAAGTTAAAATTCTCATCTTTGTCATAAAATCAAAAAGTGCAGAAGAGGCCCTTCAGCTGATCGGGTTTGTACTGCCAAAATTATACTACTATGTAAGCCCCACTTTCCTTCACAAGACCCATAGCCTTGAATGATATGATACTTCAAGTGCTTATTGAAGTACTATTTAAAGGTTGTGAGGTTTCTTACCTCAACTACCCTCCCAGACAGTGTATTCCAGACTCTAACCATCCCTTGGTGAAAAAGTCTTTCCTCAAATCCCCTCCAAATCTCCTGCCTTGCACTTGAAAATTATGCCCCATTGTTATTGACCTGACAACTAGGGAGAATAGCTGCTTTCCAATCCACTCTCATAACCTCTATCACTTCTATCACGTCATCCCTCAACCTTGTCTGCTACAAAGAAAACAACCCAAGCTTATCCAGGCTGTCTTCACCTGAATCCTGTTTTACACCCTCCAGTATGATCACATCCTTCCTATAGTGTGGTGACTAGTACTGCAGCTGTTGCCAACCAAACTTCCGTACAGCTCCAACATGACCTCCCTGCTCTTATAATTTGTATTTCAATTGATAAAGGCAAGTATACTATATGCCTTCTTAACTGCCCCATTAACATGTTCTTCCAATTCCGCAGATCTATGGACAAATACCCAAGATCCCTGTTTTTTTGAGCTTCCTAGTGTCTTGCCATTCATTGAGTATTCCCTTGCCCTATCCCTTTTACCAAAGTACATCACCTCACATTTATCAGGGTTAAATTCCATCTCCAACTAATCTATCCATGTGACCAATCCATTTATATCCTTCTGTAAGCTAGCACCTTTCTCCTCACTTTTAATTACAGAACAACCTCGATCATCCGAACGAGACGGGTAGGGAGTATTTTGTTCGGATAACTGGTTGTTCAGATAACAGATAACACTTTTACAGCACCTTGAGATCTTGTTTGGATAGTCCAAAATTTGGATAATTGACATTGGGATAACCAAGGTTGTTCTGTACTCAGCCAATCTCTGGTCATTCACAAATGTATTTATTACTCCCCCCCACCCTCCATGTTCTCATCCATGTCATTTATCTCTCTCTCTCTCTCTCTCTCAGTTCTTTCAGATTCCTATCTCTGCAGTCTTCTCCAGCTTCAGCACCTTCTGAGAACTTTGTGTTTCTCCAATCCTGGTTCCCTGTATCTATTCATTTTGCCTTTAACCAACATTCAGGCTGGAAGGGTCTCCCTGCCCCACCAGCAATTCAATCCTTTAAGTGGACAATTAAGGGCCTCATCCCATACTTTGTACAAGGTATCTCCCAATAGCTGAGGTAAAAACAATAACTGCAGATGCTGGAAAGCAAATACTGGATTAGTGGTGCTGGAAGAGCACAGCAGTTCAGGCAGCATCCAACGAGCAGCGAAATCGACGTTTCGGGCAAAAGCCCTTCATCAGGAATAAAGGCAGAGAGCCTGAAGCGTGGAGAGATAAGCTAGAGGAGGGTGGGGGTGGGGAGAGAGTAGCATAGAGTACAATGGGTGAGTGGGGGAGGAGATGAAGGTGATAGGCCAAGGAGGAGAGGGTGGAGTGGATAGGTGGAAAAGGAGATAGGCAGTTCGGACAAGTCCGGACAAGTCAAGGAGACAGTGCTGAGCTGGAAGTTTGAAACTAGGGTGAGGTGGGGGAAGGGGAAATGAGAAAGCTGTTGAAGTCCACATTGATGCCCTGGGGTTGAAGTGTTCTGAGGCGGAAGATGAGGCGTTCTTCCTCCAGGCGTCTGGTGGTGAGGGAGCGGCGGTGAAGGAGGCCCAGGACCTCCATGTCCTCGGCAGAGTGGGAGGGGGAGTTGAAATGTTGGGCCACGGGGCGGTTTGGTTGATTGGTGCAGGTGTCTCTGAGATGTTCCCTAAAGCGCTCTGCTAGGAGGCGCCCAGTCTCCCCAAATTAGAGGAGACCACATCGGGAGCAACGGATACAATAAATGATATTAGTGGATGTGCAGGTAAAACTTTGATGGATGTGGAAGGCTCCTTTAGGGCCTTGGATAGAGGTGAGGGAGGAGGTGTGGGCACAGGTTTTACAGTTCCTGCGGTGGCAGGCGAAAGTGCCAGAATGGGAGGGTGGGTCGTAGGGGGGTGTGGACCTGACCAGGTAGTCACGGAGGGAACGGTCTTTGCGGAAGGCGGAAAGGGGTGGGGAGGGAAATATATCCCTGGTTGTGGGGTCTGTTTGGAGGTGGCGGAAATGTTGGCGGATGATTTGGTTTATGCGAAGGTTTGTAGGGTGGAAGGTGAGCACCAGGGGCGTTCTGCCCTTGTTACGGTTGGAGGAGTGGGGTCTGAGGGCGGAGGTGCGTGATGTGGACGAGATGCGTTGGAGGGCATCTTTAACCACATGGGAAGGGAAATTGCGGTCTCTAAAGAAGGAGGCCATCTGGTGTGTGCTATGGTGGAACTGGTCCTCCTGTGAGCAGATACGGCGGAGGCGGAGAAATTGGGAATACGGGATGGCATTTTTGCAAGAGATCGGGTGGGAAGAGGTGTAATCCAGGTAGCTGTGGGAGTCGGTGGGTTTGTAAAAAATGTCAGTGTCAAGTCGGTCGTCACTAATGGAGATGGAGAGGTCCAGGAAGGGGGACGAGGTGGGGGGGTGGGGGTGGGTGGGGGGGGGGGTGGCGGTTGGTGGTGGGGCAAAAACAAGCCCAAGCAGTCTGTTGTGGAGTGAGAGAGTTGTTCATTCAAAGCCACTCAATATCTAACGACCAGATCCTACACTGCCTGCTGAGATCCACTCCTATCTCTTGATGCTAATGGTCCTCTCTAACCTGCAACCTATTCTTCCACAACCCCTCTGCCACTACCAGGTACCTGAGCCTGGACCTTTCAGTAATCCTAGTCTCAGGTTGGTGTTGTTGCTATCTCCTGCCGAGCTTTCAGCTCTACTTGGCACATAGTTTGGCATCCCTTTGCATAATTAGACAAGATAGAGCTTTTGGATTAGTGGTGCTGGAAGAGCACAGCAGTTCAGGCAGCATCTAAGTAGCTTTTGGCAGTTCTCCAGCCAGTCGGCAAGATTCCCATTAACTCAAAGAACACTATATCTTGCAGAATGAAAAATATGAAATGAACTGTTATTCCTGTCGTCCTGGAGGAAATAACTGCATTCAGTTTTTATGTTCTCAATCTTTCCAAGTCACCGAAGAGTGGTAGAGTAATGGAGATGTACAGCTAGAAATAGACCCTTCAGTCCAACTCGTTCATGCCAACCAGATATCCCAAATTAATCTAATCCCATTTGGCAGTATTTAGCCCATATCTCTTTAAACCTTTCCCACTCATATACCCATCCAGATGCCTTTTAAATGCTGTAATTGCACCAGTTTCCACCACTTCCTCTGGCAGCTCATTCCATACACACACCATCCTCTGTGTGAAAATGTTGCCCCTTACGTGCCTTTTAAATCTTACTCCTCTCACCTTAAACCTATGTCCTCTAGTTTTTGACCTTGCAGGTTTACATAGAGTTATAGATGGATATCGAAAATATAGATGGAATTCACACAACATGTAAGATTCCATCTATTATTTATAGCATAAAGTTCGATGTTTAGGTGATTCTACAAATGAATACCCATTACTCAGGCACCCTTTGATGTTTTTACCTTTATGTGTATCATATACTTTAGGTTCTTTTATTAACAGTACATTGGCAGCCTCTTATGACCGACCACTACAATAAACTAATAGCTAAAATAAAACCTATGGTCTATCAAGCCAGGTTTCACTCTCTAATCTGTTTTGCCCAGTTTTACGATGAGCTGGCATCATTATAAAGATCATTGCACAATTACAGAGTGCCATAACAATGTTTTGATTCTGAACTATCTTCAGTACTAATAGTGGTAGCCAATTTGGTACTAATGCTTTGCCTGTAGAATACAGAAAAAAACATTGTGTTCACAGTCTTGGCTGTCTCTTTGCTTTCCTTTGCTTCCAACTTTGTTTGCAGTTGATGGTAAGAATGAGTGAGCGTTTGTCCAAAGTTTCTATACTAGACTGGTGCCACTTGATGTCAAGACTCTATAGAAAGAGAAAATAGAATTGAAATTACAATTGTTGTCTCCAGTACAATGTCTTCAGACAATCAAGATCACAATACATTTGATGTGTCATCCACCTGTTGAGCATGGTTGTGATGATTCAGAAAGTATGTCAGCTTGGAACAATAGGAATAATCTTGGATTTTTGCTGGAAGGTAATACCATATGCCTGAACCTGCCATTTCACAAATCTTCTACAGATTCCTGTCATTTGCAACAGCTGCTGCAGCTTGGGTGGTCCCTGGCTGCTCTCTCTTCCCACTCCCATCTCCTGCCTCAGTTGTCCCTTTGAGGCCCAGTAGCATAAAACATAGATGAAAATGTTAAATGCTAAGTTACCATTCCGATGGCAACTCCATCTTGTTCTTCTACATCATCATTGCTTAGTAGATTGTCTGCCATTTTTCTTCTCACCACTTGACTTTAAACTGAATTATGAATGTTTCTTGAAATGTATTATTTCATAGCTTAATTTGTTGCTCAATCCTAATTTTCCTTGAGCTGAGTGACTTAGAATCAGAGTCTTAGAGATGTACAGCACGGAAACAGACCCTTTGGTCCAACTCATCCATGCCAACCAGACATTCCAACCTAATCTAGTCCCACCTACCAGCACCTGGCTCATATCCCTCCAAATCCTTCCTATTCATATATACCCATTCAGATGCCTTTTAAATGTTGTACCAGCCTCCACCACTTCCTCTGGCAGCTGACTCCACACACACAGCACACTCTGCGTGAAAAAGTTGCCCCTTAGGTCTCTTTTACATCTTTCCCCTCTCACCCTAAACCTATGCCCTCTAGTTCTGGACTCCCCCACGCAAGGGAAAAGACCTTGTCTATTTACCCTATCCATGCCCCTCATAATTTTATAAACCTCTATAAGGTCACACCTCAGCCTCCAACGCTCCAGGGAAAACAGCCCTTAGCCAATTCAGCTTCTCTTTAGCTGAAATCCTCCAACCCTGGCAACATTCCTGTAAATCCTTTCTGAACCCTTTCAAGTTTCACAACCTCCTTCTGATAGGAAGTAGACCGGAATTGCCCGCAATATTCCAAAAGTGGCTAAATCAATGTTCTGCTGTTAGAGTATTTAGGAGTACAGTTAAGAGTCAATCATGTCACTGTGGGTTTGTCGGCCAAATCATGTAGAAATGACAGATTTCCTACTCTAAAAGGCCTTAATAAACTAGAATTTGTAAAAGCGGACATTGATGGTAATTTATGTCATAATTATGAAGTCTCACTTCTAACTCCAGAAAATTAATTGAATTTATATTCTGACTGGTTGCCACACTGGGATTTGATGTCCCAAAAATATTAGCCTGAGCCTCCAGATTACTGTTCAAATGACATTACCGCTGCACTACTATCACCCTTTTGTTCTGTAAAAGCTATTAATTATCAAATTAGAATTACTACCTACAATGTTTCAGTGGAAACATTCTGGTTTCGCATCAATTGTGAATTCAAGCTTGCACCAGGACTTCAGCATGTAATCTATGCCAACTCTTTAGTGCAGAACTGACAGTTTTTTACTTAGAGTAGTCCTGTCCTTTGGTGAGAGCCTGAAACTGAAGTCTTATCTGCCCTATCTTGTGGATTATCTTGCATTGAGCGGGAAAGCCAATTAGACATACGGATAGAAAATTTAAAAAGATCCCTTTTAAAACCTGTGCAAAAATTAGAACTTCTAAAAATGTATTTTATTCCTAGGCTGTACTATTTTCTAATTTTATCAGAAGTTTCAATTAATTATCTTAATAAACTAGACAACATAATTAAAAGCGCAGTTAAAGAAATTTTACACCTCCCGTAATCCATCATGGATGGAGTGTTATATGCTAAATCCCATGGTGGTGGCCTTGCATTAAACAGATTGTCAACCTTTATCCCAATTTCGATTTTGAGGAAGTATGGAACGCTACATAAATCCGAGGACGAAATTTTGTATGCCTCGTTTCGGTTCGAGGGTGATAGTGTGGCTGTGAAAATGCATAAATTTAGTAAATTAAAAGTGTTGAAAAAGATCTGGAACCCAAATATAAATTGGCAATTGGGTGAAGACGGTATTATCGTGCAAGATAGTGAGGATGAGATGGGAGAATTTAGCAGTACAAACTATGCAAATTGGAGATCCATTGACTTACAGAGGTGGATGGCCCTCCCCTGTTAAGGGGCCGGTGTCCATTATTATAAAAAACGATAATATATCTAACAATTGGTTGACGAAATTGCAATTTATGAAGACGTCCAAAGTTATTAATTCGATCTTGTTAAGAACAAATTTATTTCCAACACAAGCGTCGTTGTCGTACGGAAGGCCATTCAATATCAAGAATTGCAGGAGGTGTAATGATACTTCGGAGACGTTTGCGCATATTTCTGGATGGTGCCCATACGTCAAAAACATGAGAATTAAAAGACATAATAGGGTATTAGAGGAATTAGTCAAGTTTGTTAGGAAGAATGGGTGGATAATTTATATAGAACCGCGAATCAAAGATGAGACCGGAAAACTTTGGATACCGGATTTAATTTTTAAGAAAGAACATCAGATTGTCGTGGTGGACGTTACCATTAGATGGACCTACAGATTAACTCTCTTGAGTCAGCTTGGGAAGAAAAGAAAAGCAAATATAAACATCTAGAAAAAGAGATAATGGACCTCACTGGAGGAGGAAATATATCTTTTTACGGTTTTGTGATAGGATCCTGAGGGAAGTGGCTCGAAAAGAACACTGAATTAATGAAAGACCTCGGTATCACGAAATTTAAATCTTTCGCTCAGAATATCACGAGCCTTGTTTTATCTTTAACTCTCGAGTTGCTACGGATCTTTATGGACTCTTAATATTCTCTATTGACAAAATTTAATAACTTTTTAGTGTTAAATTTTAAATATTTTAACAATTTTAATTAGTAATTTTAAATAGGTTTGATTTTAACTTGTATTTTAAATTTTACATATTTTAATAATAAAATTGTAGTATCTTAAGTCACAGTAACGGTGATGGGTAATAGTGATGATAAATAATTAAAGTACACGCTACGCACAACAGGTGATGAGTGGTAACATAGTCTAACGGTTGAAAAACCCAGCTCATCCCTCGCTTCGCTGAAATTCTGATTCACGTTGTTTTATACCGTCCCCTTAAGATCATCTGGCTGTGGTTTTGCTAGATAGGGATATTCATTCGTCGACGAGCGACGTTAAAATCTCGAAAAGGACATGATCCATTGCGTAAGGTGAGTGCACAAAATAGCCTAATCAGCATTCAAAACAAACACTGCGAACAGATGGTGAATAAGACAACCTGACATAGAAGCTGGTTAGGTGGGTTGGCCATGCTAAATTGCCTCTCGCATCCAGGGATATGTAGGCTAGGTGCATTATTCAGGGGAAATGTAGAGTAATCGGGTAGGTGAATGGGACTGGGTGGGATACTCTTTGGAAGTCAGTGTGTACTTGTTGGACCAAATGGCCTGTTTCCACACTTTCGTAATTCTATGAATTCTGACTGAATTGTTTGGTGCCAGAATCCATATTTAGGCATTGTATAACTTGACCTCCCACTTTTCAATTAATAATGGCATATTTAGGGAAATACTGGCATCATGAGCTGGGCTTGATTTTTCAATTTAGAAGAACGTTGAAAAAATAGATTGAAGAAGTTGGGAGTGCTCTCCTTGGAGATAAGAAAACTAAGAGGAGATCTGATAGATGTTTTCAAAATCATAAACAGGCTAGATAGAGAAGGTGGGGAGAAATTGTTGCAATGTTGAATGTGTGGAGGTCGGCTCAGTTGAGGCATTCAAGAGTAAATTGAATGATTATTTGGATAAAAATAATGAGCAAAGGTATGAGGAGAAAGCAGAAAATAGGCAGTAGGTAATGATGCACATTTAATGAACTGGTGCAGGCAAGATGGGCCAAATAGCCTCTCCATGTGCTAGAACACTTCTGTGATTTTGTGACATATTTTGGGTTATATTCACCTCAGTATGACCGTGAGATCAAACAGGCAATATGGACCATGTTGCCAAGAAGATGCCCTAGAGTTTAAGTCATCCCCACACAGACCAGACTGCATTTGGTTGGCCAATGAACTGAAACAAAATTGCTGGAAAAGCTCAGCAGGTCTGGCAGTATCTGTGAAGAGAAATCAGAGTTAATGTTTTTGGGTCTAGTGACCCTTCCTCAGAATAGAAATGAGTCCCCTGACAAAACTGGAGTATGAACTTGGTTTTAAGATAAAAGTCGTCATATTTGCTAACTTGACAAGTAACTGTGATTCAACAATGGAAATTCAATTTTATAGAAGAACTGATGTGAGCAAGAAGGAGATGATGTCCAAGATTTAGTGCACCATGAGAACAGGGAACAGCGACTAGCCTGATCTTGAGAAACATATATCTGAATGGATTATTAAATATCAATGGACTGGACATGCAATGCATATATATGCACTTAAAAGGATCAAATCAAATGTATATCCAGCTAAGATTTCACAGCAACTGCTTGTTCATGTCGCCATTTTATGCAATGAAAAGGTTTATGTTGCAGCGCAGGGCCAAAAATCGTCAAAGACTATCAAAAGACCTCAATGTCAATGATCTGTTTCCAGTGATTCATCATCAGACAGTGCCAAAAACATGAATATCCATTATGTTACAGAAGGAACATGGATAAAAAACCTACAAATTTTGATATGTCCAGCACGTAAATGTTCAAATCATTCAAAAGATGTGCAATGAATGGAGAGGAAGATGATCTGTAACAAAGTATCACATCTGATTCAGAGTGGGATCATATGGTGAAGGCGTAGTCATCAGCACTCTGGATGAATTTGATGAACTCTTTGGTTTGGATTGCAAAGGTGGTGAATTTGACTGATTTTAAAAAAATATTACGATTGATGTTGAAACTGTTTTGTAATATTGTTCCAGTAAATAAAATATGACACATTACCTTAATTTGAATTGCGGTGTTATGTGTTTCACATTTCAAAATGGTGGCCAGCAACACCAACACTGATGGCTCACACTTCTACTTGATGTTTAAGGCAACCTCCATCTTTGAAAGGACTCTCGTGAAGATTTGCAGATCAATTTATGCCCTGCAATCTATACTAAATGATTTGGCAACACATTGCTGATTGTGAGACTATCTAATAAAATTAACTACTGTGTTCATCTATAAACAACAATAACAGCAGTTCAAAAGAAACAGATTGTGAAACACATTGGAATGTGGAGGTTGCTGTAACATTTTAGATTTGTTAATTATTCTGTGGATTGGGTTTCGTTTCAAAGAGAAAAGTTATGTTCAAGCTCTGCATCCCATCTCTGAGACTATAGTGGCTTAACCGTTATACCTTTCTGAAATGGCGTTATAGAGTTGAATATAACTAATTAGTAAGAAACAAAATAAAAGAATATATTGTGCATTTGATTTTTGTTATTCTTACATAAGATGTGCGTGTTGCTGGCTAGGTCAACACTTGTTCCATTTCCTATAGAAGGTAGTTGTGTGGAGTCTTCTTGAACTTTTGTAGTCCATGTGGTGTAAGTACACACACCATGCTATTAAGAAGGAATTTCAGGAATTTGACACAGTAACATTGAAGGAATTGGCTTTCAAATATGCATTGCCACATTTGAGAAAATCCAGCAATAAATGACAGGATATTTGTAGGAAGCAAAACTTTAACATTTACACCTGAGATAATTTTCACTGAAGAAAATGTTGAAGGAGTTTCCACATTTTTTAATTGCTAAGGACAAACATAATGACGCAGATGACCTGTTCAAGGATGAATGAATGGTACTGTCCATTCATTATGCTTACAAGTGCTTACAGAAATTTAATAGGCTTTTGACCAACAACCAATAATATCATTGGTCATCTGAATCTAATCCTTTATCAATGATCTGGGGCTTGTGTTAACAGATTAAGTAAAACATTAGGATCTCATTTTACTGTCATTTCATGAGGCCTCCTACAACCTGCCAACAGCCCCAGTGGACTGACACTATTCAGTCCAGTATCTCTGTAAATTAATCCTATAGAAGTAGGCAAGATTGGTTCCTTTTTTTCTTATAGAATCCCGATAGTGTGGAAACAGGCCCTTCGGCCCAACCAGGCAAAAGTGAGGACTGCAGATGCTGGAAATCAGAGTCTAGATTAGAGTGGTGCTGGAAAAGCATAGCAGGTCACGTAGCAGCCAAGGAGCAGGAAAATCAACATTTCAGGCAAAAGCCCTTCATCAGGCTTCAGCCCTGATGAAGGGATTTTGCCCGAAATGTCGATTTTCCTGCTCCTTCGGCCCAACAAGTCCACACTGACCCTCTGAGACCCATTCCCCTACCCTATTATCCTATATTTACCCATAACTAAAGCACATAACTTACACATCCCTGAACACTATGAACAATTTAACATAGCTAATTCACTTAACCTGCACATTGTTGGACTGTGGGAGGAAACCAGAGCATCCAGAGGAAACCCACGCAAACAGTCACCTGAGGCTGGAATCGAACGTGGGTCGCTGGTGCTGTGTGGTAGCAGTGCTAACCACTGAGTCACCATTCCAATTCTATTCTACACCTTCTGGCTTCCTGAGTCGTGGTATGCATTGTTCTATTTTGGTTACCTGATATCACATTAGCTGGTTAGGCTGTTTCATTGTTACAATGTCTCAAACAGGAAGTGCATTTTTCATTTAGTGAAAGATCATGTACAGAAATCAAAATAAAGACAGAGAAATAGAAAATAGAAGAAAAAATTGAAACAATGAATTTTCTAAGTCCTCCAAAAATGTTTCCAAATTAAAGGAATATGGCTTTGCTCTTAAAATTTGATATTCAATGCCATCAGTTTGTTTAATAGTACATTGGCTTCCCATGTTGTGTTTTTAAAAATAATTTGAATGGACATGTTATGACATTTTCTATTGAGTTTAGAGGGTAACTGATGGTAAGGTCTACAATATACATCAATGTCAAGTCTTATCATTGAGGTACAGGTGCAGTGTATCTTGTGGTGGAGAAGGGAAAATTGGGCAGTATTTTACAGATTTCCACATATTGCTGGCATGTGGGTATATTCACAGTCAGAGAGTCATACAGCATGGAAACAGCCCCTACAGTCTAACTCATCTGCGCCAGCCAGACTTCTCAACCTGACCTGGTCCCAATTGCCAGCATTTGGCCCATATCCCTCTAAACTCTTCCTATTCATATAACCATACAGATACCTTTTAAATGTTGTAATTGTAACCACTTCCACCAGTTCCTCTGGCAGCTCGGTCCATACATGCATCACCCTTTGTGAAAATGTTACCCCTCACGTCCTTTTTAGATCTTTCCCCTCTCATATTAAACCTCTGCCTTCTACTTTTGGACTTACCCCCAACCTAGGAAAAAGACTTCGTTTATGCACTAAATCTCTCATGATTTTATAAACCTCTACGTGCTACCACTCAACCTTCGATGCTCCAGGGAGAAAAGTCCTAGCCTATTCAGCTTCTCCCTATAACTCAAAAGATGCCATAAGTTGGTGTCTAATTGAAACTATAATACCACTGAACTCAATTGGCTTCAACATTATTATTTCTGCAATATCCGGGCTAAGCTCCCTTCACTGTTGCATTTGGATGTGATGCTAAATGAACACTATGCTGTATGATTTGTTAAATGTTTTGAATCATGAGTCAATAATGTTAGTTCTCATACATATTCCTGCATTTGGCTTTACAAATGTGTTGAAAGGCAGAGGAAGGAAATATCCCAATAGGTATCATCAGATTTCTTATTAATTGTCAACTACGGTTTGAAATGCAGAAAATGGATTGTATGTGGATAAAAATTCAAGTTTGCAGAGCTCAGGAGAAATCTTCCACAGATTTGAAAACACGTTTTAAAGAACAAGAGTGGTGATTTAGCTTATGCTTTCATTTTGGAAAACATAGCAGGATTTGTGCTATTTATATAAAAAGTCTTAAAGATCTATCAAAATGTTTTAAAAAACAAAAATAACAAGAAAAATAACCTAATGATTTTGTATATTGCATCACATATTAAAGTGAGAACTGTCTTGATATACAAATGTACAATTTAAATGTTGTCGCTTTTTGAAACACTGAAGAACCTATATTATAGATATACTATGATCATGTGAGGAAGAATGAATCAGCCCCCTCTCTTTAACTTCCCTAGTTGTCCACAATAAGGAATTAAGTTCTTTTCGCATGAAGCTTTCCCTTTCTCCAAATATCACATAGTTAACCCATTTCTACTGTCGTCGTCAAGAGCCTATTACAATCTTTTCTGAATTAAAAGAACAATTTTATTATCTGCTAATCCCTCAAAAAATAATAAATATAAAATGTCAAGCATATAAACAGACAGGTACAATGTTAAAGAAGAATAGTATCCAAATCAAAAGAAAAATAATAGAAATAAAGTTTAGAGTCCTTATGCCACAATCACAGCCTGAGGTTTTCACTTGAGATCTTGGTTGTTTTGTTGATATCTTGAACAATTAGCAGAAATGAATTGTCTACATCCCTTTAAACCTCCTGGTGTCTTGTTTCTCTTGAATCAGTTCTGTCCCTAGGTACTTTTCCCTCTTGAGAGGCATTTTCTCCAGCTAGTTTCAGTTTTGCACTGAAAAGATCCATCTTGCCTTTTTTGCCAAAAGCAGTTTTTTGAAATACAATTCATATATTTTCATGACTTAGTACATTGTCTCCAAGTTTGGTAACTGTAGGTGATGTTTTTATCGCCTGTACATGAAACTTAACATGCAGATGTATATCAGAAAATGACTTTTACATGGCTGGCTGGTTTGACTAATTTCAGTGCTTTTTAATAAAATGTTTAATTCAGATCAGACAATTTTGTTTACTCTAAGTTGGATCATGAAGCTGAATAAATGTTGAGGCCATTTTAAATCAGCATTATGTTCTTTTATCAAAACCACTTCAGTCGATGAAAATCACAGGTAATCAAATTAGATGATGGAATTTGAAAAGCAATAGTTCCTGTTTCATTTCCAGAATGACAGATTAAAATTGGAAATGGCATTGACTGAATAAATAGTGAGTTCATCTTTGCTAACTGTACTGGTATATTTTACATCATCTGAATGACACACCCAGATTTGGAATTAGTTTGATGGATTTATCTGACATTCCATTGAAGCAACTTTAGCAACTTGCCATCACCCAGCATTTTGGTGAATATTAATTAAAGAAACAGAAAATAACAAATGTTTAGCAGAGGTTTTAGCTCCTTGACTCACTGATAGAACATAGTGCACTCCTGTTTTGTGGTTCCAAGACAGTTAGAGGCTCTTATGGATTAATTTATTCAAGGCAAAAAGAATTCAAAATGATCCCAGTGCTACTGAAACAGGCTCAGGAGTTAACTTCATTCTCATCTCTTTCATCTCTCCCCTCCTTCCCAGCAAAATGAAGCATGTGACATGTTTTAAGCCTTGGATACTTATTATATTTGTTTGATCAGTTTCTATATGTGCTGCAACTTCTTTCGATTTTTTTTTACAGTCTGCTCATAAAACTTCAAACATCTTACTTATTTTCAGTCTCTCTTTATAATTAATAAATTTCCAGCTTTCTTAAGTTGTGTGGGGAATGGTGAAAAATCAGAAAATTATATTCAGTGAAGAAAATCAAAATCTCGACAAGAAAATAATTTTAGATTTTTCCCTTAAGATTAAAATGATGACTTCAGAATCTCACTAACAAGTGGTGACTATCTTATTTCCATGTCTGCATCTCATTAATAGCTGAACATATCTCATTTCTATGCATCTTGTGAAGTTCCAAAGAAGAGTCATCGGACTTGAAAATAAACTCTCCACAGACACTGCCAAACTTGCTGAGGGTGATGTGCCGAAGGGCCTGTTTCCACACTGTAAAGTAATCTAATCTAAATCTAATCTAATCTAATCTAAAGTCTGAGGACCCAGGTACGGGTATGGGAATTGTATAGATAATGTGAGCTTTGAGTATTGTGGCACATAAAGAGTCTGCACAATGATGTATTGAGTCTAGAATCATGTGTTTGTCCAGATTAGCATGGATGCACAGTTGCAGGTGACAGCAGACACTGTCTTTAAACCATTTCCTCATCGGAAAAGGAAGTACATCCTCAAACTTAATGCCTTTGGAAAGTCCTGGTCTACTCACTATCAAGTGCCTTACATTCTATTTTGTGTTGTTACTGAACTGATAAGCTTTGGTACTGAGTAGCCATTTGTTCTGCGTCGGTCCTGATTGAGCTGATGCAAGTTTATGTTTGTAATTTGATCAGCTGACCTGAAGTCAGTCTCCAAGATGAAACTGCAGTTTCCTTGTTCATGTTTGATTGTCGAATTACACTTTTGCTTTGTCTTATGACTTTGTAATTGCTTCAGCTTTTCCTCTCAGATTCTGGGTAGCATGGTACCATGATTTCAGATGTTGGTGAATTTTGTAGATCACTAGGAATTCTATGAATTGTAGCTCATTGTCTGTAGACACATTTTGGAGCAATCCTCATTTTGTAAACAACTTGTCTAAAATGTCAGGAACCAAATTATTTTTTATGGAATTTGATGTATCAATTTCAAACCATTTGTTACGTAAATCATGGACAAGCAGAAAATGTTGATTACTCAGGCTGTTTGCATTGACCATTGACCACAGCTGGACTTGCCACATAAACACAGTGGCTATAAGAGTAGGTCAGAGGTGAGGGATACTGTTGTACGTAACTCACCTCCTAAATTCCCAAAGCCTGTTCACCATCAACAAGGCATCAGTCAGGAGTATAATGGAATACTCCCCACTTGCCTGGATGGGTACAGCTCCAACAACACTCAAGAAGCTTGACACCATCCAGGACAAAGGAGCCTGCTTGATTAGCACCAGATCAACAAGCATCCACTCCCTCCACCACCATTCCTCAGTAGCAGCAGAGTGTGCTATCTACCAAAGATCCTCAAACAGCACCTTCTAAACTCAGGACTACCTCCATCTAGAAGGACAAAGGCAGCAGTTATATGGGAACACCAACACTTTCAGATTCCGCTCCAAGCAACTCACCATTCTGACTTGGAAATATATCACCATTCCTTCACTGTGTCTGGGTCAAACTTCTGGAATTCCCTCCCTAGGGTCAGTGTGGATCAACCTACAGCTCGTGGACTGCAGTGGTTCTAGAAGACAGCTCACCACCACCTTCTCAAGGGGCAACTAGGGACGGACAATAAATGCTGACCTAGATTAGAGTGGTACTGGAAAAGCACAGCAGGTCAGGCAGCATCCGAGGAGCAGGAAAATCGATGTTTTAGGCAAAAGCCCTTCATCAGAAATTAAGCCTCTGACCTACTCATTCCTGATGAAGGGCTTTTGCCTGAAACAATGATTTTCCTGCTCCTTGGATGCTGCCTGACCTGCTGTGCTTTTCCAGTACCACTCTAGTCTAGACTCTGATCTCCAACATCTGCAGTCCTCACTTTCGCCTAATGAATGCTGGCCAGCCAGCAATGTCCACATCCCACAAATCAAAATTCTGCAAAAGCATCAACTTGGAATTTTTGTAATAGGTTTGCTGGCCATTGTGTTAGTTGCAAAAATGCAGGCAGCAGCTGAACAGATTTTTCACTCAGTCTGACATATTGCTGGTCACCGGGCTGCTTTGTGGGATAACTGTTACAACTTACCCATAAAATGTTCTTTATGGACAAGCTAAAATGCATACAACTTGAGTTCTGCATGCATAAAGTTGTTAATGAACCATGGCAGATCATTGTGTGCTCTAATATGGCACCATCACTTCTTATACTTCATAAGGCCACTCAGTTTTCAGATACTGGCTTACTTTCAGCAATGCATCACCTGTTGTTAATTGTGTTTTAATTCCTCTCACCAAGCAGGATATGTGAAATCACAATGATCATGTAATTTTCAATGATGGGAGTGATTTCCCTATTAACAACACAAAGTATACAAAAATAGAATCATATAATCCCTATAGTTTGGAAGCACGTCATTTGGCCCATTGAGTCCACAGCACCCCTCCAAAGAGCATCCCACCCTATCCCTGTAACCCTGCAATTCCCATGGTTAACCCACATGGTCAGGACATCCCTGTGACACTATGGGCAATTTATCATGACCAACCTACCTAACCTGCATAGCTTTCGACTGTGGGAGGAAATCCGAGCACCAGACAAAGCCCAAGCTAACATAGAGAGCGCATGCAAACTCCACATAGTTGCCTGAGGGTAGAATTGAATCCAGATCCCTGGCTCTGTGAGGCAGCAGTGCTAACCACTGAGCCACCGTACCACCCAAATAGTACACGTGAAGATTTGGACCCACGGTGGGGGGGGGGTGGGGGGGAGGGTTCCCTTGGTTCTGTGATCGGTCAATAATCACACCTATAAATGAATCTGTTCTCAGAATTGTATTTGTCCTGCTTTATGGTTAGGGTTAAACCATTACTTCTGCAATTAATTGGATCGACAACAGTCTGCGGTTTCTTGTTTCTGTCTAGTTCAGTGCAATTTAAAAATGCAGAAGCCATTTTGTGCAGCTCCTTCAGCCATTTTGCCCTACCTCCCAGATACCCCAGATCAGCCATAATCTGGAATGGTGGTGTAGGTTCGAGAGGCTAAATGGCCTACTTTTATTACTATGTTGTATATGATGGATTCTCACTACAGATCATCATGATGTAGGATTCATTTGGTAGATTTGGCGCCATCAACCTTTTTCCTGGTAGTGAACTATATAGGGCCTGTTGGTCAAGTGTGGTAGAAGAAAACTACTTTGCAGTCTAACAAGAAGAAGACCTTGTCTTAAACAAGGTGCAGTTTACTGCATAACAGCAACTAGATAGAAGTTACATTAATATAGTGGACATTGTTACTAAGACTATGAGAGAGATATAAATGTCAGGTCTTATTCCCTCAAGGTCCAAAGTTGTTCCCCTGCAGAATCCCTATGTCATTGTCATATTATTTGGTATTTGTTGCAATCATCATTCACTCTTTCAGACCCTTTCACTCTAATACAAAACCAAGTTCCTATGTCCCAAATATGATGGAGCATTTTAGCGACCAGGTCTATATCCTGGTATAGCTGGCAATGTAGTCAGTGCTTGGTGGTCAGTTCAAAGAATGAACTTGCTAGGACAAATATACATGAGCCCATTCTCACTAGCTGTTATTATGTCTGTAGAGTTTGTGTATGTTATGTCGAGACAGCGTCCCTTTAAGAAGTGTGTCACATGACACAGTGTGTATCAGCCAGTGCTTCTAGGCTTGTTGAGACCTGTTTTGAGTTTTACGGAGTACACTTCTCCAATTTAAAACCTCCCTGTTGAGCTACAGCCTGTGGCAACTTCATGTGTTTTACTTTTTAAGGTCTGTGTGGAATCTAGAAGCCACCCAGTACACCACAGTGGATACAGGCGAGCAGTTCTTGCTTTCCAGCAAAGTAGTTGTGTTCACTTTCTAACAATGTGTACAATGCCATTTGCTTCCTTCAACATATTGTGAAATTACAGCTCCAATTCCATTTCCTGATGCATCTGTTGTGGTATACAATTCTGCGTGCATGAGGGCTGGTGGAGATGTTATCTTCACCTTAACGTCAAAAGTACAATGCCAGCTGTTTCACATTCGACTGCATTGGAAGCAGATTAATAGCTTTGACATTGTTACATGTCGTTTTCCTTGAGCTACTGACATGCGGTATCTTGGAAAGTGAATCACTGATGCCTCAAATGTGCATTCATCCTTGCTGGGTGTCAAATTGAGTTGGAATAGTCAGGGGGGCACCACTGATAAATGCTGATTGATTTTTAGTCTTTCCATGCACACTGATCAGGCCAACTAAATTGAGTGCCAGCTCAACATCTGAAAGGAGTGAATAAACAATCTGGCTTACGTTCAGTGTAGCTCGAGGCAGAAGGTCCATGGGGGTAAACCTTTTCCATAGACCTGGCTTCAGATGTGTGGACCCCACTGGAGCAATTGATGACACTGCGCACAATGCCAAATTCCAAGTTTCTTTGAGATGTTTTGGAAGCAGACTGTGATTGTTCCCCAAACCAGAGTAATTGAGTCATTGTAAGTTTAAGAATGTCGTAGAAGTGAGAAAATGTTGAGAAAAATAACGATGGTGGAGTATGTTATTCAGAAAAGATACTTTTGTGCCACCAGCAATGAGAAGTGGCATTAAGTTGCCCACAATTTTGACGAAGAATTCCTTAAAGTTAGCTGGTGTTGTATAATTTGTGATGGGATACACATGTTGCACTTCATCCTTAGGAAAAGACTCCTTCACATGCTAAATCTATTAAGTTCATAGAATCCCAACAGGGGATGTGGTAGCAGGCCATTCAACCCATCGAGTACACACCAACTTTCCAGACAGCATCCCACCCAACCCACCTCTCTACCTTATCCCTGTAACCCTACATTTCACATGTCTATTCACCTAGCCTGCACATTCCTGGTCATTATGGGCAATTTAGCATTGCCAATCTACCTAACCTGCACACCTTTGTTCTGTGGGAGGAAACCGGAGCACCTGGAGGAAACCCATGCTGACACGAGGAGAATGTGCAAACTCTATACAGACAGTTGAACTGAACCTGGGTCCCTGGCACTGTGAGGTAGAATTACTGTATGTAAAATACTTCAGAGCTACACCTCATTCCAATTTTTAAACTGCGTGCAGCATATAATGTAACATAGATGTCAGGACAATGAACCTTAAAGTAAAGCATCGAAGATTAAGGGTGAAAACACTTTCAACTCTGTTTCAGTGCAGATGTAAGCAGCGAAGGCTACATTGTGCTTTCAAATGAATAAGATGTAAATGGGGTAATGATTAATCATGTTGCCATTTTTTCCTTGTTTTATTTCATATCTGCACATGTATTATTTACAGCCTAATTTTATTTTTATTCCCTGAGCCATTGCTGAAAGTGTTGATTCTTGTTTGCCCTTGTACTGACAACTCTCCCATACTGCCCTCAAGAAACCACCAGCTGTGATAAGTTGAATGGTGTCAGAAATGAAGGTCTTCACAAGAAAGCCTGATCCTATCCTCATCAAAGATACACACAAGTTAGATTGCAGAAGGAGCCTCCCAGCTTGATCAGCATTGGGCACTGTGGTAAATTTTCCAAGTTCCTAATCTAGTGGCATTGGGAAAATTGTAATGTTCCACTGATGCTGAGTTTTGCTAACTCAGCACTGACCAGGGATTAAAACTGGAAGCTTTCTAAATTTAAGAACGTAAAGTGTTGGAAATTTGCTCAGTGAGCCAAGCAGCATTTTATCAATGAGAACGGAGTTAACACTTCAGATCAATAATCTTTCAGAAACTTCATGATCCTTATATATTCATCACCGTTCTGGAGAATGGTCGTTGACCTGAAATGAAAGCTGTTTGTTCTCCACAATTAATGGCTGACCTGCTGTACGTTTCCAGCACTGTCCATTTTTTTGAACATGGATTTAGCTTTAATTTTACTGGGATCTTGCTGATCTGTATGATGCAGCATGTGGCTTATTTCACATTAAGCCACCCAAACCAATATTCTGTAATAATAAATAGAAATAACAAGTTTTAGCATTCACAGCAATCAGAATAAAATAGTATAGGAGAATATGTGATTGGACTTCAGTACTTGAGTTAAAATGTTTTAGATTAACTGATGTATGACTGATGGATTATCTACATTTGGCTCTATTTCATCTACTTTTTATTTGCCAAACCCAGGGGGACTCAGCTTTGCAATTCAGGGGATAGCTTTTGAATTTAATATGTAACCCAGTGACAAAAAGACAGCACTACCTTACAAGAATTTATTATGATACGATGCTTCAGGCGATACTGTATAATGTTGGCTCAATTCACAACTGTTCTACATTGGCTCCTGTCTTAGGCTTTGATGTATTTCATAATTCTACTTTGGGCAGTTCAGTACAGGATTGCAGTCCCAGAATGACAGATTTTACCAAAAATCCCTTTGCAATGCAAGTGTGTATTGGAATTATACTTTTATGCCTTTGAATATTTAATAACTCTCTTCAGTACCAGTTGACAATTACAATTTCACTTCTGGCTTTAAGGTGAGAGCAACTTTTGCAATGTTTGCTCTATGAATAAGCATAGTGTTTGATTATGATCAAATGATTTGTGGGCTCAAACTATATCTTAAGGATTTTCGCCAATGCCTGAAAGACCAGCTCATATTTAGTTGATTTTTAAGATGATTTTCACCACGAGGGGGGAGAGCAATTTACATTGCATATTCCTTAACATCCTAAACTGTTTCATCAAATGTGAGCTTTTTCTGGTCTTTCTTTGGAAGAAAGATGATCTGAATTCTAGGAATTTTAAGAGCTTCCCTTGATTTATTTTTGTGGCACACTGCAATTCTTTTTGTGTGTGTGCATCTATGTGAGTATATGTTCTATTCAGAGGCAAACACATAGTTCTAATGAAAAATTATTGACCTGAGTTTAACTCTGCTTCCCTGTCCCTAGACTTCACATTTTTCTGGTTCAGATTTTCAGCATCTGTAGTATTTTGCTTTTGATATTGTATCCATACACATGAGATCAAATGAAATAAATTCAAATTCTGAAGACAAGAAAGAAAAACAAAATGCTGCAAGTAGATGGTGAGACAATGAACATTTAGAAAGTGACTCAGATATCAAAATAGTCTATTTTTAGGGAATGACCATCTCCAATAGCAGACGATCTAACCATCAGCACTTGATATTCAGTGATGTTACCATTGGTAAACCTACCCCTCTCCTGCCCCACTGTCGACATCCTGGGGATTACCATTGACCAGAAACTCAACTGGACTCACGACATAAACACAATGGCTCAATGGCTACAAGAGCAGGTCAGATGCTAAGAATTCTGCAATGAGTAATTCTTAATTCCCCAAAGCCTGTCCACCATCAAAGCACAAGTTAGGAATATGATGGAATACTCCCGACTTGCTTGGATGGGGCAGCTCCAGCAACACTCAAGAAACTTGACACCATCAAGAACAAATGAGGTAAAAACAATGACTGCAGATGCTGGAAAGCAAATACTGGATTAGTGGTGCTACAGGATTCCTGATGAAGGGCTTTTGCCCAAAACGTCGATTTCGCTGCTCGTTGGATGCTGCCTGAACTGCTGTGCTCTTCCAGCACCACTAATCCAGTACCATCAAGAACAAAGCAGCCAACTTGTTGGCACCACATCCACAAACACACATTTCAAGGGCTTCAGGTACATGGGAATACCACCACCTGAAATTTCCCCTTCAGTCCACACACCATCCTGATTTGGAAATATATCACCGTTCCTTCATTATCACTGAGTCAAAATCCTGGAATTCCCACCTT
Source organism: Chiloscyllium punctatum (assembly GCF_047496795.1). NCBI lineage: Eukaryota > Metazoa > Chordata > Chondrichthyes > Orectolobiformes > Hemiscylliidae > Chiloscyllium > Chiloscyllium punctatum. The sequence continues at coordinate 36,242,831 of NC_092763.1, forward strand.
CAGGGCTCTTTGGGTTTACCTACAGCACATGGACTGCAGCAGGTTAATAAAGCAACTAACCAACACATTCTCATGTGCAACTAGTGACAGGTCAGCCAGCAATGCCCGAATCCCACAAGTGAATTTTAAGAAAACTGCGTGAGAATAGGAGGACAGTGATCTGGTCAGCAACGACTATGAGATAAGCTGTGCAAATGGGACCCACTGCTGTTCCTCATGATTGCACAAATGGTGAAGTTAGAATTCAAAGTTCTACCTTTTCGTTTGTGATCACTGGCTAATCAAACAAGTCATTAGAAACCTCAACATACGACATTAAATTTTCAATGCGAACATAGTCTATCACAGAATCCTAAAAGAGGTAATCCACCCCACAATAATTGAATTATCCATCATACTTGAAAGAGACTATTGGAATGTGTGAATGAACCCATTCTAAAACTGTGGGCAGATAGTTGAAGACATTAAAGGGAAGATTCAATAAATATTTGAGGAATTTAGTAATTGCGAGATGTTAGTTTTTGCGAGCATTCAGACAGACTGCGGAACTATTTCAGTTTTGAGCCTTCTTACATTCCTATTTTCACCTTCACCCTACTTCAATCTGTAAAAACAAGTTATACAAATACTCAAGTCTCCTTTGTCAATCGATAAAAGTTCAGTTCCTATTAATGGGTCAACTGATTCTGAATTAATAGCTCTATCTGAAAATCTGTTTCAATATTATAATTTACCTGTGTGGCAAAAGATTTTCTAATTTCTAACTTTGCTGGAGGCTTTTTAATATTTCACTTGCTTTCTATGCCCATTACACAAGTTAAGTAGTTACTTTAAAATGTTAACTTTATCTATATTTTTCATCATTCAAAAGAAAAGGATATTATGAGGATGTAACTGTAAATTCTTCTGGGGGAGAGTGAATAACCAGAGCTCATGGTCGACTTTGATGCCAAAAGTACAGGTAGGAAGAGGGATGTAGTGAAGCAGTCATAATTGTGGGAGTCCAGTAAATAAATAAAAAGTTCAATCTCTGGCTTAGTCCTAGTGTCAGATGCAAGCGCACACAGAAATTGAAGGATAAGGCAGAATAATATACTGGGATGATGATACAGGAGGGCTTTAGATTTGTGGGTCATGAGGATTGTGTCTGTGGTAGCTAGTATGTGGACAAGATAGATGGGCTCCACTTGAATAGAATTGGGACTGACAGGTTTGCAGGCCATTTTGGTAGTGCTGTTGTCAGGGCTTTAAACAACTTGGTAGAGGTGTTGGAGTCAAGAGTGAATATTGGAAAGGAATACCATGGTGCACAAAACACTTGAAGAGACTGATAGCATTGGAATAGGGAATTGTATGTTAATAGATGAAGTCAAAAAAAAGGGGAAATCAATGAAGTCTGAATCAGAGTTATACTGTGTGTATGTGCATGCTGGGAGAATAGTGAATAAGGTCGGTGAATTGCAGGTGCAGTTTGCCATGTGAAATATGATGTTGTGATGATAACAGAGACCTGGCTTGAGGAAGGGCAGGACTGATGTTAAGTGTTCCTGGGTACAAGATGTTCAGAAAAGATAGGAAAGGAGGAGAGGGTGGAGGTATTGGTTAAAGCAGTATTATAGTGTTGGAGAAAGAGGTAGTCTCAGATGTTTCAAGTACAGAATCTATTTGGCTACGGCTAGGGAACAAAAAGTGTTTAATTACATTGTTTGATGTACACAATAGATCACCAAGAAATGGAAGAATGAAGAGGAACAAATCTTCCGGCAAATTGCAGAGAGGTGTAAATGTTTTAAGGTCATTATAATAGGGACTTTAATATCCCAATTATAGACTGAGATAGTGGCACTGTAAAGGGTAGAGAGGGGTAAAAGCTCCTAAATTGTGTTCTGGAGAATTTTTGACAACAATATATGTCCATTCGAAAATGAAACATTGCTCAACCTGTTACTTGGAAATAACATAGGCCAAGTAGATCAAATGTCAGTAAGGGAACATTTAGGGCACAATGATCATTGCAAAAGAAGGTTTAGGATGACAGTGCAAAAGAATGGTGACCAATCTAGGATTCGAATAATTAACTAAGGGACAGCCAACTTCAATGGAGCAAGAGCTGAACTAGGCCAGATAGACTGAGACCACAGTTTGGAGGGAAAATCTGCCACAGAGTAATGGGTTGCCTTCAAAAAAGTAGTTCGGATATAGTCAAAGTATATTCCTTCAGACTGCAAAATAAGGGCAAACAAATTCAGAGCTTCCTAAATAAAAAGGGACATTTAAATTAAGACAAAGAAGAAAAGGTATGCTTATTTTAGGTATAAAAATATATTTGAGAACAAAGCTGACTTTGAATCATTCAGAGGGGCATTTCAAGGCCACTCAAATTGGATTTGGCCTTTAGACCAAGCAGTTTGTATCAGCTGCTGCCTGCCCAAACCAGTACAACTCGGACATACTCACAGTTTCTAAATAAAACTTTTTTTCTGTACTGTAGGAACTTCTAGATTGCTGTTATCCTTTGTTTGTGGCTACTCCCCTTGGCCTTTACAATTTTAAGGTTGGTTTCTTTATTTGGGTTTCTTAACTTAAATGAAAATGTAATAATATGCTATCGATATATAACACAAACAAGGTACTTAAATTCAGTTTACTTGTAGATCTCTGGTAGATTTATTTATCACTAATCAAATATATACATTGCAGAGTAATCTCCAGACACAGCCTATGCCTTAAACGCCATACTGCAGAGAGCCTATGATCACGTGATAATGTCGAGGAGAAAGTGAGGACTGCAGATGCTTGAAATCAGAGTCAAACAGTGTGGCACTGGAAAAGCACAGCCGGTCAGGCAGCATCTGAGGAGCAGGATCCACCTCTATCTACCTATTGCATTCCCAGTTACCTTCCCCCCCCCAGCCACACCCCGTTCCCATTTATCTCTCAGCCCCCTTGCCCCCCTCCCCCGATATCCCTGATGAAAAGTTTATGCTCAAAACATTAATTCTCTTGCTCCTCGGATACTGCTTGGTTGGCTGTGTTTTTCTAGTGCCACACTTTTTGAATGTGATAATGGCTATTTGCCTTATTTGCATATTAAGCTCTTAAAGGAACGCGCACATCAGATGATAATGTATCACCTGATGTTTAGCATTCCTAATGAAGGGCTTATGCCCAAAATGTCAACTGTCCTGCTCCGCAGATGCTGCCTGACCTGCTGTGCTTTTCCAGTGCCATAGTTTTTAATTTGATCTCCAGCATCTGCAGTCCTCAATTTCTCCTAGGTGAAAAGGTAATATTTTATATAGTTATATAGATAGTACCTAAAGTCTGCTTCTACCATGAATGCATTATTCTTGTCTATACCACTAATGGAAGTGATGCATTGCTTGATTATTCCTCTTGCCAATTTATTGGAAGCTTTCCATTGCATCTAATAAAAATCTGAAGAGATGTAAAACTGGCACCCAATTCACTATAATCTGTTTCACACTAGCTGGCAATGTTAAAATCTATCACTGTATATACAATTTAAATGTATTTCATTTCGCATCCAATTTGATTTCATCCACAATGCTTGTTACTCTTATTGGGGCTCACTGAAAGCTTTAGAGGAATAGTTTCATACAGAGAAACTATAATTAGGGCTCTAGAAAACTGTAAGAAATTCACTGCAACTTAGAGTTAATTTACTTTCAGAAGACATGTTGCTGCATAGCCCACACCTAGCATACTTAGATCAGGCAATTTTAGTCTTAGCATATAAACTATAAATTTTATAGCAATTATTTGCCACATGCATGTTGTCAGATTTGGCTACTGCTGTCAGTTTTCGGTTTTCTTTGGTGTGCTGCTGTCCCAGAAAAGGACAAGGCTTGTCGAATGTAGCAAATGTTTGTTATTTCTCTGTGATAAGCTCCAAAAGTAAAGTCTCTTGGTGATACAGCAGCACTGAAATAACAGACCTCTTGAAAGGAAACCTTGCAATAGGTTTCTTCTTTAAGCTTTGTTCGTGTTTTCTTAAACCATTTGCTATATTTTGCTTTATGCATTGGTTAGTTTTGCCAGCAAGGCCTTCGTACTTCATGCTTAATTATCATTATTTTGCTTCGTTAGTATTAATTGCTGTTGAGTTTTGTAGCACGCTTTTAAAAAGGTTGAGGATTAATATTGCTCATGGGTTCCAAATGCATTGCCACAATTGAGATTAGGAAGAGGAGCTTGCAATAAGTGAACTAATGCAGGTGCAGTAAGTCCAGAGCTATTTTAATTTCACCCATCAATACAAAAGCAGTTTGATTTACAGACCCTACAACATGTACCTCCACTTCACAGAGCAGGTGCAAAAGAACTAAAACATAAGGACACGTTCTCTCCAATTTATTTTGTCTTTCATGCATCCATCCTTAGCCACAATTCACTCATTTACCACCTGAACCTTAATTCAGTCTCATTCACTTCTGAATGTCCACTTCTTATCTATGAGAGCTGTGAAGAGAGGTGTGCTAGTTATTAAGTTTGTTTCCCAATATTAGAAGTATGTTTTCTAATAAATAGATACGGAAAACACAGGTTATTTTTGCCAAAGGAAAAGAAATGCAAATTGGCCATGAGAACATATAGAACAAGAAAGGACAATTGTTCCTTCAAATGAATCAAACAAATCGTCAGATGAAGTAATGATCATTGAGTCTGAGATTAGAGTTTATGGGCAGAGTTTTTCCATTTCCAGTGAGTGTTTTGTCAAGTGGAGTTCATACTGCTCAGTTCACTGTGGCTCAGAGTGGCTTTTCTTACGCAATTTTCTGCACATCACCTTATTTATTATGTAACCACCTTTCTTGTGGAGATTATGCAGCTAGAGAGGTGCTCACTACTGCTGAAACCATCTAATGTTCATCTGTCTGGCACCATACGTAAAGCCCAGCTGTGCACTACCTCATGTCCCCTCAATTGCTAGACTGTTGTTACTGAACACTTGTCTGAAAGGAAAGGTCGATCCCTGTCTTACGGTCGGAGACCTCGGGGTGTTGATGAATGGGATGATGTACAGGAGAGCAATCCATTTTCCAGTCTCCGACAGGAGGCCACATGACAAGACCAATCCAGCCTGGACAGGTTAGAGTGCAGCCTATGTCAGTGCTCTGTCTTCAGTGAAAAGCAGGGTTAATGGTGACCTGTGTTCCACAAGCAAAAATATCACTTCCATTCATAGAGCTAGCACTCACTCTAACCCTTCCCTGTACATACATCTCATCAAATCTGATGGATTCCAACTGTCATTATTGCTAATATCATGTCCATTCAGCAGCTGTCACCCATGTCACTTTCTCAAACTACTCACTCATCCTGCCTTCTCTGCTTCCCATTCACTCACTCCAAACCATCTCACCACCTCTCCTGCTCCTGCCTCATCACGAACTGCTCTTCCATATACTTCCAGCATACTCAATCGCTCCCTTTGGTTCACTGCGGGAAATATTACCTCGCTTCCTGGACTGATAGCTCAAAATCACTCTGACTGACTTACCTACATTCTTCAGACTAATTGCATTTGAACTGCAGGGCTGACTGTGACCCAATCCTCGGATTACAATGACATGGATCCCCAGACTCTGGTTAGACCAGTGCCTGATTGCTCATAGCCAGCTCCTGTAGTGTAATCGGGAAAGCATTTTGTCTGACTCTAGCAGTACCCCTGACTGACTGTCGGTCTCCTTTGTCCCACTTGAGGACAGCTTCCCTTTGACATTCACAAATGGCTATCTGTTTGAACCACATGCAATGCATTTACTGTATAAACTTGCCACATGCTGCAGGAGAGTTAGGTAGCTTGTGAATGTGGGCAGTACTGACCAGTTAGTGTGTCAATCAGATAGGGTTTGTACATATTGCATATTGTCACATCAATGTTACCCTTGCAGGAGGCAAATTGTGACAGGTTGACACTTGTAAGATCTCTGACTTATTTGTTAAGAGCCACAACTTACAGCAACTGATGAGGGGAAATAAACTGGCTTACTTCAGACTTGAGGTGCTTTTTTACTTTAGACAAAGGAATTGAACCAGGGTCCCTGGCGCTGTGAGGCAGCAGTGCTAACCATTGAGTCATCGTGCCACCCAATGGGTGGATTGTGGTAGCAAACTGATGTAATGATAGGTTTGCAGTGTGGGTGTTGGAGAAGGGACATGGGAAAGGGTGCTCAGGTCCTAAAATTATTAAAATTAATTTGAATCCTGAAGGCTGCAGAGGCTTCAAGTGGAAAATGAGGTGTTGTTCTTCCAACTTTGCTGGAACCATGCAGCAAACCTGAGACAGAGATGTTGGCCAGGGAACAGGGTGTGGTGTTAAAGTGACAGAGAACTGGAAGCACAAGATCATTTTTGTGAATGGAACGTAGCTATTCTGCAAAGCAATTGCCTTGCTTACACCTCATCTCCCCAGTGTAGAGGAGACCACAATGCAGGCAGTGAAAACAGTAGACTAGATTGAATGAAGTGCAGGTAAATTGCTGCTTTGTTATTGTTCCACCCAGTATAGCAAAGGTGTTTCTGGGGCCTTGGATAGTGAGGAGGGAGGAAGTAAACAGGCAGGTGTTACATAATCTGTGATTGCAGGGGAAGGTTCCATGGGCCTTTTGGGGGTCGGGGTGTGGGGAAGGGGGAGTGGGGTGAGGGGCGGGGTAGTGTTGACAATGAAAGAAGAGTAGATCAGGGTGTCCCAGAGGGTACGGTCCCTGTGAGAGTGTAGCACTAGAAATTGAAATCAAGATATCAAGGAAGGGAAATGAGGAGTCAGAAATGTATCAGGTAAAGGTGGGAGAGGGATGGGAATTGGGAATTATTAAACTTTTCCAATTTCAGTGTGAAGGGACTGGACAATGGGAAAAAATGGGATAGGAAGAAATAAGTTCACTGGCAGAAATAGTGGGTGTGCCTGGGCAGTCCTTTTTGTGGATTTTAGGAAGGTGTTTGAGCGGGCTATACAGGGCTGGGGGACTATGAGCTTGCAGGCAACGGGACGGTTGTGGACACAATAGCCTGGTGTTCTATGATGAGGTATGGTCCGGGAAAGATAGAAGGAGCTATTGAGAGTTGGTGCTCAGCCTCCTCAGTAGAAAAGTCAGTGCGTCAGACACAGCAGCACCATGCTTGTTTCTTGCTGATTTCCACAATCTGCAGTTCTTTGGTTTTTATCCATAAAGCTGTGCTGCACACAGACTTCAAAGTTTGAAGAGCTAACAACAATCCTGAAGTCTCTTCTGCATCAACGAAGTACATCTTCTGATACTGGTTTAGTTTCTTGGAGAAGTAGCCCACTGCCTCTCTATTCCCGATTCATCCTTCTGCAGCAAGATTGCACTCTGTTAGGCTAGAAAAATCAGAAGTGGCCAACACTGATTGATTTACCAGGACGTCTTTCAGCCTCTCAAAAGCTGCCTGATATATGACAGACAATATCACTTTTGCTTGTTTATTTTAACAAATTTCTTAAAGTAACAACTATCATTCTGAAATTACAGCAAATTTCTGTTAAAACCTACAAATTTCTGAATCTCCAGGATTCCTCTGAATGTTACGATTTCTCATTGAGTTTGAGGAAAGGGGAGTTTAGAGTCTTCACTTTTACTGTCCTTGTCATCATTCATCCATGTCCTTTGATATATCAGAGGTAGGTTACTCTTGCTTTTTTGAAATCACTTTTTGGCTTCCCTGTTGCTAAGGCAGCCAACTATATTTGTTTAACCAAATTCCACGTGCTCTTTTCCATATGTTACTAAAAAAAATTAGAGTTACAAACCTCAGCTGCAACTTACTTCATACATCTCTAGAATGTATCTGGGATGATCTTTTACTCAAATTGCACCACCTGACATTTGTTATGCCAAATGGGTTATATGAAAGTGAATTTTCTTTCATTCTTGATGCCAATAGCACTTATCTGTACCCAATCAATAGATGAATCTTAGAAAGGAATGAGGCAGTGACAACCCCGTCAAAGCAATCTTCCAGATGTGGAGTAGGTATGAAACTTTCTTTGTGACTATATTCACATCTCTATAATCTACACAGATTGATCCATCCAGTTTAGGAATGAAAACTATTAGTGAACTCCAGCTGCTTTAACCATGTTCGATCAAGTGATTTTTCAGCATCTGTTTCCACCTGAACTTCTTTCTTTGAGCTCAACCAACAGGGTTGTTCTTTTATTAGTCCTGACTCTCCTATGACCACATTATTTTCATCCAGGTGCACCTGTACAAATATCTTATACTTCTTCAGCTGTCTTACAAAATCCTCCTGTTCTACATAAGAACACAATATCTAACTGTCCCACTATTTCCATTAAGCTAGTTGAATTGTAAGAGGTTTGTTTTGACAACTGTCTATGCTTCCTGCTACATCACTCTTATTACCTCCATCATCTTCCACTACTCTTGGCATGACATGCATCTTCTTCCCTACAATAATACCTTTTCAGCATGTTTATGTGAAATAACCGACTCTTCTGCCTAAGATTCGGTGTATCAATCAGATAAGTCATTTTACTAAACCCTCCAAACTACTTTGTATCGATGACTGAATTTTGCTTACAGAGAGTCACCCTACACAGGCAGCAATAGCAATTCTTTTTCTCCCAATTGAAAAAATCTAATTGCTGAATGTTTATATGATCATTCTTTCATCGTTTCCTGTTAAACTTGCAAATGCACTTATGCTACCCTACACATTCCTGTAACTCTAGAAACATGGATATGTAATCCAACATGGAGGATTGACCTTGTTGTTTCAAACGTTTCTGAGTTGGCAATTCCAGTTTTGTTTTTCTGATTATCATCTAAATCCTTGATGAAAAGTCTGTTTATTCTGTCCTGCTGTAACCAAAAAAAAGATGTTAACAATTTTTTTCCTTCCTTTCAGAATGAATCCCTTAGTTTCATGAGTAAACATTTTAGTAAAGCTACAAGACATCCAAAATAGTTAAGTAATATAAAAACAGTGCTGCATTCACTATTCAATCCTGAGTTATAATGGTGAGCTATCCTACAATTACTTGTCTTTTACATCATAACATGGACACTCCATGCCTGGGCATTTGCCCATGCCTTTGGGGCTTTGCTATACTGGGTGGAACAATAACATCTATATCCAGATTGCTTTAATATATTTGGCTTACATGCAGGAACATAATATTTTTTTTGTGTGTGGGTAGATTCATACTGATTGGAAGATTTGAAGTTTAACTTACCTCAGACAAAGGAAGCACTGTGATACAATGACATCTAGGATTTGGAACATTTTCAACATTTTCTTTCCACAAAAAAACTTCTAATGACAGAGGTGGTAAAACCAAATATCGTCGAAGAGCTGATATTCGTCATGGCATTTTTTGGTATTGCTTTTGTGAAAGGATGGAAATTAATTGGATTCAAAACTACATGCTCAAATTCCTAATATATTCTCCTGGTGTATAAAGTTTGATAATAGGGAGTGGAAATTCATAATTATCACTTATATATAAGTCCTGATTTTAAATTGTCAGCAAAATCGTACTAGCACCCAGCTGTAATGTGGATTGCTCTCCTTTGTTAGGAAGGTGAGGTAATCTTGCTGTATTTTGTGAAGGAGGAAGTTTTTGATTTTAAGAAGCTTACAGCACATTGTGAACTTGTGCAGGGAACCTGGCAGCAGCATGACTGGCTCAGAAAGGGAAAGAGTGGGTCAGGGAAGGAGAGAATTTAGGAAGGAAGTAATGTTTAAAGAAATGTTTCTTGAACTTAAAGAGACATGTTTTTTGCTACTTGTAATGTGACCTTCCTCAGATGAAATTAGCTAGATTTCTGTTATGAGAGTGGCACCTTGGAGATCATGTCGTAGGAAAGGAGGGTTGCCTATTTGGAGAAGAAGACTAGTGTTCTATAAAAAAGAGATATAAGCTAGCACAAGAATGAATGGAGTCTCCCAGCTGTGTAAGGTCCAGGGATGTATTAATCAAAGGATTTACAGTATCAGAAGGACTGCCTTTATGTACGTCATTTTACTAATGTTGTATTGTTTGCATAGCACAAACCCAAATTAGGAGCTGAATTACTCACAAGAAGGGGATACATAATGTTTGGAAATAACTTATTCTGTATATGCTAATGTACAGAATTTCTGAAAGGTGTACTAAATGTGGGGCATACAAATACTTTGCCTGTCATGTATAAATGTTGAAAAACTGCTTTGAGCTGCTGCTACTACTAAATGGTACATGCACAACTTATTTATATCCATATTGGGACGGATATGGGCTAACCGTGAGTTGTATCTAAAAACCCAGTGAGATTCTAACAGCGATACCTCTTTTGTGTGTTATCCAGGAGAAGGCTGATCAGTCGGAGTGTAAATTCAACAGCGGTTTTCCCAATTACAGGGCTAAGATGTTAGAAGATGCCACTTGCTATTTTTGCCTGGAGCCATGTAAACTGTAGCAATAGGAAAGAAGAAGTAATTTGCTACTACAAGCCAGCATCTGTCCTATTTCTTTTTATCAATGTTACTCATTCTTTCAATCAGTAACAGGCACAAGCTTCACAACAACAGCATGGCATCTAATAAATTAGCATGTTATGGTTGATAGAAGGCATTTTAATCTAAAGCCCTTGGAACATGTGAGCATGTTTTCATTTTGTCATCTAGGAACTTCCAAAGGTGACAGGGCATTATCTGGTGATAGTAAAGACCAAAGAAATTGCATAGAAAGTGGATAGTCTACCTCGGACATCTCTGATCTAATAATCAGGTAACATTTCAATAGCAAAATTAACAAGGCTGTATTGGATAATGGATTTGGCACAAATAAGGAGCAGGAGCTGTTGGAGATTGTGTAAAGTTAACAATAACTTGCATTTATATCTTTCATTTATCATAGAAAACCTTTTCAAGATTCACAGAGTTGTGAGATGGATATTGAACAGTGTTAAATTATTTTGTGGGCCAAATATCTGTTCAAAGAATTGTAGGAAGGTAAAAAGATGGTGAGGGACGAAACCATTCAACACAAAGATTTTAAATCAGAGGGGCTGCTGGACTGAAAGTCAGCAGAAGTTAGTAAAGCATTTATTGGCCATCCTTCACGGACCTTGAGAGGTTGGTGGTAGTTTTGAATGGGTTGATGTTTACAGTTGGTTGATATTTGGAGGCTCAGCATCAGAGGATTGCCATAAGTGATGTAGGAGGTGACAGAATCATGACTGAAGGGTCCACTAGCAAATGGGCTTTTATAGACCAAGATGTAAGGGTGAATACAGGTGTGGTTAGGAGGTAGAAGGAGGTCATTTTTGTGATAATGAAAATATAGAGTCAGAACTGAACTCAGGATCTAAAAGAATGCCAGTGTTGTGAACACTTTAGTGCAGCTTGAGATGTTGGTGTGAGAGAAATGTAATTATTGTCACTTGTGCAGAGTTGTACAGGGGCCAAGCATGATGGGTTATCTCTCCCCTGTGCTGTCTAATATTGTTGATCAAAGAGTGAATATTGGGCAATCAGTCTGATAGAGGGAAAGAAGGGCTGAGCAAGGAAATGGTGGAGTTGCTCTGAATGTCATTGGTGTGCGCGTGTATAATATATATATATATATATATAATATATATATGGAAGTATACTTTTTCTTTGCAGATTTTGTGGCTGATGACGAAAAAATGAGCCAAAATGAATCTTTGGTGGTCTCCCATACTATTAGTATGGAAATAGAAAGAGGACCATCTGTCTATAAGCAGGTTAGTAATGTGAACAAAACAAGGGAAACCATGGCTATCTGGATAATGGAAGAAAGGCTTTTGAAGAAGATGCAATGTCCATTCAACTTCTCAAAAGAAGTGCATGAAGAATTTGCACAATGTTCAATGGTGCTAGTAGAAACTTTATATCCATATGGAAAAGACACTCTTGATAATCAGGACCTGAATGCCCAAATTCAAGGGATTCTTGTATTGTCTTTACTTCCATGTGGATCCAGTGTCACTGGAGACAGTAATAACTTTTTATCATTTTTTAAATGATAAAAAAGGAAATATTTTTAAATGTCACTGTAAGAATTTAATATATTATCCATTTTTATGCTTTTGATTTAAAAGAAAAGTAATGCCATTTATGTAGAGTTCTGCACAATGTTAGCGAGTCCCAAAGACAATGTGAGAGTACTGTTGGCTCAGTGAGAGTACTGTTGTCTATGGGTTAGAGGTCAAGCCCCATTCCAGATATTTAAATTCACATTTCAGGCTGACACTTAAGATAAGTGGAGTTGAGATCTCAGAGGAATAGAATATATCCTATTTGAAGAATTTACCCATCTTCCTGAACAATACTCAGCACATGACCAATATCATTTTAACAGATTAGCTGGTCATTGTTTGTGGAATCCTAATACATGCATATTTGCTGATAATTTTATACAGTAACAGTGACTTCTTAGTTATTTGACTTAATCTTTCCATTTTACTGGTAACTGTAGAGACAGCCCCAGAACATAAGATTACAAAAAACTTCACATCTTTATCACCTGCACTCAAAGGGTGAAAAGTTGTTGCCGAGGCAATGAGTTTTCAAAACAACTGTCCAAAATGTAACATTGTACACTGTCTGATCACTAATATATAACCTACAGTACAAGTAATACTCATGATGCTACATTTTGCCATCAAACAATCTTTGTATTGTACCAAAAACTGGCTAAGTGTCAATTTTGGGGAGTTTCATGGAGGTCTTCTCTCTGTTACCTCCAGAAATATTTTCTCGTGCAATTCTCCATACTCACTCCATTATATATACCTCCATGGCACCGCCCTTGCACACTTTTGTGCTCACTACTCGTGGATGTACTGGTTAGTACCAGGGTCTTCTGGGATTCCAGCCACCAGTGCCAGAAAACACCATAGCTGTGGAGCAGTTCATTTGCTGTAGGCCAGGGACAGCCATCATTCACACTACAGTGTGGGAAGAATAGCCCTGGAGATGCCTGACAGAGACAGGCTGTCACCTCGATTTTTTGACATGGACTTGGAGGACATGTGGATAGGGGGGTGGAGAAGAGGGCCTCTCTTTCTTTGGGGTCCCGAGAGAAGGCCACAGCAGCAGATTCCGCCTGACTGGCCTGAAGTTGGCACTGGGACAGTGCAGTCTTGAGGAATGTGCGGTAGTGCAGGAAGAAGGTTAATGATCTCTCTATTACTTCACACTCACTCAAACTCAGCTCCTGCACCCATGTCTCACCAAGGCTCATACTCTATCATTGTCAATCAATTTCACCCACCAAACCCCCAGACTACTCACTCTATATGGCTGCTGTGCTTCCTATTCACTCAGTGGGCCACCTCACCACTTTACCCTCACTTGCACCAACACTAATGGCTGTGCCAGTCACTTTCATTTCAGTGAGGCATTCCCTTTGTCTTGTTCCAGGAGAAAACCAGCCACATGGACAGTGTCATGACGGGTGGTGGAGCACTCAACACCCCTGTGAGGAAATAATTTCATTTAATCCATTCTTGGAATGTGGGCTTCACAGACTGGGCCAGCAGTTATTGCCTTTCCTTAGTTGCCCTTGAGAAGATGGTAGTGAGCTGTCTTCTTCAACTGCTGCTGTCAATCTGCTGCAAGTTGACCCTCAATGTCATTAGTGAGGGAGTTCCTGGATTTTGACGGAGTGACACTGAAGGAATGGTGATATGTTTCCAAATCAGGAATGTGAGTGGCCTGGAGGAAAACTTGCAGGTGGTGGTGCTCCCATGTATCTGCTGCCCTTGTCCTTGGGTTTGGAAAGTGCCATCTAAGGAGTCTTGGTGAAGTTTAGATTAGATTAGATTAGATTAGATTAGATTACTTACAGTGTGGAAACAGGCCCTTCGGCCCAACAAGTCCACACCGCCCCGCCGAAGCGTAACCCACCCATACCCCTACATCTACATCTACCCCTTACCTAACACTACGGGCAATTTAGCGTAGCCAATTCACCTGACCTGCACATTTTTGGACTGTGGGAGGAAACCGGAGCACCCGGAGGAAACCCACGCAGACACGGGGAGAATGTGCAAACTCCACACAGTCAGTCGCCTGAGGCGGGAATTGAACCCGGGTCTCCGGCGCTGTGAGGCAGCAGTGCTAACCACTGTGCCACCGTGCCGCCCAGTTCTGGTAGATACTGCTGGTACTGACCATCAGTGGTAGGTAATATTTGTGAATGTGGTGCCAACCAAGTGGGCTGCTTTGTCCTGGATGGTGTCAAGCTTCTTGAGTTCTGTTGAAGCTGAACTCTTCCAGGGAAGTGCGGAGTATTCCATCAAACTCCTGACTTGAGACTTGTAGATGATGGCCAGGCTTCGGGAGTCAGGAGGTATGTTACTTGCTGCATGATTCCTAGCTTCTTACCTGTTTCTGCAGCCACAGAATAGTTAGTCCAGTTCATTTTCTGGCCAATGGTAATCTGAGGATGTTGACATTGGTAGAAGCAGAGATGATGATACTATTGAACTTCAAGGAAGGATAGTTAGTGTTTCTGTATGAGATAATCATTGCCTGGCACTTTGATGGCACAAATGTTGCTCGCTATGTCTTAGCCCAAACCTGAATATTGCCCTGAACTTGTTTCATTTGGATATGGATGCATCAATATCTGAGGAGTTACGTATTGTGCTGAACATTGTGTAATCATCATTGAACATTCCCACATCTGATTTAAGGTTGGAGGGGAGATATTGGGAAGACAATAAGAGGGAAAAGCATACTTGACCTCACCCTTTCTAATGTGCCTGCCGCAAATGCATCTGTTCATGACAGTATCGGTAAGAGTGACTGCCGCACAGAGCGTGTGGAGATGAAGTCCCACCTTCACATTGAGAATAACCTCCATTGTATTGTGTGGCACTATCACTGTGCTAAATAGGACAGATTTACAACAGATCTAACAACTCAAGACTGGGCATCCATGAGGGATAAACTATAGACCAGTGAGCCTGACCTCTGTGGTGGGCAAGATGTTGGAGGGAATCCTGAGGGACAGGATGTACATGTATTTGGAAAGGCAAGGACTGATTCGGGATAGTCAACATGGCTTTGTGCATGGAAAATCATGTCTCACAAACTTGGTTGAGTTTTTTGAAGAAGTAACAAAGAAGATTGATGAGGGCAGAGCAGTAGATGTGATCTATATGGACTTCAGTAAGGTGTTCGACAAGGTTCCCCATGAGAGACTGATAAGCAAGGTTAGATCTCATGAAATACAGGGAGAGCTAGCCATTTGGATACAGAACTGGCTCAAAGGTAGAAGACAGAGGGTGGCGGTGGAGGGCTGTTTTTCAGACTAGAGGCCTGTGACCAGTGGAGTGCCACAAGGATTGGTGCTGGGCCCTCTACTTTTTGTCATTTACATAAATGATTTGGATACGAGCATAAGAGGTACAGTTAGTAAGTTTGCAGATGACACCAAAATTGGAGGTGTAGTGGACAGCGAAGAGGGTTACCTCAGATTACAACAGGATCTGGACTGAGAAGTGGCAGACGGAGTTTAATTCAGATAAATATGAGGTGCTGCATTTTGGGAAAGCAAATCCTAGCAGGACTTATACACTTAATGGTAAGGTCCCAGGGAATGTTGCTGAACAAAGAGACCTTGGAGTGCAGGTTCTTGAAAGTGGAGTTGCAGGTAGATAGGATAGTGAAGAAGGCGTTTGGTGGGTTTTCTTTTATTGCTCAGAGTATTGAGTACAGGAGTTGGGAGGTCATGTTGTGGCTGTACAGGACATTGGTTGGTATATTGCGTGCAATTCTGGTCTCCTTCCTATCAGAAAGATGTTGTGAAATTTGAAAGGGTTCAGAAAAGATTTACAAGGATGTTTGCCAGGGTTGGAGGATCTGAGCTACAGGGAGAGGTTGAACAGGCTGAGGCTGTTTTCCCTGGAGCGTCAGAGGCTGAGGGGTGACCTTATAGAGGTTTACAAAAGTATGAGTGGCATGGATAGGATAAATAGACAAAGTCTTTTCCCTGGGGTCAGGGAGTCCAGAACTAGAGGGCATAGGTTTAGGGTGAGAGGGGAAAGATATAAAAGAGACCTAAGGGACAACTTTTTCATGCAGAGGGTGGTACGTGTATGGAATGAGCTGTCAGAGCATGTGGTGGAGGCTGGTACAGTTGCAACTTTTAAGAGGCATTTGGATGGGTATATGAATAGGAAGGGTTTGGAGGGATATGGACCGGGCGCTGGCAGATGGGACTAGATTGGGTTGGGATATCTGGTCGGCATGGACAGGTTGGACCAAAGGGTCTGTTTCCATGCTGTACATTTCTTTGACTCTATGACTGTATGAGGCACTGTGGGCCATCAACAGCAGCAGAATCGTACTCCAACACAATCTGTAAACTCATGGCATGGCATATCCCCCACTCAACCATTTTACTATCAAGTCAGGGGATCAACCCTAATTAATGCAGAGTGCAGGAGGGCATGTCAGGATAGCACCATTTACATTGAAATATGAGATGTCAGCCTGGAGAAGTTACCAAACAGTATCACTTGTGTGCTAAACTGCAGAAATAGCATGTGCTAGATAGCTGAGTGATTCCACAAGTAACATATCAGATCTAAGCTCTGCAGTCCTGCCACACCTGGTCATGAATAGTGGTAGAATATTACTGAAGCCGAAGGCTCCACAAGTATCCCCATGCTTCGTAATGGAGATCCCCATCACATCAGTGCAAGAGAGAAGGCTGAAGCATTTGCAATAACCTTCAGTCAAAATCACTGACTGGATGATCCATCTTGGCCTCCTCCAGAGTTCCTCAGCATCACGAAGCCAGTCTTCAATCAACTCAATGCATTCCATGTGATATCAAGAAATGACTGGATTTGCAAAGGCCCACATCATTCAGGGGCTGGGAGAGTTCCGTCTTCTATCTTGGAAGAATGACAGTATTTAACTTGTATCAACCAAATTGATGTTACAGTTTGGAATCAAAGCTCAATTTATGTAGATCTTTCAAATCCAGCTCTTTTCTGAACAAAGTTCATTCATTTGCTGGCAGTTTCACTTCTCTCGTGCATTGTAGCAGATATACTTTTTATTTTGCCAAGACAATTTCACGTTTCTTTGTTGTTGACTAAAAAGATGGCAGATTTTGATCAGTCTGAGCAACTTTATCAAGAACCAGACGGTGCTTGTGAACAATTCATTTTAATTTCAGATTCTATTAGATGAAAGCTGTCGGTTGAGACAAAACCGTTCATCACAGCTCTTCTGCGCAAGTGGCTTCAGTATGTTCCCTTGACCTTGTTTACATTCGGCCCAGGAACCCTGTTGGTCAAGTTTAACCCCAAACCACCATTCTTTCTCATGGCTGTATGTATAAAAAAGTCTCAGTTAAGCAATTAGCTGAGTTGTCATTTTCCTGTTAAAATATAGGATTCATTTACAATCAAAAACTTCAATTTGTATTCGTAGTTCCACAGTCACAGTTTTAGTTACAGCCAAGTCATTTAGCTTTCGATCACTGTCTTCTTTTTGTGACTCCATCAGCTTATGAATGTTGCTGCTACATTTTGCTTTGATAATTGTTTCTTAGGGTTAGTCTGCAGGTTAATTCATACAAACTCAATTCCTTTCCAGTTGAATTTAACTCTTTGCTTCAGTCAGTGTCTTTTAATCTCAGCAGTCTCAGGTTTTGATTCTTTTTAGATATCTTGTGAATCAAAATATTGTTCTTTGCAACAGTTTCAGATACAGGTGCATTCTTTTCCAAATCCATTGTTCCTACTAGTATATATTTATCTTTAAGGATTTCAATGGATTTTGAAGGTCACATATGATGTCCAAGTAGCTTGTTTCCTAGGTAAAGGTCAATCAGTGATAGGTGATTTTGCCACAACTTCCTCAGTAATAGAACCACGGACTAAAGTACAGTTAAAACTTACAATGGAATGGGTAACTAATTGCCATCAATGTCCTGAATCAATACACATGTATGGAGCCAACGTTTTGGAAAAAAAATCATGAACTTTGTATCTCTACGAATAACAATTCTCTTGGCTCTTATATCAGATAAAACTGCAATATCTTCACCTTCAAATAAAAAAGATCCCACACAGTGACTGTAAACATTTTCAAGGGGATCAGTTTGTCACTAATCTCTGACTGGTACAGTATTTTCTGGGGGAAAAAAAATCATTTTTCAGAACTGGTAGCCATGCAACAGCTTTTTCTGCCAAAGTCATCCTTTGCATAGTATGTTTCTCCTGTATGTTTAACAGAACCTCCTTCACTGAAAGTCTATTGATCATAGATCACTGCAATTAAAATCTCAGACACATTTCTACAATTCAGAAATCTGAATACTACAAATTTCATTGCTGATTTAAACCGCAGCTGCCATGATTCTCTGCCACTTCTGTGTTGAGCTCTCAATCTGGAATACCTCCAGAAGAATGTCAAAGTAATTGAGATAAGGCTGACCTAGGAAACGTCTGGGTGCAAAGGTTGGCTCTGTGATCTGGAAGTTTGAGTTCACAACAGCTCTGGCTGGTCCCAGTGAGGCCCCTGCTGGGAGGAATGGTTGTGTAGGTATGTGTGCAGGCACCAGAGGCTTCTTGGGGAGCAGGATCAGAATGTTGAATAACTTCCAACTGATAAAACAGCTGATTTGAAACTTTTATAATCCCGCAATGGCCCAAAGTGTTTTTATTTTGATGTTAACCCATATTTCTAAACAACCTGTTCAGAGATGTTATTACGTACTTCTGGAGCAGGTGGGACTTAAATCTAGAACTCTTGGCTCAGAGGTAAGGACACTACCAGTTTGCCACAAACGGACCCTTTTTTTATCGTTGATCTACATTTTAAAAAATTTTAACATCCTTTTCTAATAAACCTATTCAACGATGTATTTACATACCTCTGAAGCAGGTGGAACTTGAACTTGAGACCCTCAGTCGAGGGGAAGGGACACTACAACTGCACCACAGGATCCTCTACAGATGATTTACAAACACCCAAGTGGCAGGTAAAATGATGTACGTTACTTCAGATACTGCACTGTTTCTGGAAATACAGTGGAAGTTTTTAGTCCAGTGGTACTTTATTAAAACTGTTTAAGATCTTCAGCATCTACAGTTGTTTCTTTATTCTATTAGCGAAGTTAACCAGTGCTCCATTAGGCAAATAGTAATGGAAATATGGATGTTCTGCCCATAAATTCAGTAAAATTTAGCTTAATAAATGTTTATAAATCTGAAAATGTTGGCGAGGGGGTTTAGAGATTGGTACTAAGACAGGAGGATAGACTTGATGTACAGATCAGCAATGATCTTGATGAAGATGAAATAGGCTCCAGAGGCTGAATGATCTACTATGTTCCAATTACAGCAACATTTCAAAGAAATGTTCTGCTGGGTATGAAATTATTTTAAAATAGGTGGATCGTTTGAGAGATAATGGTCAGAAACGGATGTGGCATGAAGTTAATTATTCATAACAATCTTCACAGACATCCACTCTACCATAGATACTAGGAGACAGTAAGAACTGCAGATGCTGGAATGCTGATCCACTATAGACACTACCCTTGGTGCTATTAACACAAGTAGGATGTTCTTACATGCATACTTCAGTAATTTCATTCACTTATCAAAGCCAGCTTCTTCATGTAAAACGAGACAAACTATTCATTGAGTTGTATTACACAGTGGAGCTTGAAATTATCTTTCATTACTCCTTTAATTTGATCTTTGCTCACCTGGGGTAATAAGGGTTATGGAGCCAAGGTGAATGGATGGAGTGACTCTCAAGATAAAGAATTCAAACAAGATAACAATGCACTTATCATGGAACTGCTTCAGGGAATCAATGGGCGAGATTTGATTAGGAAATGCAGACCCTTAAACAGAATTTATTATGTGATTGTCAATGTCTCTCAACTGTTCTCCCAACCCCTCACATTGCCATTAGTTTTTTGTGACAGCAATTTGTGAAGTAATAGTTGCTGAGCACAATATTTCAATAATAAATTACTGGCCAATGAGAGAAGTGATACTTACATAGGGTAAGTTTCCTGGTTACTATGTGTTAGATAATGTTTGCCTGGTATGTTTGCCATCTCAAGCAAAATGATAAGATTCTAAAGAAACATGTTTCGAGTTTGGCTGGAAGTTGTGATCAGAGAGAATCTTGCTATAATATACTCCTTTGCAATTCTTAAGTCATCAAAATTATTTTTAATAATAACGTGAAGTAAATGATATTTTTGATTCTTGTTTCTGATGGATTAGGTGGAATTTCTAGGGGTGTGAGTGATGTGGGCTATGGCGAGGTGTGTGGCATGTTTGGATGAGAAGCCCTTTGAGGCCCATCTCAGCAGCACCACGCACCAAGCCTTTTACACTGTTTGTGAGTTTCTCATTAGGCTGTGGCAAATCGCCAATTAAAGGGATGTATGGACCAGACCAAACCCCCTCAAAACATATCAGGGAGAATGCCATGACCCTGACTTGCTGTTATTTTAAAGGCAAGTGCCAGATGGTCTGTTGTGGATGCAATTCGATTGGTCAACCTATCAGGCTTGAAGCAAAAGATGCTGGATTCATACACCATAGCTAAAAAACAGACAAAATAGAAATGAAAGTAAGTAAATTGGTTAAAAATCACACAACACCAGGTTATAGTCCAACAAGTTTATTTGAAAGTACAAGCTTTTGGTGCACTGCTCCTCCGTCAGGTAGCTGGTGGGGCAGGATCATAGGACACAGAATTTATAGCAAAAGATCAAAATGTCAGATGACTGATGCAATGTATTGAACAAATGTAGATTGCTGTTAAGTCTTAATTACTTAGAATGTGGATGCAGGTTTCGATTCATTAATATTTAAGTCCCAGAACTTCCTTCAAGTCACATCCTTGCGATAACTTAAGGTTTTATTTAAAAGAAAAGTGACATCTCAGTTCAGGCAATTCATTAAAGATGTGAGGTTAGAGTCCGTATGTATTCAAAACTTGAGTCAGACCAGTTCCATTTCCAAAATAGGAATTTATAAAATGTCACATGGATGGATGGACTGCCGACAGATCATATGTTTTTTGAACAAAATAGAATGTATCTGCAAATCTAAAGCTGCGTGTGTGTGTTTGTGTGTGTGTGTGTGAGAGAGAGAGAGAGAGGGAAAGAGTGTATGTGTGTGCGCGAGTGAGACGAACTGTATGCCTGTGAGAGGGTATGTGGGTGAGTGTGAGTGTGTAGGGAGTGTGTGTGTGTGTGTGTGTGTGTATGTGTGTGTGTGTGTGTCTGGGAAAGGGTCTGCGTGAGTGTGTGAGTGTGATCATGAGTAAGGGTGTGTGTAAATGTGTGCTTGTGTATGAGTGTGTGTATGTGAGAGTGTATAGTATAGTGGGGTCACCTGTAGAGTGACATGAACCCAAGATCCTGGTTGAGGCCGTCCTCATGGGTACTGAACTTGGCTATTAGCCTCTGCTCGGCCACTCTACATTGTTGCATATCCTGAAGTCTGCCTTGGAGGATGATCACCCAAAGATCTGAGGCCAATTGACCTTGACCGCTGAAGTGCTCTCTGACTGGGAGGGAACACCCTGTCTGGTGATTATTGTGAGGTGTCCATTCATCCGTTGTCATAACCTTTGCTTGGTCTCATCAATGTACCATGTCTCAGTGTATGAAATAGACAATGTTGGCCAAGTCACATGGCGGTATCCATGTCGATACTCTGACTCGTCTTGCAGTGGTTGCTATGACAGGGTTGGATGGTATTGTGGTCAGTGTTGCCTGACGGCTGGGCAGCTTGCTGCGAACAATGGTCTGTTTAAGGTTTTGCAGTTGTTTAAAGATGAGAAGTGGAGGCATGGGGAAGGTCTTGGCGAGGTGCTCATCCTCATCCTCATCAATAATGTGTTGCAGGCTGCGAAGAACATGGCACAGTTTCTCTGCTCCTGGGAAGTACTGGACCACGAGGGGTACCTGATCACTCGTATCTCATGTCTGTCTTCTGAGGAGGTTATTATGGTTTCTTACTGTGGATGTCAGACATTCTGGGACTTACATATTAATTAATCGAAATCTGAAACGATTCTAAATGATTAGACTTAACAGTAATCTAGGTTTGTTCAAAACATTGCATTAGTTGTATGACACTTTGATCTTTTACTATAAATTCTGTGTCCTAGGATCCTGCTCCACTCATTACCTGATGAGGGAGCAGTGCTCCGAAAGCTTGTATTTCCAAATAAACCTGTTGGAGTATAACTTGGTCTTGTGTGATTTTTAACTTTGTCCACACTACATCATGACTGAAATTGGTGGCAAAGTTTTCTAAAATTAGAAAGGGATCTTGATCAAATGGGTCAATGATTTTAAAAATGGCAGATGGAGTTCAATCTGGATAAATGTGAGGTATTGCATTTTGGTACAACAAACAAGGGTAGGGCTTATACAATTAATGGTAGGGCCTTGGGTAGGGTTGTAGAACAAAGAGATCTAGGGGTGCAGGTGCATAATTCTTTGAAGTGTGTGTAACATATAGACAGGATGGTTAAAAAGGCATTTGGCACGCTTGCCTTCAAAGCTGAGTCCTTTGAGTATAGGAATTGGAAGTCATGTTAAGGTTGTACAGTCCATTGGTAAGGCCTCTTCTGGAATATTGTGTCCAGTTCTGATCACCCAGTTATAGGAAATATATTATTAAGCTGGAGAGGGTTCAGAAGAGATTTACCAGCATGTTGCTGGGTATGGAAGACTTGAGTTATAAAGAAAGGCTGAGTAGAGGCTGGAACTTTTTTCACTGGAGCATAGGAGGTTGAAAAGCGATCTGATAGAAGTTTATAAAATAATGAGAAGTATAGTAGAATTAGTGGTAGTTGTCTTATCGTTAGGAATGAGGGATTTTGAGACAAGGGGACACAATTTTTAGGCAGAGGAAAGAGATTTAAAAACGACATGAGAGGCATTGTTTTATAAAGAGGGTGGTTTACATGTAGAATGAACTTCCTGAGGAAGTGATGGATGTGGGTTCAACTACAACATTAAAAGACATTTTGATAAGTACACGAATAGGAAAGGTTTGGAGGGATGTGGGTCAGGAGTAGGCAGGTGGGACTAGTTTAGTTTGGGATCATGTTCAGCATGGACTGGTTGGACCAAGGTGTCTGTTTCCGTGCTGTATGACTATGACTCTAAAAGAAAAGAACTGACTTAACTGGAAAGGGTAAAAACAATGACTGCAGATGCTGGAAACCAGATTTTGCATTAGTGGTGCTGGAAGAGCACAGCAGTTCAGGCAGCATCCGAGGAGCAGCAAAATTGATGTTTCGGGCAAAAGCCCTTCATCAGGAATCCTGATGAAGGGCTTTTGCCCTTAACGCCGATTTTGCTGCTCCCCGGATGCTGGCTTAACTGTAACTCCATCGAATACTTAACAATAATAAACTACTCATTAACTGTTCTGATGTAGTGACATCCTACAGGCGCACCCCCCTTGGCAAAGGCTAATTCAGTAACTTAAATTGCAGATAAAATTTGTGTAAGTAATTATTGGAAACCTTGAAAGTGGCATCTGTAGCCCATCTCGCACACAGAGAAGGTAGACATTCCAGACTGCAAAGGACAGGGAATCAAATACCTCGCCACCTGAACTGTAAGCATAATAGAATACTCTCCTATATGCAATGTTGTCTTTCATGGCTGATGTAGGGCTAACAAAAAGGACATTAGTGGTCATGTAGCACATTGCAATCTGCTACTACCCCACTGTGGCTGACTCATCAAAATAATGTCCCATGTTAGAGTGGCAATTTGAGTCATTCCATGACATTTCCTGTTGGATTTAAACTTGGCTCACTGCATAGAAGAGCATGTTAAGGCATCACTTTCAAGCATTGTGACTGCTGACTGTTTTTGTTCTATTGCTATCTTCCTGACTAACATTCATTGCCAGCTTAACCAATAGACCCAGCCACAGCAGGCATGATCACTGTAGTTGTTGCCATGCAACAATGGTGTAGGGAGATAGACAAGGAAGAGATGTGCTTGTCAGCCCTGGACCAACAGCAACATGTCACGGAAGCTGAAATGGCTCCAACTCATGAAGAAGTCACAGCTTAAGGTCCCTTAGGATGTGTCGAGGACAGAGGAGGTCCAAAGACTTTTATCCTCAATGCCACTTCCTCTGCTTGAGTGGGACACAGTGTTGGTGCAGGCTTAGATTGTCCTGGGACACTGTGACTGAGCTATGCTGGACAGAGCCCCCTTAAATTAATGGGCATATGTTAATGTTTTATATTGTCATCAAGGTGGAAATCTATAACTACACAGGGTTGGCAGAAAAAGGCTCTTGTGTTTTCCTGTGCTTACCTGCCCACTCAGAACAGCTTTGATGAGTAGACTTCAGCTGCAACACCGCTCATCCTCCCATTACTTTAGATGGACAGCCTCTTAACTGACCACTCTTAGGAAGGTCTCCCAGATGGGCGAGTTGGCAACCAAATTCCTCTTGGTGAGAAACTAGGAGAATCTCATTTGGGAATTAATGGCAATTGATTTTTAATTTACCTGGTAACAATGAAATGATCTAGAATTCATCTCATCCATGCATATTGCATTTCATAGGTAGTATTTATTTTGCAACCATTGTGGTAGTTTTTAGTTTCTAAGCTGATGACTTCTAACACTTAGATGAACCATGGCCACTACCCAAGCTGCTCCTTTAAGTTTCCATAGACCCAGAGGGCATAGCACTGCTTTCGCTCAAAAGACAGATAACTCACGTTGAGTTTATTCTGAGGAGTGGTGAGATTGAGAAGGCTGAGCTTTCATGGTAACTTCAGCAACAGCAGGAATTGAACCCACACTGTTGGTAACATTTTGCATTCATAAGATAGCATCCAGCCAACTGACATAATTGTTCCCTGATTGCTCATTAGTGTGATTTGAACAGTCATTGGCAAAGTTTGAGTATGTCACCATTGTAGATCATTACTTGACAGAACGGAATAATGTTCTCGCTGTTCAAAGTGGTAAACACATCTGAATCAAGTTTTATTGGAATTTAAAGCTAACCTCCCTGATTTGTGCCCTGAAAGCAGTGTGCTAAAAATATTCATTTCAGATTGATGAAATCAGTGCTGGATAAAATCATACACCATCACAATCAAAGAAATGTCACCTTTCAATGATTATATCAACTTTATTATTTACCAAGTTGCTAATTACACGTGATAAAACATTGCTCTTGGACTTGAAATTTATTCTTGGTTTAACAAAATAAGCAAATTCTTCACCGTATTTAAAACAAAATAAGTTAGCTGAAGAAACAAAGTGGAAACGAGTGATGATCTTAGTGTCTAGAACGAAAGCAGCATGCACTTCTAATTTAAATGTTTAGAGTTTCTATGGTTCAGAACTGGAAAAAGGAGAGAATAAGTAAGAAAGATGAAGCAGATGACGCTAGTGCACCAGTTCAATTTTAGTGTGTGTGGCGATTACAAATTATGTGTTTACCTTGCACACATGAATCAGCACATAACCTTATTGTTATAAAAAATGGCAAGGCTGATCCATGTTGATTTTCACAAATTCACAAATGCTATCATTGGCATAGTTTATCTCATCAATCATTAGTTAAGCACAAGGATGAGATACTACATGGCTGCAAGCTGCACCAATATGGTTCAGTTAGTTTATTGTGGAGAAAAAGGGAATCACAGGAATCACAAAAACCTATCCCCAAATGCAAATATGATTCAAGAAAGGATTAAAAATATATTTTAACGGCATGTTCCTGCCTTTGCTCACTATCAAATAACATTGTACAGTTATGACTCATCAACTTTTGATTTTCATATATGAAAAATAAAGAACCTAAGAAAATATCAACCAGACTATAAAACAATTTTGCTCAAGTCATACAATAGAAAAATCCTAAATATTAATGCCACACAATATAAACAGTGTATACTCCACTGAACTATTCATTGATGTCCTTTCACACAAAACAATCTCAAATAATAGATGATATGAAAGTTCTGAAATTGTCTGAAACACAGGATTTGACAAGTATTTATGACTAACCTTTCTTCATTTTTTGACACTGTTGACTTTTGCAAGGGTGTGACTCCACAGGTGCTGGCTGCTCTCTTGTACTTTGTACCACAATGGAGCGTTCATTCCTTTTGCGAGTGGAGTCACTGAGCGTTATTATATTAAAGATATTAGAGGTTGAGAAATAGTAACAGGAGAAAAATAGGAGTAGAGTACAGCCCTTAAGCCTGATCAAACATGCCATATGCTCAGGACTGGTCATCTGCTTTAAATCCAGTATCGCGCCTACATAATACATCTCTTGATTCCAAAAGAGCCTGATAATTTGTCTATCCCAGAATTGTGTATGTTCAATGATAAACTTTCCCTAACACTCTGGGGCAGAGAATTCTACCTTTCAAATGAAATTTCTCCTCATCTTCATTCTTAATAACTCTTTATCCTGAGATAGTGCCCATATTTCCTAATTCACCAGCCAAGGACACAAAATCTTTCAGTACCTACAATATTGACCTCCCTCACAATCTAATATTTTTCAGTAAGGTTGGAATAGTACAGAATAGCAATTTATTGTCGCTTGTAACTTGACAAAAAAATACAGTGAAAAGTGTTCAAGTCATCATATTCCAGTGCCTAGATTAGCTCTCATTCTCCTAAAATCCAGAGAATATTAACATGGTTTACTCAGCCTGTCATCCTAGAAAATAATATATAGTAATGAACCACAGTTGTATCTCTTCAAAATAATTATATCCTTCCTTAGATTTGGAAAACTGCACACAGTATTCTAGATGTGGTCACATCAAAGCCCAATAGAAATGTATCAAGAGTTCCTATTTTTGTATTGAAACCCCTTACAATAAAGGCCAATATATCATGTGCCTACCCAAATACATGCAGTACTCTCACACTAACATTCTGTGTCCCATGCATTTTGTAAGAGCTTTAGGACTTTGAATCCTGTGATGGTTCACTGGAGGCCTAGTCCAGAGTACTTCAAAACTAAGAATTTTGAGTACATGGACAAAGACATATGAAAAGGATAGGTTACTGATTGTAACTACAATATTAAAGCTGGATAAATCTAGAATCACCACATATAACCATATCTAGTATTAACATATAATAATGTTACTTTGAAGTCTAAGCTTTGATACTAAAGATACTAAATGAGTATTTTGCATCAGTGTTTACAATGGAGAAGGACATGGAAGATATAGAAGGTGGGGAAATAGATGATGACATCTTAAAAGAAAATCCATATTATAGAGGAGGAGGTGCTTGGTGTCTTGAAACACATAAAAGTGGACAAAACCCCAGCATCTGATCAGGTGTGCCCTAGACCTCTAGGAAGTAGAGTAGGAAGCTAGGGAAGTGATTGCTGGGCCGCTTGCTGAGATATTTGTATCATCGATAGTCACAGGTGATGTGCCAGAAGACTGGAGGTTCGCTAATGTGGTACCACTATTTAAGAAAGGTGGTAAGGAAAAGCCAGGAACTATAGACTAGTGAGCCTGACATCGGTGGTGGGCAAGTTATTGCAGGGAATCCTGAGGGACAGGATGTACATGTATTTGGATAGGCAAGGACTGATTAAAGGTAATCAGCATGGCTTTGTGCATGGGAAATTATGTGTCACGAATTTGATTGAGTTTTTTGAAGAAGTAACAAAGAGGATTGATGAGGGAAGAGCAGTGGACATGATGTATATGGACTTCAGTAAGGTGTTTGCGAAGATTCCCATGGGAGATTGGTTAACAAGGTTAGACCTCATGGAATACAGGGAGAACTAGCCATTTGGATACAGAACCGGCTCAAAGGTAGAAGACAGAGGGTGGTGGTGGAGGGTTGTTTTTCAAACTGGAGGCCTGTGACCAGTGGAGTGCCACAAGGATGGGTGCTGAGTCTGGTCTGTTCCCACTTTTTGTCATTTATACAAATGAGTTGGGTGTGAATATAGGGGATATAGTTCGTAAGTTTGCAGACAAACCCAAAATTAGAGGTATAGTGGACAGCAAAGACCTTAGAGCACAACAGGACCTTGATTAGATGGGCCAATGGGCTGAGAAGATGGAGTTTAATTTAGATAAATGCGAGGTGCTGCATTTTAGAAAAGCAAATCAGAGCACAACCTGTCCACTTAATGGTAAGGTCCTCAGGAGTGTTGCTGAACTTGGAGTGCAGGATCATACTTCCTTGAAAGTAGAGTTGCAAGTAGATAGGATAATGAAGAAAGCATTTGGTATGCTTTTTTTATGGGCAGATTATTGAGTGCAGGAGTTGGGAGGTCATGTGGTGGCTGTACAGGATGTTGGTTAGGCCACTTTTGGAATATTGCTTACAATTCTGTTCTCCTTCCTATTGGAAGGATGTTGTGGAACTTGAAAGGGTTCAGAAAAGACTTATAAGGATGTTGCCAGAGTTGGAGGGCTTGAGCTATAGGGAGAGGCTGAATAGGCTGGGGCTGTTTTCCCTGGAGCATCAGAGGTTGAGGGGTGACCTTATAGAGGTTTATAAACCCATCAGGGGCATGGATAGGATAAATAAGACTCTTCCCTGGGGTGGGGGAGTTCAGAACTAGAGGGCAATAGTTTAGGGTGAGATGGGAAAGATATAAAAGGGATCTAAGGGGCAACTTTTTCATGCAGAGGTACGTGTACGGAATGAGCTGCCAGAGGCAGTTGTGGAGGCTGGTACAATTGCAACAATTAAGAGGCAATTGGATGGATATATGAATAGGAAGGGTTTGGAGGGATATGGGTCAAGTGCTACCAAATGGGACCAGATTAGTTTAGGATATCTGGTCGGCATGGACGTGTTGGCCTGAAGTGTCCATTTCTGTGTTGTTAATCTGTATGACTCTTAAAGACAGTTCTTGACTTTGCCTTCTCTTTGACCAATCTGACTTGAATCTTAACTCAAAGCATTTTGATAAAAGACCTTGTATGCTGAAATTCACATGAATATCACCATTTTTCAGGTAAGTTCCAGTTCTTTAAAAAAATCTTTTTAAAATCTTAGTACCACAGCCTCACACATTTCCACATTATCCTACACTTGCTACCCTGGATGGTTTTGAACATTTGAAGTTTTTGGTAAATCATTATCAGGTGAAGGGTGGGCTTTATTGGACTAGTATTGGAGAAGGGGAAGGTAAAAGATGGGTTAGAGAAAGGAGTTGTAAATAGATGTTAATTAATTATTCTCTGTTGTACTTTAAGATATAAATTTGTTAATTTTTACTTTAAGTAGTTCTTGGCCTCTCAAATTTTCACAGATTATTGCATGGGTTAAATCTTTTCTGTGTTGCTGGTTTTAAATAAGCAGAAGGGTTTGCTCAGTGTCATAACAGTTTGGGGGCTCGTCCGGGATTTGAATATTTTGTGGTATTTTGTCCACGATTTGAACAGTTTAGGTCTTGGATTTGTGATTTGAACTGGTTTAGACAGATTTGAATAGATTTGTGGTATGAAAAATTCCAACAGATTTAAACACTTGCAGGTTTGTATCCTAGATCTTTAAATAAAATGCAGGTGAAACAATTAGTTGATTAAATTAAACGTGAGAGAAATACCTCTAAAAATTGCTAAAGAGATTCTGGGATTTGAAGATGATTCTCAAATATGCCAAGAAAGTTGAGAAGGAAAGAAAAAGTCCATACTTTTAGAATTAGCAAATAAGTTAGATTTGGGTTTAACCAAGGACAAAAGTAAAACTGAAATTGTAAGGGAGTTACTCAAACACTGAGTTGTGTCATAGGAATAGAGAAGTAGAGGTAGAAAAACTTACAATTGAAGGAAATGGAGTTAGAATATAAACAAAGAGAGAAGGAAAGAGAAAGAGAGAAAATTCTTGGCTGAACAAAGAGAGAGAGAAGAAAGGGAGAAAGGACAGGAGAGAGAAGAAAGGGAGAGAGACAGAGAAAGGGAGAGAGGAAAAAGAAAGAGAGAGAAAGTTCTTAGCTGAGCAAAAAGAGCAAGAATTTGAACTTGAAAAGTTGCAAGTGAGTAAAGTCAAGTTAACAGGATGGAAATTAAAAGAGAAGTTAGTGATTTATACAAGTATGTCAAAACTCTGCCACATTTTGATGAGAAAGATGTTGAAGCCATCTTTATTTCATTTGAAAAATTGGCTAGGCAGATGGAGTGGTCCGAGGATTATAGGTAATGCTAGTTCAGACTAAACTGATAGGAGAGCTAGTGACGGATTTGCCGTGCTGTCAGATGAGGGGTCAAGAGATTATGAAGAGGTTAATCAGACTATTTTAAGTGCTTATGAATTGGTTCCAGAAGCATATACACAATGGTTCAGAAACACAAAGAAGGAACCAGGTCAGACTTATGTTGAGTTCGAAAAAATTAAACATAGTCATTTTAATTGATGGGTGTGCTTTGAAAATAGATAGGACCTTTGAGGCTGTACGTGAGATATTCTGCTGGAGGAGTTTAGAAACTCACTTCCAAAGATGGTCAGGATTCACGTGGAAGAACAGAAAGTTCAGAAAGTGAGAAGGGCAGCAGAATTAGCAGATGAGGACATGTCGGTGCTGAAGACAAGCTTCCAGCCAGAATTCCATCCTGTGAGGGATAGAAGTTGGGGGAAGGGGAGATCCTACACTACAAAACCAAGAGTAGAGAGCACTGGATGATAAAGAAGCCCAAGGATGTGGAAAGGAGGTGAAAGGTCTCAGGTGTTTCCACTGTGGTAAAAATGGGACACGTAAAATCACAGTGTTGGTCATTAAAGAAAGGCACTGTGGGAAAAGATGTGGTAAATGAAGCTAAGCCAGTGGCATTAGTGAAGGTGGCTCAGTGGTTAGCACTACTGTCTCACAGCACTAGGGTCCTGGGTTCGATTCCAGCCTTGGTCTACTGTCTGTGTGGAGTTTGCACATTCTCCCAGTGTCTGCGTGGGTTTCCTCCGGGTGCTCCGGTTTCCTCCCACAGTCCAAATAATGTGCAGGTCAAGTGAATTGGCCATGCTAAATTGTCCATTGTGTTAGGTGCATTAGTCAGAGGGAAATGGGTCTGAGCGGGTTACTCTCCAGAGGGTCGATGTGGACTTGTTGGGCCGAAGTGTCTGTTTCCACACTGTAGGGAATCTAATAAAAATAAAAAAAAGAGCCGAGGAGCTGCAGGAGAATGCACAGCCTAGGCAGGGACTGGGTATGAAGTTAGTACCTGATCTTGACAAAGAATTTGCCTCTGTGGGTAAAGTTTACTCAGAGAACAGGGGGAGAAGGACAAGATGGCATAATTTTGAGAGATACAGGATCTAACCAGTCGCTGATAGTAAGGGATGAGTGATATGCACTCTTTCTGACCTATTACCCAAGAGTGTGGTAATTTGTGGGATAGATGGACAG
Organism: Chiloscyllium punctatum; assembly: GCF_047496795.1. Taxonomy (NCBI): domain Eukaryota; kingdom Metazoa; phylum Chordata; class Chondrichthyes; order Orectolobiformes; family Hemiscylliidae; genus Chiloscyllium; species Chiloscyllium punctatum. The sequence goes on from NC_092763.1 coordinate 36,274,258, forward strand.
AAATGTATCATTCCCCTATGTAAGATCAGGTTGGAGTGCCAATTCAAGAATGAGAAAGTTACGGGGGAGTGATTGACAGAATGTCAGTTCCAGGAATTCAGTTTGTTCTTGGGAATGATTTGGCAGGATCCAAGGTGGGAGTGAGACCCCTTGCTGTGGAGAAGCCCAAGGGAGACGAAAATACTGAGGAGTTAAAACAGAAATATCCTGGTATTTTCCCAGATAGTGTGCTAACCAGATCTCACTATCAAAACTCACTGCATGAAGCGAAAAGTAAAGAGAAAGATGAAGGAGTTGAGGTTCAGTTAGCAAATACACTGTTTGATGTAATGGTGCAGGAAAAACCTTAACAGGCAGAGGGTCGGACAGAAGTGTTTAGTCCTGAAAGGCTAAGAGACTTGCAACAGCAAGACAAGACAGTATAAGATATATGTGTGGATGGGTACTCTGAAAAGGAGGCAGAGAATGTTTCAGAGGGTTATTAAGATAGACTCCTAAGATGGAAACGGAGACCACAACAGGTTAGTGCAGAGGAGAAATGGGTATGTTAGGGTAATGTGTTCAAAAAAAAGAAATAGATGAAGCTATCTTTTCATTATAGTGGTTCATTTTTTTCTTAAGTGGGAAGGTGTTATGAAGATGTGGGTGTATTGCACCTTTAAGAAAGTTAAAAGCTAGCAGAACTACCTGATAGCACCAAATGTTCTCAATATGATACAATGTAGCATGTGGTCCAGCAGTTAGTGTAGCTGGTTGCCTGGAGATAAAAACAGATTTGAATTAGGCCAATCAGTTTAAATTATACCCTAAAAAATAGCAAATTCCAATCAAGTTTGAATTGAGTATATTGACAATCTTAAAAGCCAATGACCCAATCCGATGCTTTGGGGATATAAGACCAGGGAAAATTGAAAAGTTGGGAGGAGAACTGCAACATCACCAGCATGTAGAAACTGCCCGAAAATAGCTCTCTTAAAGATACCTTGATCAATTAGTGACCTATGAAACAGAAATCCCTAAGAAGAAGAAAAGAAGAGTGTGGAAGAGAAGAGTTGATGTCTGGCTGGTTCTGAAAACTTGAATTTTTGATAAATCTTAATTGGGGGAGGGGAGGGGTTTATTGGATTAGTATTGGAGAAGGGGAAGGTAAAAGATGTGTTAGAGAAAGGAGTTGTAAATAGCTGTTAGTTAATTATTCTCTGTTATACTTTCAGAAATAAAGTGTTTTTTACTTAAATAGTTTGTAACACTATGGTCTTCATAATTTGATATGTAGTCGAAAATCCCAGCAGGTCAGGCAGGATCCGAGGAACAGAAGAGTAGATGTCTTGGGCATGAGCCCTTTATCAGGAATGACTCAAAACGTTGACTCTCCTGCTCCTTGGATAGCTGACCAGCTACACTTCTCCTGTACCACACTTTTTGACTCTGACTCTCCAGCACCTGAAGTCCTCACTTGCTCCCATAATTTGATACATCTCAATCAGGTTCCCTCTTGATCTCCTCTGCTCTAAGGAAAACAATGCCAGTCTGTTCAAACTCCCTTTGTTACTAAATCTCTGCTACCCTGGCAACATTCTGGTAAATCTTCTCTGCACCCTCTCCAGTGCTATCACATCCCTTTGATTTCTCTTTTAAAAATAGCAAATACTTTTCAAATGCTGCATCAAAAAATAATACTTTAATAACACCTTTAACTTTACTGATCAAGAAACGAAAGCTGAAATAAGTAGCTTTTAGAAATCAGCTTAGTAGATGTAGAATCCTACATAATCTGTCAAAGGAAAACACTAGTGCTTGTTTTCAGTTATCACTGACAGATATATTTTGCTCTTTAAGGGGCAACATATTTGAATCCATGTCCCCATGGTGGTGGTTGATGGAAGTGGGCTGTCCAGGTACAGCATGGTAAAAGGGTACATTGAGATTCTGCTGAAGTGCCTGACAATCAGTCTGAGACCAGTGCTGATGTTTCTACCAGGAGCTACATTCCCACCATCACTTCCTGATCACTAGGAGTGACCTGCAAATTGAAACTGCCTAGGACTACAACCAGGTTGGACAGAGTCAGTACCGGCTTGATGGACAAAAGCCCAGGCTCCACTTCTGCTGGATGAGATGCCAATGACACAGAAAAGGTGACAATCAGGCACTTGTGAAATGTAGCTACACATCATTTGCGACAATGTCATCATGAATGTCAAATATATACTTTGTGTAGTAATAGTTGCATGACCTCCAGCTCTGCTGTGTCATTGTACACATCACTTGAAACTCTGCCTGTTTTATTTTGCAGTTAGAAACCCAAGCCCCTGATGGACAACTGCTTTTCAAACCAAATTGTAGGCCATAGTCCTTAATTTTGTATAAAGCATGTTACAGAAGTAGCTACAGAAGGATTAATGAAAGACAATTTTCAGGTCAGTTTCAAAACTCAACTCAACAATTTACCAGCCTTTTTTTACATTTGAAGTATTGAAAAGCTACTGTATGTTTGCCAGCATTTTCACTTTTGTAAGCTTTTGTTGTTGGCATAGATGCATAATGAACATAGTAGTTTCATATGCCACTAACTGATATGTCAAAAAGTCACAGTGCTCTTCTTTATTATTAAATGCAGTTCACTACCTCTCATCCTGATTTACTTTGTAGCATAGTGCTATCAGACAGATATTGTTGATAATCTGGGTGCATGTTGTGACATACCTGAAATCTTTATAAATGCCTAATGCAGTATGTAGTTTTAATTAATTATTATACTATTTAAAACAAGATTTGAAATGTATTTGCGGTGTTTCTGGTTTAAATTTAGTACTTCAATTATTAGCAGTAAACAGGCCTGCAATGTTGAGGGCCATGTATTTCCAGACAGTGGAATTTACTGTCTTTCACAGGTTTTGGTCATTTTGCTCCTCGCAGTCATACGTTTTGGCTTTTGCTGTGGCATTAACAACCTCTTCCAGGTATTCCTTCTTCATTGTTAGATAGTGAGTTTCAACACACTGGGTAAATTTTAAATTAACCTTAATGCAGTTAGATTATTTTTATCCAGTGTACAAGTTCTTATATTGAAGACATGTTATGACAATAGTTTCTTATCACAAAGTTTGGACTCCCTGCATATTGTGATGTTTTAATCTGAAAATATTCTCAAACAGGCTGAAGATCTATTAACAGGGAGGTATCTATACCTTGGTCAAGGGTCAAGTGTGAGAATGGTCTTTGTGATTGAGTAAAGGAGGGTGTGGGTGGATCTTGCAGGCAACTGATCCCTTATCCCAGGGGGTGGATCTAAAACTGGGTGGAAGGTTAGGTATGGTGGGACAGTGAGGAACGCTGATCCTCAGTCTTACAAGGGGATTATTGGGTGGGCAAGGGGGTTTAATGGCGTGCAGGGAGGAAGGTGAGTTTGACCAACTGGGGAGAAGTATTCCTGCTCCTCCTGGTCCACAAGTCATATGGAAAAGACATCTGTTTTTTGTTAAAAAGAAGACCTCACCTCCCTGCTGGGCAACACTCCCAGTGAGGATTCCATTAGGAAGACAGTATAAAGATAGGTTGTGGAACCTCATTATAATTAAATAGCTTCCTCCTGTTGCTTACCCACTGTCCTGCTGCCATTAATCAAAATGTCAGCAGCCTTGCGTTGATTTGAAATTTTTAAAAAAGTAACATCTCATCTTGCACCTGCCCAGCCATTAAAATAACCCTTATGCACTCAATTGTTTTCAAGCAGGAATAAAATCAGAAAAAAAACCAAACTGGAAACATGAAGCAGGCTAATTATTTTCAGAGGAAAGTAGAAAGAGACTATGTTTCTGCATTCAATCCATTGGGAAGGGCTGCCACTGGATGAGGAACGACTGGATGTTTGTTCAAGAAAGACCCGTTGGTTTGAAGAGAGATGATGGTGCAGAATCAATGTATACATAAAGCAAAAAGATATGACTGGGGTTAAGAAATCTGAAAACATTACAGTGGCAGAAGGCATCAAAAGAGTCACAGCTCTAGGCTGTAAGACTGGACAAGGCCGGCTTTAAGACTGAGATGAGGAGAAATTTCTTCTCAGAGTGTTGTGAGTCTTTGGAACTCTGTGCCACAGAACATTGTGGGAGCAGAGTCCTTGTGTATATTTAAGGCTGAGATAGATTTATGATCAGTTGGGGAATCAAGGGTTATGGGAAGAGCAGGAATGTGAATGTGGCAGTATTGGATCAGCCATGATTCTATTGAATGGTGGAGCATGCTTGATTGGCCAAATGGCCCATTCCTGGTCCTAATTCTTATGATTTTATGGATGGAAAGGAGGCATTAAAGGAACAGGGGCAAATAGAAATGATGTACCTATGAAGACATTACTGTTTGTGTATCTTGAGATCAAGATAGAAATATGTTGTAGGAACAATGGTGTACAAAGAATTGAGGGAAAAGATCACCCAGGGTGAGAACAGTTTTTTAAAAAAAAGTATTCTTGGTGTTTGCCTGTGGATTCATAGTCCAGATGAAATCAAGAGATATCATCAGAAACCTTTCAACCTGAGCTTTTCCACCGTGTAGAAAACACCACTTAGAGAAAGTCAACAATGACAGTGGATTTGATAGTGATGTCAGGATTAGAATTGAGTGAATAAAAGGTTCCCAGTCAGAGAGGCATGAATTATTTTGAGTGGAGAAACTATGAGGGCTGATTTCCTGATGGCAGACTTTCATGCATAGGTAGAGAAGGTGAGCAGCATGATCAATTTGGACAATGAAGACAGAAGAAATGGTTTAATGCATATGAAGAGTCACTGGCCAAATGCTACTTTGTGTGGAGCTGGCACGTTAGTTCCATTGGTTGCTCAACAGGTCAGTAGCGCAGAGCACGGTAATAATTCCCACTATTAGGGCTGTTATGGACTAGTCTAGACTATTCAAAACATTCTTAAGCAGGAAGCCCTAGAAGACTTAATTATGATGTTCTGAACATACACAACAGTGCCAATAAGCAAACTCCCTTTAAAAATGAGTATAAATAGAACACATGCTTACAGGTTGAAGTTGAAGGGCAGAAAAGAGAGAGAGTTTCCACACAGCCCCCTGTTGAACTTCTCAGTTCAAGACTGAACTAAAAACAGCTCAGTTCAGCTAGCTAAAAGAGCTGACCACTCTCCTTTCATTATACAGGTCACTTCTAAAACATGACCATTTTGGCCTGAAGTCTCATCTGCTTACATATAAACAAAAGGCCTCTTAAAATCCTTTTCATCTCTGTACCAAACCAGACTAATTGGAATCTGGCCTGGTTTATTGCCCCTCTGAAAAAAATCAAGGACAGAGTCTCCTTGAGCCAAGGAACAGCTTTTAGGAAAAAAGGGACTAGCTTTGTGACAGGGCAAAGGCTTTCCAGATGCACTGGAACAGAGAAAAATGGAACTCCTAGCAACAAGTCAAACCTTTCAGATACTATTGAACAACTCGGCAAAATTAGTAATTTGCCTCAAGTAACAGCTTACAAATTTAACCACATAGGGTTAACCTGCTTCTGACTTCTATTAATGTGAGTACCATGTTAGATCACATCAATGACAAAGAGTTTAGCTTTTCACTCATTATAGAGGAATTAAATATTCCAGGATGCTAAGCAAATTTCAGAATCTAATTGTTACTCTCACTCAGTGTAAGTTAGGGATCAAACTGAGTAGCTTCATGGTCTATTTAGCTTACGGGAATAGCAGCTTGTCATTTGGCCCTTTGATGCTTTGCCACCATTCTATTAGATCACGGCTGATTTCTACCACAACTTAATTTACCTGCCTTCACACAATATCCCTCATTAAACCCATCCAACAAGATTTTATTGATTTGTAGTCATGAAAATTTCAATTAACCCAACCTTCACAACATTTGGGAGAGAGATAGTGCAAGATTGTAATGTCCCATTGTCCTGACAATGGGACTTCAGCCTGGAGATGGGAAACTTGGTGATACATATATCTCGTGAGCTCTCCTGTGCACAGTTGAGGGACATAGCCATTAGTGTGGTGTGGCCTGCAGGAAGTTACTGACATTGCTGTTAGTTTAAAGTGATCAAAGATCTAAATGCTATGTTTGAATTGCACTGAAATGGATTGCATCAGTTCCCTACAAGTCAGCAGCATCGCTTGATCTGTCTGGGAGGAATTATTGGCCTTGATTTGCTGCTACCTTTCCCAAGGTGACTTGGGAAAAGCAAATGCCGGAGTAAAAGAAGAAAAGAAGTCAAATACACGCAAAATTACAAAGCATCCAGGAATGCTACAAAGCAAACATAAGTGCAGTTAAAGTGGAATTCACAAATTCATCTTTGGATAATGGTTAAAAACTAAATCGATGTGAACGAAACAGTTCAACATCTGTGAGGTAAAAACAATCACTGCAGATGCTGGAAACCACATTCTGGATTAGTGGTGCTGGAAGAGCACAGCAGTTCAGGCAGCATCCAAGGAGCTTCGAAATCGATGTTTCGGGCAAAAGCCCTTCATCAGGAATAAAGGTAGTGAGCCTGAAGCATGGAGAGATAAGCTAGAGGAGGGTGGAGGTGGGGAGAAAGTAGCATAGAGTACAATGGGTGAGTGGGAGAGGGGATGAAGGTGGTAGGTCAGGGAGGAGAGGGTGGAGTGGATAGGTGGAAAAGGAGATAGGCAGTTAGGACAAGTCCGGACAAGTCATGGGGACACTGCTGAGCTGGAAGTTTGGAACCAGGGTGAGGTGGGGAAAGGGGAAATGAGGAAACTGTTGAAGTCCACATTGATGCCCTGGGGTTGAAGTGTTCCGAGGCGGAAGATGAGGCGTTCTTCCTCCAGGCGTCTGGTGGTGAGGGAGCGGCAGTGAAGGAGGCCCAGAAACTCCATGCCCTCGGCAGAGTGGGAGGGGGAGTTGAAATGTTGGGTCACGGGGCGGCTTGGTTGATTGGTGTGGGTGTCCCGAAGATGTTCCCTAAAGCGCTCTGCTAGGAGGCGCCCAGTCTCCCCAGTATAGAGGAGACCGCAACGGGAGCAACGGATACAATAAATAATATTAGTGGATGTGCAAGTAAAGATTTGATGGATGTGGAAGGCTCCTTTAGGGCCTTGGATAGAGGTGAGGGAGGATGTGTGGGCGCAGGTTTTACAGTTCCTGCGGTGGCAGGGGAAAATGCCAGGATGGGAGGGTGGGTTGTAGGGGGGCGTGGACCTGACCAGGTAGTCACGGAGGGAACGGTCTTTGTGGAAGGCGGAAATGGGTGGGGAGGGAAATATATTCCTGGTGGTGGGGTCTGTTTGGAGGTGGAGGAAATATCGGCGGATGATTTGGTTTATGCGAAGGTTGGTAGGGTGGAAGGTGAGCACCAGGGGCTTTCAGTCCTTGTTACGGTTGGAGGGGTGGGGTCTGAGGGCGGAGGTGCGTTGGAGGGCATCTGTAACCACGTGGGAAGGGAAATTGTGGTCTCTAAAGAAGGAGGCCATCTGGTGTGTTCTGTGGTGGAACTGGTCCTCCTGGGAGTAGATATGGCGGAGGCGGAGGAATTGGGAATACGGGATGGCATTTTTGCAAGAGGTAGGGTGGAAAGAGGTGTAATCCAGATAGCTGTGGGAGTAGGTGGGTTTGCAAAAAATGTCAGTGTCAAGTCGGTCGTCATTAATGGAGATGGAGAGGTCCAGGAAGGGGAGGGAGGTGTCAGAGATGGTCCAGGTAAATTTAAGGTCAGGGTGGAATATGTTGGTGAAGTTGATGAATTGCTCAACCTCCTCGCGGGAGCACGAGGTGGCGCCAATGCAGTCATCAATGCAGCGGAGGAAAAGACAGGGAGTGGTGCCAGTGTAATTAGGGAAGATCGACTGTTCTACGTAGCCAACAAAGAGACAGGCATAGCTGGGGCCCTCCTTTGGTCTGTAGGAAGTGGGAGGATTCAAAGGAGAAATTGCTAAGGGTGAGGACCAGTTCTGCCAAACGAATGAGAGTGTCGGTGGAAGGGTACTGTTGGGGACGTCTGGAGACGAAAAAACGGAGGGCTTGGAGGCCCTGATCATGGGATGGAGGTATAGAGGGATTGGATATCCATGGTGAAGATGAGGTGTTAGGGGCCGGGGAAACGGAAGTCTTGGAGGACGTGGAGGGCGTTGGTGGTGTCTCGAATGTGTGTGGGGAGTTCCTGGACTAGAGGGGATAGGACAGTGTCGAGGTAGGTAGAGATGAGTTCAGTGGGGCAGGAGCATGCTGAGACAATGGGTCGGCCAGGGTGGTCAAGCTTGTGGATCTTGGGAAGGAGGTAGAACGGGGCAGTGTGGGGTTCCTGGACTATGAGGTTGGAAGCTGTGGGTGGGAGATCTCCTGAGGTGATGAGGTTCTGTATGGTCTGGGAGATGATGGTTTAGTGATGGGGGGGGTGGGGTCATGGTCGAGGGGGCGATAGGAGGAGGTGTCGTCAAGTTGGCGTCTGGCTTCAGTGGTGTAGAGGTCAGTGCACCAGACTACCACTGCACCCCCTTTATCTGCTGGCTTGATGGTGATGTCGGGATTGGAGCAGAGGGAGTGGAGGGCAGCGCGTTGTGAGGGTGAGAGGTTGGAGTGGGGGAGGAGGGTGGACAGGTTGAGGCAGTTACTGTCCCAGCAGCAGTTGGAAATGAAGAGGTCGAGGGCAGGTAATAGGCCAGCGCGGGGTGTCCAGGTGGATGCAGTGTGTTGGAGGTGGGCAAAGGGGTCCTCGGAAGGTGGGCAGGAATCCTGATTGTGAAAATAAGCTCGGAGGCAGAGGCGACGGAAGAATTGTTCGACGTCACGGCGTGTATTAAATTCATTGATGCGTGGACGGAGGGGGATGAAGGTGAGTCCTTTGCTGAGGACTGATCGTTCGTCCTCAGTGAGGGGGAGTTCTGGGGGGATGGTGAAAACTCGGCAGGGCTGGGAGCTGGGATCTGGTGTGGGTGTAGAGCTGGGAGTAGGGGCGGAACCTGTAACTGGAGTTGGTGTGATGGTGGGGGGAATGGGGGTGGAGTCATGAGCAGGGGTAGTGTTCCCCTCGGGATTCTGGGGGGTGGGGATAGTGACAGTGGGGTCTGTGGGGGGCGTGTCAGCAGAATGCAGGTGAGTGGCGCTGGTGGGGGCGGAAGTGGTGGTGACCACGGCAGTAGGGGTGGCGGAAGTCACTGAGCATGTGGCATCAGCGATGATGTGAGGGGCGGAAGTGATGCATGAGGAATTGTGAGGGGTGGAAATGGTTGTGGGAGTGGCCATGATGGGGGCAGAAGTGACATCATCAATCAGCGTGGGGGTGGCAGCTGCATTAGCCGCATGGCTAATTGCATCTGAGTAGATTCCGAGGCCAGCGGAATCTTCTGGAATGTTTGAGGAGTGCTGATTATGGAGATGGGTAGATAAAAGTTTGTTGTACTTACAGTTTTTGATGTTTGAGATGGAATTGAAATACTGTTTGTTGAGAGTATGAATTCTCCTGAGGATGTAGTACAGAGTGGATCCTTTGCAATTCTGAGAGAGTGTGGCCCTCAGCTGAGGCAGGGTTGACTGTAGAGATGTTAGGTGCTGGCGCATTGCTGCAAGCTTGGAGCGGAGGATCTTGAAGGAGAACTGTTGCTGGTGTTTTTGAATCTGTAGTCTGTACTGTTTGTCCTGTTCGGGTCCGAACTCTGCTGGTTTAAAGGTGGTCCGGAGTCCGTGTGGGATGAGTTGGTTATGGAGGCAGGCACTGAGGAAGCAAATGTGGCTGTGGTACCGAGTTTGTTTCACAACATGGTTGAAGAGCTTCAGGGCAGAGGATATGACCTGGGAGTTGCAGTGGGAGAGGGACTCCCTGAGATTCTTGTAGAGAGAGGAGGAAAACTTCTTCAAGGCAGGCATCCTTGCAAGAGGATTCGCAGTAGGGTTAAAATTAACGAGGTAAAAACAATGACTGCAGATGCTGGAAACCAGATTCTGGATCCGCCGACATTTCCGCCACCTCCAAACAGACCCCACCACCAGGAATATATTTCCCTCCCCACCCCTTTCCACCTTCCGCAAAGACCGTTCCCTCCATGACTACCTGGTCAGGTCCAGCCCCCCCCCCCCCCCCCCCCACATCCTGGCACTTTCCCCTGCCACCACGGTTACTGTAAAACCTGCGCCCACACCTCCTCCCTCACCTCTATCCAAGGCCCTAAAGGAGCCTTCCACATCCATCAAAGTTTTACTTGCACATCCACTAATATCATTTATTGTATCCGTTGCTCCCGATGCGGTCTCCTCTACATTGGGGAGACTGGGCGCCTTCTAGCAGAGCGCTTTAGGGAACATCTCCGGGACACCCGCACCAATCAACCACACTGCCCCGTGGCCCAACATTTCAACTCCTCCTCCCACTCTGCCGAGGGCATGGAGGTCCTGGGCCTCCTTCACCGCCGCTCCCTCACCACCAGACGCCTGGAGGAAGAATGCCTCATCTTCCGCCTCGGAACACTTCATCCCCAGGGCATCAGTGTGGACTTCAACAGTTTCCTCTTCCCCTTCCCCCACCTCACCCTAGTTCCAAACTTCCAGCTCAGCACTGTCCCCATGACTTGTCCTACCTGCCCATCTCCTTTTCCACCTATCCACTCCACCCTCTCCTCCCTGACCTACCACCTTCATCCCCTCTCCCACTCACCCATTGTACTCTATGCTACTTTCTCCCCACCCCCACCCTCCTCTAGCTTATCTCTCCACGCTTCAGGTTCACTGCCTTTATTCCTGATGAAGGGCTTTTGCCCGAAACGTCGATTTCAAAGCTCCTTGGATGCTGCCTGAACTGCTGTGCACTTCCAGCACCACTAATCCAGTTCAACATCTGTGTCCAATAAGGACAATGTTCATGAGGAAAACCTTGATAACTTCCTGTACTTTAAAAACAAAATACAATAAGCCATCTACCTAGAAATAATCAAGAATGTAATAGAACCTGAGCTATCAGACCCATGATTTCTGGAAGTTTCCATGAAAGGGTTAATCACCATACCAGCAACATAAAACAGTCAGAGGTATTTGTGCATGACAGACTTAGGAGTAAAGCACAGGCATGTGAAATTTGTCTCCTCCCTATAGACTTTGAACACCCTCAAACTGCTGGAAGCATTTAAATTGGGTGTCTATTAGTGTTACAGTTCCCAAAACTTTGTGAACAGACATGAAAGTATCCCCAGGAGAAAATGAGGACTGCAGGTGCTGCAGTATCAGAGTCGAGAATGTGGTGCTGGAAAAACACAGCAGGTCAGGCAGCATCTGAGGAGCAGGAGAAGCAACGTTTCAGGCATAAGCCCCTTATCAGGAAGGGCTTATGCCCAAAATGTAGATTCTCCTGCTCTCGGATGCTGCCTGACCTGCAGTGTTTTTCCAGCACCACACTCTGGACTATGAAAGAATCCCCACCAGCTAATGCCTAATTTATTTTGAAAGGGGTTGACTGTTGAAGATTGGAGCAGTTCTGATTAGATTAGATTCCCCTACAGTGTGGAAACTGTACTGGATCACTGTGTGAATGTTCACACATTTTGACAATGTACATGGATGTTTTCGCTTGCTTTACAGGGAAGCCATGCCCAAACAAAAAAGATCAAAATCCATTTTTTATCATGTTCTGCAGTGATGTATCATATCTCGATAAAGGCTAATTATGATTAGATTAGATTCGATTCCCTACAGTGTGGAAACAGGCCCTTCGGCCCAGCAAGTCCACATTGACCCTCCAAAGAGTAACCCACCCAAGGCCCACTTCCCTCTAATTAATGCACCTAACACTATAGGCAATTTAGCATGGCCAATCCACCTGACCTGCATATCTTTGGATTGTGGGAGGAAACCAGAGCACCCAGAGGAAACCCACGCAGACACGGGGAGAATGTGCAAACTCCACACAGACAGTAGACCAAGGCTGGAATCAAACCCAGGTCTCTGGCACTATGAGGCAGCAGTGCTAACCACTGAGCAACTGTGCTGCCCCAAATCATATTATCAACTTGCAGATAAGCCTTGTAAAAAATGGATAGTTAAGCTGCTAAAAGGGTGGCCACAAAGCATATAACATTTGGACTATAGACAACGTGAAGGCTCAGTTAAATATTTAATTGTATGTGGGCTTTGATAGACACCTGGGAATTTTCACAACTTCTTCCCACTGGATTAAAGGGAAAATTTAATATATAATTTGTGGTAGATGAAACTGAATGGTCACTATTAACATCACATTGTGTCACAATGGCTTTCCTGAACGCCTGGAAGTCAGCAAAGGTATTAACTGAACAAGGGCTTATGCCCAAAACGTCGATTCTCCTGCTCCTTGGATGCTGCCTGACCTGCTGCGCTTTTCCAGCAACACATTTTCAGCTCTGATCTCCAGCATCTGCAGTCCTCACTTTCTCCTAAAAGATATTAACTCTCATTACAGGATGTGAAATCAACAAGATACCACACCTTAAATTGAAAAAAAGCTTGAATGTGAAAACCACATGATGAGAAAGCTGTATTTTTTTGATTTACTTAAAAGATCAGCAAAGTGCAGTTTGCTGAGAAGATTCGCCAAATCCATTAGAACCATTAATTCAGCCAATCTGCGAACTAGACTCAGAAACTAGCTCCAGTTTTGCGACAAATCTTGTTGGCTAAGCCTCTATATGATTTCACCCTGAGACATTGTGCAATCTAATATACAGGAGAACAGCCTGGGACAAGAATTGACCGGATGAGAAACTTCACTCAGCAGGTAGTGAGGTTAATAGTCCAATTTGTTTGTCTCGAATGCAAAGTGGACGATTTCACATTTTCCATCATACATAGATGTCCATTTGCTCAGTGCTGTGCTGCATTGTGCATTTACCCATTGAACTATTCATTTGTTTATCAGTTAAATAATCTATTTTCTAATTGGATGCTAATATTAATTTTAGTAAGTTTTATTGCTAAATAGTTTTAGAGTGAAATACTTATTTGTTGATTTCATCAAAACTGTAAATGTAAGTAAAGATTAATCAATTCATTCTTCTTTTGTTGCAAAAATGAGCAATGACAGGGTCTTCAATTACACTTTAAGGCATAGAGATAAGCAGTAAGCTGGGGAAACCAGTTAAGTAACTGCATCCTAAACCTGAAATCAGTCATCACATTCCATACCCATCATGTAATGATCGCCTTGGGCCTATTCTGAGCTGTTCAGAAGTGCTCATAATCTACCCTGTGGTGTTCATGTTCAGAGTCCTGGCTGATTTTTGTCCTTTGTGATTTTACATTTACTGAGGAAGTCTGGCTGTCCAGTCCAAATGGTTGGCACTGTAAGTGCTGCCATCCTGCTGGTAGGTGTGAATGTGTCAGATAATGGTAAAGAGTGTGATACTCAAAACATATGTCTAAACAGGATCAGAGTAGCACTGTTGTGGAAACATCATACCTGTCACATCTCCCTAACAAAGCAAACACCATCCTGACTAGGACACTAGTTGCATTCCTGACATTGTCATTTGGCCAATAACCTAGAATTCCCTTTTTAACATTATTTTGGAAATGCTAGCAACTCCAGGCCATGGACATGTTAGATAAATGTGAGGTGCTGCATTTTGGGAAAGCAAATCTTAGCAGGATTTATACATTTTGGTAAGGTCCTAGGGAGTGTTCTGAACAAAGAGACCTTGGAGTGCAGGTTCGTAGCTCCTTGAAAATGGAGTCACAGGTAGATAGGATAGTGAAGAAGGTGTTTGGTATGCTTTCCTTTATTGGTCAGAGTATTGAGTACAGGGGTTGGGAGGTCATGTTGCGGCTGTACAGGACATTGGTTAGGCCACTGTTGGAATATTGCGTGCAATTCTGGTCTCCTTCCTATTGGAAGGATGTTGTGAAACTCGAAAGTATTCAGAAAAGAGTTACAAGGATTTTGCCAGATTTGGAGGATTTGAGCTTTAGGGAGAGGTTGAATAGATTTTTTTTAGATTAGATTCCCTACAGTGTGGAAACAGGCCCTTTGGCCCAACAGGTCCACACCGACGCTCCGAAGAGCAACCCACCCAGACCCATTCCCCTACATTTACTCCTGACTAATGTACCTAACACTATGGGCAATTTAAGCATGGCCAATTCACCTAACCTGCACATCTTTGGACTGTGGGAAGAAACCGGTGCACCCGGAGGGGGGGCCACGCAGACGCAGGGAGAATATGCAATCTCCACACAGACAGTTGCCCGAGGTGGGAATTGAACTCGGGTCCCTGACGCTGTGAGGCAGCAGTGCTAACTACTGAACCACCGTGCTGCTCCTAGGGCTAGGGCTAGGGCTGTATTTCCTGGAGCGTTGGAGGCTGAGGGGTGACCTTATAGAGGTTTATAAATCATGAGGGGCATGGATAGGATAAATAGACAAGGTCTTTTCTCTGGGGGGTGGGGGAGTACAGAACTAGAGGGCATTGGTTTAGAGTGAGAGGGGAAAGATATAAAAGAGACCTAAGGGCAACTTTTTCATGCAGAGGGTGGTGCCTGTATGGAATGAGCTGCCGGAGGATGTGGTGGAGGCTGGTACAATTGCATCAGGATAGGTATATGAATAGGACAGGTTTAGAGGGATATGGGTCAGGTGCTGGCAGGTGGAACTAGATTGGGTTGGGATATCTGTTCGGTATGGACGAGTTGGACCAAAGGGTCTGTTTCCATGCTGTACATCTCTATGACTATGACTGTAAAAAGACAAAATGTAACTAACTTTTATAGAACTTCCTGGGATTTGGAATAATTGTGTTAACCACATTTGAAGAACAAATTTAAGAATAATCAGCTTGTCTAAAACTAAGATTAATGCAATAAGCAAGCAAAAACTACATCATATATCCCACAAATAAATATTGCTAAATATTATCAGTAAGATTGAAAAGTTCAAGTATAGCAGTTTACTAAAGAAGTATTTTATCATACAAAGCTGAATTCTTGATGACAGATTACATGAAGATAAAACTCAATAAGACCTAATTTTGAAGAAAAATCACATTTGGCTTGAAACATTGGGCTGGACTTTTCAATCCCAAAGGAGACAAGATAACTGTCAAGTGAGTGAACTTGTTCAGGTGAAAATCAAAAAGCAAATTCTTGCTGTTGAGGTGATGTTAAGTGATTAAGTTCCCATCTTCAAAACGATGGCCTGACAGCTGGTTTTGGTTATTGACATGCACTGGCTTACATTAACAGTCCCACTCCCTGTGGAATTAAGTTAACTTTCCTAATGCCAATTGAGAAACATAATCCTTCATATACCCAACCACAATGTGGGGTGGTATGGTGGTTAGCTCTGCTGCCTCACAGCATTGGGATCCTGGGTTCAAATCCAGCCCCTGTGACTGTCTGTGTGGAGTTTGCACATTTTCCCCATGTCTGTGTGGTTATCCCCAGGTGCTCTGGTTCTCTCCCATAGTCCAAAGATGTGCAGGTTAGGTGGATTGGCCATGCTAAATTGTCCATAGTATCTAGGGATATGTAGACTAGGTGGATTAACCATGGGAAATGCAGGATTACAGGGAGAGAATAGGGATACTCTTCAGAGGGGCAGTGTGGACTCGATGGACTGAATAGCTTGCTTCCACAATGTTGGGATTCTATGATTCTAATAGATGGGTACCTAGTTATCTTTGTTTCTTCATGGACTTTGGTTCCATACATGCTACTTTGTTGTTAAAGCAATGTGGTTTTCAATGATTTTTCAATTAAATTGGGTGTAAGCACTCTATATACAGGAATTGGAGAGGAGGCAGATAGGCTGTGCCCATGGGTCAGTGTACAACCCAAGTAGTTAATGGCAGGAGGTAGGCTATGGCAGAAGACCATGTTATAGAGCACGTGGTAAAGGGTGTGTCTGTGGTTGAAGGGCGCAGTACGGTGCAAATGTCAGAGGAGGAAGGGTTATTGGGCAAATCTGGGCTATAATTCTCTGGGCAGCATTGAGATGCTTCTCCTACTGATAGACTTTCTCAAACTGGGCCTGAAACTCTCCCATTGGTTTACTACACTGCAGTGCTCCTCTTCCAGGAGTTTTAAATTCATTCTTTTTCATTCAAACCTAGTGACTTCTAACCTTTCATCATGTCTGATTGGTCTCTGTCTCTCTGTCTCTCTGTCTCTCTCCCTCTCTCTCCCTCTCTCTCCTCCAATCTCTTCTCGATTTCTTGCGTGGCATTAATTATTTCTTCTCTCTTGCTCTCTGAATACTTCTTTAAATTTAAGACTTCCACATATTCACCATGGAGCTGTTCCATACAACTTGCTATAGCTATGGCTTTAACTACTTTGGAAGTCTGCTTCCCAAAACAATGGTGTATTTCCTTCTAGCAATTCTGATCCCCGGATCCCAGACCCAATGCTGGTTTATCGCAACATTTTTACCCACAGAGGCTAATTTTTCTATAATCTTTGTGTTAGGGTTTCCTTCTAATTCATGTTACAATAGCCCTCGAGAGCCCCTGTCTCAAAAGCTACAGTTTGTATATCTCACAATGTAAGCACTTGGTTCTGCCCAATTTCTGGTCAGTTTCTTTTCCTTTTTTGATGTGGTCTGATTTACCAGAATATCCTTTCAGATGCTTCTTACCAGGTCACTCAGTGATGCCAATGTTGTAAAGTGAACATGTGGGCAAATATAACCTGACTGACCTTGACCGGTTTGCAATAACACTTTTTAACTACGGCACTGTATACAATGAGATAAACACAGGGGACGAGAGTCAGGGGGAGGTTGAACACTTTATCAATGAAAAGCAATATTTATCAGACTCTATTGATAGAATTTAATAGAGTTTAATTAAAGTATATCAATTTCTTCACAGCAATCTTCAGTCAAGACGCTTAGAACTCAGGTGATCAATCTCAAATGTGTACGAGATGTCTATTTCTAGCATATGCTTTCAAGGATTCTCAACACTTTAAGCACAATTTTCTGGATTAGTGGTGCTTGAAGAGCACAGCAGTTCAGGCAGCATCCAAGTAGCTTCGAAATAGATGTTTCGGGCAAAAGCCCTTCATCAGGAATAAAGGCAGTGAGCCTGAAGCGTGGAGAGATAAGCTAGAGGAGGGTGGGGGTGGGGAGAAAGTAGCATAGAGTACAATGGGTGAGTGGAGGAGGAGATGAAGGTGATAGGTCAAGGAGGAGAGGGTGGAGTAGATAGGTGGAAAAGGAGATAGGCAGGTAGGACAAGTCCGGACAAGTCATTGGGACAGTTACTGAGCTGGAAGTTTGGAACTAGGGTGAGGTGGGGAAATGAGGAAACTGTTGAAGTCCACATTGATGCCTTGGGGTTGAAGTGTTCCGAGGCGGAAGATGAGGCGTTCTTCCTCCAGGCGTCTAGTGGTGAGGGAGCAGCAGTGAAGGAAGCCCAGGACCTCCATGTCCTCGGCAGAGTGGGAGGGGGAGTTGAAATGTTGGGCCACGGGGCGGTGTGGTTGATTGGTATGGGTGTCCCGGAGATGTTCCCTAAAGCGCTCTGCTAGGAGGCGCCCAGTTTCCCCAATGTAGAGGAGACCGCATCGGGAGCAACGGATACAATAAATAATATTAGTGGATGTGCAAGTAAAACTTTGATGGATGTGGAAGGCTCCTTTAGGGCCTTGGATAGAGGTGAGGGAGGAGGTGTGGACGCAGGTTTTACAGTTCCTGCAGTGGCAGGGGAAAGTGCCAGGATTGGAGGGTTGGTTGTTTGGGGGCGTGGACCTGACCAGGTAGTGGCGGAGGGAACGGTCTTTGCGGAAGGCGGAAATGGGTGGGGAGGGAAATATATCCCTGGTGGTGGGGTCTGTTTGGAGGTGGCGGAAATGTCGGCCGATGATTTGGTTTATGCGAAGGTTGGTAGGGTGGAAGGTGAGCACCAGGGGCGTTCTGTCCTTGTTACGGTTGGAGGGGTGGGGTCTGAGGGCGGAGGTGCGGGACGTAGACGAGATGCGTTGGAGGGCATCTTTAACCACGTGGGAAGGGAAATTGTGGTCTCTAAAGAAGTAGGCCATCTGGTGTGTTCTGTGGTGGAACTGGTCCTCCTGGGAGCAGATCCAGCGGAGGTGGAGGAATTGGGAATATGGGATGGCATTTTTGCAAGAGGTAGGGTGGGAAGAGGTGTAATCCGGGTAGCTGTGGGAGTCGGTGGATTTGTAAAAAATGTCAGTGTCAAGTTGGTCGTCATTAATGGAGATGGAGAGGTCCAGGAAGGAGAGGGAGGTGTCAGAGATGGTCCAGGTAAATTTAAGGTCAGGGTGGAATGTGTTGGTGATGTTGATGAATTGCTCAACCACCTCGCGGGAGCACGAGGTGGCGCCAATGCAGTCATCAACTTTAAGCCCAATTCCCTACCACTGTATTTGAATTATTTGACTGAAAAGACTGGCAATATCTGTTTAATTAGACTGGGACAGGCTGTTCCTCTGTCTTTGAGGGTTCATTGATGTTTCAGGATCTGCAGTCATCGATTTGGGCTTCCCTTCTCATCCAGGGCAGGTTCTGGTCATTAGGTTGTCTCACTGAGGTGGTGTGTCTGGGTCCGATCAGTCTGATGATGTTCACCATGAGGTACAAGGAGTTGGAGACATTTTACAGTTCAGCTGCCAATTGAAGGTGCTCTCTGGAGACTTTTAAAGAAGGTGCAAAAGGCAGAGTGAAGTGGGGCTTCGTGTTGCTCCATTTATCGCACTCTTTGCTCATTCCCAAAGATTCTCTGGCCCATGTCCAATACTATCATTGGCTGGGGACAATGTCTGTATTTTGAAATTGCAGAATGTGGGTTTGAACCTTCACCTGTCCTTGTCCAGCTATGCCTTTGGCCTCCTACTAAGCTGGGGGCCACTAAGTCAGTGTAGCATTCTTCTAACAAAGCAGGTTCACTGGAGGTGGAAACAATGTAGTTGTTGGTACCTGGCCAGCAGATCCAGGCCTGTCTGATTGTGATGAGAACTTGGCTGTCAAAAGTTTGGCTGCATGAATGCAGTCTGTTCCAGTTCAGCAGTATGAAAATGGCAGAGCCCAGCTCGGCTTAAACTTGGCACCACATTTCCAGTTTTTATCCTTGCTCATGAAAAATGTCACTATTTCTGTAACAGTCCCAGAGATTATGGGTCACCTGAACACATAAGTCAACAAGGGCACTGATATGGTCTTGGTGGGCAAGGAATGAGAGGCTGAATGTCACCTTGGTCAGAAGGGTGTCAACTGACGGGGGTGGGGGCATTAGGACCTGGCTTGTGATGGAACATTAATTGTCATATCAAGGAGATTGGCTGGAAAGGAGAGGCAGACCAGCAGAAGGCCAAAAGAACACAGCAAGCCAGGCAGCATCAGGAAGTGAAGGAGTCAACATTTCAGCTATAACCCTTCTTCAGGGCGGTAGCTGGTTGGTCATGGGGTAATGGAGATAGAAAAGTGGTAAGGAAGGTAAAAAATGGGAGTATTTGACAGATAACATGGAAAGGGTAAAACACATTAATTCAGAGGAAAAATGTGAATCTCAAAAAACTTTAGAAATTCTCTTTTGATATCAAAAGGGCAGCACTCAAAGTAGGAGGGATACCACCTTGTTTGGGCTAAATGGTAGAATTGCATGAAGTTGGATTTTCTGACAAACTGAAGGGGCTTCATTAATCATAAGACATTTTCTAATCAACCTTTTCAGAGATGGTATCACACAATGCTGGAGGAAGTGGGAGCAGGTCTCCTGGCTCAGAGGAAGAGACACTACCACTTCATGACAAATGCTCCTTCTATTAATCATAAGACCAGGGGAGAGTTGGATTCCATTCTCAACCAACCAAAAAAGCATCACAACTCATAGCATTACTTTGCAGAGGAATCCCATAAAGATTTGGAGCTCACTTACATTGTGGCCTGATTGCCATTTTGTGATGTCTCAGATATGTACAAGACCATGGAAGAAGGATGCACTCTTCGATCTGTAAACTTCCCCATTAGCACAGGCCATCTCTAGAATTGAAAACTCTGGACACCTGGATGGAAGCTCCTGTTAGATGAGGAGGGTGGATTCAGGGTGTAGTTAGCGAGGGGTTGCTGGCAGCTCACTCATAACGATTCAAATGGTTCTCTCAAAACCTATCTGAAAGGAGGCTGACTGTTGTGGTTGGGAAGATGGACTGATGTGCTTCAGGTACACCAGCCAATGCATAATATCTTCTTGCATCTCATCATTTGCCAGTCGGCTACCCTTAGGTGCCGCACAGGATGCAGCTTTCCATTGTAAACATGTGGTTGAGGAGGAGGGCAAGTGAGAAATGTTGCTATATGAAGGAATTACCAAGGGCATCATAAAACATGTTTGAAGGACAACATCAAAGCTGACTGAATGTATGAAACTGCTGTCTTTATAGGTTTCCTGAAGCTGACCGTGTGATGATATCTTCTATCCTGCCTTTCTTCTGGTCACTTTGAAACTGAGGAGGAGCCAGTAGCTAAGTTTGAAGGTGTAGCAGCAGCAGAAGCCCTGACTGGCTCCACTAGCAGTGGTACAATACCCAGAGTTACGGGAGCAAGGTTGACAATAAGCATGGACCCAAATCACATGTTTGGGCTTTGATCTGGAACTAACAAGCAATGCGGACGCTGTCTTAGCCTGCCTCAGGATGTGGTATCCTACATCTGCTGTTTGCTGGAAGAGCATTGTGCTTACAAGGGCTGGGAGGCAGTCTCATTCCAGTTATAGGGGCCTTCAATTTTTATACGAGGAAATCATTTCTGGGAGCTGCTGTGAACCTGTGTGAGCATTCACATGCATACACTTCTAAATGTTTCTGGGAGGTAACAGATGCTTTCTTTGCTAAAGCTCACCAATTCATTCACTCTGCCTTGGTTACAGGGAGTCAGGCAGCCAGACCAGTCAGCTTTGCTGCCTTATGGACAAAAAAACTGCAAACGCTGGAATCCAAAGTAGGCAGGCAGGAGGTGGGAAGGACACAGCAAGCCAGGCAGGAGGTGGAGAAGTCGACGTTTTGAGCGTAAGCCTTCTTCAGGAAGGAGGGGGTGGGGGTGGGGTGGGGGAACTGCAGATAAAGGGGGTGGTAGGGGCAGGATGGTGAAGCAGGGATAGGTGAAAACAGGTAGAGGGCACGACCTGATTGGTCAGTGGGAGGAATGAATCTGGTCGGTGGCAGGGAGCAGTGAAAGGGAGGGGGAGGGTCTGGGAAGAGAGTTGGGGGATGGGGAGGGAGGTTATTTAAAATTGGAGAACTCAATGTTGAACTCATCCAGGCTGTAGGGTGTCCAGGCAGAAGATAAAGGTGTTGCTCTTTCAAGAGGAGCTGTGGTTCGTTTTGGCAATGGAGGCGGCCAAGAAGGGTCATGTCAGAAAGGGAGTGGGAAGGGGAATTGAAATGGGCGGTGACTGGCAGGTCCAGTCAGCCCCTGCAGACCAGGCTGTGATGCTCAGTGAACCATTCCCTGAGTTTATGTTCACTTTCTCCGATGTAGAGAAGATCACACTGGAAGCACCTGAGCAGCCTTAGCAGGTCTACTCTACATGCAGGATGAAATCACTTTGACCAAAGCAATGATCGGAGAACCCTATCAGTGACCAGCAGTGTTCCTTAATGAGAAAGGATCTCTTTCTGGAGTATGCAGACCATCTGGGGCCATGGCAGCCAAATACTGCAGGTATGCATGTAACATTCAGGGAATTGTCAGGACTTCTACATCCTGAAACACTCAGAGGTGCCTAAATCCTTCAGTGCTCAGCAGCACAGCTATGCCCTTAAGACCTGATATCACTGGTCAGGATTCCACAAAGTGAAGCCAAGGAGAGGTACAACGTTGCCCATGCCTCCACAAGAACTGTTATTGAACAGACTGTGAGACTGCTGTAAATCAAGATTCAGGTGTCTGGACAGCTCAACTGATGCATTCCAGTACATCCCATACAAAGTGTCCCACATCATTGTTGTGTGATGCCTAACCTTACTCAATAAAGTTGAGTGCGATGTCTTGGGAGACAAGGAGATGTGGAAGTGAAAGGAAACCTCTGAGAAGCTGGAGATGAGTGTCCTGAGATGGGCCAAGATATCGCTCCAACCGGAAGAAGGTAGGGCAGTTATCTGAAGAGGTACCCACACTTGTGACAACCTTTCGGAAAACTGTTCCAGGTAACTGAGCTACCTGCAAATTTTTGTTTACAGTGTAACATCTTTTGTATACTATCTGGCTGGGAGGCTGTTGTTTACCCTGTTGCCTAAGCTGTTGAGTGGTACACACTGTTGACTGTAATAACTCTGACAGGTAGTCTGTGAGGGTAGGGGCCTTGTGGCCCTGGGCCCTGCTGTGAATCTCCTAAACTATTCCATTGATGCTATGCACCTGAAGTTACGTCGAGGAAGTACAGATCTGAAGCAGGGTTGGAGCATGCCCCTCAGCCTGGTTATCTACCACAGCACCATCCTTTCCACTGAGGCAGCTGAGCACTCAAGTGCTGGAGCCATGAGAGTTGTCAGAGGTGAGATAGACTTCTCCATCTTATGTCCCAGACTGGAGAGGGCATCTGGTATCATGGCCTGTGTGTTTCCCTGCCTGTGTCTCCAGTTGGATTATATTGCTTATGACTGAGGACCGAGGCATGTCTTCTGCATAGACCTGAGTAGGTGCTTGCTCTCTTGCAGTCCTCTGAGTCTGAGAGATTGCATGGCTTGCTTTTTTCCAACAGCTTTGGACCTATGTCAGTGATATGCTCAGCACATCATACCCCTGAGCCTAGTCTAGATAGTGTACCCACCAAGATGACAGTCTCTGTGACCGAAACTTTGCTATTGTGCCCTCTGATGTATCACGGTATATATTAGTTCAGGAAGTGATGCAATATCACATGATTTTGCTCCCTCTGCTGCCTTATGGCAAGCTGAAGTCACAGCAATGCTTCTTCATGAAGTTAATGTCTTCTTGACCTCAGCAGACTTTGTAAACATTCTTAGACAACGCAATAAGAACAAGAATATCAGATACCTCCAGGGCAGTTACACCATCCTTGGTGCCTCTAGACACCTGAGGCTGATAAGAAAAACTCTATTCTGCCTCTGACAGTAGATTTTTAATAAGCTCAGAAAGTATGGTGCTAGAAAAGTACAGTAGGTCAGGCAGCATCCAAGGAACATGAGAGTCGATGTTTCGGGCATAAAATGATGAAAGGCTTATGCCTGAAACATCGACTCTCCTGCTCCTTGGACACTGCCTGACCTGTTGTGCTTTTCCAGCACCACACTTTGCAACTCTGATCGCCAGCATCTGCAGTCCTCACTTTCTCCTTTTAACAAGCTAAGTTTACTTCTGGGTGAAGGGACCCTGACATATCACATCCTGCCGCTGGGAAAATGGCACAAGGGTGGGACACTACCATCAAGCAGTCACACTGGCCAGTGGCACCCATTGTGGTGTCTGTCTTCCCTTATTTATGCAGAATCAGGATATAACTTTTGACAAGCTACAATGCTATATGCATCAATGCAAAGTGTAGGCTGGGCAATCATAGAACCTTGTCAAAACAAAGAATTTGCATTTTAAAAAAATATTAATCACCGTGTTTGGACATGTTAGGACATGCCCCCGTGGTCATCACTTCCTGAAATGCGGCACTGCCACTGCACCACATGGCCCTCTGGATTAGAATTTAATACAGTATTAAGATGATTATTTGAGTCATAATTAATTGTCTAATCCAACTACATGTTGTAGCTCTAGTGTCTATTGTACAACTCTTACAATTACAGCACCTATACTAATCACGGAGTTATGGAACTGACCTCATTTTAATTAGATTAGATTACTTACAGTGTGGAAACAGGCCCTTCGGCCCAACAAGTCCACACCGCCCCGCCGAAATGCAACCCACCCATACCCCTACATCTATCCCTTACCTAACACTACGGACAATTTAGCATGGCCAATTCTTTGGACTGTGGGAGGAAACCGGAGCACCCGGAGGAAACCCACGCAGACACGGGGAGAACGTGCAAACTCCACACAGTCAGTCGCCTGAGGCGGGAATTGAACCCGGGTCTCTGGCGCTGTGAGGCAACAGTGCTAACCACTGTGCCACTGTGCCGCCCACGGTTCAACTGTATATGGGCCCTACAGCATCGAGTTACTGAAAAGTTTGAGCCAAAAGGAAAACAAAATGTGGGTGAGAAACTGATTCAGCTCCAACAGTTATATCAAGTATGACTTTGTAATTTATGATGGACAGAAAAATTTTGACTGTTTACAAATGTCTGAAAGTGGTTTCATTGCTGTTCAGATTGGCTGTCAGGCGTTTGTCTTTCCAGTATAATAGTAGTCAAAAAGTGTGGTGCTGGAAAAGCACAGCAGGTTAGGCAGCATCCGAGGAGCAGGAGAGTTGTCATTTTGGGCATAAGCCCTTCATCATTTTATGGAAGCAAGAGGAATGAAATATAATGCAAATGATTTTGGTTTATTTGAAAGGTAAAAGTGGAAGAAAAGCCATTAATTATATTGTATGATATTTGAAGATGTGGAAAGACAAATATTAAGGCGCTGAACTAATGAACAAAGGAAACATCACTAGGCTGATAGGAAATATTTCTCCTTGTGTGTTCATCTGATTCCTGGCAGTGCAAAGCAGAAATGACAAAAGGCTAATAATTTTTCAAACATTAAAAGATGAATGGTTTTCATTGAATGGATTTTGGTTGAGGTCGTGGCATGTCCATAAAACAATTTAAGTGAGGAATAATTTGCCTCATAATTTATCCCTTTTGCCCCATTTTTCAATTCAATCAACCTATAATTTTATTCTTCTCTTCATTTGGCTGCTGTTTGTCAATTCCATTGCCTAACCAAAACATTCAAAACTATCTAATGCAATTCATTAAAGAAGAAGACTGATCTTATACCTCGTAATGCCAACCGGAAGTAGACGCTACATTATTTGTATGGGGTGAAGTTTGAACATTGAGGAACAAGTGCAGACTAAATTTTGCCGTGAGCGTATAATGTTAACCAACCACCTGTGTAGATAATGATAGAGTAGTATACCTGCCATACAAGAATGCCAGCATTTCCTTTTACCTTTTATGGTCATTAATGCTTTACCTCATTCTTCAAAAAGTGGATGTCATAATCAAGTGCAGATCCAAACTCAATGAATTGTGCAAACATAAGTTTAAGTCTTCAAGTGCGTCAAAGAGTCAGATGCATTCCTTCAACCCCTATTAGCATGCTGAGTAACATTGCTGACGCGTGTTTGGTCTCCTCCTTTGTTAAGCATTCTGTGCTTTGATATATGAAGTGTGTGGGCTTTCTGTACCTTTCCACTTTCAACAGAACTTGCTTGTAAGGCAAACTCTGCATGGCAAAATGATGATATCCATTGTGATGTATTTTATTTTATCTACAAGGTATTCAGTGAATGAAATATCAGCATCAAGCAAATACCATCTTTCTGTCAGTTTATCATGTAGTGCAATCTCAAACTGATAATGTCTCAAGGTTAGTAAGGCTAGTGCTATTTTTGGCCTGATATTATCTGGTGATGTCAGAAATCTCGCAATCATATTTCTCTCCAGAATGATAACAGAACTGTTCTTGGGACATCAAAGGTAAACAAGTCTTGAGGAATTTCAGTATTACACTGTGGGTGTCCAGAAAGCTTTACATATTTCCATCCCACATTATGATATTCCTGTTTTCTTAGAGATAATCATTCCAGATCTAACAGATAATGCATGAATGGTTGCATTGTTATGATATAAACGTCAAATTTTCAGAGGAAAATGGCTCATTTGGAATAACATGATACTTAGTCCAAGGTTTTCACGAGTAAAAAGTTGAGAATTTGTATCATCAAAGGGGGAGGTGATTGTCCAGTGGTAATACTGCTAGACATTTAATCCAGAAGCTTTATTAAAATTCAAATTCTGCCACAGCAGAATTCAATAAACGTACATCTGGGATTATCAATTTACTGATGACCATGAAGCCGTTGCCAGTTGTCAGGAAAAAAACCCATCTGGCTCAGTAAAGTCCTTCAGGGAAGGAAATCTGCCATCCTCATCTGGTCTGGCCTATGTGTGACTCCAGAGCCACTGCAATGTGGGTGAGTCTCAACTGCCATCTGAAATGGCCTACCAAGCCACTCAGTTGTATCAGTTATTACAAAGCCTCAAGAAAAAGAATGAAATCTGATGGATCACCGATATGGACCCAGCATCAAAAAAGACAATAACAGAAACAGCCCTGTCAGTCCTGCAGTCCTCCTTATCAACATCTGGGGGATAGTGCCAACACTGAGGAGAGCTGTCTCACAGACTTCTCAAGCAATAGCCTGACATTGTTATACTTATGGAATCATACCTCACAGATAACACCAGCAGGACAGACCCATTAGAGGTGGTGGTACAGTTGGAAGTCCTCAACATTGATGCCAGGCCTCATGAAGTCTTATTGCTCCAAGTGAAACATGGGCAAAGGAACCTCCTGCTTCTTACCATCTACTGTCTTCCCTCAACTGATCAGTGCTCCTCCATGTTGAACAACACTTGCAGAAAGCATTGAACATGGTAAGGACACAAAATATACTCGGGGGGGGGGGGGGGGGGTGGAGGGGGGGATGTATTTCAATGGAGAAAGTGAGGACTGAAGATGCTGGAGATCAGAGCTGAAAATGTGTTGCTGGAAAAGCGCAGCAGGTCAGGCAGCATCCAAGGAGCAGGAGAATCGCCATTTTGGGCATGAGCCCTTCTTCAGGAAAGGGCTGAAGAAGGGCTGAAGAAGCCCTTCCTGAAGAAGAGCTCATGTCAATTCTCCTGCTCCTCGGATGCAGCCTGAATTGCTGTGCTTTTTCAACACCACTCTAATCCAGAATTTGACCTCATCCTTACCAATCTGCTGGCTGCAGATGATTTGTCCATGACAGTATTCTTAAGAGTGATCACTGCACAGTCCTTGTGAAGATGAAGTTGGGAATATCCTCCATCGTGTTGTGTGGTACTATCACCATGCAAGATGGAATAATCTTTGAACAGATTTAACAACTCAAGACTGGGCATCCATGAGGTGCTGTGGGGCACCAGCAGCAGTAGAATTGTGCTCCACCACAATCTGTAACCTCATGGCCTGGCATATCCCCCATTCAATCATTACCATCAAGCCAGGGGATCAACCCAGTTCAATGGAGAATGCAGGAGGGCATGCCAGGAGCAGCACTAGGCATACCTGAAAATGAGGTGTCAACATCATGAAGCTACAAAACAGGACTACTTGCACACAAGATAGCATAAGCAACAAGTGATTAACAGAGCTAAGTTACCCCACAACCAATGGATAAGATCTAAGCTCTCCAGTCCTGCCACTTTCAGTTGTGAATGATGGTGCACAAGTAAACAACCCACTGGAAAAGGAGGCTTCACAAATATCCCCATCCCCAGTGATGGATGAGCCCAGTATATCAGTGCAAAAGATAAGGCTGAAACATTTGCAGCAACCTTTAGCCAGAGGTGCCAATTGAATGATCCATCTCAGTCTCCTCAGCATTGCTAGTCTTCAGCCAATTCGATTTACTCCACATGATACCAAGAATTGGTTGGAGATATAGGACATTGAAAAGACTACAGGCCCTGAAAAAAATTTCAGCAATGCTACTGTAGACTTTTGCTCCAGAACTACCCGCTTCCCTAGCCAAGATGTTCTGATAAAGCCACAACACTGGCATCTTCTCGACAATGTGGAAAATTGCCCAGGTATGTCCTCTGCACAGAAAACCAATTATCGCCCCATCAGACTACTCTTGATCATCAGTAAAATGATGGAAGGTTTCATCAACAATGCTATCAAGCAGCATCTGCTCAGGTATAACCTGCTCAGTGACGCCCAGTTTGGGTTCTGCCAGGGCCACTCAGCTCCTAACATCATTGCAGCCTTGGTTCAAACATGGGCAAAAAAGCTGAATTTCAGAGGTGAGGTGAGAGTGATTGCCCTTGATGTCAAGGCCACAATCGACCAAGTGTTGCATCAAGGAGCCCTCACAAAACTGGAATCATTGGGTATCAAGGGGCAAACACTTCGCTGATTGAGTCATATCTGAGATGTAGGAAAATGGTTGTGGCTGTTGGAGGTCAGTCATCTCAGCTCCAGGACGTCTCTGCAAGGGTTTCTCAGGGAGTATCCTTGGCCCGACCATTTTTAGCTGCTTCATTAATGACCTTTCCTCCATCATAAGTTTAGAAGTGGGGATGTTCACTGACGATTACACAATGTTCAGCCCCATTCGCAAATCCTCAGACACTGAAGCAATCCATGTTCAAATGCATCAAGACCTGGACAATATCCATTTGGGCTGACCAGTAGCAAGTAACATTCACAGTGCACAAGTGCCAGGCTATGACCATCTCTAACAAGAAACAATCTAACCACTGCCTCTTGTCATTGAACAGTGTTACCAACCTCCACTATCAACAGTCTGGGGTTATCCTTGACTAGAAACACCACTGCACTTGCCACATATACACAGTGGCTACAAATGCAGGTCAGAAACTAGGAGTACTATGGTGAGTAACTCAGCTTCTGACTCCCCAAAGCCTGTTAGCCATCTACAATTCACAAGGGTGTGAAGAGATACTCCCCACTTGCTTGGATGACTGCAGCTCCATCAACACTCAAGAAGCTTGACACCATCCAGGATAAAGCAGCCTGCTTGATTGACACCTTGATTAATCCACAAGCATTCATTCCCTTCACCATCAACATTTAGCAGCAATGTGTACTATCTACAAGATGCACTGCAGAAATTTGCCAAATATCCTTAGACAGCACCTTCCAAACCCATGACCACTTCCATCTAGAAGGACAAGGGCAGCAGATACATGCGAACATCACCGCCTGGAAGTTCCTTTCCAAGTCACTTACCATCATAACTTCGAAATATATGCCTTCACTATTGCTAGGCCAAAATCCTGCAATTCCCTTCCGAGGAACATTGTGGATCAATCTATAGCACGTGGATTGCAGTGGTTCAAGAAGGCAGCTCACCACCACCTTCTCAAGGGCAACTAGGGATGGGCAATAAATGTTGGCTGGCTAGCAACACCCATGACTGTAGGAAAAGAATCATCTGTTTAGCTTTATAGAATAAAGTGCTTACGTAGAACTACTGTGTTGAATCATTTGTCCAGTTTAATGTTGGCTTATCTAGTTTAGACAGACCTTTGAATTTTGAGTCTTTTGCCAGCATAACATGTCTATGCATCTGTGTATTTGTGTGTGCCTGACGAAGGCCTTACGCCCGAAATGTCGACTCTCCTGTTCCTCGGATGCTGCCTGACCTGCTGTGCTTTTCCAGCAACACACTTTGTGACTCTGATTCTCCAGCATCTGCAGTCCTTACTTTCTCTCTGTGCCTGCAATTATATTACATCAACATCATTAAAGGCAAATACTCAAAAAACGAAACTCCATTTTGTGTTCTTTATCCTTGTTATTAGGCTGAAACAGCCCAAACCTATTTCTGGCATCCATGAATAAGAGAAAATCAGTGAGATCATGTCTAGGCATTTCTTGATAGATGATTATGGAAAATATTGGTATTAGAGTGGAGTCATGGCAATGTTTGATAAAGAAATAAGCTCCTTTATCAATTTACCATGGATGGCTTGTTTGCAATCACATGAAGATTTTTTTTCTCGAATTAGAGCTAACATTTTAGGCTCATGGTAGCTCAGTGGTTAGCACCGCTGCCTCACAGCGCCATGGACCCAGGTTGGATTCCAGCCTTGGGCGACTGTCTGTGTGGAGTTTGCACATTCTCCCTGTGTCTGCATGAGTTTCCTCCAGGTGCTATGGTTTCCTCCCACAGTCCAAAAGTCATGCTAAATTGTTCATAGTGTTAGGTGCATTGGTCAGAGGAAAGAGGGTCTGGGTGGGTTACTCTTTGGAAGGTTGGTGTGGACTTGTTGGGCTGAAGGGCCTTTTTCCACACTGTAGGGAACCTAATCTAATCTAATCTGACCTGGTATTTTGCAATTATAGTCATAGAGCTGTACAATATGGAAACAAACTCGTTGTTCGCCATGCCGAACAGATCCTAAATTAATCTAGTCCCATTTGCCAGCACCTGGCCCATATCCCTTTAAACCCTTCCTATTCATACACCCATCCAGATATCTTTTAAATGCTGTAATTGTACCAACCTCCACCACTTCCTCATTCCATACACGCACCACTCTCTGTGTGAAAAATTTGCCCTTTAGCTCCCTTATAAATCTTTCCCCTCTCATCTTAAACCTATGCCGTCTAGTTTTGGATTCCTCTACCCCAGCGAAAAGCCCTTGGCTATTCACCCTATGCATGTCCCTTGTGATTTTATAAACATCTATAAGGTCACCTGTCAGCCTCCACCGCTCCAGGGAAAATAGCCTACTCATCCTCTCCTTATAGTTCAAATTCTCCAACCCTGACAACATCCCACAGTCCAAAGGTGTGAAGCTTAGGTGGATTTGCCATGCTAAATTGCCCTGAGTGTCCAGGGATGTGCAGGCTAGATGGGTTATCCATGGGAAATGTGGGTTTACAGGTATAGGTTGGGATGCTCTTCAGAGGATTGGTGCAGACTCAATGGGCTGAATGGCCTCCTTCTGCACTCTAGAGATTCTATGATAATTAATGGCTACTGTAAAATAAATGTTTACTTAATGATACTTGGTCAATCTGGCCCTCCTTATGTGCAAGTGTAGCAATAATTATGGTGAGTTTCAAAATGTGCCACGTGTACCATAGGTAATCACCAATGCGACTAAAACACATGGAAGAATGTATATTAACCTAATGTGTCCTTATTTTTATCCACAAGTAACCAACCCTCACCACAGCTCCATGTTATTAGCTCTTTGAAGTTAGCAAACATAAATAATCATTATATGAATAGAGTTAAATTATTTTACATAATGTCGGAACATGACTTTACCAGGCTCATTGATGTCACTGAAACACAATCATCACTCTGCATTTAGATGCAAATATTTTTTACTGAGGGGCGGAGTGTGTGATACAGCTTGTTCCATTAAGATTTATACATTGCTTTACTTCCAACCAAGCACTTTACGGGTCATCTGTCAGTAAAGCTGGATATATGGACACAGGATGACATTGCTATCTTAATTCAAGCTTTTTCATGCCCACAACAGTTTGGTATTTTGTTCAGGCATCTGAGAAACTTTGTAGCATTTGATTAATTACCTATGCAAGTAATTCTTTCTAATCAAAACTTTGTTTATTTTACTCCAAATGCATGAACAATCAGAGAAATGAGCAAAGATCACACAAGCGACTTGTTATTTGATATTGACAAATTGTATGGTTTGTCCTTTCAATTTCGAAACTTGCAGTCTGCAGAATATTACCTGGTGAAATGCTGATAACACCTCCTTTTTGCTCAGCAATGAATTTTCTCTTTGAAAAAGAATACCAGATTTACTCTCTTATTAATGGCCCACTGGGTTGTTGTATATGCAGTTAAACCAAATGTACACTTCAGAACATGATAAGTTTGCTGTGACCATTTTGTTTAAGACCAGGGGTCTCCAGGGTTGCTTGGTCTAGTGTGCTAAATGAAAACAACTTATCAACGAGAACTAGAAAAGGCTCTTTTATTGAACATGAATAATGTTTGTATGTCAGCAACTAATTACCGGTCACATCGTTGTGATATACATTGTTACTGATACCAAAAGGAAGACCTGGAAGGTAGATCACATTCCTTTGTGATCCTAAGTTGTTCTGCCCACATGATATCATCATAGTGGGTGGCTCTTACAACACTCCTCAGTATTAACCTTTTCAGTAACTTACATCCTTTTACAACATCTCCTTCCAAGATTTCACTCCATTACTAATATCACATATGTTCCTATATAATTACTTTTCCCACCGTCTCATGTCCCCGCAGTCTCTGACTTCTCAAATTAAGGTTTGCTAATATTTTAGAACATGTTCACTTTGTATTGGAAACATTGGTATTTCTCTGGGTTGATTGTTGTTGGGTTCTTAGGATAGTACAATGTATAAAAGACCCTTTAAACTGGAGGATTTATAATCTCTTCCATTTGCTCCATGGATTGTGTTTTGCTGCTGAAACAGACAATTGCTTTTAAGTGTAATGTCAAGAAGACCTTAAAATTGTAGATTTCCTTTGTGGAGGGGATCTTTCCTATTCAGCCAGACAATCTTTTCTTTGCAACAGCCGAAATTTTTAGACATTGCTTCTCCCTTCTCAGTGATGGCTGCCATGAAATTGGAAGCATGGCAACTTCAATCTGTGTCAGCAAACTTTCACTCTCAGTTGTCCAATAAATCTGTGCTGAAGTATGTCAACTTCTGATTTCAGCTTGATAATTTGTTTGAACATTTTAATTTGCCCCCAGCAATTGCGTTATTGATGAAACCAACATGTTCACTCCCACTATTTGAGGATTGTATCAATGATCTCTGTCACTACTAGTGAGAATGTTTTCTGGGAAGATGAGGAAATGAAATTCTCTGCTTGAACTCGCCTTTCCTGAGTCACCTCAGCACTGATTATTATTCAGGAATCTGACGTTACTATTTGTCCACTGAGCTGTATTATACTGTGAAATACATCAGTTAAACATTTGTTAGTTAGCTCATTGAGCATGTGATTGCTCATATTTCCTCATAAATCTTGCTGATTCTTGCAATCTCAGCTCTCTTCAGTGCTGCTCGCAATGGAATATGTTTCTGTTATTCTGGCACAGCCACATATTTCCATATTGCTGACAGTAGAAAACAAATTTGTTATACCAACATGGCTAAACTGAGTGGACTCTGCCCTCTGACTGGGGTTCACCATGAGTCTGGGACCCTAATGAAATCCTTGACCTGTGTTCCTGGATCAGCTTCTTTCATGACAGGCTGGTTCTTAACTGACTGTTCCTTGGCATTTTTGTTCCGTATATCACTTTGTTCTTGCTTTTATTTGATTTCTTCAGCCATTTGAAGAGGACTGAGGGCTAGACAAACATACTCAAGAGTGATGCCAAGGTTCAATTCTATACCAACTGTGGTTATCATGAAGACTCTCCTTATTAAACTCACCCATTGCCTGAGGCATGGTGAACATTGGGTTAAACAACCTGAACCACCTCTTTCATAAGACAGTAACTGTATGGTCCTCTGGGACTGTAGTGAATTTACCTTTACATCTATCTCCGCTAAAGAGTTGCTTTTAGCATATCTTTAATTTTAGATGCTGCACCTCCTGAACCAATTAAGCATTGTATTGTCAACCCACAGAAAGTGTTTTCTTAACCTTTGCTCCTTATCTGAGAATATAATGTCACTGCCATGGTGCCTAGTTTGATATTTTTGTGGAGTCGCAAGTAGATAGGATAGTGAAGAAGGTGTTTGGTATGCTTTCCTTTATCGGTCAGAGTATTGAGTACAGGAGTTGGGAAGTCATATTGCGGCTGTACAGGACATTGGTTAGGCCACTGTTGGAATATTGCGTGCAATTCTGGTCTCCTTCCTATCGGAAAGATGTTGTGAAACTTGAAAGGGTTCAGAAAAGATTTACAAGCATATTGCCAGGATTGGAGGATTTGAGCTATAGGGAGAGGCTGAACAGGCTGGGGTTGTTTTCCCTGGAGCGTCGGCGGTTGAGGGGTGACCTTATAGAGGTTTACAAAATTATAAGGGCCATGGATAGGGTAAGTAGGCAAAGTCTTTTCACTGGGGTTGGAGAGTCCAGAACTGGAGGGCATTAGGGTGAGAGGGGAAAGATATAAAAGAGACCTAAGGGGCAACTTTTTCATGCAGAGGGTGGTAAGTGTATGGAATGAGCTGCCAGAGGAAATGGTGGAGGCTAGTACAATTGCAACATTTAAGAGGCATTTGGATGGGTATATGAATAGGAAGGGTTTGGAGGGATATGGGTCAGATGCTGGCAGGTGGGATGAGATTGGGTTGGAATATCTGGTCGGCATGGACGGGTTGGACCAAAGGGTCTGTTACCATGCTGTACATCTCTATGACTCTATGACTATGACTCTATGACACATTGATTAAAAAAAAAGCTAGGGCTAGATCATTTATATCCCTTAGGAATACTTCAGAATTTTCTTTTAATGTGTACTGTTTACCTCATTAACCTCTGCTTTTCTGTGACTTGATCCTACTTCAGAACATTTTCCAGAAGTAACTGATATAGATATTTTCCCATGATTGCAGCCAAAATTGAGGATTTTCACTTTCTTGCAGCTAAAGTAGAGCCTTCTTATGACTAAAATAATGGAATCCCACTTTTTGTGGCTAAAATAATTGTTCAAGGCCTTAAGTGATTCCTTAACAGCTTTATTGATTGAATCCTGCTACCTGCAGTGTTAATAAACTATGCCTGCTTTAAACAATTTTACTAAGTGATTCCCTCACTTTACAGATTTAAGAGATAAATCTTGCTCCTTTAAAGGTTTATTCCATTGTCTGTGGCTCGAATAATGCTTGCCCATGATTTTTATGATTTCTGCATGGATGTTTCTTACTCTGTCCAGTTGAAATACGTGCTTCTCCCATTTAACAGGTTTGATTGAAGGATCTCCTACATTTTCTGTGCCCTTAATAAAACCACCTAACTTTTATTCTCCCTCAGACCAGAGCGTTACTAGGGCTGCTCAGCCCTGTAATCTGCCCATTTGTAGCTTTAATTCTCATTTTGTGATGCTCCTGGGTCTATGTCCTCAGTTTAGTGCTTTGCAGCCCTTGCTATAGCGTATCTTCTGGTGTCCACTTGGTCTGGCAGTGATTCTTGAGCTGTGGTAAAAAGAATGACTTTACTTGTTTGCTTTCCCAGCCTGTAAAACTGTGTGTTATTTAAAAATTTCCCTTACTCACCGGGGATAGCCTATTCACAGAGCCTCCAATGTATGTTTGTCTCCTACAGAACTCATCTTATGACTGCTCCCAAGGGTCTCTACCATGCAGTGTAGTTTGTAACTGCATTAGCATTAAAAATTCTACTTCACTAAATGGTTGCTATTTCCTGTTCTGAAACATCAGATCTGAAATGCTTTCACCAGACTTCAATGGCATTGATCTCCAAACTTGGATCGGATCAAGCACCTGATTGACTGTGGCCCACCCATGTAGTGTAAACAGACAGGCCTCTGACTGACTGTATCACTATTCCCTGTCAGATTTATGGCTCTCTTCATCCCATAAAGAACTCCTCTGCTTTGACTTTTAGACATGGCCATGGCCATTTGGCTGAAGCCCATGCAGAATATTTGTCACATAAGACGCTGTACATACTGCAGGAATGACAATGACATAGCAACGGACCTGCACAGTGATATACTCACACTCTGTCTGTTCAGTGCTCTGTCCATCACTCGGTTCTTGCCTCTCTCTTGCAGCTAAAAAGCAATGTAAGGTACAGCCTATAGCTGAGTGCAGAAAAACCTGTAAGCTAAAACAGAACGTAAAGTTGGTAGTGTCTGGCAGCCTCAAAGTAAGCTTAAAATGAGTGACAGTAAAAAAAGCAAGCTATGATCCATAAGATGCAATCTAGGCAGGTACATATATGTGAGTGTGTGTCCCTGTGTGCAAAGTAGCTTGCCAGGAGTATGCAAGTTGTTGGCTGTCCCCGAATTTCAAAGTAAAGTACTGAAGGGCTAAAGAGTGTGAGAGTTGGTCTAAGAGCAGGCATGAACAATGTGATCAGGCTGGTAGTTTGCTGGGACTAGCCTGTGCGAATGAAGGATTGAGGAGAATACTGACCATGGAGCATAAAGGAACATTGGGTGAAGAAACAATTGAATGATGGATGGGAAGAGTAATCGGTAAGCTGTAGCTGCCAGGTAGCTGTCTCTACCAAACATGTCAATTAGTTATCTTGGTTACTTTTATAGAGAAAGTGGATCATGGGAGTGACATAGAAATCAGGAGAGTTGGGGTATTAATGAGATGCAAATGTATGGAAATTAGATAGTTGTCACTCAATAGCAAGATGCTAAAGTTGCTGTTGAAGCCTCAAGTGGAACATTATCTTCTGAAAATCAAGATTTTGACTGTGTTCATTCTCTCCATATTTTCCAACTGTCTTGCAAATATTCACACCACCCCCAGGAAGGGGAGAATTTCCACCCATTGGTTATTGCACATTAACAAGTAGTTGTGTGTTAGATAAATATGATAGGCATTGTTACAGAGATTATGGGAAAACCTGAATAGAAGATCTTTCAAGATGCTAAGCTGTTCTGCACACAGGTCTATGCAATATCTTTATTGTAGGTGGTGCTTAAGGGCTTCTTCAGAATTGACCCTTTCACACCCTTAGACCAGGCCAGCTAAATTGTATCCTTAGAGAATGTAGGGTAGCTTTTAAACTTCCTCCACCTGCCATTATATGAATTGTGTACTTGT
Source organism: Chiloscyllium punctatum (assembly GCF_047496795.1). Taxonomy (NCBI): domain Eukaryota; kingdom Metazoa; phylum Chordata; class Chondrichthyes; order Orectolobiformes; family Hemiscylliidae; genus Chiloscyllium; species Chiloscyllium punctatum. The sequence continues at coordinate 36,310,652 of NC_092763.1, forward strand.
AATATGCAAATAAATGTCAAGGGACATAATGTGAGTTACAAATATGTGGACCAAGTCAGTGCACCTATCACCACTAATTCTAAAGGGAACCATGGAGTTGACCATGGAAAAGGTTCAGACTATCCAAAGAAAGGTTATTTTGCTTCTTTTGGACTGACAGAAACTCTCCTCACATTCTACCAGCTTTGTTAGTGAACATTAATTAGAGTAAAGAACTGGCCCTGGCTATTCTCAGTTAAAAGGAAAATGTCGAGCCTCACTTCGGTGTCTTTTTGTCACAGGTAGTGAATAATTATTATGCACACAATTGACCATAATTGTGCATTTAAGGAAAAATGTGCCTGGAATGCAGTATAACCAGCCAGCGGAAAGCTGCAACTTCAGCAAAGATCTCCTGTACGGTGAAACCTCTCTGGTGAATACATTTTACATGTTGTCTAAAATGTGATGATAATTACTTTTTTGCTCTCTGATATTTTGTGTGAAAGTTACATTATCAATAGAATAACTAAAATCCCATCAAATTGACTCAGCAGTAAATCTGTTTTGATTTGGCAGGTCTACTGCAGGAACTAGAAAACTTAAGCTTAGGGCATTCTAATTTTTTTCCACTCCAGCTGCAAAATTTAATTTATCCTGATTTATTGTGATCAGCTTCCTCAAGATTCATCAGAATCTCAATATATTGATAGCTGTTGTTAACATTTGTCATTAACTGTAGTTCTCTGTAAGCCTCTTGAGCTCAACTGTGCAATAGGTGTAGATAATCACTGTGGAGTGCAACCATGTGGCTGTTGTTTTTAGATTGCATAGCAAGAGACTTGATCTGATGGCATAAACCCACTGTTTCATTAGTCTGGAAATCCATGATTCCTCATAGGATGAGGAATTGAATTTAATTGAATTTATTGTCACATGTACCGAGGCACAGTGAATAGCTTTGTCTTGCGAGCAATACAGACAGATCACAGAGTTAAGTAGCTTAGATAAGTAAATAATAGGTAAACAGTGGCAAAAACAAAAACACAGGTACGTGCATATGTTATTAAGAGTTTGTGAGTCCATTCAGTATTCTTACAACAGTAGGGTAAAAACTGTTATGAAACCAGCTGATGCATGTGTTCAGGCTTCTGTACCTTCTCCCTGATGGTAGAGGTTGTAGGAAAACATTGCCAGGGTGGGATGGATCTTTGAGAATGCTGGTGGCCTTTCCTTGACAGCGAGCCTGGTTGTTGGATTCTATAGATGGGAGGTTGGCCTTTGTGATTGTCTGGGCCAAGTTCACCACTCTCTGTAACCTTCTGTGATTTTGAATGGTACAGTTGCCATACCAGGTAGTGATACATTCAGACAGAGTGAGTTATGTGCACTTAAGAATCTAATAAATGGGAGCACATCTGTAGACAGTTCTACCTTTGATACAAATATGTGTTACAAAGATTGTGAGTTTTGTGTCGAATAAATTGTATTAAATATCAATGATTATAAGATGCACAAAAGCATTGCACTGTACACAATTCTAATCCCACTAATTAATCTCATGCATTAGATTACATTCCACTCTCAGGAAAAGTATTAAATAAGGCAAGATAAAAAGTAATAAGTACAATAGTAGATCAGCTGTCATGAAAAACAATTTTCTGCAGCTGACGATCTACAGATCATTCTGCTTTAATGAGCGTTTTGTAAATATGAATTCACTGTAATGTGATTGACATATTGTGGACACTGTTTCTAAAGCGCCAACCTTTAGAACATTTGTTGGCTGTAACATGAATTACATCGCCAACATTTTAAGCACTATTTCTAAAGCCTAACTTTTCAATAATGCGGGATTGCACAAGAATGCAACCATCTCATTATAGAAGAACACTTAATGGTAAGGTCCTAGGGAGTGTTGCTGAACAAAGAGACCTTGAAGTGCAAGTTCATAGCTCCTTGAAAGTGGAGTCGCAGATAGATAGGATAGTGAAGAAAGTGTTTGGTATGCTTTCCTTTATTGGTCAGAGTATTGAGTACAGGAGTTGGGAAGTCATGTTGCGGCTGTACAGGACATTGGTTAGGCCACTGTTGGAATATTGTGTGCAATTCTGGTCTCCTTCCTATCGGAAAGATGTTGTGAAACTTGAAAGGGTTCAGAAAAGATTTACAAGGATGTTGCCAGGGTTGGGGGATCTGAGCTACAGGGAGAGGCTGAACAGGCTGAGGCTGTTTTCCCTGGAGCTTTGGAGGCTGAGGGGTGACCTTATAGAGGTTACAAAATTATGAGGGGCATGGATAGGATAATTAGGCAAAGTCTATTCCTTGGGGTCGGGGAGTCCAGAACTAGAGGGCATAGGTTTAGGGTGAGATGGGAAAGATATAAAAGAGACCTAAGGGGCAATCTTTTCATGCAGAGGGTGGTACGTGTATGGAATGAGCTGCCAGGGGGTGTGGTGGAGGCTGGTACAATTGCAACATTTAAGAGGCATTTGGATGGGTATATGAATAGGAAGGGTTTGGAGGGATATGGGCCGGGTGCTGGCAGGTGGGACTAGGTTGGGTTGGAATATCTGGTCGGCATGGACAGGTTGGACTGAAGGGTCTGTTTCCATGCTGTACATCTCTATGACTCTATGACTAAGAACTACCTGTACAGTAAAATGCAGATTGAGGAAATGCAGAACATTTTGGATACCAAACAATGGCTGATCAAATATCAAGACTTATTGACTGAGGTGTTTACTGTCACCTTTTAGCTATTGCACATTCCTGTTTCATTATTTGGCTTCCAGCGTTAACCACAACTGACTTTGGCAGCAACAATATATAGAAAATGCAACGGCTCAACTGTCTCTGGAGACACTGAAACCAAACTGGAAAGCACTTGTTCGTAAATATATATGCTGATGCAAGCTGAGCATTCTACTGATTTAAATCGAATAGTTTTCCCACCACTTGCCACTCTCAACATGCTTACCTAGTACATAATGTCTGGCATTTAGAATTGAAGTTGCAAAATGCTACCTTCTAACAAATGGACACACACAAGCCCACATATATTTGCAGCTGTTCGTACCTTTCTGTTAGTACTGTGGACGCTTCCCCATTTTGTATTACAAGAAATCCCTGAGCATTAGGAACTAAAGCTGTTATGCTACCATATTTACTTTTACATTGATGAGGCCATATTTAGAATACTGCATACAGTTCTGGTCTCCCTGCTATTGGAAAGATGTTGTTAAACTTGAAGGGGTTTAGAAAAGATTTACAAGGACGTTGCCAAGATTGGAAGGTTTATTCTCTAGGGAAAGGCTGAATAGGCTGTAGCTTTTGTCCCTGAAGCAGCAAAGGCTGAGGGGTGACCTTATAGAGATTTATAAAATCATGAGGGCCGTGGATAGGGTGAATAGCCATGTCTTTTTCTCAATGTAGGGGAATCCACAACTAGAGGTCATAGGTTTAAGGTGAGAAGGGAAAGATTTAAAAGGGACCTGAGAGGCAAACTTTTCATGCAGGTGATGGTGTGTGTGGAACGAGCTGCCAGAGGAAGTGACAGAGGTGGGTATAATTATAACATTTAAAAGGTATCTCATTGGGTACAAGAATAAGAAGGGTTTGAAGGGATATGGGCCAAGTGCTAGCAAATGGTATTAGATCAGTTTCGGATATTTGGTTGGCGTGGATGAGTTGGACCATGTATGACTCTATGACTCTATGGTAATAGACAGCTGTGGTCTAGGATAACCTCACACTCTTTTGTTCTGTCCCCTGACTAATTGCTGTATGTTTCTCACAACAAAATCTTGAGTACAGACATTTTTCAGAAGATAAAATGTATCAGGTACTCTTAGTAACAGAACTAACTGCGATTTAAAAAAATTTTTTGCATGTGAATGTGAATTTTGATAAGCATCTGACTGTTTTGTCAAGATATTGTATAACTCAAACAAGGCTATGCTTAGATCATTGCTTGTATGCACTAAAAACAGTCAAAAATATCTTAAATCACTCAATTAATTCAATTGAAACTTAAGAAAGGTTATAAACCAAACACCATCATATTCACGGTATTTTCTGTTTACGTATTCTTCTTGGGCATCAAACTTGTTTAATTATTCATCTTTTATTTTGTATAATCTTTCAGCTTCCTCAGATAAGGAAGTCAAAACTGTACATAGTATTCCAGATATGGCTCCATAAATGCAATGCCCTGTATGATTGTAGTATCATTTCTTTGTTCTGAATCCTCTTGCTATGAAAGCTAACATACAGCTTGGTTTCTTTCCTGCCTGCTGCACCTGTACGCTTAGTTTCAGCGACTAGTGCCCAGGGACACTCAGGTCTTGTAGAATGTTCCCCTCTCTCAATTTAGCGAAGGACTTCTGGGAAGTCATATATTTGTGTGGTTGCGTTACCTGAAACACTACTCGGGTAGTGTCTCCCACCCATCCTGCTCCTCTAACCAAAAAAAAGGTTCTGTACACCAGATTGGTAAGGTAATGAGTTTATTTTTTATTCCTTATTTTTCAACAGTCTCTTTGGGAATAGGGGGAATGGAGGTGGGGGCAGTTGAATGTTCCGCCTGCAGAATGTGGGAGGTAAGGGTCACCACTGTGTCCTTGCTGACTACATCTGCGGGAAGTGCACCCAACTCCAGCTCCTCGAAAACCACATTAGGGAACTGGTGCTAGAGCTGGATGAACTTCGGATCATTCGGGAGGCAGAGGGGGTTATTGAGAGGATTTACAGGGAGGTAGTCAGATGGGTTACAGTCAGGGGACAGAAAGGGAACCGACAGGCAGTGCAGGGATCCCCGTGGCCATTCCCCTCAACAATAAGTATACCATTTTGGATACTGTTGGGGGGGATGATTTACCAGGGGAAAGCAGTGGGGTACAGGGCTCTAGCACAGAGTCTGTCCCTGCTGCCCTGAAAGGAAAGGGAAAGAGGAGCAGAGCAGTAATCATTGGGAACTCCACAGTTAGGGGAGCAGATAGGAGGTTCTGTGGGACGAGAGAGACTCACGATTGGTCGTTGCCTCCCAGTTGCCAGGGTTCGTGATGTCTCTGATCGTGTTTTTGGGATCCTTAAGGGGGAGGGGGAGCAGTCCCAAGTCGTGGTCCACATAGGCACCAATGACATAGGTAGGAAGAGAGATGGGGATTTAAGGCAGAAATTCAGGGAGCTAGGATGGAAGCTTAGAGCTAGGACGAACAGAGTTGTTATCTTTGGTTTGCTGCCAGTGCCATGCGCTAGTGAGGCAAGGAATAGGAAGAGAGAGGAGTTGAACACGTGGCTACAGGGATGGTGCAGGAGGGAGGGTTTTGGAATCTTGGATAATTGGAGCTCTTTCTGGGGTAGGTGGGACTACTACAAGCAGGATGGTCTTCATCTGAACCAGAGGGGTACTAATACCGGGGGGGGGTGGTGGAATTCACTAAGGCTATTGGGGTGGGTTTAAACTAATCCAGCAGGGGGATGGGAACCAAAATTGTAGTTCAAGTGTTGAAAAGGTTGAGAGTAAGGAGGTCCAAAATCAAGTTTCAGAGACGCAAGATGGCACCGGCAAGCAAGAAGCTGGTTTAAAGTGTGTCTGCTTCAACGCCAGGAGCATCCGGAATAAGGTGGGTGAACTTGCAGTGTGGGTTGGTACCTGAGACTTCGATGTTGTGGCCATTTCGGAGACAAGGTTAGAGCAGGGACAGGAATGGTTGTTGCAGGTTTCAGGATTTAGATGTTTCAGTAAGAACAGAGAAGATGGTAAGAGAGGGGGAGGTGTGACATTGTTGGTCAAGGATAGTATTACAGTTGCAGAAAGGATGTTTGGGGACTTGTCAACTGTGGTAGTATGGGCTGAGGTTAGAAACAGGAAAGGAGAGGACACCCTGTTGGGAGTTTTCTATAGGCCTTCGAATAGTTCCAGAGATGTAGAGGAAAGGATAGCAAAGATGATTCTCAATAGGAGTGAGAGAGACATGGTAGTTGTCATGGGGGATTTCAACTTTCCAAATATTGACTGGGAACACTATAGTACGAGTACTATAGATGGGTCAGTTTTTGTCCAGTGTGTGCAGGAGGGCTTCCTGACACATTATGTAGACAGGACAACAAGGGGAGAAGCCACATTAGATTTGGTACTGGGTAATGAGCCCGATCAGGTGTTAGACTTGGAAGTAGGTGAGCACTTTCGTGATAGCGATCACAATTCTGTTATGTTTACTTTAGTGATAGAAAGGGATAGGTGTATACCACTGGGCAAGAGTTACAGTTGGGGGAAAGGCAATTACGATGCGATTGGGAAGATTTAGGAGGCATAGGATGGGGAAGGAAACTGCAGGGAATGGGCATATTAGAAATGTGGAGCTTATTCAAGGAAAAGCTCCTGTGTGTCCTAGATAATTATGTACCTGTCAGGCAGGGAGGAAGCTATAGAGCGTGGGAGCCGTGGTTTACAAAGGAAGTGGAATCTCTGGTCAAGAGGAAGAAGAAGGCTTATGTTAGGATGAGATGTGAAGGCTCAGTTAGGGCGCTTGAGAATCACAAGGTAGACAGGAAAGACCTAAAGAGAGAGCTCAGAAGAGCTCTCAGAAGAGCCAGAGGGAGACATGAGAAGATTGTTGGTGGATAGGATCAAGGTAAACCCTAAGGCTTTCTATAGGTATTTAAGGAATAAAAGAATGACGAGAGTAAGATTAGGACCAATCAAGGATAGAAGAGGGAAGTTGTGTGTGGAGTCAGAGGAGATAGGGGAAGCACTAAATGAATATTTTTCAACGGTATTCACTCTAGAAAACTACAATGTTGTCGAGGAGAATACTGAGATACAGGCTACTAGACTAGGTGGGATTGAGGTTCACAAGGAAGAGGTATTAAAAATCCTGCAGAGTGTGAAAATAGATAAGTCCCCTGGGCCGGATGGGATTTATCCTAGGATCCTCAGGGAAGCCAGGGAGGAGATTGCCGAGCCTTTGACATTGATCTTTAAATCGTTATTGTCTACAGGAATAGTGCCAGAAGACTGGAGGATAGCAAATGTGGTTCCCCTGTTCAAGAAGGGGAATAGAGACAACCCTGGTAATTATAGACCAGTGAGCCTTACTTCAGTTGTTGGTAAAGTGTTGGAAAAGGTTATAAGAGATAGGATTTATAATCATCTAGAAAAGAATAATTTGATTAGGGATAGTCAGAACGGTTTTGTGAAGGGTAGGTAGTACCTCACAAACCTTATTGAGTTCTTTGAGAAGGTGATCAAACCGGTTGATGTGGTATATATGGATTTCAGCAAAGCGTTTGATAAGGTTCCCCACAGTAGGCTATTGTACAAAAGGCAGAGGACTGGGATTGTGGGAGATATAGCAGTTTGGATCAGTAATTGGCTTGCTGAAGGAAGACAGAGGGTGGTGGTTGATGGGAAATGTTCATCATGGAGTCCAGATACTAGTGGTGTACCGCAAGGATCGGTGTTGGGTCCACTGCTGTTTGTCATTTTTATAAATGACCTGGATGAGGGCGAAGAAGGGTGGGTTCATAAATTTGCAGACGACACACTAAGGTCGGTGGAGTTGTGGATAGTGACGAAGGATGTTGTAGGTTATAAAGAGACATAGATAAGCTGCAGAGCTGGGCTGAGAGGTGGCAAATGAAGTTTAATGTGGACAAGTGTGAGGTGATTCACTTTGGTCAGAGTAACCGGAATGGAAAGTACTGGGCTAATAGTAAGATTCTTGGTAGTGTAGATGAGCAGAGAGATCTTGGTGTCCAGGTACACAGATCCTTGAAAGTTGCCACCAGGTTGACAGGGTTTTTAAGAAGGCATACAGTGTTTTAGCTTTTATTAATAGAGGGATCGAGTTCCAGAACCATGACGTTATGCTATAGCTGTACAAAACTCTGGTGCAGCCGCACTTGGAGTATTGTGTACAGTTCTGGTCACTGCAGTTTAAGAAGGATGTGGAAGCTTTGGAAAGGGTGCAGAGGAGATTTACTAGGATGTTGCCTGGTATGGAGGGAAGGTCTTATGAGGAAAGGCTGAGGGACTTGAGGCTGTTTTTGTTAGAGAGAAGAAGGTTGAGAGGTGACTTAATAGAGACATCTAAGATAATCAGAGGGTTAGATAGGGTGGACAGGGAGAGCCTTTTTCCAAATATAGTGATGGCAAACATGAGGGGGCATAGCTTTAAATTGAGGGGTGATAGATATAGGACAGATGTCAGAGGTAGTTACTTTACTCAGAGAATAGTAAGGGTATGGAATGCTTTGCCTGCAACGGTCGTAGATTCGCCAACTTTAAGTACATTTAAGTTGTCATTGGACAAGCGTATGGACGTACATGGAATAGTGTAGGTTAGATGGGCTTCAGATTGGTATGACAAGTCGGCATAACATTGAGGGCTGAAGCGCCTGTACTGTGCTGTAATGTTCTATGTTCTATGAAATAATAACCTGCCTTCCTATTTTTGCTACCAATATGGATAACCTCACAGTTATGCAGATTATACTGCATTTACTCACTCACTCAGCCTGTCCAAGTTAGATTGCAACATCTCTGCATCCTTCTTACAAGTCACCCGTCCACCTAGCTTTGTGTCACCTGAAACTTTGAGATATTGTATTTAATTCCCTCGTCTAAATCATAAACATATATTGTGAATAGTTGGTGTCCTAATCCCAATCTCTGTGGTACACCACTACTCAGAAGAAAAGACTCATTTATTCCTACTTTTTGTTTTCTGTCTGTTAACCAATTTTCTATCCATCTCAATACACTACCTCCTATCCCTTGCACTTTAATTTTATACATTAAGCTCTTATGTGGGACTTCTGAAAGACCAAATAAACCATATCCGCTGGTTACCCCAATTAATTCTCCTAGTTACATCCTCAAAGAATTCTAGTAGATTTGTTCTTAAACTTAATTGAGCAATTTATTTTCTTTTTAAGTGCAGACGTTGCCTACAAAATAGTATTTGAGGCAATGTAACTTTTAATTTCTGAAGAGGGGTCACTGGACCTGAATACTTGACTCTTCTTTCTCTCCAAGGTTGCTGCCAGACTTGCTGAGTTTCTCCAGTCATTTCTATTTTTGTTTCACTTTTGGTTTGTTTGGCATAAATAATGAGGAAATAGTGAGAACCCCATCACTCTTGTCTTCAAGACCCATCTCTAGATTAATTCCATTTAGAAGTTTTGTATTAAGAGAACTATCGCATCAGCAGGTTTAACAAGCACTAGCCATATAAACATTTGGAGATGTTGGTTTGTGATGCTGACGAACTCAGCACAGAAACAAAAGCTCCCTGACTTTCCGGTGTTCTCCTACACAACACTCCTCAGGTTAACACACTGTACAATTCAACTCTTTTCTTTTACCGCGGGCACTCCTATTTCCAGCTGAACAGCAAACACTCATATTCAGACTCATTCCATTGTCATTTTGCATTCATGCGATGGGGTTACATGATGGCCTTAATTCTGAACACCAGCAAAAAGAAACACTTGCATCCCTGGTTTCTCTCCTTGTAAGAGAAGTGACAACGTGACTTGTCAAAAGTCAGTGAATGGAAGGTGTGGTGGGACCCCTCAAGGAGCAAGCTCTTGTAATGCATGTCCACCTACTCTACTGGAGGAAGGAGGCTTCACATGTCAGAAGCAACTCGCCCTGAGAGGATGAGTATCCTGAGAGATCATTGAGAGATCTGGTCATCTTCCTGTTGACCTTGTGCCGAAGTCTCACTTCCTTTCACTTGGATCTTAGCGTCCATTCCATCTTCTCTTTAAAGGGGCATATGTCTGAGGAGAAGAGAGCTTGTGTTGCTTCTCGTGATGCTCCTACTGCTGTTAATGTTGATGCTGCTCCTGCATTTGCCTATCATGAGCAGGACCAGTCCTGGAAATTGCTCAGTTCATGAATAGGCCTAGTGTATGAGGCAGCCCCTTGCATACGGAGCTCCTGCATGTGAGGAGGCCCATGCATAAGGAGGTCCAGTGCATAAGAGGACAAAGTGACAGAGTGTGTGAGGATGTCCAGACTAGGAGGAGACCATGTTCCTGAGGACGTTCAATTTCCAAGGTGGCCCAGTGCACAAGGAAGAACAATATTCTAGATAGAGCAGCCTCATTAGAGAACCAAATATACATGGGTGTAATTAATATAGGATGAGTTGCTCAATAAAGTTGGTTTGGAATTATAGTATTGTGGTGGCTTTCACTTTAGCATTGTGGCCAAAAGAATATAGTAAAGAATGCAGAGGGCAGGTACATTGTATCATTGATGTAGAGTGGAGATTTATGATTGTGTTCCCTGGTACTGTAGTTGGGTCTGGAAATCACAGAGAATCTGAAGAGACAGGGGTTGAGTTGGTTGCTTCCTCCTTTCTTCCCTGTTCCCTTCCATCCTTCTCTTTGGTACTTACTTATACCTGACAGCAGAGGCTGTACCTTCAAAAATAGTGAAGGTGTGCAGGATACAGCAGACCATGATAAATTGTGACAAAACAGTCCACTGAAGATGAGCAAACTCTTCCCGAGTGGTCCCAACAATGGAACCTTTACTCCAGAATCCTCTTCATCCATTCAATGGTGTTTTGTGAGACATAATAACTCTGATTATAATATGCTGGCCTCGTGTGGTTGAGTCTTTGAAATCTGTGTAAGCATTTCAGGTCTTTTCATTCAATCAGATTTCAGTTGGTCAACACAAAAAAAAAAGACATTTGAAAAAAAGATAGTGAACAGTCTTTCATATCTGGTCAAGAAAACTTGTCAATACTTAATTCATGTGTTGTGAAAATTCTTTGAGTTGCCAAAACAGTGTATAATTTTAATTTAGGACAATTGCCCAGCTTAACATCTATGGAAAAAAAACAAACATTAGCGCAGATACCCACATGCAATGAATGAATAGGGTATTTAAGAATTTTCCTGTTTTAATTGACTTGCTTTGTCAATAGACCAGAAGTGTAAAATGTCAATCAATTAAGAAAATGTACCATGCAGACTAAACATGCCACTTTGTGCTGTGCACTTACCTTGGCTGCCTGGTCTGTTCAGGTGGTTCAGAATCACTACAGTTTGCAGACATGAGCAGATCAAAGTACTGAAAAACAGAGATATCCTGGGGAAAAAAGAAAGTGCCTGTCATTACAAAATAGTAAGGTTTCTGCAAAATATGCCATGGTGTGTAATAGTGCCTCATATCACTTAAGTGCATTGATGTTGTAGGCCATAAATTATACTGTACAAAGATTACTGGATACTTAAGGGATTCAGATGAAATTCTTCAGTACAGGAATTGAGCTGTTGATCTGTTCACTTAAAATCTCATAATTTCTATCAAAGTAGCTGACAAAGGAATAGAATTTTTCAAAAATTCTTTCATGGGGTGTGGCTGTCACTAGTTAGGTTAGCATTTATTGTCCATTCCTAAATGCCCTTGAGGAAGTAATGGTGAGCTGCCTTCTTGAATCACTGCAGCCCTTGTAGTGCAGGAGCACACAGGATTTTGACCAGTGACAATGAAGGAGCAGTGGTAGATTTTCAAGTCAGAATGGCACATGGGTTTGGAGAGGAACTTGCAGGTGATTGTGTTTCCGTGCCTTTGCTGCCCTTGTCCTTCTAGATGGTAGATGTCACAGAAGGACATTGAAAAGCTTGAAGATGTTCAGAAATGGTTTACAAGGATGTTGCCAAGGTTGGAGGGTTTGAGCTAGAGGGAGACGCTAATTAGGCTGGGGCAGTTTTCCCTGGAATGTCGGAGACTGAGGGGTGACTTTATAGAGGTTTATAAAGTCATGAGGGGTATGGATAGGGTAAATAGATAAGATATTTTCCCTGGGTGGGGGAGTCCAGAAATAGAAGGAATAGGTTTAGAATGAGAGGAAAACAATTAAAAGGGACCTAAGGGGCAATGTTTTCACGCAGACGATGGTGCATGTATGGAATGAGCTGTCAAAAGTGGTGGAGGATGGTACAATTACAACATTTAAACGGTTAACAATGGTTTATAAGAAAACCTACATGGGTTTATGGGGTTGGAGTGCGGGGGGTGGTAGGTCTGGGTAGGCGATTATGTTCTTCGGAGGGTTGGTGTAGACTCGGTGGGCTGCACTGTAGGGATTATATGATTCTATATTGTTTGTGACAAAAAAAAAATCTGATTCATCTCATTCCTCTGTTCTGTCCCCCAAACCCCATATATTTACTTTCTTCAAGTACCCGCACAAGATTATTTTGAAATTAGTCATCACTTTTGCTTCCACTAACCTCATTGGTAGCCTGATTTTGAGAAAGCTAATCTAAGAGTTTACTCATCCTGATTAATGTAATATCCATTCCACGTATAAGTATGTTTTCTTAAATTTTACAGAATTCATTAAGTTAAACTGAACAAAAACAGTGGTTTCTCAGTCAATCCACTCTGGAATGCCAATTTGCAACACTGGTTGACTGAGCATAGGTCTCTTTTTTTCCTGAAGTTTTTCTACTGTTTTGAGTTTTCTCTTCTGTTCATTGAACCATCTTGTTTTGTCACATTTTGAAGCAACCTGTTTAGAGATGTTATTACACATTGCTGGAGCAGGTACTACTTGGAGTCAGGGGTCCTGGTTCTGAGGTAGGGAATAAACCAGAAGACCCCTCAATAAGACCCACCTCTTGTTAATGCTTGCTAGCCATTACCAGTTGTGTATGATCAAAGATATCCTGCAATCTAATTAGCTAATTAGTGTAAAAACCCTTTTTATTTTTCTTTAGTTTTGGTTGTGGAATGAAATAAGAAAAGCAAGGATTATACGAGGGATTGCTGTACTTATAGGAAGCAAGTTACTGAACCTCATTGTAGTTATGTTTATAGCGTAGCTTTTTGCAGCAAGTGGGGAGGCTGTTTGTAGACAAGCTGGTACCAGGCTTGTGAACGGAACGAGATTCATCCAGCAACAGTTTGTTGATTGGTTTGTGGAATTGTGACCAGCTGTCGATAATATCCATCAGCTTGATAACAACTATCTGATTGGCTCCTGTGTAACCACAGAGCCTGTAGGTGTGCAAAAGCCTTCAGACTCCCACAAAGGGCAGAAGTGGGAGTCTGCTACTTTCTCTCCAATCAAATACGCAAAGCCTGAGGAAAGCCGTATTATCTTTTTTGTCCGTTGCTAGAAGTTGTGGCATTTAACCAGTAACTAAGAGATTTTGAGGTTATTCAACTAATTGCTTATGCCTCCCATGATGAAGTGAAAAAACCTGAAGAAGGGAGATTGAAGAGCAGAAATTTCTCACAAGTGAACATATATTCTGGGCAGACCCCATGGAGTCATCAAATTGCTCCCTCAGTTTTATTTTACCCACGCCCATAACATGTTTTGTTTTAGTCTGTCTCAGTCACCTGTATGAATGTGTTGGGAGAGATTTATGAGGGGGTTAGAGTCTCACTTGTAGAGCTAAATGTTGACAGTTCTGGTTGTGTTTCTGCAGTTAGAACCTATTTATTTGTGACAAAAAGCCATTCTTGTTACATACAGAAATCAGGTTTTCTAGTTAGCCTGTGTTAATCCTATAGGTAAATTCGGGACTTTGTGTCCTTTAAGAGATTATTCTCTTAACCCTCCTAAATAACCCACGCTGAGAACCAAAGGTTTGCAAATGCCAGGCTGGCAGATGTAATGATTGATGATTATGAGCTGGACCATAAAATTAAATCATTTTTTTATCACTCTCATAAGTTAAAAGGGGATAGAAAGTGGCAGGGTTAAAGGAAGGCAAGTGGCTAGGGTAAAGAATCAAGAGCTGAGAATTCTCCAAAGTCTCCTTCTCAAATCAGAAAGGAAAATACTGAGGGTGGATGTGTAACTTGGAAACTGAGATATTTCCATTGTAACAAAGTGAGACACATTTTTTCAGAATGTTGGAGATTGTGATGGAGTTGTAAGAATGTGTTCAAAAGGTAAACGCAAAAGAAAAAGGCCACAGAACAAATTTTTGTTGTTACTACAATTAAGAGAATTGAGGTAAACGCTGCTATATGTGCAGAAGATGCACATAAGCATTATAATCCCTTTTTTTTTCAAATGAAACATCCAAGCCCATGACAATTTTAAAGATATAGAGGCTACGCAAGCTCTTTTGCAGGAGAAGAATTTAGAATAATTTAGAAAGAAATACTGAAATACTCAGCAAGGTCTGGCAGTATCTGTGGAGACAAATCAGAGCTACCATTTCAGCTTGGGTGACCCTTCCTCAGAACAGAGCTTTTGTTTCTGATTTGCAACATATGCAGTTCTTTCAGTTTTTAGTTAGAATAATTTTAGTTTTCTCTTCAGAGAGTTCAATGAAAGTCAAAGATTTGATAAACACAAATGGTGGAAAACATATAAAAACAGGAAGTTCTGGAGAAACAAAGCCGATCTGGCAGCATCTGTTGAGAGAAAACAGAGTTAACGTTTCAAGTCTAGTGACCCCTCATCGGAGCAGGATCTGATAAAGGGTCACTGGACTCAAAACCTCAACTGTATTTTTTTCTCAACAGATGCTGCCAGACCTGCTGTGTTTCTCCAGTACTTTCACTTTTTGTTTCAGTTTTCAAGCATCCGCGGTTCTTTGTGTTTATTTTAAATGGAAAGTACATTCTGGTTCCATTGTATAACATCCAATTGGTGTGACTTGTTTTCTGAATATGTAATAGTTGGAGTAGTTATGAAATTACCCATGGACAGAGTGGATTTATTCCTGTGAATTGATTTGGTTGGAGCAAATATTATAAATTAGCTTATAACCATGGAAAATCTGAGAGAAGCTGAAAAAAACAATTGCAAGAACGGTTCTGGGTATTTTTCTATTAGGTACAGTGACCAGAGAAATGACTAAACAAAAGTCTAATAGAGGCCAAAGTAACACCACAAACAGATGTTAGAAATACAGAAACTCTATGAAAGAATGAGGATAATTCAAAAGAAGAGCTTGGCATGACTTTGTTAATTGACACTCAGGAAGCAGAGCCAGTGTTACCTTTTTCACTTGTCACGGGCTGCCAATTGACGTATAATCTGATCAGGGTTTTAAATTTATGTCTGAGGTTTTCCAGGACATCATCAGTAGTTTAGGTATAAAGTAATTGAATTCAACTGTCTATCAATCACAAACACAAAGAGAGACACCATTCAACTCTGAAAACTAGGATGAAGGCATACTGGCATGAATAGCTATAGAATTGGGACAAAGAATAGATTTCTTATAATCAGGGATTCTCCAAGTTATTCTCTTGCATTTAGTCCATTTGATTTATGTTAATGAGATTAAAGGTCCATTAAAATTGATTAGTGGGAAGCTCTTGAAACAAGAAGATGAATCTTCAATGTTGGACTACATGTCAGTGTTTTTAGGACCACTCACAAGACCATGTATGGTGGCGCTAGAGCAATTAGTACCTACAAAAGTGAAAATGAAGAATGTATAGACCAACATTCAACACAGGGTGGTAGAAATGTGAAGCACGCTGTCTGAGACGGTGGAAGTGACAACATTTAAGAAGCATCTGGATAAGTCATAGAGTCATACAATGCAGAAATAGACCCTTTGGTTCAACTTGTCCATGCTGACCAAGTTTCCCAAACTAAATGAGTCCCACTTGCCTGTATTTGACCTGTATCCCTCCAAACCTTTCATATTCATGTATTTATTCAAATGTCTTTTAAATGTAACTGTTCCTGCATCTCCCCATTCCTCTGGCAGTTCATTCCACATATGAACCATGTTCTGTGTGAAAAGTTTGCCCCTCACATCCCTTTTGTATCTTAAATCTTTGTCCTCTCACTTTGAAAATATGTCCCATAGTTTTGAAACCCCCACCCTAAGGAAAATACCTTATCAATGACCATTATGATTTTATAAACCTCTATAAGGTCACCCCTCAACCTCTTACACTCCACTGGAAAAAAATCCCAGTCTATCTAACCTTTTGTTATAATTCAACTCTCCAGTCCCAGCAACATCGTGGTAAATCTTTTCTGAACCCTTGTCTAGTTTAATAATATCCTTCCTAAAGTTGGAAGACCAGAACTCCACAGTACTTCAAAAGTGGTCTCACCAACATCCTGTACAACATCAACATAGCATCCCAATTCCTATCTTCAATGGTCTGAGCAATGAAGGCAAGAGTGCAAATGCCTTCTTAACCATCCTAGGCGAAAGTGAGGACTGCAGATGCTGGAAATCAGAGTCAAGATTAGAGTGGTACTGGAAAAGCGAGTCAGGCAGCATCCGAGGAGCAGGAAAATCAATGTTCCAGGCAAAATTTTTTCATCAAGAATGAGGCCTCATTCCTGATGAAGGGCTTTTGCCCGAAACATTGATTTTCCTTCTTAACCATCCTGTCCAACCTTGGCACAACTTTAAATGAACTATATACCTGAATCCCTAGGTCTCTCTATTTGATATTACCCAGGGCCCTATCATTACCTGTATAAGTCCTGCCCTTATTCATTTTACCAAAACGTAATACCTCACATTTATCCAAATTAAACTCCATCTGCCACCATTGAGCACTTAAAATGCCAGGACATAATAGACTATGGACGACACGCAAATAAATGAGATTAATGTAGTTCAGTGGTTGTTGGTTAGCATTGATATGGTGTGCTGAAAGGCCCTTTTCTATGCTGTATGTCTCTATGACTAGAAGGTTGCAAGTCAGAGATTAAACATTGGTATTGTTGCCTTTTTAAAGTGAACTTCTCAAAGTGAAATTCAGTGGTCCATTCAGCTAGTTAGGAAGAGTTGTGAGGTGATTTATCCAATAAATACTCTAGTTCATGAGAAGAAGAGTTGATTATGACACATAAGCATATTGAAAAGGTACCATTGCAGGGAAGAGGATAAGGAGAAGAAAGTGTGCCTGGTGATAAGAGTGGAGAAGGATAATAGGCATTAAGAGTAGGGTAGAAGGAGGAGTAGATGGTTATGAAAACCTTAACTATATACAGCAAGGACAATGGAAATATCTTGTAAGTATACTTGGGAAGTGTAATCTGTGAAGGCACACGTGCATGTACTGTGTTAGTTCGACATGATGTGGATAGAAGAGTGATAGTTCTGAGAAAACAATATAATTATTGGTTGAACACAGAAAAACAAGCTCAGGTGGAAACGACATTCAATAGATGTTTGAAAGTCACTCAACTGAACCCAGTCAAAGCAGCTGGAGTTTGCTAGCAGTGTTAGTTCCTGTAGTGGATGGGCCAGCTAGATTCAGTTTGAAAAACAGGAAAGTAACTATAGTCACAAAAACAGATATGTAACAAATTCTATAGTTTGATTGTATTGGTCGGGTTGGCAGTGTCTTTTTTTTACCTAAGTTAGAATTATTAAAAGAGTACTAGTAAGCGTCATAATCATCAAGGGCTAACAAAATATCAAATGTCACATTAAACATGCTGTACCACTGTTAGTTATGCCCTTTGGGTTGAAGAGAACTCTAGCTGCATTCCAAAGATTTATGAAACAAGGCACAGGTGACATCCATAATTGTGTTCTTTATTTTGACAATGTCATAATCAATAGTAAAACCTGGTGCAAGCATGTGAGACAGTTGTAAGACCTGTTTAAGCAGCTGGCCTAGTACTGAATTTAGCTAAAGGTGAATTCAGGCAAGCAGGAGTGTCTTCCCAAGACACATTTTGTAGGACAAGCTCAAGTGTTCCAATAGACAGCAAAAGCAAAGTCTCTAATAGAATTTCCTGTTTCTAAAACTAAATGAAAAATCATGAGGTTTTGGTGTGGACGGAATGTATGGGTTTTACCAGTTATGATTTTTTTAAAAATTAACAAGCTAAAATAGTATGGTCAGCAGAATGCCAAGTAGCCTTTAGGAAACTGATGGAAATCCAAATAAATAGTCATAGATTCATAGAGATGCACAGCACAGAAACAAACCCTTAGGTCCAACTCGTCCATGCCAACCAGCTATCCCAACCTAATCTAGCATGATGGCTCAGTGGTTAGCACTGCTGCCTCACAGCACCAGGGTCTCAGGTTCGATTCCACCCTGAGGCAACTGTCTGTGTGGAGTTTGCACATTCTCCCCATGTATGTGTGGGTTTCCTTCCACAGTCCAAAGATGTGCAGGTCAGGTAAATTGCCCATAGTGTTAGGTGCATTAGTCAGAGGGAAATGGGCCTGGGTGGGTTATTCTTCGGAGGATCAGTTTGGATAGGTTGGGCCAAAGGACCTGTTTCCACACTGTAGAGAATCTAATCTAACTATTCCCATTTGGCAGCACTTGGCCCATATCCCTCTAAACCCTTCCAAATCATATACCCATCCAGATGCCTGTTAAATATTGCAATTGTACCAGCTTCCACCACTTCCTCTGGAAGCTCATTCCATAGACACACCACCCTCTGCGTGAAAATCTTGCCCCTTTACGAATCAGTGTTCCTGATTCTTCCGGACCTGAATGTCAAATAATGAAATAAATTATAGGTCTAAGAAATTTGAAGATTGTATAGGGTGGGGAGTGGAAAGAGAAATGGATGTAAGCCTCATAACAAATAACAGTGGTACAGCATGTCTTTTTATTTTTGTGTATTTTTGATTGTGGACTGAATTGGAGCTATTTCGAAACAAAGGATTTTGGAAGGAATTTCTGTACTTTAACAAGCAAGTTATTGAAACTTGTTGTGAGTCATGTTTATAACGTTAGTTTGTTCAAGTGTTGGAGTGACCCTGTTTGCGGATGGGTCAGAAGCAGGGTTGAGAACAATGTGAGAATTAGTTGACAACAGGTTGCTAATTGGTTTGTGGAGTTGTGACCAGTTGTGGATGACAAAGGCCACCATTCTGAATCTCATCTTTGTTAGTGTCAAGTTGTCCAATAATGCATCATACATGACTCCAACAACTATTCTGCAGTGACTTAGTTCTGCTCTCAGATTCCTGTACCCTTGTCTTTTGCTAATTGATGCAAATCATTAATAAATGCATTCTTGCTTTTCCAATGTTGCTGGGTTTAGATTAAATTTTGAGCATTCAATAATGGTGTTCTTATGGTGTTTGAATCACATAGACAATGCAACAATAACTTTGACAGAGATGTCCATATTCTTGTTGATCCTCAAAGCAGCCAGGTTATCATCTGCACAGTCACACATTGTGTACAAATTTATCTGACCTGCTTATAGCCTGTCATTGATGTAAGACTTGATGTGATGCAAAATTAAGCAAATTTCCTGTCTTTGACCACACTTCAACTTCATTGAAACAGTAACTGTCTTAAAGCTTTCAGTTAGAGATAGAGATTTTTCTATCAGTTTTTTTTATGGCTGCCATTATACATTATGTTTTCTTTTGAAATAGTTTCAATAATTCACGAAGTCCGTAGGCTGCAAAGCACTTGAGTTTTGTTGTACAATTTTTAGTTATAAGTAGACTTCCTTACACTAGCTGCCCAGACTTGCTTGTATAGGGTTTCAGATGATGTAAGTGTATATCACTTCCTTCCATGACAGTAGAGTATTTTACAGTTAACCCTAGGTGAGATTTAGTCCAATATACTCCATTAAACTAAACTAAGGGAACACACCGCAGCAATTTCCTGTTGATATTAGAAACAAAAACAGAAGTTGCTGGAAAAGCTCAGTAGGTTTGGCAGCATCTGTGTTAGCGTTGCTGGTCCAATGCTAGTTGCCGGTCTCAGAACGGTCAGTTCTGACGAAGGGTTACTGGATAGGCAACGTTAACTTTGATTTATCTTCACAGATGCTGCCAGACTTACTCAGCTATTCCAGCAACTTCTGTTTTTGTTTCTGATTTACGGTATCTGCAGTTCTTTCAGTTTTTATTTTGTTCTGTTGATATTGTCCATAATGAAAACGAAAGCAAAAAAGAATGAGCAAAAATGAAGACGGGCACTTTAATGATTGAGGTGAAAGTTAGGACTGCAGATGCTGGAGATCAGAGTCATGATTAGAGTGGTGCTGGAAAAGCACAGCAGGTCAGGCAGCATCCAAGGAGTAGGAAATCGACATTTCGGGCAGGAGCCCTTCATCAGGAATGATGACAGGCTCCTGCCTGAAACATCGATTTTCCTGCTCCTTGGATGTTGCCTGACCTGCTGTGCTTTTCCAGCACCACTCTAATCTTGACTTTAATGATTGATGCAACATAATTATGACAAACAACTTCATTTACCTAGGAAATCAAATGCTCGATGACAATAATATGAGAAAGAGAGAATAAGTCACATTGTTCTTTATAGATGCGTTTTTCATGACCTGGTGGTTTTGTATGAGCAGAGGTATGAAATAGAATGTTGCTGAAATCAAACTTTGGACATCGTGCCCCAATTCGGTACAGCCCCGATGGGATAGCTCAAACTGCTATCCACGTGGGTGAGAAGGAATGAACTGACATTCCATCTCTATTCACCCAACTGCTCAGTTCCCTTTGAGAAATCTTTCTTCCAGGCCTGAAAGAATTTTTGCTTTAATGAAGCCAATCTAGCAGACCCAGTCAAGAAACATTTGTAGACACTGGATATTGCAAAGGCTACGGTCCCTGAAAACACTCCGGCAATTGTATTGAAGACCTGTGCTCCAAAACTTGCTGCTTCCCTAGCCAAGCTGTACCAGTAGAGTTACAACACTGGCATCTGCCTGACAATGTTGAAAGTAGCCCTGGTATGTCCTGTACATAAACAATAGGACAAATCCAACCCAGCCAATTACTGCCCCATCAGTCAAGCATCAGTAAAGTGATGGAAGGTGTAAGCAACAGTGCTATCAAGCAGCACCTGCTCAACAATAACCTGCTCAGTGACGCCCAGTTTTCATTCCACCAGTGCCACTCAGCTTCTGGCCTCATAACAGCCTTAGTTCAAACATGGACAAAAGAGCTGACTTCCAGAGGCGAGCTGAGACTGACAGCCTTTGATATCAAGGCTGCATTCAACCAAGTGTGGTTTCAAGGAGCCCTAGCAAAACTGGAATCAATAGATAGCAGGGACGAACTCACCATTGGTTAAAGTCATACCTGGCAAATAGGAAGATGGTCGTGGTTGTTGAAGGTTAGTCATCTTAGCTCCTGGATATCTCTACAAAAATTCCTTGGGGTAGTGTCCTCAGCCCAACCATCTTCAGTTGCTTCATCAATGATCTTCCCACCATCAAATGATCAGTGTGGAGATATGCACTGATAATTTCACAATGTTCAGCACCATTCACATCTCCTCAGACAATGAGGCAGTCCATTTCAAATGCAACAAGTTCCGGATAATATCCAGGCTTGAGCTGACAAATGGCAAGTAATATTGGTGCCACACAAATGTGAGGCTATGACCATCACCAATAAGAGACAATCTAACCACTGCCCTTGACATTCAATTGTGTTACCATCACTGAATTCCCCACTATCAATATCATGGGAGTTATCGTTGATCAGAAACTCAACAGCATTCATCACATAAATGCAGTGGCTATAAGACCAGATAAGATGCTAGGAATACTGCAGCGAGTAACTCCTGAAAGCCATTCCATCATTTACAAGGCACAAGTCAAAGTGTGATGGAATACTCCCTACTTACCTGGATGAGTGCAGCCCCAACAACACCCTAGACGTTTGACACTAGCCAGGACAACGCAGCCCGCTTGATCGCTACTGCATCCCCAAGCATCCACTCCCTCCATCACCGATGCTCAGTAACAGCAGTGTATACTCTCTACAAGATGTACTGCAGAAATTCACCAAAGATTCTCAGACTGCACCTTCCGTACCCATGACCACATCCACCTCGAAGGACAAGGGCAGCAGATGTATGGGAACACCACTATCTTCAAGTTGCCCTCCAAACCATTCACCATCCTGACTTGGAAAGATATTGTCATTCCTTCACTGTCGCTGGGTCAAAATCCTAGAATTTCCTCCCTAATGGCATTGTGGATGAACCCACTGGACTGCAGTGGTTCAAGAAGGCAACTCATCACCACCTTCTCAAGGGCAACTAGGAGGGGCAATAAATGCTGACCAGCCAGCAATGCCCACATCCTACAAATGAATAAAATAAATTCCCAGGCTTTTCTGATGTGTCAAGATGAGTGAGTTTATTAGTTACTGAACATGAGAAGAATCATTAATGGAACAAAAATACAAACAAGTTAGCAATAAAAGGCAAGTCCAAAAAGCTAAATGGTAAAAAAAATTGCACGTCAAGCAATTAATTGCTCACAATATTGTGGCTGCATAGGTTACCATTAGCAATGATATTGCTTGTCAAACAGTTGATCTTTCAGAAACTTGGTTTTGCTGGTTGATTGAAGTTGCTTTGTCCTGATTACTTTTTCTTACTGGATTGCAGCACACAAGGGATAACTCGGGACTGTTCTTCCACTGTGACTTTCAAAGTGTGCTAACACTTGAACATAGGCTGGTATACACATGAACATTCAGTTGCACTAGTACCCTCCTGTAGAGTTGAAAGGGCAGTTTACCTCCCCCCCTTGTATATTCTATGAATGGAGATTTTTTTAACACCTGCAGTCATCTTTTCTCTGCAGCAGTCCTCTTTTTAAAACAAAACAAAAAAAATGGAATTAAGGACTAAAAAGACCTGCAATACATTGAGGTTCCTATCTATCATTAATGAAATGTGAAAATGAGGGTCGGTTCGGTATCCTATGATACTCACTTGTGAGAATTAGCTAATGATGGATGCAAAGAAACAGAAGTTGAATACCTTCAGAATGCAAGATCTAAATATATTGTATTTCACATATTAACTCAATTAATCATGAAGAATGAAACAGTGAGATTTTTCATACATTAGTTGAAAGAAAATTGCAATGTTTAGAAAGTATTCTTGAATCCCGTCAATGGCCCATCAAGTCCACACCACCCTCTGAAGAGCATTCAACACGATGCACTCTCACCCTGGAACCCTGCATTTCTTTTGGCTAATCCACCCAGCCTACACATCCCTGGACACTATGCACAATTTAACGTGGCCAGTCCAGCAAACCTGCACATCTTTGGGAGGAATCACAGGAAGAATGTGTGCACTGTATACCGACAATTGTCTGAGGCTGGAATCAAACCCAGGTCCCTGGCGCAATGAGGCAGCAGTGCTAGCCACTGAGCCACTGTACTTCCCTAAATGTCTCCGAAAGACTTTGAAAACTCAAATGAGAAAACATAAGAAGAAATGGTGGGTGGTCTATGTGTTATTCATGAGAGGGTTGAAATAAGAGATTGAGAATTGGCTTTGTGTGAATTGATAGAAAAGGGAGCATGGTCCTATGCCCAAAGTGCACCTTGCAATGATTGAATAGCAGGCTCAAAATCATCACTTGAATTCTATATGATATTTACCTCCAAAAACATAGAGTATCTTGATAAATTGGGAGTGATGCATGATTAATGCTGACAGATTAATCTACATATACTCTAACCTTTTGTTACTGTTCAGATAGTTCTGGGAAAACACGCATTTTGGCTACATCATCACTGAAGAATTAGGGACGGTATTTTCGAGAGCGCTTACCTCCGTTGGCAATCGAGCGATTCTAGGTGGGGATCGGTTTGCGCATTTCATTCTGTACATGCATCAATGTACATGATGAAATCTCCACGCTATTCTGCGTATGCACCGGTGTCCATGGCATGCGCTGGTGTCTGCATCATTCTGTGCATGTGCAACGTTGGTGCTAGTCTTTGTGCTGTTCTGTGCATGCATTGATGTCAGCTGCCAACAGAGCAGCTTTCTGTGAGATGTACTGTACAGAGAGCAGCTTTCTTACATTTTTAAAAATGTACTGTGTTAAATTAACTTTTGATTTGTTAATAAATATGATTTCAACTTTCATTCAGGCCATGCTATACTTTGCATTAGGCTTTTGGGTGATTTTTGAGGGATCTTAAGCAATAGTTTTTGCTGGTCTGCCCCTAACCCCACTTTTCCCATAGGCCTCATTATTTATATTAAGTGATTTTCTATTAGGCAAGGTTTCACTGGAATGCAACTGCGGTGTTATAGGAGAACTATCTGTACTACTAATCCAATTACTATTGCTTAGTAGTTCAGTGTCTGAATTCTCTGGACTGTTCTGGAATGAACTAGAGTGGGAGCATTTCACAATACTAAAGTATAATTATTCTAATCTTTATCATAAGTGATGCAGTTCTTGCTCCACAATTGTTCATACTTTATTAATCAAAAGATACACTTACACATATTTACATTTCTTCATTTTATTTGCTTTTATTGTATATTGTAAATGACATAGGTAACACCTTTTGCCATAGTCACTTCCGCAAATGTTCACAGTGGGCTTGGAGTATTCATTAGGTCATGAGCTGCAAAACCTAAGCATTACCTATTATGGTCAGCATCACCTTTTATGGGCATCATTTCCGCTTGCTGTCATTACTCTGCTCTATCAGATCTGGGCGTACTGCCAAGATGCGTGAAAGGTATGGAATACATTAACCACAGTTACTCAGAGCACAGCCTAACAATACAGTGATTCATATTCATGTCTTCAAACATCCTAAAAATGAATTACACAAGAATACGGAGTTGATTTCATATGGTTATCTTACATCCGATTAGTATTAAGTGGAATCCTTGAACCTAAAGCTCATTAGCATTACGTGTTGAATACCCATGATAACTTTGTTTCAAACATTGCTGCCAAGTAAACCTTATCTAATATTATTTAGTGAACATGCATTCAAATGCAGCAATCCATAAGGAGCTGTTTGAGATATGCTATCACACCATTAATTTTGCTAGAACAACTGTCTGGCTCACCATTGAGAGACTTGAAGTTCCTGTACTTGTGTGGCAAATGGGAACTAAACTCATCTGAGAAAAACTAGAGATCGCCATCTGGCAGTAATTAAGTACCAGTTAATGTCAGTAGATCATTCACTGTCACTAAAAGCTAATTGTTAGAAGTGAGTCATGGCTGTTCTTCAGATTTTTAGTGAAGACTTTTTGCAAAAAGAATTCTGCATCTTGTTTTATCTTCTAAACCAATCTTTTGTTCACTAACTTTGCGTCTTTCTGTATATGATTTGCATTGAATACACTCTTTCTTCTCATTGCTCATTTCACAAGCCTTCAGTCTCCTCAAAGAAATAAAGTTACTTGCCCTCTCCACCCTCGTCCTAAAATGATCTGTAAGGGCATCACCTTGTTTCCATTTCCCACTTCATGTACCTTGTTTGGCAAAATAGCATCAACATTAAACTGGCAAGGGCATGTCCAAATACCAGTTGGCATTCATTGAGCTGCCACAATAAATTTTGATTCAATTTTTACTAATTTGCTCTTAGAATGTGGGTAATTCTGTTAGACAGTATTGACTACCCATCTATTGCCTCTAAAGAGTTTATGAATCAACCAAGTAGTGATTGAATGAGCCCTCCTGCTTGTTGGGAACACTGCATGTGGGGTACAGGTAAGTTGGAAGGAAGAGGGTCATGCCATGCTCCTGAAGCATTCCAAACGTTCACTAATTTGACTCCACAGGCAAGCAGGAGCTTACTTAACAGACAGGCACAGAGTAGCAATTTGACTATTAGCAAAACAGTGCATTTTCAGCTGCTGAATTCTGCATGAACACATTATAAAAACCATACTGTGGCAGGAGTCATAGAGTAGATCTATGTAATCACTTAAATCATCTTCCCTAAGAGTTAGGGGATGCAAGAGGGCTCTCATGGCTTCTATAACAAATTTCTGGGCCTACCTAGACCTGGTCTGGTCTCTTGATCCTAGCACATATTTCATATCTTGACTTTTTCCAGGGTGCTTGATATCCTTAGGCTTCCAACACAATTTATGTTTCCACTGACTGGTTCTGATACTGAACTACAGGTTCCTGTGGGATACAATGAGGAGTTCTATGTAAGACAGTGGGGTTTGAGTGATTGAGTTTCTTGTTGAGCTATCTTGATCAGGAGGCAGGCAGGCTGTGGTGGGATGAGACAATAGGCAAGCTATTGCTTTGTCTCAGATCATCACTCACCTGAAACACACACAGATTTAAAATTTACCTTATGTTGTGGGCTGGAGTAACTTTGGGGTTCAACAAGGTGGATGACAGGAGGGCACAATTTTCTTCCCTTAAGAGCATTAACAAATTAGTTTTTTATAATGATCCAAAAACAGATTTTGTGATTGTTTTCTCACTATAAAATGCTAGATTCATTCAATTCAGTTTCACAACTCTCAATGGGTTGGAACAGAACTTGCAACCATTAGATATCAATAGCTGTCCATGCCCATTACCAAACAAAATAGTAATTGCAATATTAAATAATAAAATAAATAGATGTACTTTTTTTGTATATCCATGTAAAACCTTTCCCAAGTATGTCAATATCATTTGGACAATGCCAATCACAAATCTTGCTGGCTCTGTGTTACACAAAGTATTGATTTATTTATTTGATTTGATTGATTTATTGTCATGTGTATTTTGTTACAAAATATAGTGAAAAGTGCATGTATAGTGTCTCCGGCGCCATGTTAAAACACAGAAAAATAAACCGAAATGTAGAATATAAAGGCAGAAAAGTGAAGAAATAAAGAAAAAAAAAAATTCTTCAGCTTTACAGTCCTTTTTATTAAGTATTGCATCATGGGCCCAGGGCCTGGTGATCAGGAATGAATCTCCTTCACTGCACTGTTGCTGCTGGAACAAAAGTTGCCACTCTTTGACGCTATTTTGCCTCTACTGATGCCCTTGCCACTGTGAGTCCTCACTGAATCTCACCAACACAGATACTGCCAGGTACCACAGTGGTGCAAACTCAACCCCACCACCACCATGAGTCCACTTGCTGACGCCACTGAGTTTCCTACTGAGTCCAAACATGAGTCTGCCTCTGCCGCTGCCTCCATGAATCTGCGTTGGACTCATCCACCGCTACTGATGCCATCACTGTGACTGAGCTCTTAAACAACAGTTAAGCAAAATAAAAGAAACAAACAAAAGAAAAAAAATAACAAGAAAAGACAAAAGAAAAGAAAGGAAAACAGAAGCGAACAGAACAGATGAGCCCCAGGATCAGAAACCTCACTCCACTGCCATTACTTTAAGTAGGCCTTGAAAACAGTGCATGCCAGATCTGTGGAATGCCTGATTTGTCATGCGGTCAAAAAGAAAGACAGTTCTTCAAATGTTGCAGAGCCCAGAGTTAAAATGATCCATGCCTCATGTGACAGAGTAAAAAGATTTTCCTTCCTTCTCATCTGCTGTTAAAACTAACGCTTTTCAGTTTAAAGATTAAAATTTGCAAGTTAGCGAAGGCAGAGGTTTCAACTCCCTCTGTAGGTTGTTTTACCTTCACTTCTACTAAATATGATTTGCATTTAGATCAATTGGCTTCAACAGGATTGAACTTAAAACCAGATCAAATCTGTACTTGACCCACAACATTTCTAGTTCATTACTGTGTAAAGTAAAATAGCTCCTCCTTCCTTGGCACATCACGTTGCAGAATGTCAGTCAATGGTAACAGCCTGTCTCTGAGTCAGAGCCTGCAGGTTCACAAATCTTCTGCAGGAATTTGAGAACATGCACCCAGAATTTCCCAAGTACTGCTCCAAATGACCTTTTATGCTTTTGGGGTGAATGGCCATTTCTCCAGTGTTTTGCTCATGATTCCTCCTGCTATTTTAATACAATACTCAAAGAATGTTTTGTTGTTGGAGGTACAACCTTTTGGGAGAAGCATTAAACCTGTTTAGGTGGAGGCAATAGGTTCAATAGTACTATCTAAAGACCAGCAATTATCTTTCAATCTTTGCCTCCAAATAGCAAGTTAATTGGTCATTTATCTCAGTTTCATTTTAGGGATGTACAAATTGCCTCATCTGCTCCAATTGTAGGCATCTACTCCTATTTGTTCATATCCTCATATTCTGTTACATTATTCTCCTTTATACAATATAATCCCTCTTTGATGAATTGTTGATACACTCATATAAAATACCTTTGTGTGCTATTTTAATTAAATTATTCACCTCCTTAAAATAAAACATTATCTATAAAATACACTTGTGAATGTGAGAAATCCTAATAATCAATTTATTAAAAGTTCATTCTGAGTTATTTCTACCACTATATGTGTTCAGCAAGTAGAAACTGGTAGCTGGAAGAGATTTTCTGGCAGCACTTATATATTATGTACCTTTATCCCCTGGTGGTCCAGTCGACATACATTCGTCTGTGTTTCTTGGTGGTCTTATTTGTATTTGAGTACATGTGGTGGGGGGTGGGAAGGATGACTTTGGAGCTACTTGGTGGTCTAGCAAGAAGAACTCCATTCCTAGTCTGATCTTTAAGTAAACAAAGCATAAAAGTGGAAATAGCTTTTTCAAAGGACAGATTATACAATGAAATATTTTTAATGTTCACTCGTTGCTAATTCAGTAAAGAATTTCTGTAAAATTTTGGAGATGACCATTGTCTGGCGATTATTTGAAGCCTTGAATACACATTTTTATTTCCTTGGTTTAAGTTATTGGCAGACAATAACATATGTTTAATAATGTTAGTTTATATATGTATTGTTTATGGAATGCTACAATATTGCAGCATTTTCATTAAATCTTTCTTCTAGTCCTCAGTGTGCCGTTAAGTTGGACAGGCATCACCTGTTACCCAAGAGCAGCACAGGTTCTTTGAAACTTTTGTGTTTATCCTGTAGTTTTCTACACTGTTGATGACAGATTGAGGAGTTGATCCACAGCTGCCTTTACATCTTAACAGGAAACTTAGCTGCATATATGGGCCTATGTTATGGCTAATTCTATGTTGATGACATTCAGAAGGACAATAGCTTATAGAAAACAAAGCATCTTGTGTCTGTACTTTGCCTTCAAACACAACCCTGATTTCACATGTGTAACCAAACTGATGTGGGAAAAAATTGTCATTTACCACAATGTATGTACAGCAATAATTTGCATTTATATCTTACTTAGTTGTTTCGTGTTAATAATTTCACTTCTGATTTGAAATATCCATCAACATGAAACATTAATTCTTTCTCCCTACAGATGCTGCCAGCATTGTTGCGTACTTCTAGATTTTTCTGGATAATTTCAGTTTTCCATGATGCACAGAAGTTTGTTTCAGTGTTATTGATCTCTCTGGCTTGGCATCCAAACAAAACTGCCTCTGTGATTTTGTTTGTCCATTACCGCCAATTTTCAGCAACAGTGTTTCGTTAATTGCATGAAACGTGAACTCTACATAAATTCTTCAAAGTCTTCATACTAGTGCGAGGTGCAAAAAACAAAGTTATAAGATTATAAGACATAGGAGCAGAGACTAGGCCATTCAGCCCATTGATTCTGTTTTGCCATTTAATCCCATTCTCAAATATACCATTCCTCATCAAAATGAGAATTAAGCAAGATACAAATTTAATGTAGAAGTTAAACTATGGAAGTTACAAACTTCCTTGTGATCACAGAATCATAGAAATGCAATGGCACAGAATGAGGTCATTCAGCCCTTTATGTCCATTTGCTCTCCAAATGAACATTATGACTCAGTGGCATTCTCCTATCTTTTCCCCATTGCACATTGTTTCAGTAAAAGAACCATCTAATGTCCTTTTGAATGCCTCACCACATTTTCAGATGGTGCCTTCCACCACACCTGAACCACTTTGTTTTGTGAAAATGTTTCTGTTCGCATCACATTTGCTTATTTTACCAATCATCTTCAATCTTCATCCTCTCATTCTTGAGCCTTTTACAAGGAGGAACAGTTTCTCTTTATTTACTCACTAAATGCTGATTACTTGACCACTTCCCTGTTCCTAACCAAGTAATCAACACCAACCTGAACCAAGATCTCTGGCTGTTCACCCTCCCCCAGAAAAAAAAAATCCTGCAGTCTCCTCTGATAGTTTTGATGTTGGTACCAGGGATGGAAGCTACCTTTATGTCACGAACACAAAAGGCCTAATTTTTGAGCAGGATCCCAGGACTCCTGCACAACATACCTGTTTATCTTGGACTGCTTATTGGTCATCCATTTGCTTTCTGCAGTATGACTACATGTATGAAGGTGGAATCCCTTTCGCTCTCCACTTTGTAGATGTGTCTCTAGCTGCTGCATGTGCTCTGATACAGTTTCAGCAGCTGACAGCACTTACCGCACATTTTACAGTCTACACATTCCTCTCAACCAGGTCGTGCTGTCATGTCTAAATCTTAACAAACAATTAACTTAATGAAAAAGTGTAGAAGTAAAAAACACCTCCTGTCCCCACCCCCCCTTCCTCTCATCTGACGTCCCATATTGCACACTTCACTTCTTGCAGTAAATCGTATTTAAAGTAACTCTTTCTTCCTTTGCAACCCAAACTCCCAATAAAATTCCCAAATATATACAATAAAGTGGTGTCCCTTTTACTGACTGTGTCCCTTTACAATCTTTCAACTCCTTTCATCTTAGCCTCTCTGACGGCTTAATAAAAATGTTTCAACCCTAACTTTAACATGAAATATACCTTTAGGCCAGACAGTAACGAGAACTTTCCCCTGCATTCAGGAATCTGCCAGCTCACATTCCTAAAATGGCTACATCCACCCTCTTTCTTTTACAGCATCGTGAATAGTGCAGTCCACTGCTATATCCTTCCCAAAATCAACAAATTCAGGCAGGCCCATTGTTTCTGCCTGCTCCAGCCCCACAGAACTCACCAGTTCCTACCTTAGCTGGACTTCTTTCTCCCTTTGCCCAGCCCCTTTCCTCTTACATCTGTGATTCCGCTGACACTTTAAATTGCCTTGAACATCTTGATACCAAGAACAGCTACATAAGAATCCCACTCATTAACTACAGTTCAGCCTTCAACACTGTTATCCCTTCGAGACTAATTAGTAAACTTAGTGATCTCGGACTAAGCCCCACTCTCTGCAACTGGATCCTCAGTTTCCTGACCCACAGACCACAATCAGTGAAGGTTGGGACAATATTTCATCCTCACTAACACTCAACATGGGAGCCCCCCCAGGGGTGCATACTCAGCCCTCTACTGTACTCACTGCATACCCATGACTGCATTGCCAAATACCAGACTAATGCCATTTACAAGTTCGCTGATGACCCACCATAGTTGGTCGAATCTCAGATGGCGACAAAACAGACTACAGATGGGAGGTGGAAGACCTGGAAAAATGGTGCACTGAACTCAACCGAGCTCTCAATACTGGCAAGACCAAGGAACTCATTATTGAATTTCTGTAAGATGTTACTCATGCCCCCCTACATATTAACAATGCAGAGGTGAAACGAGTGGAGAGTGTCAAACTCCTGGGAGTGGTCATCCACAATAAGCTTTCTTGGACTTTTCATGTGGATGCACTGGTTACAAAGGCCTAACAATATCTCTTCTTCTTCACGCAGCTGAGGTAATTTGGCATGACGGTGAATACCCTTGCCAACTTTTATTGAGAGCATTCTGTCTGGATGTATTACAACCTGGTATGGCAACTATACCATTCAAGATTGGAGATGGTTACAGAGAGTGGTGAACTTGGCCCAGACAATCTCAAAGGCCAACCTCCCATCTATAGAATCCATCTACCAGGCTCGCTGTCAGGGAAAGGCCACCAGCATTCTTAAAGATCCATCTGGCAATGTTTTTCTACAACCGCTACCATCGGGGGAAGATACAGAAGCCTGTACACATGCACCAGCCGGTTTCATAACAGTTTCTACCCTACTGTTGTTAGAATACTGAATGGACTTACAAATGCTTAACATTCGCTTGTACCTGTGTTTTTATTTTTGCCACTGTATTACCTATTATTTACTGTCTATGCTATTTAACTCTGTGATGTGTCTGTATTGCTCGCAAGACAAAGCTTTTCACTGTGCCTCGGTACGTGTGACAATTCAATTCAATTCAATTCAAATCAGTTTCAGAATTTCCAGTTCATAATCTCCAGCGGCCACCTCTTCACCATGGACTGTCCCTTTACACATCCATTCCCCACCACGATGGTCTTAAGACTCTCACTTCTTCCTGGTGAAAAGGCCTGAATCATCCTCAACCACCACCCCTCCTCTGCCTGATCAAGGTTGTCCTCACTTTGAACAACTTCTCCTTAACTCTTCCCACTTTCTTTAGATCAGAGGGTTGACCATAAGATACTGCATGGGACCCAGGTATGTCTCTTTGTGGGATACATGGAACATTCCTTGTTCCAGTCCTATTCCAACCCCCAACCACAACTCTTCAGCCAGCACATTGACAACATCATCTGTGCTACTTCCCTCTCACCCGGAATTGGAAAGTTTATCAATTTCCAATATCCACCTTTCTGTCACTTTCACCTGGTCCATCTGTGACTCCTCCTTTCTCTTCTTCGATATCTTGGTTTCTATTTCCGGGGATAGGATGGCCACCAATATCCATTACAAACCCCGTCAACTCCCACAGTTATCTTGACCACGCATTCTCATATCCTGATTCCTGCAAAGACTCTATTCCACTCACCCAGTTCCTCCATCGCATTTGTTCTAATGATGCCAACTTCAACAAGGAGCCCTCCACCTTCTTCCTCAACAGTGGATTTCCCAGCATGGTAGTTGACAGGGGCCTCAGCTGGGTCAGACCCATCTCACTTCAACCCTCATCTGTTATCTTAGGGACCCCATGCCCTAACCTACCATCCCACTAGCAACCACATCCAGAAGATCATCAGCTGGTATTTCTGCCACCTCCAGTGGGATGCCACCACCAGACTCATATTCCCTTCCCCTTCCTTGTCAACCTTCCACAGGAATATTCCCTCTGGGACACTCTGGTACACTACTCCTCCATTCTCAACAGCCCCCCACAACGCCAAGGCACCTCCCCTGCAACCACTGAAGGTGTAATGCCAGCCCATTTACCTCCTCCGCCCTCAACATCCAAATGCCCAAAACACATCCTCCAGGTGAAGGAGCAATCTACCTGCCCTTCACTTAATCTAGTCGACTGTGTTTGCTGCTCACAATGTGGTTTCCTCTACATTAGCAAGATGAAATGCAGACTGGACAATTTCTTTGCAGAACAGCTACATCTGTTCACAAAAAGAACTTCTGGTTAGATTAGATTCTCTACAGTGTGGAAACAGGCCCTTCGGCCCAAGAAGTGCACACCACCCCTCCGAAGAGAAACCCACCCAAACCCCTACCCAATGTTTCCCCCTGACTAACGCACCTAACACTGTGGGCAATTTTGTATGGCCATTCACCTGACTTGCACATCTTTGCATTGTGGGAGGAAACCGGAGCACCCGGAGGAAACCCATCCAGACACAGGGAGAATGTGCAAACTCCACACAGACAGGCGAGAATCAAACCCAGGTGCTGTGAGGCAGCAGTGCTAATCACTGAGCCCATGCTTGATACTTTAATACATCACTCTGTTGCCTGGAAAACACCTGTATCAGGTTTGCTACAGTGCTCTAGTGAAGCTCATTGCACGTTGGATTAACAGCACCTCATTTTCTGCTTGGGAACTCTACAGTCTTCTGGGCTTAATATCAAGTTCAATAATTTTAGGGGCTGAGCACCTTCTCCCATGTCCTTACCCTAACTCCCACACACCAGCCTTGTCATCACATGAGTTGCTATCACTACTACTAATGATTATCTCCTAGGCTGACCTTAACCCATATCTTTGTCTGTCCAACTGTTGTTCTCTCTATCTGGACTCCATTTCCACCTATTGATTATTATTCCTTTCTTCCTGGTGGTGGAAATTGAATAAAGATTCATACGCCTTGTGTCTCTCACTGTGTCTCACACCTGCACACACACAACATGGGTGCTGGGGAAAATATAAGCACTACTGCAATTAGGCGGAAAAAACAAGAACAGGAATGTCAGCCATCCTGTTCACTCTGAGAGCTAGCTCTGAGGAAGCTACATCAGTGTCAAGGACGCTCCATGTGGAAATGAAAGGTGACTTAGTGACAGGATAGCAGCCTCTGTGGAGTTATTTCACTTTTTCTCCTGTTATTGTTAGCTGGGCAATCTGTAGAGGCCCACCTGCAGGCCTATGCCTTTGTTTCACCCTCTCTACTCTCATCTGCCACCTAATATGGCATGTATTTATTCAATGGACACTGTGCACTAGATAAGGATCACTAAATAAGGATAACCATTTGAGAAAGGCATGAAATTGGATAAGTATGAATGGTGGTTGGATAGGTAGCAATGTATGGAACCACGCAGAGAGAAGAGCAGGTGCACGTGCAAAGTAAGTAGTTGCTAGGAATGATGTG
This sequence comes from Chiloscyllium punctatum, assembly GCF_047496795.1. NCBI lineage: Eukaryota > Metazoa > Chordata > Chondrichthyes > Orectolobiformes > Hemiscylliidae > Chiloscyllium > Chiloscyllium punctatum. The sequence continues at coordinate 36,344,922 of NC_092763.1, forward strand.
ACAAAGTGATCCAGAGGGTGTGGAGTGATACATTCTGCTGGAGGTAGATGAATGTGTGATGTACTCCCCTTTTCAGATCTGGTTAGGTCATTAATGTTTTTCTTATGCTGAGCCCAGGAACATGGCACCGTACTCCTGTTGTTGACCTTCTGAGCAACCTCTATGGCAGCAGCAAGTGCCTTTTTCTCATTGATGTTGAAATGCATCTTCCTTTGGCTCCTCTCAGCTCCCAGCAGTAAGTTCAGCAACGTATCAATGAAGCAGGAGTGCAAATCTGGAGCATCGTGTTACTTATTACCATATCTTGCTTTCTTTTGTTTCCACCACCCAACTCTTCTAAAATGAGTTGGCTGTTGAAGTTTTGGAGGTGAGATTGTGCTGTGCAAGTCCTGTCTATGCTCGCTATCACACAATCAATACCAAACTGAAAGTAAAATGATCGTGAGTCGATTAAATTTAAAAGCCACTGACCGACATTCCGAACTTCCCTCTGGGTAATTGACATGTGACAATCTGCCACTGGCTATCCCCGTCTGCTCTTACTCCATCTCCAAATTAATTTCAGGGATATTATTTGGGCGGGTCAGCCTTGAACTTTCTTTTAAGTGTCAGGTATGTAAAAGCATAAAGCACAGGCTATGTCTTGAAATGTTTTAACTCTGTTTTACATTTTGAAAATGCTTTGATCTGAATAAGGAAGTGACATTTTAGAAGAACTAGAAATTACAACTGGAAAAGCTGGTCTGCCACATCACAAAGGAAGATCAAATGTTTGATATTAAAAACTGCTGATATACAGTACCATGGATACAGCCTATTTGATTCATCCATCCAGACATATTCCAATCAACATAGAGTTGTAGAATCCCTACAGTGTGGAAGCTGGCCATTTGGCCCATCAAGTCGACACCAACTCTCTGAAGAGCATCCCATCCAGATCTACCCTGTCTCAGTAACCCTGCATTTCCCGTGGCTAATGTACCTAACTTTGGATTGTGGGAGGAAACCCACACAGACACAGGGAGAATGTTCAAACTCCAAACTGACAGTCACCCAAGGATGGAATTGAACCCAGATCCCTGGTGCTGTAAGGTAGCCACTGAGCCACTGTGCCACTCTAATGATTCCAGGATTTGTATCTCTTTATTCTATTTGGAAATTTAGTTCGCATGTTGTCCATTCTATGTACAAAGATTAATTTCCCTTTATTTGTTCTAAAACTACCCTTGCAAAGTTTGACTTATGTTGCCTACATCTACTGAGTTTTATTGCAAATCATATATTTCAGTCTTCAAGCCATACAGGAGTGGTCACAGTCTTGGTCAAATAATGCAAAAGAAGGAATTCCCTATTTTGGATACTTTACTATGATTTTACTGTAATTACAGATCTCATCTCTCATTACCTGTGAAATATTCAGCCTGCAAAACTGCAGGTGTCTGATAGTATTATTGAACAAATGAAAGAAGCAGTTAATAATATATCCACAGGGAAGATCCAAAAGCAGTTCTGAATGATAACCAAAGCTGCAGTTTCCTGTATTCGTGCCACATTACAGATTGTTGAGCAGGAACGTATATGAGATTCAGTCAATTGTGATTCACAGCTTATGGTGACTATAAAGTACATTTGGCTGGACCGTTCTGGAACAAAGTATCTCACTTTGAATGATGCTAATTAGATATTTTCTTTACCCTTCAAGTCTTGCACCATTATGTGCTGATAACAGCAACTGGGAATCTGAAACTTCATTAAATTGAGGTGTGGAATGTCTAACTTGTTAGGGAAAGGAAGTAAGATCAGATTAAGAGGAAATGTAAGAAACAGCAAATTGCAAATTCCTGAATTCAGTTGTTCACGTTTTGGGGCAGAGAGATTGATCACCAATCAATAAAAATTATCCTGCCAATAAAGGTATTTAGGATATTAATTACTGGAATCCGCTTTGTGTGATGAGTTTAATGATCAATCAGTGTCAAAATTCAGCAAGTTCCGAAGAGTCATGTTTGTGGGCGATGAACAGCAAGTCACAATAAAATAATATTTGGACATTCACAGCCTATAGTCTATCTCTTAATCCTCCAAATTAATTAAGATGAAAATCAGGCAATTAATGTGTATTATTGGCATGGTTATTTGCGAGAAGAACTGGCAATACATTTCTGAAGTGAAGTTTTGGAACAGCTTTCTAGAATTTAGAAACTTAATGGGGTGATCTGATTGAAGTTGACAAGTTATTAACAGGAAAAGACTGGGTAGATAAAGATAAACTATTTCCACTGCTCTGGAACTAGGGGGTTTAGTCTAAAACTTAGGACCAGACCATTCAGGGGAGCTGTTAGGAAGCACTTTTACACACAGGGTGATGGAAGTTTGAAACTTCCTCCCTTAACTGGGAGTTAATGGTGGATCAGTTGTTAATTTTAAATATGAGATAGCTGATTTGTTTTGTGAAATGGGCCAAAGCCATGTATATGGAATTACACCATAGATCAGCCATGATCTCACTGAATGGAGGAACACATTTGAGGGACTGAATAGCTATTCATATTCCTGTGTTCTGCTGTTCCTAACTCACAAAGTGGAAATGGCCTCAGCACATTTCCACAAGATTAACCAAAGGTTAATTTGTTTCAATTGCACAAATCAGAAAGGTGATTTTTTAAAAATCACTTAAGGGAACGGTGTGTCACTAACTGGACCAACATTTATTGCCCTTCCCAGTTGTCCTTAAGAAGGTGGTGATGAGCTGCTTTCTTGATCTGCTGTAGTCCATGTGCTGTGGGTAGCCCCACAATGTTCTTAGGAAGGGCATTTCAGGATTTTGCCCCAGAGACAGTGAAAGAATGGTAATGTATTTCCAAGTCAGGATGATGAGTGGCTTGGAGGGGAAGCTGCAGGTGGTAGTCATCCCATGATCAGCTGTTGTTGGCCTTCTAAATGGAATTTTTAGTGGGTTTTGATGGTGCTTTCTCAGGATCTTTAGTGAATTTCTGCAATGTACCTGGAATGTAATTATTACATTCTGTGCTGTCTAAAATACTTCACATTCACAATATAATCATCTGTACTATTTATACAATTGTAGTATATCTAATATTCTGGAATGGAATCTTTCATCATAAACGTGCTCAAAACATTCATATCCAGCTTTAAATGTAAAGCGAAAAGGTTTAATCCAGTAGATTTTGTAGTTGCACAACATTGCAGGAGCAGTCTGAGAACTTAAAGTATGGTACAGTAAATAAAAGTTTTCTTTACTCTTGTGATGAAATGGTTATGATTTGGATTGGAACAATAGAGTTGGATTGGTCAGAAAGCAGTTTCATCTGAAATTGAAAGCCATGTATACAAGCCCCACAGAGATGCAGAAACTGCCATTTTTCAAGCAATGTTCCTAACCTTTACAGGGTTTAAGGACTTTTGTGCGCTACTTCCTAGGATTTAATAGATTTCTAGATAGTGTCATTGAGATTTCAGCACAGAAACAGACCATTTGGTCCAATTTATCCATGTCACCCAGATATCCTAACCTAATCTCATCTCATTTGCCAGCATTTGGCTCATTTCCCTTAAACCCTTCCTATTCATATACCCATCCAGATACCTTTTAAATATTGTAATTGTACCACCTCCTCCACCTCCTCTGGTGTATCATTCCATAGACACACCACCCTCTGAGTGAAAAAGCTACCCTTTAGGTCCCTTATAAATTGTTCCCTCTCTCCTTATACCTATGCCATCTAGTTTTGGACTCTCCTACCCTAGGGAAAAGACCTTGACTATTCACATATTCAATGGCCCCTCCTGATTTTATAAGACTCTAAAAAGTCAGCCTTCAGCCTCTGATGTTCCAGGGAAAACAGCCCTAGTCTATTCAACTTCTCACTATAGCTCAAACCTGGCAATATCCTTGCAAATCTTTTCTGAACCTTTCAAGTTTTACAACATCCTTCCGATAGGAGGGAGACCAGAACTGCATGCAATATTCCAAAAGTGGCTTAACCAACATTGACCTGGCAAATGAAACACTTATACACTTTTAGAAGAGACCATCACACACACCCCAACCACCATCAATCACATTACCGACGAAAACATCATGAAGCTAGTGGACCTGTGCCTCACCACCCACTTCACCTTCAACAACATAATCTACAAACAAACCAACGGCACACCCATGGGATCCCTGCTATCAGACTCATATCAGAAGCAGTAATGCAAAGACTAGAACAAACAGCCCTACCAACCATCAAACCAAAAATCTGGGTCCGCTACGTAGATGGCACCTTTGTCATCACAAAACGAAACAAGATAGAAGAGACATTTAACATCATCAACAGCACCCTCACAGGCATGAAGTTCACTAAGGAGGAAGAAACCGTCAACAAACTCGCATTCCTAGATGTCACAGTTGAAAGAACGGACAACGGACAACTACAAACCTGTGTATACAGAAAACCGACAAACACTGACCAAATACTTAACTACACCAGCAACCATCCCAACACACACAAACGAAGCTGTATCAGAACACTATTCCAATGAGCCACATCACACTGCAGCACAGACAAACTTTGGAAAACAGAGGAGAACCACCTATACAACGTATTCAAGAAGAACGGATACTCAAATAATACAGTGCGCAGATTCCTCAAAAACAAACCACGACAAGCAGACCAAACACAGCCAGAAACCCTAACAACCTTACCATACATCAAAGAAGTCTCAGAAATGACAGCCAGACTACTAAGACCCCTCGGAATCCTAGTAGCACACAAACCCACCAACACTCTCAAACAAAAACTAACAAACTTAAAAGACCCAGTACAACCCATGGACAAAACCAACATCATCTACAAAATTCTATTCAAGGACTGCTACAAACACTACATAGGACAAACAGGAAGAAAGTTAGCCACCAGGATACACGAAAACCAGCTAGCCACAAAAAGACATGACCCTCTCTCCTTTGTAGCCCTACACACAGATGAAAAAAACCCACCATTTCGACTGGGACAACACATCTATCCTGGGACAGGCTAAGCAAAGATATGCCAGAGAATTCCTAGAGGTCTGGCATTCCAACCACAATGCCATAAACAAACACATTGATCTAGATGCCATCTATCAGCCCCTCAGAAAATGAACAGGAAATGACATCACCACAAACCCCAGGAACCCCATCCAGGACAAACATATAACTAGAAAGCAGGAGACAACAGCTTCACTTCACTTGGAGGTCGCCACTGATGATGTTACCTAGCCAGGTAATGAAATGTCTGGATATTAAACCTACAGCTCAGCGAGCAAACCTACACCCTAACCAATGTCCTATACTGGCACAACATGACCAACTCCTTTACTCAATGCTCTGACTGATAAAGGCAAATGCCTACATTACTATCCTATCTACCTGTGACTCCATTTTGAAGGAACCATGAACCTGCACTGTAGGCCTCTTTGTTGAGCAACATTCCCCAGACCTTCCCATTATGTGTATAAGTTCTGCTCTAATTTGCCTTTCCAAAACTGATCTATGCCACCACAGAATAATTAGAAATGGACATTATTAACTGTCAAGTCTTTATTACTGCCAAGGAAAATAATGTTTTGATACAACAGGAGAAACTGACATAGTTTTACATCTGAATACCAGAAAGGTTAGGAAAGTCTATCAGTGGCAAAAAATGAAAAGAAAATCAGACTTGCTGGAATGGGTTATTACACTCTGCACCTTGTTTACCTTTTACTCTGCACTCTCTAGATCAAAGAACATTTGCATCTTCACTTTGTTGGATGTGTGAGCCATCAATGATAGTTTGAGGGCACCAGGACATCTGGGACCTCTTCTGAATGGGGCCCACTGAATGAGAATACTGAATGAATATTTAAAGACAGAGAAGGAAGCAGTGGAATGAGGATAAATTGGAATCAAATTAGATACCAAGGATTAGAGAGAAAGAAAGATTGGAGTAAGAGATAAAAGTAAGAGAAAGGAAAAATAAGGAAACATTTAAAAAGAATTAGAAGCTTACCGTTTACATTTTTAGACCTTTCTAAATAATTTTCTTCCTGAAGGATTGTGAATTCACAGCTTAAATTATTCAATTTGTTGGGCTAGAAATGTTGATTTGTACAGTGCTACATTAACAAACATCATTATAATAAGACCAGCAAGCCATTGAGATTCACAACTCAAAACATATTTCTTAATTTCCTGAACTGATTTTTAAATTAACAATAGTGTGTTTCATTACAAAGGGACTTGAGGTACTTGTACATAAAACACAAAAAGCTAGCACACAGGTGCAGCAGGTACTCAGGAAATCTAATGGAATGATGGCCCTTATTTCATGGGAGTTGCAGTTTTGGAGCAAAGAAGTCTTACTGCAACTGTTCAAAGTGCTGGTGAGACTACATCAGGAGTACTGTGAGCAGTTATGGTCCCTTTATTGAAGTAAAGATGGTATTTTATTGGAGGCAATTCAAAGAATCTTCACTAGGAAGATCCCCAGTATAGAGGAATTGTCTTATGAGCAAATGCTAGACAGGTTGGGACTCTGCTTAGTGGTGTTTAGAAGAACGAGAGATGATTTCATTGAAACATTTTAGATTCTAAGGGACTGAACATAGTAAATGCTGAAAGGTTGTTGCCCCTCATGGGAGAGTCCAGGACCAGAGAACATGGTCTCAGAAAAAGGGGTACCAAATTAAGACTGAGATGAAGAGGAAATTATTTCCTCAAAGAATTGAAATACTTTTGAACTCCTTGTCACAGAGAGAAGTGAGGTCAGAGTCTTTGTCTGTATGTAATGCTGAGATGAATAGGTTCTTGATCAGTAGGGGAATCAAGGATTATGGAGAAAATGTAGGAAAGTGGACATGAGGAATGTTGGATCAACTATGATCCTCACTAATGACAGAGTGAGTTCAAAATGAGCCAAATGGCCTCCTCTGGTTCCATTTCTTATGGTAACACACCATTATTTTGACAGCAAACTTTCCGGCAAAGATTAGCATTTTGGATGGAGACCAAACCTGAATTTTCCATGTAGGCAGGATTTTGGTCAGATGTTGGCAGGATGTGCTTTATGTGCTCCAATTTGGCAGTCTCTGCTTAGTAAAATTGACCAGGGTCAACCTAATTCTAATAACTTGATTAGGAATGAAACAGGATTTCTGATTGTGCAGTGGCAATTTCTTTGGATGCAGAAGAAAAGCAAATCAGAGTTTCTGGATTCTGGCCCTTGGACCAGAAGATGGTTAAAACCTTCAGCTTGTTCAGTTTAACATTTTGTGGGCTGTTATGGAGCAAATTTCCACCATGTGTAACTGGTTGCACTCTCTGTGGGGAGGGCTTTGGGTTCCCATAGCAAAGCGAGAAGCAGTAACATACATTCATCCATCGTGCTTAGTGTTGTTGTGCCAATTATTAGAGACAATATTGCTGTATGATTTTTTTTGTTGTACAATTTGAATACTTTCTCCTGTATTTGTGCAGTCCTCTTAAATAACCACCATTACCTCCAGTGAAGAATGCTTGAAGTAGTGGCCGTATGCCAGCAAAATGAGTTCTTAGTTAATTTTCTTTCCACTCAGCCTGATGCTCCTAAAGAAAGAAAATTAAAGGGAAAGTTAATTGTAGTTTGCTATGGTTCAGTTCAGTCATTTAGAAAAGAACCGTCCTTCTCAGTTTGTGGTCTGGAGACTGCAGCAATCAATGTAATTGCAGCCTTCTTGTTCCTCTGTTCTTGAACTGTCCAAGACATCCCAATCCTAAAATAAAGCAAAAACTCTCCTTAATCAAGACGGCCACTTATGCTCCTTTTCTTGCTTTCTTTTCTTTCTTGAATTTGCTGGATTCGCTGAAACAAAGAGGAAAATAAAAGAAAATCACCCTTTTGAAAGGTGAATTACTGAATGATGCCTTAAGTGTTTTCTGTGGTTTTTGAAGGATAAGTGTGTTTACAACTCAGCAGGTCATGTACTGAACTGGTGACATTGTGTCTGTTTCAAATCAGCCAGACACAGAGTACTAGATGTGATAGCTGACCCCATTTGTTGAAATAAAATGTGGCTACTCACAGAGTTAAGCTGAATAAATATCATAGAGCTGATTGGATGATACAGAAACTGCTGACCTGCAGTCAAGTTTCATTAAAAATGAGGGACAAGCCTCTTTCCAGAGAAAGCAATGTCTTAATGAGTGAAACATTAACCGACTGTGGTAAATGACACACTTGTGATTTTGCCAGTGGTCGATCTGGACAGTCTGGACAGTGTCAATGTTTCTTCACACAGGCTGCTTGCATGGCAAAGTAGTGTCAGAAAGTGTGCCTTGTTGTGAGAGCTAGCTAGCAGGAGTCCTCTGATCAGTCACTGAAGTTTGAGGCAGACCAAGCTGATCACCTAGTTCAGTCCAATCCTCAGCCAAGGCCACGTAGGCCAGTTCACTTGCAAATGTAAATATTGTATAGATGAGCTTGTCTTAATTTACTCATACTGTAGTATTTTGTAACGTGCCTTGATTCAATAAAGTGCAACTGAGTAAACCTCATTGTTGGAACTGCCCTGGATTAATGATGTCCAGAGTAAACTTGACAGACCAGGAAAGTAAAAATAAAAGCCTACAAATATTAATGTTGAATCCAGCACTTCCTTGAATAAGGTCTCTTATCACCACCACATCATTTCACTCGGCAATCTGCCCTGTAAATCCTCAATATGTTTTACTAAAATCAGTGTATTCACATACATACAGAGTAATCCTCATTTAGGTTGCTTTAATTTCTCCCTTACTCTGACTCCCATATTAATTTACTATTTTTTAAAACCTTAGTCCAATCTGTATCTAGCAATATTTTTATGTATCTTGGTATAAATCTTTAATGGAGAAAGTGAGGACTGCAGATGCTGGAGATCAGAGCTTAAAAATCAGGAACCATTCCTGAAGAAGGGCTTATGCCCGAAACGTCGATTCTCCTGCTCCTTTGATGCTGCCTGCCCTGCTGCGCTTTTCCAGCAACACATTTTTAAGCTATAAATCTTTAATGTTCTTTCCTAGTATCCAATCCTTGCAGAGTTAGTTTAAATTATCTCTGACAGCATTAGCAATACACCCCCAAGGAACTCCATCTGGCTCTATTCAGGTGAAATCTCTCTAGCTTGCATTACTGCCATTTCTCCCCGATCCTGTCCCAATAATTTGAATCCGTCCCTCCTGAACTATCCTTTCAGCCATGCATTCACCTGTCTTATCCTTCCTTTTCTGCATTAACTCATATGTAGTACTGAGTGTTATCCAAAGATTACTGCTTTGAATGTCCTACTTGCTGAACTCCATTTTTTCTTATGCACGTACCACAAAGTAAGTTGTAGTTCAAGGTAAATAGAAAGCTTCTTGAGTAGGCTGTAGGCATGACTGATGTTTTGAATGAAAACATTGCATTTGTCTTCACAAATGAAAGGGATGAAGATAGGTTTGGGTAAAGGAGTTTGTAGAATTGAAATAATAGGCATGTTGAAAAAAGAAATCCAATTCCAATTGACATCATTCAAAGCTAACAAGCTCCAATCCATAGAGGTACATCCTAGGGTTGTGAGGCAATCTAAGATGAAGGTGGCAGAAGCTCTGAGTGCAATCTATCATTTATTTTTGATTATTAGCATGGTACAAGAGAACTATAGGATTGTAAACGTTATGCTCCTGTTAGAAAAAAGAGATAAACTTGTTAATTGCAGGCACTCGTCATTCTAATTAATATGGGAAAAAACAAGTTAAGACAAAAAGACTAAGTTGTTTTCACAGAGAATGGGTTAATAACGTACAGACAGCATGGATTTATCAAAGACAAATCATGTCTGACTGACTCAATTTAATTATTTGAATAAGCAGCAGAGGAGTTTGATGAAGGTAATGCTAAAACTTTCACATGCATGGACTTGAAAAAGTTCTGTATAACAGATTTATTTGAAAAAAAGTACCACCTGGTGTTTAAGGGATTGTGGTAACTCGTGATTATATTAGGATCATTAATTTTCTTGTTATATATAAATGAACTGAACTTGGGAACAGCCAGTGAAATTTCAAAGTTTGTGGATGACAGAAAGAATGAACATGGTGGTAACTTTGAAAGTCATGGACAAGTGAAGTGACAGTGATGTGGAAAAGGCAATGAATTAAAAATATGTTGGAAGTGATTGACTTTGGAAGAAATGCTGGGCAGAATCTTCCCAGTGCTTGAATAATGTAGACAATGGTGACAGCAGAAATATCCAATTATTGACATGAGTAAGAAAAGTCCAAATGTCCACCCAAGGTTTGAATGTTGAGATGAGAATCTTATCTGTGAGGAATTAGAGATTTGAATGCAATATTTTAAAAAAATTATCTACTCTCCCCTTATTTATACACAGTTTGCTATTTTACCAGGTATAGGTATTTCCAATGAACTGTCAGCTGGGCCACCCATCTCCCCACAGGACTTCATTTTATTTCGTTTCTCTCTCACTACGTGACCTGGGGACAGCTATCTTTAGCTGGCAGCATTTGACCTGGTGCACAACTGGGGCTTTGCGTTTGACACTGACAGCCCAAAGCCTGGAAGGTTCTGGTAACAGCAAGTGCTGCTAGTGAGTGCATGATAGCACAAGCATGGTGCTGAACAGGCATGATGACCATAATAAATAAGAAAATGAGTAGGCAGTTTGGACTCTCCACACTCGCTGCCATTCTCTGGGATCACGCTGATTTGATATTCCTGACGTCCACTTTCCTGATTTTTCCATAATCATTGAACCCCTACTGAACAATAATAATCTATCACAGTCTTCAATATACAGAAGAACTTTGCTCTCACAGTTCTGACATAAAGCGATCCAAAGACTCAATGCTCCGAGAAAAGAAATTCCTTGTCTCAGGCTTAAATTGGTGCCCTTTTATTCTGAAATTATGCCTTCTGGTCCCAAATTTTCCCAAGGGGGGAGATATCCTCTCAGTATTTACCCTGTCAAGCCCCTTAAGAATCCGATATGTTTCAATGAGATCACCTCTAATTCTTCTAAACTCCAGTGAATACAGTCATAGAGTCATAGAGATGTACAGCATAGAAACAGACCCTTCGGTCCAACCTGTCCACGCCGACCAGATATCCCAACCCAATCTAGTCCCACCTGCTAGCACCCAGCCCATATCCCTCCAAACCCTTCCTATTCATATACCCATCCAAATGCCTCTTAAATGTTGCAATTGTATCAGCCTCCACCACTTCCTCTAGCAGCTCATTCCATACACGTACCACCATCTGCGTGAAAAAGTTGCCCCTCAGGTGTCTTTTATATCTTTCTCCTCTCACTCTAAACCTATGTCCTCTAGTTCTGGACTCCCCCACACCAGGGAAGAGACTTTGTCTATTTAACCTATCCATCACCCCTCATGATTTTGTAAACCTCTATAAGGTCACCCCTCAGCCTCTGACCCTCCAGGGAAAACAGCCCCAGCCTATTCAACCTCTCCCTATAGCTCAAATCCTCCAACCCTGGCAACATCCTTGTGAGTCTTTTCTGAACCCTTTCAAGTTTCACAACATCCTTCCAATAGGAAGGAGACCAGATTTGCATGCAATATTCCAACAGTGGCCTAACCAAGGTCCTGTACATCTGCAACATGACCTCCCAACTCCTGTCCTCAATACTCTGACCAATAAAGGAAAGCAAACCAAACACCTTCTTCACTATCCTATCTACCTGCGACTCCACTTTCAACGAGCGATGAACCTGCACTCGAAGGTCTCTTTGATCTGCAACACTCCTTAGGACCTTACCATTAAGTGTATAAGTCCTGCTAAGATTTGCTTTCCTAAAATGCAGTGCCTTACATTTATCTAAATTAAACTCCATTTGCTACTTCTCAGCCCATTGGCCCATCTGATCAAGATCCTTTTGGAATCAGAGGTAATCTTCTTTGCTGTCCACTACACCTCCAATTTTGGTGTCATCTGCAAACTTACTAATTATACCTCTTATACTCACATCCAAATCATTTATCTAAAAGACAAAAAGGAGTGAACCCAGCATCGACCCTTGTGGCACTCCACTGGTCACAGGCCTCCAGTCTGAAGAACAACCTTCCACTACCACTCTCTGTCTTCTATCTTTGAGCCAGTTCTGTCTCCAAATTGTCCCTGCTAGTTCTCCCTGTATTCCATCAGATCTAATCTTGCTAACAAGTCTCAAATGGGGAGCCTTGTAGAACGCCTTACTGAAGTCCATATAGATCATGTCCACCACTCTGCCCTCATCAATCCTCTTTGTTACTTCTTCTAAAAACTCAATCAAGTTTGTGAGACATGATTTCCCACACACGAGGGCATGTTGACTATCCCTAATCAGTCATTGCCTTTCCAAATACATGTACATCCTGTCCCTCAGGATTCCCTCCAACAATTTGCCCACTACCAACATCAGGCTCACTGGTCTATAGTTCCCTGGCTTGTCATTACCACCCTTCTTAAAAAGTGGCACCGTGTTAGCCAACCTCCAATCTTCTGGCACCTCACCTGTGACTATCGATGATACAAATATCTCAGCTAGGGGCCCAGCAATCACTTCTCTAGCTTCCCACAGAGTTCTAGGGTACACCTGATCAGGTCCTGGGGTTTTATCTACTTTTAAGCATTTCAAGACATCCAGCACTTCCTCCTCTGAAGTATGGATATTTTTCAAGGTATCACCATCTATTTCCCTACATTATATATCTTCCATGTCATTTTCCACAGTAAATACTGATGCAAAATACTTGTTTAGTATCTCCTGTGGTTCCACACAAAGGCTGCCTTGCTGATCTTTGAGGGACCCTATTCTCTCCCTAGTTACCCTTTTGTCCTTAATGTATTTGTAAAAACCCTTTGGATTCTCTTTAAACCTATTTGCCAAACCTATCTCATGTCCCCTTTTTGCCTTCCTGATTTCTCTCTTAAGTGTACTCCTACTGCCTTTATACTCTCCTAAGGATTCATTTGATCTATCATGTCTATACCTGTTATATGCTTCCTTCTTTTTCTTAACCAAACCCTCAATTTCTTTAGTTGTCCAGCATTCCCTATACCGACCAGCCTTTCCTTTCACCCTGACAGGAATATACTGTCTCTGGACTCTCGTTATCTCATTTCTGAAGGCCTCCCATTTTCCAGTGGTCCTTTACCCACAAACATCTGCCCTAAGCTATTTAGTCTTTGGCCATACGATAGTCTTTCCTTAACAGGGATTATCCAAATGAAACATTTCAGACCTCCAATGAAATGATATCTTTCCTTAGAGAAGGGCACCAAAATTGTTTGCAATACTCAAGATGTAGCCTCACCAGCATCTTGTACAGTTGCAGTAAGTCTTCCCCACTCTTATATCCAAACCCTTTGTAATAGTGACCAACACTCTATTAGCCTCCCTGATTATCTGCTGTACCTGTGTGCTAGCTTTACAAGTATCCCCAAGTTCCTTTAGGTTGCAGTTTTCCTCCATTTAAATAATATTCTGTTCTTTTGTTCTTCCTTCCAAAATTAACAACTTCACATTTTCTCACATAATACTCCATTTGCCAATTTTTTTGCCACTTACTTAACTTATTAATATCTCTTTTTATAAACTGTTGGTATCCCTCTTAGAAGCTGCCTTTACACCTAGTTTGTGTTGACTGCAAATTTGGCTACAGTACATTCACTTCGTTTTTCCAAGTCATAGAATGTATATTATAAACAGTCATAGTCCAATTACCGATCCTTGTGGAACCCCACTGGTCATGAGTTACCAACCTGAAAAAGAATCCCTTATCCCCACTCGCTGTTTCCTGCCCATAAATCAATTCTCTATTCATGCCAATATACTACCTCCAACACCCTGGGCTCTTATATTACGACTTAACTTTTTGTGAGTACCTTTTTGAATGCCTTCTGGAAGTGCAAATGCAACACACCTACGGCTTTGCCTTTGTTCACTCTGGTTGAGACTTCCTTGAAAAACTCTGATAAATAAATGACACAAAACCATGCTAATGTGTACATAGTGGGATGAGCAATGGAGAATTGCATGAGATAACTTGCTAGAGCTCACAAAGAAAATCCCTCCATGCAGCTCTCTGAAGTTGACTCTTAGTTGATTTTAGCCAAAATTCAGTCCAAAAAATATAATCTAAATGGTATTATTTTGAGGGGAGTTCCAAAACAAGGGACCTAGATGTATATATTTATAAATGTTGGACAGTGGGGTACAGATTGCTGAGGCAGGTAAGAATATGTACGTTATTCAAGGTTTTGTAAATGGTAACATTGAATACAAAATCAAGGAGCTAAGGTTAAACCTTCATAAATCTCTGGTTAAATCTTTGTTTGCTGCACATAATTCTGGACAGCACAATTCATGGCAGAATTCAAGGCTATGGTGATGACATTAAAATGATACAAGGGATGAGAGAGTTTCAGCTTTGTGGAGGGATTGGAAAAACTCAATCAAAATTCAGAGGAGTTTGCATAGACCAAGTGGAGAGAAATTATTTCCCTTCGCAGTGGTAAATATTTCAATAACTAATAGTCATAGATTCAAAGTCATTGGACAAAGTAATACAGGGGAAATGAGGATAAATTACTTTCCTCAGACAGCTAAGATCGGGAGTGCATTACTTGAAAGGGTACTGGTGTCTGATTCCATAGGAACTTTTAAAGGCCAAATGGACATTACACAATATTAATGGTGTCAAAAGAGACCTTTCAGTCCATGCAGCCCATATACTTGAAAAGTAGTAGCTACCAGGACTACTTGGAAAATTTTGGGATGTAGAGTTGAACTGTCTTTCAAAGAGACAGCACAGATACAATAGGCTGGTTCTAAGACTGATTCTAGGGTTTTGAGGATGGTGGTAATAGATTGGAGAATCTTGCAACAAGAAATGTTGTGAGCCATGTGCAAAATTATGAAGTATTTCTTGATGAGGAGATCAGAAGTTGGAGCACAAGTCATTAGATATGTGAGTTACACCTCTTTTATACTATTTGCTAAGTTCTAGTGAATGCCTAAAGATGAGGGATGTTTGTGAATGATAGAATAATGAGGCCAAAACTTGTCCAAAGCTATTGACTGAACTGAATTGAATTCTGTAGAAAAGAGATACAACCTATCTGTATTTCTTGCTCAAGCATTGAATTTGCAGGCTTCGACTATGCACAATATTTGATTGATACATTAACTGAAGCATTTTGAAAAAAGTGTTTACGACTGTGATGCTATGAAACAAATTTGCAAACTTCTTTTCAGCAGTCTTATATTGGAAAATTGTCCACTCAGCCTTTAACTTTGGATAAATTCATTATGACCATTCACATCCTCCCCACTGATGGGAACATAACAATGATAGTAGAGTTAAAAAAAATAGAAATTGTTGGAAAAGCTCAGCAGGTCTGGCGGCATCTATGGAGAGGAATCAGGGTTAACGTTTCAGAGCTTTTTAACTCTGATTTCTCTCCAAAGATGCTGCCAGACCTGCTGAGCTTTTTCAGCAATATCTATTTTTGTTTCTGATTTACAGCATCTGCAGTTCTTTCGGTTTTTAACAGAAGTAATATACTAGATTGTTTACAAGTGTTACGTTCCTTCTTCTTCTGCAAGAGAAAGGGTGAAACATAAATGCATGACATTGTGGGAGAAGAGCTTGCAACTATAGCAAGTTACATTTGTTTTAGTGGTGAGTAATTGACCTATATTAGTTAGTGATTCAATGGTATGGAACATCTAGATAATGGTAGCCACAGGTTTTTAGGGAGATGGGGGCCAAAATATCTAAAATGAAGGTATTAAATTGAACACTGACATTAGAGTGATAAGTTAGGAATTGATCAAGACCCAAAACTCTAACATTTTTTTCCATAAACCTCTGCACTTCTCACTCCTCATTTAGAAAGCTCATTGAGATTGCAGTAAAATCATATCTGCCTTATGATAGAAGGCAATCTATAATCTTATCAGTGAGCATCAATGACATTTATTCAGTTTATACATTATACACAGAGGAAAGTTAGGGAATTTCATTTCTGCAACCCTATACACCCAAGTCCCAGTTTCATGTGATCTAACATCATCATGACTTAGCTGTTTAAGCATTTGTTCACAGCTATCATTGGAGGAAAGGCATAGTTAACTCTTCTTCACATCCCAACCCTGTCCCCAATTCATCAATTTCACTACTTATGTTGTTGTACACTTCTCTCCCCTGTCTATTTTGTACAGAAAGTTTGAGGGATAGTTCACAAATATACTGTAATACCTGTTTTAAGTAACTGCCAGAGATACCAGATTTGTGCTTAATTAATTTAGCAATGGTTTGAATGTATGATTGGGCACAAAGCATCCTATTGCTCAAGTACTAATCAATCGGCTGCATTTTGCATTTTTGGTTAAATGTGAGTTATTTTGGATTTTTTTTGCCATGAGACCCAGCATGATTTCTCACTGTATCTTACCAAACTCACCTCATTGACTACCTACCTCACCCTTATGCATTCTTCACATCCAATTCTAGACCCACCTTATCAGATGCTGTTCCCAGGACAAATTCCAAGATAACCCAGAATTGAATAACATATTGGTGCCAAAGCCATCTTTAAAAAGTCATGACACACTCAGACAAACACTATTAGTTCAGAGCTGCTTTGTACAGTCTTTGACATTTCATTGCAACGTGGCGCCCTTTTGTTGAGGGCAGTGACCTGGTGGTCCTGCTGGATGTGGTGGTGCACAGTCAGGTCTTCCTCTTCCCCCAGGTCTACAGAGGAGGCAGAGTTGATGTTCTAAGAGCTTGTCAGTTCATGGTAGAGACTGTGTCGATGTCACTGGAGAGAGAGAAAATAAATTGTAAACTAGGGGTATAATGTTTGGGCATTTTAAGAATACATTCTTAATAGAATGGAAGAGTAGAGAAGTACTTGACAATGCCCTGACAAATTAACTTACTTGGATGCCAGGGCATGGAGGTCTCAGCAAAACTGCATGAGTTGTCACGGTCCTTCCCCACTAAGGCATGGATATCCTGTCTGTAGGGAATAAGGAGATGAATGGTGGCCATCCCACCACCCGTCTCAGCTTTCTCTGACCTAGCATGGGCTGTTTTCTCCTGAAATGATGCAAAGGAAGGGATTTAGTGAGATGAAAGTGGTTGTCATGCTGGTTGTGTGTGTGGGGGGTGGGTGGGGGTGGCAGCAAGGTAGTGAGGTGTCCCCAGTGTGTAAGTAGGATTCACATATGCCATATAATGGTCAGAGACAGAGAACAGTTTTGTGGTAGGTAAGGGCCATTGAGAGAAGGTACTGCATGCAATAATGGGAGTGCTTAATCATGAGGTTTGGTGGGAGGTGGATGCAGGAGCAGAGTTAGAATGGGAGTTAGCAGAGACAGGTTGGTGGTCAGTACTCTTGCAGTATGCAGAAAGCCACTGAACTTACTTCTGCATTGCTCAGTGTTCCTGTGGATAACTATTTACCCTGTGATAAATCACTGCCCCGGATAGTGATTTCAGTCCAAGCTGGCAGAGCTTGGTGTGTCTGTTGGTTCTTAAGAAAGAGGGATTGTCCTTCTCTCTACCAACTCATCCACCAGGACCTCCAGGTCCTTGTCAGCAAATGGAGGTGCCAAATTGCCTATGTTGGCCATAGCTGGCACAATCCTCCCAAATTACAACTGTAAATGGCAGTTCTTGGCTTGTTGCAGTTGACCTAGTGCACAGCTTGGTTTTCAATATGGCATCAGGCATGGGACTCCGAGAAGATCCTGACAGTGGCAAGCAGTTCCACCATTGGTGAGCACATCATGGCAAAAAAAGCGGTGCTATAGAGGCATGATGCACATGTAAAGACATTAGCAGCAGAAAATTCCATGACATAGTTCCCTGGAAATTAGAGAGAAACCCTCTATGAAACTCTGAAATTGTCACTTAGCCAAGCTATGGCTAAAATTCAGCCCATGGTAGCAGTTTATTACACAGCAAAATCATAAAATTCCTACAGTGTGTAAAGAGACCATTTTGGTCCAACAAGTCCACACCAACCCTTCAAAGAGTAACCCACCCAGACCCATTCCTCTACATTTCCCTGAACACTCTGGACAATTTAGCATTGCCACTTCACCTAACCTGTACATATTTGGATTGTGTGAGGAAACTGGAGCATCTGGAGGAAACCCACGCAGACATTGGGAGAATGTACAACTCCACATAGACAGTCGCTCAAGGCTGGAATTGAACTCATATCCCTGGCGCTGTGAGGCAGTAGTGCTAACCACTGAGCCACTGTGCTGCCCATAATATCTCATTAATGATTTTTCCCAATTTCTCAGTTATAATTCTGCACTTGACAAACCTGTAGTAAACAAACTTAGTCTTTTCCCAAATATTGTGCATCGCCAATATATAGACCAAAAACTGCTTAAAGTACACAGTTATAATAAAAAAAATCTTGCAAAATGCAAATAATAGATGCATAAAGGTCAAGCTTCAATTCCCATTTTCTGATGCAGTCTGAATGGTTTGGTAATTTTACTGACTTTTAGTCATTTCTATAGTTCATTGTGGGTTTGAAACTATCAACGGCTAGAGTAATTTTCTCATAATACATGAGCACAAAGCATGTCATCAAAATACAAAGATAATGGTAGTCTCTAAAACTAAAATATCTTCATTAATGTCACAACCATATCTGATTGGACTCAACTTGTATAGTTTCATGGGAAATAAAATGGTTGAATTATATTCAAAGGCTTGCTTTAAAAGTTCTTTTTGGCAAAATGCAGGTGTATACAATCCTGATGTCACTTTTTATGATACAACATAATTCTTATTTCAATGGCTTGCATGCTATTTTAAATTTAGATTAACTCCACCATGACCCAAGGAAAGCTTTCATGGATATAACTGAAGCATAACTGAAAAACATTCATAGCATGTATTCACGCTGAATGTTATACTAGATGAAAGTCAATATTGTTGGGGCCAATTTTTAAAGATTGTGCTAGACCAGTTGTGTTTCATGACTCACAGGCTGAAATTTCCCCATTACTATTTTCATTCTCACTCCACCTGTTGATATTTTGTTTGACCTACTCATGGGCAGCCCAAATACCATCCACATCAGGCAGCAGCCTATTTGTCAAAATTGGGTCCCTGCATGGGCTATAGAACATAATGCACTTTTGGAGCCCTGTCAGATAAAGCATGCACTTAAAGGAGTGGCAGACTGTTCCAAAATAAGCTTTCGTTAAAGACCTTTGCAGATTTTGAGATCAGGAGAATCTTCCAGTTTATTTCTGACCCATCTGCACTCTTCCTGACTCAGCTTTCTTTAAAACGGAAATTCCAGATTGGGCTCCTTGGATTTCCCACTCACTCCCTCATCCAGCAGGAAGATTCTGCAAGAGCTGGTTAAACATTTGTAGTTTGCCGATATTGTACCAAATCATTAAAATGATGTGGCCTGCTTGAGGAGGACATCATGTGCAGACAAGCATAGCCTTGATTCAATGTCAACCCAAAATCAAATCACCTTTTTCACTAACCAAACCCAATATGGTACACAACGTTTTAATCTACACAGGGTTGCATGTAGACAGTAAGGATCAAGTGATGTCTCTCAGTGAAATTTGCCCAAAAGGGACAAATAATTAGACTAAGGTAAGCATGCAGACATCGGTTCCCTTTTCTGTCCTTATTTTTGTTTTGCTATTATAATTTCCTGTGCCTGCTATACATATAAGCTACTAACATTATGTTCCTCCTGTGGTAAGACAAATAGTAAGGTTCTATAGATGGTTTCTATTATACATAGTAAGTTATAAATATCTTGGACACAATTTTGAAGTGGGAAATAGCATCTTATGTCATTTACAAACATTTCAGATGAGTTGTTACAGCTTTTGCAAGTAACAAATTTACTATGACCAGGTTGAGGAGCTGACCTTTCTGTATCCATTTGTAATTAAGAGTTATTGTTATGCGAATGTTGCCCCTCCTTCAACTTCTGCTTTTGTATGGCATCCCAATAGCACCAGCAAAAATGTTGACAAGACTTCCTTTGATCCAATAGCATCAAACTGCATTGGTTCCCTCTTGTGGCTCACCATATTCATAGTGGAGAGGTACATATTTGTAAACATTCACTTCTTATGTACATTTTTGTGGATTTTTAAGGAGATAAAAGTTATCAAATTATCAGGTGTCAGTGACAAACTGTTGATTAGAGGCAAGCGGTATCAATATATCAGAGTCTGGAATTATCTTTGGACTCAAATGAATATTAAGCTTTGTTTCTTTACTGGGTAAATTCAGTGAACACCTAAAACATTTTAAGCCTGACTGAAGAAGGAGCATTTTTGCTTCCAATGACTCTGCTTTTCCAGTCACATAATAATGGGTAGCAAATATTTCAATTTAGTTGAATAAAATGCTTCCGAATGCATCTACTGCTTCCAGGCTGTAAATACTCATTTCAATGTCCAGTGACTACACAAGACAAATTGCTTCCTACTGCTTTATCGTTTCAAGACCCTTTTAAAGAAAATTGCATACAATCCCATTCACAATATTACGTGGCTCGAATTATATGTTTTTGATTGGTTGAATATTCCTATATTTTGGCAAAGTGTTAATTTTGGGAGTTTCATGCAGGGATTTCACTTTGCGAGCTCCCATGACTTTTCTTACACAAATCTGCTCTACCACCTCATTAATTGTGCATCCTGCCTCTTCAGAAGGAGAAATGCTCACCAGTACTGTGACCTTCCGTCGTTCATGCTGTAGATGCTGTAATTAAATCTCAGCTACGCATTGTTTCAAATGCTGTGAGCCCAGAATTGTCCTTCATGGTATATTACTGTATAAATATACGAGGGCAAATTGCTCCCTTGCTTTGCAAAGAGGGTCCTGCAGATCCTGGTGGATGGGGTGGTGGAGAAGAGGGTCATCCCATTTTCCCAGGACTTCTGGAAAAGACTACTGCACCAGACACTGCATGCATGGTCCTATGTTGCCACCCAGGTCAGTAATGTTTCATAGTTTGGATCGTTTGCACAGTCTCTGCCAGGAGATGTACCTCTTCAGACATTAGCTTTTCCTCAACCTCTGAAAAAGAGGCTAGAGATCCTTCAAAGGATGCACTGACAAAGGTGTCACCTGCATCTTCAACTAGTTGGTCCATTCCCCTTAGTATGCAAATTAGCTGGATTAGCCACGAGAACACAATCTGGTGATCAGTGGCATATCACTGGCATCTCTTCCCAGCTGGTGAGGAAGAAATGAACCAGGGCACTGGCACTGGCTCCTGGAGACCAGAAACCTGCTCAGTCTTAGGCAGGAGCTTGCTATTCATAACTTTTGTAAAGACTGTGTCTTTTTATGTTTTGTGCTTTTATATATACAAAAAAAGATTAAAACAAGAAAGAACCATTTTAAAGCCAGGGACGTTTGGAAAGTAAGGAATGTGATCCTGATTGTGAGCCTTATTTGGGCAGCTGTGAGGTCCAGCAACATGACAGACAAACTGGAGCTGAAGGATTGTTTATGAGTGAAGCTGATTGGTATGGACTGGTGACCAGTTATCAATGACAAAGGTCCTCTGCCTTAGTTATAGTTAGTTAAGGCCTGTGAATGTGAGAGTGTGAGTGAGTGAATGAGAGAGAGAGAGAACCCAGTTCAGGTCAGAAAAGAAACCATCAGTTCTACAGCAGGCAGAAAATTCCCTCTCTTACTTCTCTATCGTGAGGCATTTTAAATCTGAAGAAATAAGTTGTGACTTTGAATTTGATAAATCAGATGACTTTCATAAGTGAACCAAACACCTTGTGCATCTTGCAAACTAGCGGAAGCATTTGGAAAGAAGGAAGGTTGAAGGGAGACATTTAAATCAGTAAGGCGTAACCAGAGCTTGAGAGCAAAATCTACAGAACTGTTTCTTCAGTTTTCCATCCACCCATGTGTTTTTCTTTATGTTTGTCTGTCTGTGTCTAAGGGAATTTTTAAAGGCATTCAAGTTTAATTTGTAGAATTTACTTAATTTACTTTGACTATTTATCTATAGCTAGACTTTAATCACTGTAACTATAATAAATAGTAATTAATAGTGCTTATGAAGCAAGAAACCTGATTTGTGCTTTCTATCGACCTTAGTTTGAAAATCAGGTAGTTTGAGAATTTAAAAACTTTCTTTTGTGATGCTTCTGGGATCAGAGGGCATGATTCAGTGTGTCATGATAAACGTTGATATTTGTCCGTGTTTAGATTGGATTGGATTGGACACAGAGACAAGGATTTGTATGTAATATTGGTAAATAACACAGGTGAAGGAAAATACCAGTCTCTGTACTAGATTTAAGACATAGCACTGGAAATGGCAAAGGATTTCCTGCAAGTGGTAGATTTTTCCCTGGTAGTCTTAAGGAATCTGATTGACTTGGCAAGTAAAATGGAGATAGTATTGTCTGATGGGGCTAAAATGGCATAAATAATGGAGGCACTAGTATAATACTTGGGTTTAGAGGAAATACCGAGGAGGCAAAGTACTTTGGATAGTGAGACATCGGAATCTGATGATAGTTACAATTAAAGCCACTGGAATATAAGGAGAAAATGAAGAAACTAGAGATTGACGCAGAGAAAAAAAGACAAACCAGAGAATTATAAAGGAAGGGAATGAACATTGAGAATAATAGACATGTGAAAATGAGCATTAGAAGCACAAAGAAGAGGTAAAGCAGGGAGCATAATTGATGCCACTCACCCAACTCTTCAAAATCCAATCCTCTCTGGTGTTCCAGTTATGCATATCACCATATGCTAGGATTACGTGACACACTCTGTCTGCATTAGAACCTCACTTAAAGGACGTCCATCTTTCACTCCAGCACAGCCCTTGTGGAAGCATGGGCTGTATCGTGTCTACAGTCGGTCTCGGTCAGCACATTGTGTGATGGTGTCACCAGCCGTATTTGGATAGGACAGCTTATTTCCCAGTGACCATTCTTGTATGGCATCCAATCCTTCGAATGAAGCAGGAACCTGATTGCTGTTAAAGATTTAGGGACCATGGTAACTTCCAGAGTACCTGTTGCAAATTCTGGGATGTGGGACTGATAATCAAAGACGATTTCTACAAAGTTGGAATGGAGTTCTTTTCTGCTGCTGAGTCAACTGTGCTATGATATGGTGCTCTCAACGTGATGTGTGCACACTACACAACATCCAGCACCTCAGGGAAATCAACTAGTTTGGCAAAGGAGACTACTTGGCTGCAGAATTGACCTTGTCATGGGGAATTAAAGATTAATTGGTGTAATCTGACAAGCACTGCTTTGGTACCAGTCTTGGGACATTTCTTACTTTAGGATTGGGAAATCCCACACAGTTTCCAAATGGAACCTTGGAGGCAGCCAATTGCATGAATATTTAGTTCAGCTATCACCCTGATGGCTGTCAGAAAGGAGGCCGCCCACCCCTTCAGATCACATATATTGATCCAGCAGGTAACAGTTCTGTTATAGTGTCCAAGGATATCCTCCTCTGGCAGCAGCACTGTGCTTTGCTCATCTGGAGAAAATGCCAGCAAAGTCTGTACACTGGCCCTTCCAATCATACACCAGAGCCCAAGAGAACCTTTTGCTATGACATTTTCACGTGGAGGCTGATTAGCATACAAAATGGTGTGTGTGTCATCCAAATAGCAGTGTTCACTTCCCAGCTTTGAGTAAGAGTGCCCTAACTCTTACTGCTGTTGAAGTGGCAAATGGCAAGATTGCTGTCAGCCCATTTTAGCATCTTGCCATGGAGTGTAGAAATTATGCAGGCAAATGTCCCTACTAGAGATATCTAGTGAATCTACATCTGCTCCATAACTGCTGATGGCTACTAGAGTTCTGAAGTAGACAGTTCCTGGGGTATAAAGGAGCATAGTACTAATGTTGTCATGCTGGGTAAAACTAGCATTTTGTTTGACTGCACCTTAGTTAAGATTAATACATCTTCCCTTACCCTTCATTGGTCTACAGCAGTACTGAAATGGGATGTAAAACCAATATAACCTCTTTGCCTTGAAAATATTAACCCACCTAGATATCTTTGTGTTATGTATGAGCCATAAGGTCATAATGTGACTTTTGGGATCTAGTGTTCTGCAATTTTTAAACAAAAATCACTCATATGATGTGGGCATTGCTGATTAGGCCAGCATTTATTTCCTTTCCCAAGTTACTGTTGAGAAGATGGTGGTGAGCTATCTTAGGGGTCAGAGATGTACAGCACGGAAACAGACTCTTCTGTCTAACTCGTCCATGCCGACCAGATATCCTAACTCAATCTAGTAACATTTACCAGCATTTGACACATATCCCTCTGAACCCTTCCTATTCATATACCCATTCAGATGCCTTTTAAATGTTGTAATTGTACCAGCCTCCACCACTTCCTCTGGCAGCTCATTCCATACACGCACCACCCTCTGTGTGAAAAGGTTGCACCTTAAGTCCCTTTTAAATCTTTCCCCTCTCACCCTAAACCTATGCCCTCTAGTTTTGGTCTCCCCAACCCTGAAAAATACCTTGGCTATTTACCCTATCCATGCCCCTCATGATTTTATAAACCTGCATAAGGTCACCCCTCAGCCTCTGATGCTCTAGGGAAAATAGCCCCAGCCTATTTAATCTCTTCCTACAGCTCCAGGCCTTCAATTCTGGCAACATCCTTGTAGATCTTTTCTGAACCCTTCCAAGTTTCACAACATCCTTCCCCATAGCACACAGTATTCCAAAAGTGACCTAACCAATGTCCTGTACAGCTGTCACATGATCTCCCAACTCCTGTACTCAATGCACTGAAAGGCAAAACACACCAAATGCCATCTTCACTATTCTATCTACCCTTTACTCTACTTTCAACAAACTATGAACCTGCACTCCAAGGTCTGTTTGTTCAGTGACACTCCCCAGAACCTTACCATTAAGTATGTAACTCTAACTCCTGTACCTTTTCAACCAGTGCAGTCTATGTGTTGTAGGTATACCCACAATGCTGTTAAGGAGGGAGTTCCAGGATTTTGACCCAGGAACATTAAAGACTTTATAGCATATTTCCATGCCAGGATAGTGGTTGGCTTGGGGGAGAACTCAGAAGTGATGGTATTCCCATACATCTGTTACTGTTGTCTTTCTGGGTAGAACTGGCTGTGGGTATGGAAGGTGTTGTCTGAGGATCTTTGGTGAATTTCTACAGTGCATCATGTAAATAGTACACAATGTTGCTACTGACTGTTGGTGGTGGAGGGAGTGAATGCTTGTCGTGCCAATTAAGCAGGGTGCTTTGTCCTAGATGGTGTCAAGCTTCTTGTTTGTTGGAGCTGCACTAATCCAGGCAAGTAGGAAATATTCCATCACACTTCTGACCGGTGTCTTGTACCTGGTGGATAAGCTTTGGGGATTCAGGAGGTGAGTTACTTGTTTCAGTATTTCTAGCCTCTGACCTGCTTTTATATCCATTGCATTTACATGGTGAGTCCAGCTGAGTTTCTGCTCAATGGTAATTCCTAGGATGTTGATTAATGGGAGATTCAGTGATGGTAACACAATTGAATGTCAAGGTGTGGTGGTTAGATTGTTTCCTACTGGAAAAGATCATTGCCTGGCATATATATAGTGCAAATATTACTAGACATTTTTCAGTCCAAGCTGGGATATTGTCCAGGTCTTGTTGCATTGAATATGGACTGCTTCAGTATCTGAGGAGTCGTGAATGTGCTGAACATTGTGCCATCAGTGAGCATCCCCACTTTTGACCTTAAGGTGGAAAGAAGGTCATTGATGAAGCAGTTGAAGATGATTGGGAATAGAACTCTACCCTGAGGAACTCCTGCAGAGATGTCCTGGAGCTGAGGTGAATGACCTCCAACATCTACGACCATCTTCCTATGTGTCAGGTATGACTCTAACCAGTAGAGAATTTGTCCCCAATTCCCATTGATTCCAATTTTACAACGGTTCCATGATGCCACACTTGATGTCAATAAATTAATGTCACTCTCACATCACCTTTGGAATTCAGTGTTTTTGTTCATGTTTGAACCAAGGCTGTAATGAGATGGGGAGCTTTGCTCTAGTGGAACCCAAACTGCTGAGCAGATGCTGCTTGATAGCTCTGTTGATGACTCCTTCCATCACTTTACTGATGATCGAAAGTAGAGTGATGAGACAATAATTGGCTGAGTTGGATTAGAACTTAGAACATAGAACAGTACAGCGCAGAACAGGCCCTTCGACCTCAATGTTGCACCGATCTGTGAACTAATCTAAGCCCATCCCCCTATACTATCCAATCATTATCCATATGCTTATTCATGGACTGTTTAAATGTCCCTAATGTGACTGAGTTAAACACATCGGCAGGCAGGGCGTCTACGCCCTTACCACTCTCTGAGTAAAGAACCTGCCTCTGACATCTGTTTTAAATCTATCACCCCTCAATTTGCAGTTATTCCCCCTCGTGCAAGCCAACGTTATCATCCTAGGAAAATGACTCTGTCTACCCTATCTAATCTTCTGATTACCTTGTATGTCTCTATTAAATCCCCTCTTAGCCTTCTTCTCTCCAATGAGAACAAACCCAATTCCCTCAGCCTTTTCTCATAAGACCTTCCCTCCAGTCCAGGCAACATCCTGGTAAATCTCCTCTGCACCTTTTCTAATGCTTCCACATCCTTCCTGTAATGGGGCGATCAGAACTGTACACAATCTGTACACAATATTCCAAATGAGGCCACACTAGCATTTTGTACAGCTGTAGCATGACATTACTGCTCCGGAACTCAAATCCTCTACCAATGAAACCTAACACACCGTATGCCTTCTTAACAGCACTATCAACCTGGGTGGTGACTTTCAGGGTTCTATGTACTTAGACACCAAGATCCCTCTGTACTTCCACACTACCAAGAATCTTTCCATTGACCCAGTTATCTGCCTTCCTGTTATTCTTTCCAAAGTGAATCACCTCACATTTATCTGCATTGGACTCCAATTTCCACCTCTCAGTTCAATTCTGCAGTTTATCAAAGTCCCCCTGCAATTTGTAACATTCTTCCACACTGTCTGCCACTCCACCAACTTTAGTGTCATCTGCAAACTTACTAACTTATCCACCTATGCCTGAGTCCAAGTCATTTATAAAAATGACAAACAGCAATGGTCCCAAAACAGACCCTTGTGGCACACCACCAGTAACCAGACTCCAGGCTGAATATTTTCCATCAACCACCACTCGCTGCCTTCTTACAGAAAGCCAATTTCTAATCCAAACTGCAAAATCACCCTCAATCCCATGCCTCCACACTTTCTCCAAAAGCCTACCATATGGAACTTTATCAAAGGCTTTACTGAAGTCTATATACACCACGTCAACTGCCCTACCCTCATCCACATTTTGGTCACCTTCTCAAAAAACTCAATGAGGTTTGAGACATGATCTGCCCTTGACGAAACCATGTGACTATCTTCAATCAAATTGTTGCTTGCTAGATGATTTGGGCGGCATGGTGGCGCAGTAGTTAGCGCTGCTGCCTCACAGCGCCAGAGACCCGGGTTCAATTCCCACCTCAGGCGACTGACTGTGTGGAGTTTGCACGTCGTCTGTGTGGGTTTCCTCTGGGTGCTCCGGTTTCTTCCCACAGTCCAAAGATGTGCAGGTTAGGTGAATTGGCCATGCTAAATTGCCCGTAGTGTTAGGTAAGGGGTAAATGTAGGGGTATGGGTGGGTTGCACTTCGGCGGGTTGGTGTGGACTTGTTAGGCCGAAGGGCCTGTTTCCACACTGTAATGTAATGTAATCTAAAAAAATAAATCCTATCTCTTATAATTCTTTCCAAATCTTTTCCTACAACAGGCTCACTGGTCTATAATTACCTGGGCTATCTCTACTGCCCTTCTTGAACAAGGGCATAACATTTGCAATCCTCCAGTTTTCTGGTACTAAACATGTAGACAATGACTACTCAAAGATCAAGGCCAAAGGCTCCACCATCTCCTCCCTAGCTTTCCAGAGAATCCTCGGATAAATCCCTTCCGGCCCAGGAGATTTATCTACTTTCATACCTTCCAGAATTGATAATACCTACTCCTTCCTAACTTCAATCCTTTCAAGTCTAATAGCCAGTATCTCAGTCTTCTCCTCCACAATATTTTCCTTTTCCTGTGTGAAAACAGATGAGAAATATTCATTTAGCACCTCTCCGATCTCAACAGGGTCCACACACAACTTCCCACTTCTGTCTTTGACTGGCCTTATTCCTACCCTAGTCATCCTTTTATTTGTCACATACCTATAGAAAGCTTTAGGGTTCTTCTTTACTCTACCTGCGAAAGGTTGCTCATGTCCCCTCTATGCTCTTCTTAACTCTTTATTTATATCCTTCCTAGCTACTCTGTAACTCTCCATTGCCTCATCTGAATCATCTAATCTCAATGTCACATAAGCCTCCCTCTTCCACTTAACAAGAAACATCATTTCTTTAGCAAACCATGGTTCACTTCCTCCCTGCCTGACAGGGACATACCTATCAAGAACATGCAATACCTGTCCCTTAAACCAGCCCCACATTTCGATTGTTCCCATCCCCTGCATTTTGCTACCCCATTCTATGCCTCCTACGTCTTGCCTAATTGCATAATAATTGCTCTCCCCCCATCTAGAACTCTTGCCCTGTGGCATGGGTTTTGTCCTGCTTTGTTTGGACAGGACATACTGGGAAGTTTTCCACATTGTCGGGTAGATGCCAGTGTTGCAATGCTACTGGAATAGCTTGGCTTTGTGTGGCTAGTTTGGAGCCTAAAGCTTCAGTATAATTGCCAGAACGTTGTCAGAGACCATAACCTTTGACATATCCAGTGTTTTCAAATGTTTCTTGATATTGTGTGGAGTGAATCAAATTGGCTGAAGACTGGTATCTGTGATGCTGAAGACCACTGGAGGAGGCAGAGTTGGATCATCCATTTGACACTTCTGGCTGAAGATGACTGTGAATGCTTCAGCCTTACCTTTTGCACTGATGTGTTGGTTTCTTCCATCATTGAGGATGGGGACATTTGTGCAACCTCCTCCTCCAGCCAATTGTTTAATTGTCCATGCAAATAATCCTATTTGATAGTTTCACCAGGTTGACACCTCGTCTTTAAGTATGCCCCTAGTGATAACCCTGGTATGTCCTCCCTCCTATATTCTCCATTGATCCAGAGTTGATTCCTTGGCTTAATGGCAATGGTTGAGTGGGGGATATGCTGGGCCATAAGGTTACAGATTGTACTGGAGTAGAGTTCTGCTGCTATTGATGGCCCAAAGTGCCTCATGGGTGCCGAGTCTTGAGTCACTAGTTCCGTTCAAATTCTGTCACATTTAATATGGTGATAGTGCCTGCCAACACAATGAAGGATATTCTCAATGTGAAGGTGGGACTTTCAATCAAGGACTGTGTGATCGTTACTAACTGCCTGCGCAGATGCACCTGTCCATGATGGTAAGAGTAAGGGTAAGGATGAGGTTAAATATGCTTTGCCCTCGTTAGTTAATTCAATACCTGCTGCTAAGCCAGTCTCACAGCTATATCCTTTAGGACCCAATCTGTTTGATCAGTTGTGCTGATGCTGAGCCACTCTTAGTGGTGAACATTGAACTTCTCTATCCAGAGTATATTTTGTGGTCTTGCCACTCAGTATCTCCGCTAAGTGTTGTTCAACATTGAGGACTGAATCATCAGCTAAGGGAGGGGAATATGTGATAATCAGCAGGAGGTTTCCTTGCCCATGTTTAACCTGAAGCCATGAGACGTCATCAGGTCTAGAATCAATATTGAAGACTCCCAGGTTGACTATCTCCACGTGTATACTGTTTTACTGCTACCTGTGCTGGGTCTGTCCTGTTGGATAAACGTATGATTCTTTGAGAATAACTATGTCAGGCAGTTACTAGACTATTCTGAGAGAGACAGCTCTTCCAGTTTTGGCACTGGGACTAGATATTAGTGTGGATGACTTTGTGGGATCGACAGCGCAGTTTTTGTCATTGTCATTTCTAGTGCCTAGGGAAGTACCAGGTGGTCTGCCCAGTTTTGTTTCTTTGTTGAGACCTCATAGTGATTGATACAACTGAGTGGTTTGCTCGGCTATTTTAGTGGGCAATTCAAGGTCAACCACATAGTTGTGGTTCTAGAGTCATATGTAGTCTACACCAGGTAAGAATGACAGATGTCTTTCTTCAAGAACCAGCTGGGATTTTCTGATGATCAGCAATTCTGTATATTTGGTAAAAACAATGACTGCAGATGCTGGAAACCAGATTCTGGATTAGAGTGGTGCTGGAAGAGCACAGCAGTTTAGGCAGCATCCGTGGAGCAGGAAAATCGACGTTTCGGGCAAAAGCCCTTCAACAGGAATAAAGGCAGAGTGCCTGAAGGGTGGAGAGATAAATGAGAGGAGGGTGGGGGTGGGGAGAAAGTAACATAGAGTACAATGGGTGAATGGGCGTGGGGATGAAGGTGATAGGTCAGAGGGGAGGGTGGAGTGGATAGGTGGAAAAGAAGATAGGCAGATAGGACAAGTCATGGGGATAGAGCTGAGCTGGAAGGTTGGAAGTGGGGTGAGGTGCGGGAAGGGGAAATGAGGAAACTGGTGAAGTCCACATTGATCTCCTGGGGTTGAAGTGTTCCGAGGCGGAAAATGAGGCATTCTTCCTCCAGGTGCCGGAGATGTTCCCTAAAGCGCTCTGCTAGGAGGCATCCAGTCTCTCCAACGTAGAGGAGACCACATCGGGAGCAACGGATACAATAAATGAAATTAGTGGATGTGCAGGTAAAACATTGATGGATGTAGAAGGCTCCTTTAGGGCCTTGGATAGAGGTGAGGGAGGAGGTGTGGGCGCAGATTTTGCAATTCCTGCGGTGGCAGGGGAAGGTGCCAGGATGTGAGGGTGGGTTGTTAGGGGGCGTGGACCTGACCAGGTAGTCACGGAGGGAATGGTCTTTGCAGAAAGCAGAAAGGGGTGGGGAGGGAAATATATCCCTGTTGGTGGGGTCCATTTGGAGGTGGCAGAAATGTCGGCGGATGATTTGGTTTATGCGAAGGTTGGTAGGGTGGAAGGTGAGCACCAGGGGCGTTCTGCCCTTGTTACAGTTGGAGGGGTGAGGTCTGAGGGCAAAGATGCGGGATGTGGATGAGATGCATTGGAGGGCATCTTTAACCACGTGGGAAGGGAAATTGCGGTCTCTAAAGAAGGAGGCCATCTGGTGTGTTCTGTGGTAGAACTGGTCCTCCTGGAAGCAGATACGGCGGAAGTGGAGGAATTGGGAATACAGGATGGCATTTTTGCAAGAGGTAGGGTGGGAAGAAGTGTAATCCAGGCAGCTGTGGGAGTCGGTGGGTTTGTAAAAAATGTCAGTGTCAAGTCGGCCGTCATTAATGGCGATGGAGAGATCCAGGAAGGGGAGGGAGATGTCAGAGATGGTCCAGGTAAGTTTAAGGTCAGGGTGGAATGTATTGGTGAAGTTGATGAATTGCCCAACCTCCTCGCGGGAGCACGAGGTGGTGCCAAATGCAGTCATCAGTGTAGCGGAGGAAGAGGTGGGGAGTGGTGCCGGTGTAATTATGGAATATGGACTGTTCTATGTAGTCAACAAAGAGACAGGCATAGCTGGGGCTCATATGGGTTCCCATGGCTACCCCTTTGGTCTGGAGGAAGTGCGAAGATTCGAAGGAGAAATTAAGGGTGAGGACCAGTTCCGCCAAACGAATGAGAGTGTCGTTGGAAGGGTACAGTTGGGGACGTTGGGAGACGAAGAAATGGCGGGCTTAGAGGCCCTGGTCATGGCAGATGGAGGTGCAGAGGGATTGGATATCCATGGTGAAGATGAGGCATTGGGGGTCGGAGAAACAGAAGTCTTGGTGGAGGGCATGGTGGTGTCTCGAACGTATGTGGGGAGTTCCTGGACTAGGGGGATAGGACAATGTTGAGGTAGGTAGAGATGAGTTCAGTGGGGCAGGAGCATACTGAGACAATGGGTCGGCCAGGGTGGTCAGGCTTGTGGATCTTGGGAAGGAGGTAAAACCAGGCAGTGCAGGGTTCCTGGACTATGAAGTTGGAAGCTGTGGGTGGGAGATCTCCTGAGGTGATGAGTTTCTGTATGGTCTGGGAGATGATGGTTTAGTGATGGGGGGGTGGGGTCATGGTTGAGGGGGCGATAGGAGGAGGTGTCGTCAAGTTGGCATCTGGCTTCAGTGGTGTAGAGGTCAGTGCACCAGACTACCACTGCACCCCCTTTATCTGCTGGCTTGATGGTGATGTCGGGATTGGAGGGCAGCGCGTTGTGAGGGTGAGAGCTTGGAGTGGGGGAGGAGGGTAGACAGGTTGAGGCGGTTACTGTCCCAGCAGCAGTTGGAAATGAAGAGATCGAGGGCAGGTAATAGGCCAGTACGGGGTGTTCAGGTGGATGGAGTGTGTTGGAGGCGGGCGAAGGGGTCCTTGGAAGGTGGGCGGGAGTCCTGATTGTGAAAGTAAGCTCTGAGGCGAAGGCGGTGGAAGAAGTGTTCGACGTCACGGTGTGTATTAAATTCATTAATGCGTGGGCAGAGGGGGATGCAGGTGAGGATTTGCTGAGGATTGATTGTTTGTCCTCAGTGAGGGGGAGGTCTGCAGGGATGGTGAAAACTCGGCAGGGCTGGGAGCTAGGGCCTGGTGTGGGTGTGGGACTGGGAGTGGGGGCAGAGCCTTTAACTGGAGTGGGTGTGGTGGTGGGGGGTGGATTCATGAGCAGGGGTGGTGTTCCCCTCAGGGTTCTGTGGGCATGTCAGCAGAATGCAGATGAGTGCCGTTGGTGGGGGTGGAAGTGGTGCCAAACACTGCAGTCAGGGGGGCGGAAGTCACTGAGCGTGTGACATCTGTGATGATGTGAGGGGTGGAAGTGATGTCACATGTGGTGCATCAGGAATTGTGAGGGGCGGAAGTGGCTGTGGAAGCAGCCATGATGGGGGCGGTAGTGATGTCATCAATCAGCGTGTGGATGGTAGCTATATATTTGTTGAGTTTAAATTCTACAATCTGATGTGGCGCTTTTTGAACATTTGTACAAGGAGCATTAACTGTAGTGATAATATCAGTACTCGATCACCTCCCCTCAAATTTTTCTACCTTGTTAACTCTCCTCTCAGACACAAAAGCCTTTCAAAACTTTCATTTCAACTAAACCTTCAGCGAGCTCTCCTAATTATTTTCCTGTTACTTCTCAGCATCCAACCTTTGGTTGCATTGTTCTCTGGGAAGCCCCAAAGGATCCTTCCACATCCACCAGAGATTTTCCTGCACATCCAAACACCTCATCTACTGTGTCTGTTGCTCTTGATGTGATCTCCTCTACATTGGGGAGATGGGATGCCAACTTGTGGGACATTTCAGGAAGCATCTCCAGGACACAAATACTAAACAACTCCACCACCCTGTGGCCAACCACTTCAACTCCCCCTTTGACTCTGCCAAAGACATGCAAGTCCTGGGCCACCTCCACCACCAAATCCAAGTCACCTGACACCTGGAGGAAGAATGCCTCATCTTCCACCTTGGGACCTTCCAACCACACAGCACCAACATTGACTTTACCAGTTTTCTCATCTCCCCTCTCTACATCTCATCCCAGATTCAATCCTCCACCTCAGCACCTCCCTCTTGACTTGTCCATGTTCCTTCCCAACTATCTGCTCCAACTTCCCCTCTGACCTATCACCATCACCTCTCACCTACATTGAGCCTTCATAGCTACCTTCCTCCCAGCCCCACTCCCCTTCTATTTATCTATCAGCCCCCTCCCCCACTGCCAAACCCACATCCCAGATGAAGGGCTTATGCCCAAAACGCCGACTTTCTTGCTCCTCGGACACTGCCTGACCTGCTGTGCTTTTCGACTCTGATCTCCAGCATCTGTGGTCCTTACTTTTGCCAGACGAAGCATCTTGGGATGCCAAATTTATTTAAATGGTTCTATATAAATGCAATTTGACTCTTACTTCCAATGCTGAAATACACAATCTACATTGTAAGGCAAATATGAAATGACATGTTATGTTGATCTTTGTGTTTTTAAGGATTATATTTGAAGCCAGATACAATCGGAGAAAAAAAGAAGAGTCCTATTGACTTCATATTGTGATTTATTTTCTTGGCACAAAACCAGAATTTCACCCACTCCATATGCCCACGTTAGCTCAAAGGATGTATATATCTGTCATTTCACATAACAGAAATTTGAAACTTTAAAGTTCACAATCAACCATATATCCAATTAATGAATACTTTAGTTTGAGATCAACTTGTAACAGCATGAAGTTGAATTCTTATTGACAGCAATTTGGAAGGAACTTTGTTTGTTGATAGCAGCAAAAAAGCTTGCTATTTGAAGGAAGTGACTGTTTATTCCACAGTACAGTTAAAGCCATACCTGCAGTGATAAGTGAAGTTATAACATTAAAATCAAGGAGTATCGTCACCAAACTAGGAAATGAACAATCATGTAACTCCAAGTTTGTAATATCTGACAGATTCTGCTTAAGAACCATCAGAGAATCAAGATTTTTAGGTCTTTGTTTTACATATTTTTTCAAAGTAAGAGTTCAAAGTAAAATTCAACATAGTAAAATCTGGAATTACACTACTTTTTCAAATCTAGCATGAACTAGTTCAGCGGTAAATTGGCCTTTTCTTGGCTTAACCCTAACCTTTGCCACTGTGGACCTTTCAGCTTCAGACTAATTGTAAGAATTGTTGTATTTCTGGTCCCATCAGGTTCCAATGCAGAAGTAAAAGGAAAGAATTCCTATGATTAAAGTTATTGGATTGGTGTGCTTTTTTTTAAGTTCTGTAATCACCTTCAAATAGTCTTTGGTCCCCTTTAAATACAAACATAGACAATTGGAGTAGGCCATTTGGCCCTTTAAGCCTGCTCTGCCACTCAATATGATCATGGCTGATCATCCAATTCAATACCTCGTTCCTAGTTTGATTTCCTTTGATTCCTTTAGCCATAACAATGACACTTAACACTTACTTGAAAATATTAAATGTTTTGGCCTGATTCCGTTTCTGTTGCAGAGAATTCCATAGGCTCCCCATTCTTTAGCTGAGGAAATTTCTCCTCATCTCAGTCCTAAATAGTGTACCCCTTAGCCTGTTACACTTGGTTCTGGATTCCCTAGTCATTGCTAGTATCCTTCTTGCATATACCCTGTCTAGTTCGGTCAGGGTTTTATAGGTTTCTACAAGATTTTCCTGTCATTCTTATCAACTCCAGTACACATAATCTTAGCTGATCCAGTTTCTCTTCAAAAGTCAGTCCTGTCATCCTAGGAGTCAGTCTGGTAAACATTTGTTGCACTCCTTCCATAGCCAGAACATGCTTCCTCAAATTAGGAGATCAAAACTGCACACAATACTCCTGATGTGGTCTCTTCAATGCTCTGTACAATTTGAGCAAAACAATCCTGTTCCTCTACTCAAATTGTCTCATTATGGAAGTCAACATACCAGTTGCCTTCTTTACTATTGTTGCACCAGCATGCTTATATTCAGTGACTGGTCTCATTGCATGTCCCCCTTTCCTAATCTATTGCCATTCAGATTATATGCCTTCCTGTTTTTGCTACCAAAATGGATAACCCCACATTTATCCTTGTTATACTTCAATACTTCATCTTCCACGCATTTTCTCACTCATTCAACCTATCCACCTCACATTGAAGCATCTCTGCATTCTCCTAACACTTTATTCCCATCCGGCTTGGTGTTGTCTGCAGGCTGGGAAATATTACATTGAGTTCTCTCATCTAAATTTTTAATACATATTACCAATGGCTGGGATCCAAAGTCTAATTCCTGTGCTTCCGCACTAATCACTGACTGTCATTAAGAAAATGACCCGTTTATTCAGACTCATTGTTTTCTATCTGCCAGCCGGTTTGTTATCCGTGTACACTACCCCCACCCCCATGCACTTTAATTTTACATTCTAATTTCTTATGTGGAATCTTGAGTAAAACCTTATGAAAATGCAAGTAACTACATTCACTAATTTCCCTGATCAACTCCACTAGTTATATCCTGTGGTAAATTCCAATTGATTATCCAAGCATGATTTCACTTCTATTAATCCATGCTGACTCAGCCCAATTCTATCACTGTTTTTAAGTGTTCTGCCTGTTAGCAACCTCTGACTGCTGCCTAGAAAGAATCTTCCCAATGTCCCAAACCTAGTTGAAAAATGCAACTAGCCTCTAAAAGAGCCTTGTTCAACATTTCATGGATATTTTCCCAAATTTCCCACAATAGCCTTATGTGTTCAGGGTCTTGGAAGGTTCCATCCTATGTTTCTGAATGATGTTCCCATGTCAATGCCTAGTAGTCTGAGACAAAAAAACCTGCCGATTTTGGAATCCAAGGTAGACAAGCAGGAGGCTGGAAGAACACAGCAAGGCAGGCAGTGTGGAGGTGGAGAAGTCAATGTTTCAGGTATAACCCTTCTTCAGGACTGGGGGTGAGTGTAAGGGGAGCTGTAGATGGGGAGGGGGGAGCAGGGTGGTGAGGTAGAGATAAGTGAACACAGGTAGAGGGTACAATCTGGTTGGTCGGTGGGAGGAATGAATCTGGTTGGTAGCTGGAAAGAAGGGGGAGGGGCTAGGAAAGGAGTCAGGGATGGGAAGGGAGATTGTTTGAGATTGGAGAACTCAATATTGAGTCGTCCGGGCTGTAGTCAAAATTCAACTATTGGATGATTTCAGGGAAAGGTAATGTAGCTACTTAATTTTTGAAAATGATTAAGGAAATTAATATTCAATGACACTTCCTTTTAAAGAATTTGCAAATTGAGAATCTTCTTTCATTCAAGACTATCATGTGTTACTTAACTTCTAAATAGATATACCTAGTTTTATGATTTGAATACAGCATTTTATATCTTTTGGAAAGGACAATTAAATTTGTCATGACCTCTGTAGAGATGGATAACTTAAAGAGGATTTGTACAATGAAATAAAACAAAAAGAACTTTGAATGCTGAAGATCTGAAACAAAACAGAAATTGCTGGAGAAACTCAGCAGGTGTAACAGCATCCAGTAGAGTGAGCAACAGAGTTAACAGTTTGAGTCCAGTAACCTGAACTGTCACTGGACTCGAAACATCACTCTGCTTTCTCTCCACAGATGCTGTCAGACCTGCTGAGTTTCTCCAGCAATTTCTGTTTTTGAAAAAGACTTAAACATTCAGTTAATAGTTGAAAGATTGCCAGAATAAGATTTGACTTTAAGAACTTCATCTCAAACAAAGGAAACAAAACATGTTGTTGACTAAACATGAATTTTCTTTTTATAAGCAACTTATACTTTGAGCTACATTGCACTTGCATAGCATCTCTATAGCAAATAGTTCACATTTGCTCTTAGCTTTCAATAGCTTTGTATTTCCCAGTTTTACCAGAAACTTTAAGTGACTGGCTCTGACTCCTTCACTTAGCTTTTGAGTTTCCTAATTATATCATCATCGTTGTAATTCAATAGTTACTGGGGGAAAGGCTACTTTCTGCATCCGTGGCTGATGACAGTGTTACAGAATTCCCTGACTGTGATGGAGTACAGGTACATAGTGGTGTAGGTGATGGATCTGCTGAAGTTCTGCCAGGTCTGCATAATTCTAGTGTCCTGTGCTCTGCACAACTAGAACAGGCAACAAATAGACCTGATTAATGTGGAGAAAATGAGAAAGCAGGTAGTCAGTTCTGCAATAATGCAGTAGTTCTGTTTTTGTGCCACCCCATGTTACAGGACCATCGTGTAATAACAGCACTGGGGCTGGAATCACGTTATAACCAACACATGCTTTAGAAGATCATGCTTCAGAAACAGTGTCCCCGATTGGTCAATTGTGTTATAGTGAATTCGCATTAACAAAATGCACTTTGTAGTGGAATGACCTGTCCAGTCTTCTGCAGAGGAGAATGAGGACATGAAGTAGGAAGAACACCACCTTGTGCTTGATAAAGCCAAGGGATGCCAGACATTATAGGTCAGAGAGGACTTAATGAAGACTTGATTCCAGTGGATAGGAGCTGGGTGCAGTGAGCACTCATTGACTGTGAGTTACTTGTTGCTTAAGATAAAGCAGTTCATACGTACAAATCGAGTAGGGAATGCAGTTTCTATTGATTGCATTTCCATTCACATTTGCTTTCTGGAAATAAAAGTTCAAGCTATAAATGGTTTGAAAGTCTTACTGTCTGTGATGGTCCCACAGTGAACAATGATGCAGAGATGCCATGCAAGTGCTATGTAGCTCAAAGTATAAATTGCCTATAAAAAGAAAATTCATGTTTAGTCAACAACATGTTTTGTTTCCTTTGTTTGAGATGAAGTTTTTAAAGTCACTTGGATTCAAGTGGGCATTGGTGATGGATTGGCAGTGATGTAGAAAGGATTGTAAGATGGAATAGGGCTACAAATTGGTGAAGTGGATGGCCCGAAGATTAAGCAGTGATTGAGGTGGGAATGCGCAGTTTTATTTGGAAGTTAGTCATAGAGATGTACAGCATGGAAACAGATTGGGTTGGGATATCTGGTCGGCATGGACAAGTTGGACCGAAGGGTTTGTTTCCATGCTGTACAAGTTGAAGGAACAGGAATGTCTCGGGAATGCTGAATATTGGTGCATGTCTATTCCTCTGTTTGCTGACAGTCAGATATGGATTGCAGTATCATGAATCAGTCACATGTTATTTGAATTTGTTATGACATGGCGGTGAATCCTTCTGCTAATTAAACCAAACACCCAGAAAAGCTCCCCTCACCTCGTAACCTGTTAAAGTATGAGCGACAGAGAACTCCCTAAATTCCACTATTTAGAGAAAAAAAATCCATTTATTCTTCAACTCTAAAAGTGAACATTAACCAACAACTATTTACAACTCTAAGCCTCCCTTCTCCTAACAACTTGTTATCTGCTTCTAACTCTATAACAATATACTGTTCCAATAAACACCCGTATTAAAATTACATCAACTTAATTTTCAAAACCCTACAGCGTCTGTCGAACCCGTATCAGTATTCCTTTGGCTGTAGATTTCCCTGAGTCATCTTTAGTCTTTTGCTGCAAAGATGTTTCATATGAAAAGGTATCTTTGATAGAGTGTGTTTTGCTAGCAGTTAGTCTGTCAATAGCAGTTGGTCACTCTCTCTGATAAAGGTACCTGCCAATAACCATGCAGTAAGTCCAATTTTGTGA
Organism: Chiloscyllium punctatum; assembly: GCF_047496795.1. NCBI lineage: Eukaryota > Metazoa > Chordata > Chondrichthyes > Orectolobiformes > Hemiscylliidae > Chiloscyllium > Chiloscyllium punctatum. The sequence goes on from NC_092763.1 coordinate 36,384,280, forward strand.
TGTAACTGGCTTGTCCAACATTCTCTATATAGTCCTCCAATCTTGGTATTGGATATGAGTCCGATTTTGTTATGGTGTTGACCTTCCAATAGTCCACACAAATCGTTGAGTCCTGCCAGGTTTGGGAACTAACACGATCAGCGAACTCCACTTGGCTGACTCGGTTCAATGATAACTTCATTGAACATGGCCTCCACTTCCTTCTGGACCGATATGGCTTTGAGAGGATTAAGTCTGTCTGGGTGCTGTTTTATCAGATCAGCATTCCCCACTTCTACCTCGTGCAAAATAGCATTAGTCCTGCTCATCTTATTCCTGCATATGTCCTCTTACTACTGCAACAAACCTTTCAACTGTGTTCTTTGCTCCTGAGGCAGATAGTTCACTAACCTGTCCCACTCCTCAAGGACTTCCTCAGTGTTTAACCTATTTTGAGGCACATAAAACTCCACAACGTCTGGATTGGATTCCTCACTCTGCGGGGCAGTAACTACCATCTGTTTCTCCAGCTCCCTCTCTGTATTATAATAAGGTTTCAACATATTCACATGACAGACACAATACAGTTTTTTTCTATCTGGTGTCTTTATCAGATAGTTTACGTGACTCAACTTTTTCTCAATTTCATAAGGGCTACTAAACCTGGCTTTGAAGAGATCTCCTACCACTGGTAATAGTGCTAATATGTCATCCACATGGGAAAGTGTCTGAATTTCAGAGTTTTTATCTGCTACTTGCTTCATTCTATACTGTGCCCTCTTTAGGTGCTGTTTAGTTAACTCACCTACCCAATTTAATCTCTCCTTCACCTCCGATACGTAATCCAAGTGTGAGATTTCCGACTTTGATTTCTCTTTAATTAATTTCAAAGGGCCTCCCACCTCATGTCAATATATTAACTCAAAGGGAGTAAAATGAGTAGATCCATTCATAGTATCTGTAATTACAAACAATATGATTGGGATAAAAGGGTCCCATTCATTCAGGTAATCCTGACAATATGCTCTTAATATGGTTTTCAGGGTCTGATGCCACCTTTCCAAAGTTCCCTGGGAAACAGCATGATACAGATTTGATTTGAAGTGCTGTATTGCTAAACTATCCATGAGTTCCTTAAACAGCCTAGCAGTAAAATTAGACCCTAGGTCTGACTGAATCTCTCTGGATAGCCCATTCTGCGTGAAGAAAGCTATTAACTCCTCTACCAACCTTTTTGCCTTAATAATCTGTTATGGAATTTCCTCCAGAAATCTGGTAGACACATCCATTATGGCACACAAGTGCTGATTCCCACTTTTAGTTCTTGGAAGAACTAAACCTGGCTTTGAAGGGATCTCCTACCACTGGTACAATAAATCATAACCCACCTGAAAGATTATTTCACTGCAGGAATTGGCAACAAAGGTGCTGGTTTTATTACTGCCTCTGGCTTACCTACCATTTGGTATGCATGACATGTATGGCAAAAGTTAACCACATCTTTGTGCATTCCAGGCCAATAGAAATGCTTTTGTACCTTAAGCCACGTTATGGTAAACTGCGTTAATTGAGGACTGGCTGCATCCAGAAATATTTTTCACGAGAAAATTCCTTCATGATATATTTGGCAGAAATTCTGGGCAGATGAAATCCTAGCACTCAATCAGGCAATTTCGGAAACTGGGTTGGATTCTCTTCGAACTGATCTGTACATCGGTCAGTATGTGCACAGTGCTTTTGTTCTTTATAAATGGAGATTGTAGGACCTGCTTGGTTATAAAGCACAACAACAAAGGAATACTGATTCAGCATACAGGAACCTCGGACAAAAAGCAGACATTCCCCATAACTCTCGAAGCTGGCCTTTGAGCCCATGAGATTGGATTGTTCTTCCTGTTTATGTTGGATATTGGTTTTTTGGGTGTTGTTTGTTAAAGTGCTTTATTCTTTGTTTTGTCAGATTAGCAAAGTGTTTGACTGAACAGCTATGTATAATAATTCTCAGCAATGACCTGAATAGTTTGGTAATGATTGGACAGAAAGTAAATGCAATTATTTTCATGCAATGATCTTTGAAATTCTTTAGATACCTTGACATGTATTGATGACATCAACGCAGTTCAACATCTTGACCTACACCTTTGTCTTTATGTAGTAATTCTTCATGTGATAAATTGGATAGATTTCCATATTTTGTTGTAAGCTTCGATGTAACTAAATAGGAAAAATAGAGCCTGGAAATTGTTATTGAGTAGCTAAAGAAGGGTTGCTTTTGACACTTTTAGCTTGCAACAAAAACAGCTGAAGACATTATTTTCCTCTCTAGCTGTAAGCTGTAAGTGGCTGAACTTAAACTTTTTTTGGGAGAGATTCATGGTGGGAGGTCACCAAAGCCCCTGTTGATTTTCTCATGTGATCTGCTTTTCAGTTTAATTATCCTGAAACTAAACCTTCCATGTATTCCATTTGGAATAAATATGCCTATATTCCATTTGCTTTTCCTGTTACGTGCAGAGCTTGTGTGTTAATTTATGATTTACTCACAAGGACTGCCAAATCTTTGTGCTGCAATTTTCTGCATTTAATATTTAACTCCTCTATTCTTCCTACAAATGTGCACACCTCACAATTTCCCCACATTATATTATATGTCCCTGCACATACAGCGATATGGTAAATATATGCAAATCATAAATATTCCTAATTTCGAGTGAAGTCATGGGGGCTGAAGGGAGTGCGGGTTAGATTGATAACAGACATGATGTTGTGATGAGGCTGGTGGTTTTGCAATGGCCACTTGAATGGATGACTATGGAGAATGCAGGAAAAAGTGGTGATAGCGGTATTGTATGAGGACTTGGAGAAGAAGCACCTGCAAGGAAGTGGTGAGGAGTCCTGAGTATGTGAACAGGAAGCAGAGTGCAGGACAGCTAGTAGTTTGGGAGGGTGAAGTACATGGAATCCCTTGAGTGGATATGATGAATGTAATAGTTAGAATTTAGTCCATGAGCCATGTTGAGAACTGTGTGCTGTGTCTGAGTTAGGCACAGAGTGCTGGCCCTGTGAGTTAAGAAGAGAGAAGATGGTGGCAAACAACCATAATTGACATGGAACTTAAGACAACGTTAATGAGGGACACGACACCGAACAGTGCTCCAAATTCTGTCCAGACTGGTTGTGTCTGTGGCATGGTCTCCTTTGACATTTAGCAGGAATAAAGACTGCTCTCCTCCCCACTACCCTATCCTCCAGCACTTCCGGATCCTTTTCCTCTGAGCCTTTTCAATGATGAATAGCATGATGAGAGGGTTTGTTCCTGCTTTGCTGGATCTGAATGGTGGGCTTTAAATATGGCAATGGAAGTGTGTAAGTCAGAAGGTTGCAACAATAGTTGACACTTCAGGCTTGTTTGTCACATGATTCACTGAGAAAGACACCAGCAATCTTAGTTGAATAATAAAATAAAAATGCTTTAGGGCCGAAGGACAGTTGTTCTAGAATTGTTAGAGAAGGGGAAAATGGCACCGTGATTCTCCGAAACGAACCGGGAGATCCTGGTGGTTGGCGTGATCCAGAGGAGGATGTTCTCTTCCTGGAAGACTGGCAGAAGATGCCACACTACCTGATCCTGCCAGCCTGATCAAAGGTCGCCACCTGGACCCATACCGTCTCCATGGTCTAGGGGAATGGCCAGCTGTGCCACAATATAGTCAATGAGCTTCCCCATTTAATCAGTGTGAGTACTACACTCTTCTTTCTGCTACCTTGCCCTCACTCTCACTCTGCTACTACAGCCACCTCTCAGCAAGGATCAGGCTCTCACTCTTGCTCACAATGTCTTCCCTCAAACTAGTTCCCCTGAACCCTCCATACCATTAATCTTGCATGGCCTCTACACTGCCTACTCACACGATCAGGACACTTCACCACTCTTCAGCCATATTTCTCACCATAGCTCACAGCGTTCAGACCCCTAGAAGATTCCACCCAATGAAACCCATGAGCCATCACACTTTAACTGCAACTGGGGACTGTCAGCCCATCATTCTGTGAGATAGTGTAATACAGTAGTTGGAGGAAGAGGATGCATTCAATAAATAGTGGATGGATGGAAGTAATTAAATGGGTTGATGAAGATACCATACACTACTTTTATTAAATTTACCTCCTGTTTATTAGTTAGATCCTTGTGATTCAATGAATGGCGATTAATGAGTTTAGTTGGCTAGACTACATTGCAGGATGATGCCAATGATGTTGGTTCAATTCCTACACAAGCTGTGCAAGTTTATGGAGGCCTGCAGTGGTGTACTACCTCATATCTGCAGAACAATGTCCTTCAAGCTACAAATGGTCAATCACTATTGAGAGAAATGTCTATAGTCCTTTGTGGACTATGGCTAATTACTTATTTACAATAAGTCTGGAGAATAGATTGGAGTGGAAATGGGTACAGTGTTACAGTCTGCTACACCAATAAAGTCAGTCTAGAATTCCTAATGCTAAAATCATCATAGCGTGATTCTTAATAATATAATGAATATCCTTTTTTAAAAATATTAACTTTAAAAAAAATTAAAGTTACAAGCTTCATTATTAACTCTGTACAAGTTATAAGATTACTAAACTTGTTAAAATGTATCCATCAAGGCAATTATGGCAGAGCTTACAAACGTTATTTAGGACCATTTTAAGGAAAATAGTGGAAATTGCAGGAGTACTGTCACAGAAAGTTATAACTTACATAGATACATAATTTTCATGGTATCAAGGTATTCCCAAGACACTTCACAGATAATTAAGTAAACTCATCGATGTTTGTAGAACAGAAAAAGGTCACTTAGCTTTTTGTACAGGTCAACATAGATTTGACTATACTAATCCCACTTTCCAGCTCTTGGCCTGTAGCCCTGAGGCTATGGAAATGTGAGTAAATAGCTAAATACTACTTAAAGGTTACAAGAGTTTGACTCAATTACACATTCATGTAGTGAATTCCAGAGTCCCACCATCTTCAGAGTGAATATATTTCCCCTGAACTCTTCTCTTAGCCTTCAACTTCTCACCTTAAATCTATGCCCTGATTATTGACCCCTGTACCTAATGGGAAAAGTGCCTTACTAACTACCCTATCAATGTTCTCCAAAATATATACTTCTCAATAAGATTCCTTCTCAGACTTTGCTGTTCTATGAATTGAAACTAATAAGGCATGTGGGTGGGAACCAAAGCAAGAGGTCAGAAAGTGAGCAGAAGGTAGAGGTTAATAGGACAAACAGGCAGGGTGAGGGAAAGAATCATAAAAAATTCAAAATGTAAGTTGAAAAGATTGGAGATAGAGATGAGGCTCAGAGTTATTAAGGATTAATAAATAAGGATGGAGGGTGTGGAAAGCATAGTACACAAGAAAATATTAAAAAGAGAAACACAAAACAGTAGAACTTATTTAAAAACACTGTATTTGGAATGAGGTTGATGAGCTGATAGCGCAAATGGAGACAAATAGGTATGACGTAGTTGGGATTACTGAAACGTGGAAGATCAGAACTGAGAGTTAATTATCCAAAAAGGTACTCAGTATTCTGAAAGGATAGATAAGAAGGAGCAGAAGGTGGAGTTACTTCCTTGTTTCAGGATATCAAGACTGTGTGAAGAAACTATATTGGCATGAAGGACCAAAATGTTGATCAGTCTGGAAAGAAATAAAAAGCAATGAAACAAACTCCTTGGCAGGAGTAGTCTACAGGCCCCCAAACAATAGTTCCAAAGTAGGGCACAGTATAAAAGAGGAAATAATGAGGGCTTGTGAGAGGGGCACAACAAGTAATTATGGTGATTTGAACATGCATATTGACTGGATCAATCAACTTGGCAAGGGTGGTCTCAAAGAAAGTTTCAGAGTATATGAAGGATTGTTTGTTAGAGCAACATGTCATTGGGCCAACCAGAGAACTGTCTACTTTAGATTTGGTATTATGTAATGAGGAAAGATTGAAAAATGGTTTTGTAGTTAAAGATGCTTTTGGAAGGAGTGATCATAATATAGTCGAGAGTGTAGTACTGGAAAAGCACAACAGGTCAGGCAGCATCCGAGGAGCAGGAGAATCGATGTTTCGGGCATAACGATCACAGTATACTAGAGTTTCAACTTCAGATTGAAAGAGTGAGGATAGAGTTGCATAGGAGAACTTTAGTGTTGGGCAAAGATAATTATACAGACCTGAGGAAGAATTGGCCTGGGCAAAAATATTAAAGGGCAGGACAGTTTAAAAAAAAGTGGCAAATGCTTAGGGAGATACTAAATATTTCTCAAAGTATATTCCCTAGAGGAAGAGGAATTGTAGAAAAGTGAAAAATCATCCATTCTTAATCAGGAAGTGAAGGATTGCATAAGGGGCAAAACTAGTGCATATCAACTGCAGACATTAGTGACATTAGAGGATTGGGAGAACTTTAAATTTCAGCAAAGGATTACTAAAAACAAAATCAAAAGTGCCAAGTTGAACCATGAAAGGAAACTAGCAGAAAACATAAGCACTGATACCAAAAGCTTCTATAATTAGGAAAAAAGGGAAGGGAATTGTGAAGGTAAACGCAGGCCCTTTAGAGGCCAACATGGCAGGTTAATAATAGGAAACTCAGAAATGGCACAGGCACTAAACCAATCTTTTGTGTCTGTTTTCACAGTGGAAAATAATACTTTTTTCTTCAAAACTGCAGTTACTACAGAGGAACTTGGTGAAATTATTATAATTAGGGAGAAGTTATTATGTAAACTCATGGGATTAAAGGCAGATAAATCCCCGGGGCCCTGAGGTCCTACAGTCTACAGTAGTAAAAGGAGGTGGCAGCAGAGATGGTGGATGCATTAGTTAGGATATTCCAAAATTCCCTGAATTCTGGAAAAGTATCAGTGAATTAGAAACATGCTAATGTGACACCCTTATTCAAAAGTAAAGGAGGAAGGCAAAATGATGGGAATCTATAGACCAGTTAGTTTGACTCCTACAGTAGGGAAGTTGCTGGAGTCAATCATAAAGGAGGAGATAATTGAACACTTGAAAAAAACAAAGCTCAATTCACCAGTGTCATAACTGTTTCATGAAGGGCAGATCGCATATGACAAATCTGTTGCAGTTCCTTGAGGATGTAACCAGCAAGATGGATAATGGGGATCAGGTGGATGTGCCAAATCTGGACTTCCAGAAGGCATTTGACAATATACAGCATAAAAGACTGATCCAAGATACTAGATCCTATGGGGTTAAGGGTAGAGTATTATCTTGGATACAGGATTAACCAACTGACAGAAAACAGAGTCAGGATAAATGAGTCCTTCTCTGGATGGCAAACTGTAACTAGTGGGATCCTGCTGGGTTCAGTTCTCAGATCTCTGCTATTTCCAACAGGAACAGAGTGTAACATAGCGATTACACTAAACGAGGTGGGAAAGCAAAGTTTAGATCAGAGTGGTGCTGGAAAAGCACAGTAGATCAGGCACCACTCTGATCTAAACTCTGGCTTCCAGCATCTGCAGTCCTCACTTTTGCCTAGGTGGGAAAGCAAGCTGTGATGAGGAGATAAAGAGTTTACAGATGGATATTGATAGCTGGGAGAATGGGCTGGAATCTGGCAGATGGAGTTTAAGATGGATAAGTGGGAGCTTGTCCATTTTGGCCAGAAAACTAAAAGGGCAAATGATTATTTAAATGGGAAGCAGATTCAAAGTGCGTCAGTGCAGAGGGACCTGGGCATCTTTGGGCATGAATTGCAGAAAATGGGGATGTAGGTACAGCATATAACAGGAAAGGCAAATGGAATCCTGCCATTTATTGCAAAAGATTGGATTGGAAAAGTGAAGAAGTGTAGTTATAATTACCAGACCTGGTGTATTGTGTCCAGCTTGAGGAAGGATGTGGTGGCACTGGAAGCAGTTCAGAGAAGGTTCACCAGATTGATTCCAGAGATGAAAGAGCTGTTTTATGAAGAGCGGTTGAATAGCTTGGACTTGTACTCACTGGAGTTTAGGAGAATGAGGGGGCGAGGGAAATCTGATTATGGTATATAAAATACTAAAGGAGACTGACAAGGTGGACATTGAACAAATGTTCCCCTTATGGGACAGTCTCAAACAAGCAGTCATAGATATAGAATGAGAGGAGGTAGGTTCAAAACTGTGATGAGGAGAAACTACATCTCAGAGGTTAGAGAATCTGCCACAGAATGATTCTGCCTCCATTGCAATCAACAGATTCAAGAAGAACCAGATGAAAAGTGGGATAAAGGGCTATGAGGAGCAGGCAGGAAATTGGAGTTGAGACCAGGATAAGATTAGCCATGATCATGACAAGTGGAAGAGTGGGCTTGAAGGACTGAATTGCCTAATCCTGTCCCTAATTCTTATGTTCCTATATTTGCTGAAGTTTGGGGAGTGGGAGGAGGCGGGGTGTTGCAGGCAGGGGGAAGGAGTAAATAATAGGTGGAGACAGAATCCACAGAAAGAAAATTGTAGTTGGTTGGACAAAGAAGTGCATAATGGTAAGCCCGGGAGAAAGAAAGGCTGCTAGTGGAGACTATCAGTAGGGGGGACAAGAAAATAAGTTGACTGTGTTGTTTCCGATTTTGCTTACCTTAATAAAGCTATGTTGTCCAACTCTGATTAATTCCATGTTTCTCCAAGTATAGATATAGTGCTCAGAATTCTTCTGAATAACTTGCCCACCATTAAGGTCAGACAGACCGGCTGGTAATTTCAATATTTACCCCTTATTCCATTTTGTATCAATGGGACAACAATTTGGAGGAGCTGCTGTTCTAATGTAAGGAAACGCAGCGGCCAATTACCACATAGCATGATCCCACAAATATTACTAATCTAATTACCAGAGAATCTATTTCTAATTATGTTGGTGAAGGGATAAATATTACCTAGCGTCAATGTTCCTCTTAGGCTTGGTGGTCGTGCAGAGGCCCATTTCTGAGCAGGTAGGGCACAAATTGAGTCCTTTTACATTTACTGTGTATGCATACTACACTAACAAACTAAAGGTCCTGCATTCTTAAGTAGGTCTGCCACGTGCTATATGATGCACTTATACAGGGTGGTGATCAGGACACCAAAAAAAATGTTCATGTTGTTCTTCAAATTGTGGCTTTGCCTATTCCTAGCTGAAAAAGCATTCACGGACTGAGTTTAAAAGTCACTTCTGAAAGGCAGCACTTTCATCACTGCATTACTACATCAGATAGGTTACATGCTCAAGTCTTGAAGCAGTATTCAAACCTGCAACTTTCTCACACAAAAGGCAGAATTGAATCCCTACTGTGTGGAAGCAGGCCATTCACCCCATCAAATCCACACTGACACTCTGAAGAGCATATCATCCAGACCACCCCATCCCTGCATTTCCCATAGTTCACCCACCTAGTCCACACACCTCTGGACACGCTGGGCAATGTTACCATGGTCAATCCACTTACCTGCACATCTTTGGACATGTTGGGCAATTTTAGCATGGTCAATCCACCAAACCTGCACATCTTTGGACGTGATGGGCAATTTTAGCATGGTCAACCCACCAAACCTGCACATCTTTGGACTGTGGGAGGAAACCAAGCACCCAGAGGAAGCCAATGCAGCCATCAGAGAGGATGTGCAAACTCTACACAGACAATCGCCTGAGGGAGGAATCGAACCCAGATCCCTGGTGCTGTGAGGCAGCAGTACTCACCACTGAGCCATCATGCTACCCCACTGAACCAAGCCCTATAAGGGTCAGGAAAATAAATTGAATAAATAAAATAAGAAGATTTTCTTACAAAACAGAGTTGAAACAACACAGAAAAGTGATAGGTAAGTTTGAAAAGTTATTTTATTTCCAGCTGAATTCTTTATTTCAATAAGCGGTTATTGATCTGTGGGAATTGATAGGAAGTAAATATTTACAGTGGGCAGTTCAATAAGAATAAGATGTATAGATGAAAAAACTGGAACAAAAAGAGACAAATTTTCAATAATCTAAGGTGAACAGCAGTTAAGAGTGATTTAAGAAAGGAAATCTGCCACCTTTACCTGGTCTGGCTGACGTGATTCCAGTCCACAGCAGTGTGGTTGATCCTAAAATGCACTCTAATATCCCCCAAACAAGCTATTCTGGTCAAGAGCACTTAGCAGTGGGTGCTTGCCAATGACACCCATATCCCGTGAAAGACTTTTTAAAAAAGATTGCTGATCTTCATGAAAAATTTCAAAACAGCCACATTTGTTCAAGTTTCTTTCTGTCAAATGTGAAGCATATTTTCTCTTTTGGCTAGAATATAAGTAAAAGATATTGACAGCGGCATTATAGTATTTCAAAGGGTGGAGAAAGGAATTCAATCTGTGGCCCACAGCCAGCATGAAGATTTTTTCCCGATCATGACATCTAGTTTCTTGTTAAAATATCCTAAATCTTAAATCCCACTGACAAACTAATCCCAGATATGTTTGAGTCATCTGCTTAATTGTTATTACTTTTTTTTGTTTGTTCTGGAATTAGAGCAAATGTTAAATATTTCAGAAATCATATTTTTGAGATCTCACTTTTGTACAGAATTAAGGAAGAATTTTAATCTGAGCAGGTGGCCAGAGTAGGGCACGGGAAATCTGGAATTCTGGGTTTTCCCACATGCTCCAGACTTCTAATTCAACAGAATTTTCTTTTCATCTTTGGAAGTTCATGGCCAAATATCCACCTTTTAAACAGTGTTTTGTTCCATTAAATGGAGCATACTCCAAAGGAGTCTACCAAAACAGTTTAATGGGCAAGGAGTTTTCAACTCTGGAAACCTACAGAAGGATATTTGCTAGCTGCTTCCAGGGAGAGGAGTTTGATTATTAACTCTGGGGAGCCAGGGAGTGGAACCTATTCTCAAGGTTGTTCTGTGACGCTGAAGTGGGGCCTAATCCCTGACCCTAAGAAATATCTATTCCTTGACTCAGGGAACAGCATGGGATCATAGACTCTGAACATTCAATTCCTGACCTCAGGGCTAAAACATGCAAAGTAGGGGGGTGGGGGGAGGGGGAGTGTCGGCCATTTAACCCTTCAAACTTGCTTGGCTATTCAATTATCAACCAACTCAGTACCTGCTCCTGCCTTTTGCCCATACCCCTTTTGATCCCTTTAGCCTTAAGAACTATAATCCAACTTCTTGAAAATATTGAATGTTTTGGATGCAGATCGAATGCTTGATCTTGGGGTGAGCAGATGGAGCTGATCTGGGTCTTATCCTTTCAGGGAATGTGAACCTAAAGCAACCCCAACTCAAAAGTGACTTCCTTGATCCCACCATTTAGTCTCATACCCTGTCTACTCCCTTAGTTGTGGTTCTCAGGAACACGTGTCTCAGCATGGTTCAGATGTAGATTACCATGTGGCAGAGCCTCCACTTTTGCTGTGGACAACGAATTGGAACCTACTTTTCCCCAAGCAGACATTCAGACCCATATTCATGTCTCTAATTTTATGACTCCTGTGCCAAATTGCATGCAGCTCAAGTAATAATGCAGATTACAATCTTTGATGTTCTGCTTTTTAATTTAGTGCCTAGCTCCTCATTCCAGCCCTGAACATATGCCATAAACTCTGGATCAGGCAACCAACACAACAATGTGGCCTCTCTCTCTTTGCTGCAGAGAAGGGTGTCAAACCTCTAATTATATAATCACCTACTACTTCTCCATTCCTTGTTGCTCCCCCATCTTGAATGCCTTCCTGTGCCATGCTGAGAGAACAGTTATACTCACGTCACTGACAATTAACCAAAACAGAAGGCCCTTTTCTGAGTAGTGTAACTGGTCTCCACCTCCCTGTTGAGTCTCAGATTCTAGATATTATTCATTAACCTGTTCAGAGATGTTTTTATACAAAGGAACAAGTGGGACTTGAGCCTGGGTCTCCTTGTTCATATCTAGTGACACTACCACTGCATCACAAGAACCTTGTCACAATGACTATAGCGTCATAAAGTCATACAGCAAAGACACAGACCCTTCACTCCAACCAGTCCATGTCAAACATAATCCCAAACTAAATTAGTCCCACTTGCTTGCTCCTGGCCCACATTCCTTCAAACCTTTCCTATTCATGTATCTATCCAAATGTCTTTAAAATGTTGCAATTGTACCCACATCCTCAGGAAGTCATTCCATGCTCGAGCCACCCTCTGTGTAAAAAATATTGCTTCGTCTTTTATAAAATCTTTCTCCTCTCACCTTAAAATTGTGCCCCCTGTCCTAGGAAATTCCCTGTCCAAGAGCAAATACAACTACCATTAACTCTATCTGAACCTCATTATTTTATAAACTTTGATCAGGTCACTTCTCAATCTTCTACACTCCAATGAAAAGAAAAGTCCCAGCTTTTCTTTATAACTCAAACCTTCATATCAGACAACATCTGGTAAATCTCTTCTCAACCCTCTCTAGCTCGATAATATCCTTCCTATGACTGGGTGACCAGAACTGGACACAGAAGAGTCCTCACCAATGTCCTGTACAACCTCAACATGATGTCCCAACTCCTACACTCAAAGGACTAGTTCAACCTCCAGCTCATAAACTTTGATTCGAAGCTGCTTAGATGTCAAACACTTATTATAGACATGTTTGTAATCTGTATTGAATAGCCTTTTTTGTTATTGGATTATTTACTTGCATCTGTTGCCTTTAACATATTTTTTTAACTTTACCAACAATTTCTACACAGTTTAAAATTTAAGAATAGTAAAGTCCTTAACCTCTATCAGAGACTGACCAAACAGCTAGTGCCTTTCTTATAGTAGATCAAGAACCAATTCCAATCAGCTGCAATGAATCTAGCACTGCCTCTAGCTGCCTATTTCAGCGTCCTCACCTTACTCCATCGATTATTACTAGAATTCGTGACAATAGAATGAGACACTTTAATGGCCCTTAACATGCTACTTAAAGGTTTCAATTTCCCAAGGTACTGATACCTAGAAAAGTCAATTGGCTCATTTCCTGTTTTACTGTCCAATCAAACACACCAACTCTATTCTCCTATTTTGCTCCCAGAGAGGGGAGAAATTAAATTCTGTCCATTTTCTCTGGTCCCCATATTAAAATTATCCTTAATTTTATCAGAGTCTTCTCAATAGCTTAATCTATCTGATTTACTCATCAGGTACTGCCAGACCTGTTGCTTGTTTCAAGTCTGTTTTGTGTTGATTATGAATGAGATGCATGTACCTGTACCATTTAATCTGGTAGCAACTGCAATTTGTAAACATGGAGTTGCACAAAATATTATTGATCTTCTGTCTTGTACATCCACATTGCTGCTCATTGATTTGACATTGTCAGATATGAACATATCAAGTAAATATTTAACTCATTTAACTATTGTGTAGGTTTATGAATGCTAGCCCAAATTACTTAGAAAATTGCAGCTGGAAATCCACTTGTTGATAAATTTTAACCAGTTTAGTTAAATGAGTGCAGAATGAATAGTTAACCTTTTGGCTTGTGCTCAATCTTTTTCTAAAACCATCAGAATTTCACATCTACCTCATTAAAATGAGTCAAATTGGTGTTACTCCAGACCATTAAACAGGAGTAGATGCAGGTTCAATTCCTACTGTTCTGAGCTGCCATTCATTGCCATGCTGAACAGAGTACTTTTACCAGTCAGGAGAAAAAAAATTGCAGAAGGTATTCATGGCTGGGACAACTTGACCATTTAGAGGGATATTTCTGTGAGGCAATGGTGACAATATTTGAAAGGGCCATGTTGCTGCCATCTTCATTGTCAACATTAGGCCTGAAACATTCTATTCTTGACCATCAAATGGGGATGTTATGTTTCTGATGTTGACAGATAATAAGATGGGTAACACTGAAAATGTAGAAACATGGTGGGCGGCACGGTGGCACAGTGGTGTGGGTGGCACGGTGGCACAGTGGTGTGGGCGGCATGGTGGCACAGTGGTTAGCACTGCTGCCTCACAGCGCCAGAGACCCGGGTTCATTTCCCGCCTCAGGCGACTCTCTGTGTGGAGTTTGCACATTCTCCCCGTGTCTGAGTGGGTTTCCTCCGGGTGCTCCGGTTTCCTCCCACATTCCAAAGATGTGCAGGTCAGGTGAATTGGCCATGCTAAATTGCCCGTAGTGTTAGGTAAGGGGTAGATGTAGGGGTATGGGTGGGTTTCGCTTCGGCGGGGCGGTGTGGACTTGTTGGGCCGAAGGGCCTGTTTCCACACTGTAAGTAATCTAATCTAATCTAATCTAATCTAATCTAATCTAATCTAATCTAATGTGATGAGAAAGTCACAACCAGTTGCACGAGCTCCATTGTTCAGTCCATTGCAAAACTATGATCCAATTACTTGTCTGATCCTGTTTACTGAAGAAAGTCATTATAAGCAATGGCTTACAGAGCCAATTATTAATTCAATAGTTGAGTGTGGGTTTATGTTTTGAAATGTTGTCAGTATATCAATCTATTCAACAGAACCATATGAAGTCAACTCTTGCAAGGAAACAAAAGCCATTGGGTGGAGCCAACCTTTAAGTTCATAGGGTAATTACTCTGTCTTTTGCAGAGGTTTCAGAAGTGTGAATGATTTGATAGAAATTAATTTTGAAGACTTTCATTGTCCACCCATAAGTGGAGGTGTAATGATTCATTGGGATAGCAAACGTCTAAAGATTTGTAAGGACCAAACACTGAAAGGATTACAGTGAAGCAGCAATCTCATTTCATTTATATCCATACACTGCAATTATTGTTTTCTTTATTGAGTGACTGCTTAGGATTCTAAAAGGATAAGATTAACCAATATTGTTACACTGTTAATGTAACATAATTTTCAATGCTAGATTGTGGTTTGGGGTTCTATTTTTAATCATAAATGGTATCTTTCTGGATAGCTTGTCACCTATTACATATTAGTGAGGTTTCCTCTATCTAAGTGTCTGTAGTCCAACTGCAGTAGGTTTCTGCAAAACTCCTTTTAATTACACAGCACTCGATACTCTCCCATGGGTGCTACATTACCTGCTGATGCAGACCATTCCTTCACTTTTCTTGGAATCGAGAACATGAC
The DNA here is from genome assembly GCF_047496795.1 of Chiloscyllium punctatum. NCBI lineage: Eukaryota > Metazoa > Chordata > Chondrichthyes > Orectolobiformes > Hemiscylliidae > Chiloscyllium > Chiloscyllium punctatum. Next base: position 36,399,367 of record NC_092763.1, read on the forward strand.
TTCTGAAATCACTGTCCCATCATCATATGCATCACTATCTCATTACCCTACAATTCAATCTTAATCATATGATTCTTTCCTTCAACAAGTTGAAGCATCACCTTTCCTATGCACATTTGTTTCCATTGTATTTAAGTGATGGCATACTGTAGGCTCTTGGCTGCCATTTTTTTCTATGGTAACTTCAGATGCATCATACAGTCTGGGAAAGGAAACATGGGAAGGAAGAAATCAGAAGAATAGTAATGTGCTTGTTTCCAATGGCAGGTCAGGGAATTCATACTGTAGGAATGTCAAGATAAGAGAGAATTCAAGCTAACTTTTCAATTGTTGGACATCAAAGTAAACAATCTTGAGTCATTAAAGATGATCTGATCGCTTTGATAATGTGTCTATAACAGTTCTCCAACCTAAAGTTTCTGTTAAAATGAAACTATGGTCTAAGTGCGAGCAATAGATGGAGGACAGGAAAAATTTCTACTTGTAACAGGCTGCTCAGTTTTTGAGGCATTTTAGATGTTGGAGGTGATTTCCTCGAATTCCAGGAGTAGCAATCGCTGTTTTCTTTGCTGTTGCATTTTTTTGGAACTTTGTAGAGAAAAAAAAGTCGAAACAACAGCACTTTTAAACGGGAGAGGAACAGACAATGGCAGCATATGGTCAAGTCAGTGCAGGAGAGAGAGAGAAACCCACACTGCTAACTGACACAGTAGTGAACCTGCACAGTTACTGCCTTTACTGTTGAGTTCATGTATCGCTGGACATCAGAATGCATCTGGGAAAATTAACAAACAGTGAAATTCACAACTGATCTTAGAGGAACCTGTTTGGGAGAGGTCACTGCACAGAAACAGATAAGTGAACAGTTTTAAGTGTGTCCTTGGGGCCTTGCTGTAAATCTGCAGCAGTGAATAGAGTGGGTTCTTTCTTGATTGTATGTTTTATTGAGATATGTCTCTTGATTAAACTTAAAAAATAAGCCATAAGTATTAAATTAGCCTGGAGCAGTGTTTTGTAGAGGAATATGACGGAGCTATTTTCTGGGTCTGTAGATTGGAAGGAGTAAAAATGGCCTTTAGTAGAGTGATATGCTCTTTTTGCCAGATGTGAGAGTTTGGGGAGAGTTTATGGGTTATTGAGGATTATATCTGCAATAAATGTCATTGGTTTGGAATCTTATCAGATTGAATGGAATGGTTGGAGTGACAGTTAGAGGCATTTACAAGAGCAAGGGGATGTGATGGATGGCAGCTATAGGAAGGAAGAAAAGTTGCAGATACAATCACATCGATGGGTTACTCTATGAAAGGTAAGAGAGGTAGGCAGGTAGTGCAGGAATCTTCTGTGGCTATTCTCATTTCAAACACGTATGCTGTTTTGGAAAAGAAAGGGAGTGATGGATTCTCAGGGGAGCATAACACGAACAGTCAAGTTTCTGGTATTGACACTGGCTGTAATGCAATGAGGGGTACATCGGGTTCCAGGAGATCGATTGTGTTAGGGGACTCTCTAGTCTGAGACACAGAGGGTGCAGAGTGTTCTCAAATGGGAGAGGGGTCAGCAGGAGGTCAGTGTACACATTGGAACCAATGGCATAGGAAGGGAAAAGGTTGAGATTCTGAAGGGAGATTACAGAGAGTTAGACAGGAATGTAAAAAGGAGGTCCTCGTGAGTAGTAATATCAGGATTACTCCTCGTGCTATGAGCTAGTGAGGTAGGAATAGGAGGATAGAACAAATGAATGCATGGCTGAGGAGCTGGTGTAGGGGAGAAGGATTTCCATTTTTGGATCTTTGGAATCTCTTTTGGGGTAAAAGTGACCTGTACCAGAAGGATGAATTGCACCTAAATTGGAAGGGGATTAATATACTGGCAGGGACATGTGCTATAGCTGCTCAGGAGGATTTAAAGTAGGAGGGTGGGGTGGGGGAGGGGGGGGGGGGTTGAGGGCAGGGAGTTGGGACCCAGGGAGATAGTGAGGAATGAGATCAATCTGAGACTGCTATAGTTGAGAAAACAGGCAAGTCAAATAGTCAGGGCAGGCAGGGACAAGGTTGGACTAATAAATTAAACTGCATTTATTTCAATGCAAGGGGCCTAACAGGGAAGGCAGATGAACTCAGGGCATGACTAGGAACATGTAACTGGGATATCATAGCAATTACAGAAACATGGCTCAGGGATGGGCTGGACTAACAGCTTAATGTTCCAGGATACAAATGCCACAAAAACCACAGAAAATGAGGCAAGAGAGGAGGGAGAGTGGCGTTTTTGATAAGGGATAGTATTTCAGCTATTAGGGTGGATATTCCTGGAAATACATCCAGGGAAGTTGTTTGGGTGGAACTGAGAAATAAGAAAGGGATGATCACCTTATTGGGATTGTATTATAGACCCCCAAATGGTCAGAGGGAAATTGAGAAACAAATTTGAAAGGATAATAGGGTGGTTATGGTAGGGGATGTTATCTTTCCAACATATACCAGGACTGCATAGTGGTAGGGGTTTAGTTGGAGTGGAATTTGTTAAGTATGTACAAGACAATTTTCTGATTCAGTATGTGGATGCACCTACTAGAGAAGGTGCAAACCTTGACCTACTCTTGGGAAATAAGGCAGGGCAGGTGACTGAGGTGTCAGTGGGGGAGCACTATGGGATCAATGACCATAATTGTATAAGTTTTAAAATAGTGACGGAAAAGATAGACCAGATCTAAACATTGAAGTTCTAAATTGTAGAAAATCCAATTTTGACGGTATTAGGCAAGAACTTGCAAAGCTGATTGGGGGCAAATGTTCGCAGATAAAAGGAATGGTTGAAAATTGGGAAGCCTTCACAAATGGCATAACGAGAGTCCGGAGACAGTATATTCTTGTTAGGTTGAAAAGGAAGGCTGGTAGGTATAGGGAATGCTGGATGACTAAAGAAATTGAGGGTTTGCTTACGACAAGAAAGGAAGCATATTTCAGGTATAGACAGGATAGATCGAGTGAATCCTTAGAGTATAAATGCAGTAGGAATATACTTAAGAGGGAAATCAGGAGGGCAAAAAGGGAACATGAGATAGCTTTGGCAAATAGGGTTAAAGAGAATCCACAGGGTTTTTACAAATAAATTAAGGACAAAAGGGTAACTAGGGAGAGAATAGGCCACCTCAAAAATCAGCAAGGTGGCCTTTGTGTGGAGCCGCAGGAGATAGGCGAGATACTAAGCGACTATTTTGCATCAGTGTTTACTGTGGAAAAGAACATGGAAGATATAGAATGTAAGGAAATGGATTGTGATATCTTGAAAAATGTCCATATTACAGTGGAGGAAGTGCTGGATGCCTTGAAATGCATAAAAGTGGATGAATCTTCGGGACCTGATCAGGTGTACCTGAGAACTCTGTGGGAAGCTAGGGAAGTGTTTGCTTGGCCTCTTGCTGAGATATTACTATGATCGATAGTCACAGATGAGGTGCCAGAAGACTGGAGCTTGGCTAACATGATGCCACTATTTAAGAAGGCTGGTAAGGACAAGCCAGGGAACTATAGACCAGTAAGCCTGACGTCAGTGGTGGGCAAGTTGTTGGAGGGAATCCTGAGGGACAGGATGTAAATGTATTTGGAATGGCAAGGACTGATTAAGGATAGTCAAAATGGCTTTGTGTGTGGGAAATCATGTCTCACAAACTTGATTGAGTTTTTTGAAGAGGTAACAAAGAGGATTGCTGAGGGCAGAGCAGTATTCGTGATCTCTATGGACTTCAGTAAGGCGTTTGAAAAGGTTCCCCATGGGAGACTGATTAGCAAGATTAAATCTCATGGAATTCAGGGAGAACTAGCCATTTGGATACAGAACTGGCTCAAAGGTAGAAGACAGAGGGTGGTAGTGGAAGGTTGTTTTTCAGACTGGAGACCTGTGACCAATGGAGTGAAACAAGGATCAGTGCTGGGTCCACTACCTTTTGTTGTTTATATAAATGATTTAGATGTGAGCATATGAGGTATAATTAGTAAGTTTGCAGATGACACCAAAATTGGAGGTGTAGCAGACAGCAAAGAAGGTAACTTTGAATTACAACGGGGTTCTTGATTAGATGGGCCAATAGGCTGATGGATATTAATTTAGATATTGGCAAGGTGCTGCATTTTGGGAAATCAAATCTTAGCAGGACTTATACACTTAATGCTAAGGTCCTTGGGAGTGTTGCTGAACAAAGAGACCTTGGAGTGCAGATTCATAGCTCCTTGAAAGTGGAGTCACAGGTAGAGAGGATAGTGAAGAAGGCATTTGATATGCTTTCCTTTATTGGTCAGAGTATTGAGTACAGGAGTTGGGAGGTCATGCTGCATCTGTACAGGACATTGGTTAGGCCACTGTTGGAATATTGCATGCAATTCTGGCTTGAAAGGGTTCAGAAAAGAGTTCCAAGCATGTTGCGAGGGTTGGAGGATTTGTGCTTTCGGGAGGGGTTGAATATGCTAAGGCTGTTTTCCCTGGAGCATCAGAGGCTGAGGGGTAATCTTATAGAGGTTTATAAAATCATGAGGGGCATGGATCGGGTAAATAGACAAGGTCTTTTCACTGGGGTGGGGGAGTCCAGAGCTAGACAGCATAGATTTAGGGTGAGAGTGGAAAGATATAAAAGAGACCTAAGGGGCAACCTTTTCACACAGAAGGTGGTACGTTTATAGCTGCCAGATCAGGTGGTTGAGGCTGGTACAATTGCAGCATTTAAGAGGCATTTGGATGGGTATATGAATAGGAAGGGTTTGGAGGAATATACGCCGGGTGCTGGGAGGTGGGACTAGATTGGGTTGGGTTATCTGGTCGGCATGGATGAGTTGGACCGAAGGATCTGTTTCCGTGCTGTATGACTCTCTGACTCTAAATGAAAATTTTAGAAAACCAGAAAAGTGGTTGAGGCTAAATAATTCAATGCTTTCAGGAACACAGGATATGGGGCGACAGCAGGAATGGGATATTGAGTTGATCAGCCATGATCATATTGTATAGTAGAGCAGGATCAAAGGAGCAGGAATAGGCCATTCGGTCCTATTTTCTATGTTTCTATGATGACTTCTTAAAACCTGCTTCATCCTTCAATGTGGCACATACAATTCAACAGAAAGATGGAATGAGGAAGGATGCAGAGAATTCTGTGTTTGGACAAATGAATACTTTGCATCTGTATTCACAGTACAGAAGTATTGTGATATAATTAGACAAGGACTGGTACAAATTAGCATCGAGAAGGTGTAGGTATTAGGTGATTTCGCAGGTGTGAAAGTGGATAAACATACAAGCCCAGATGGTATATATCCCAGACTACTGTGGGAGGCAAAGGGGTGATAAAAGGGACCCTGACATTAATTTTTAAATCCTCTCTGACCACAGGAGGTATGCCAGAAGACTGAAGGAGAGATAATGTGGCACCAATACTCCAGAGACTGGTGGGGATACAACCAGGAAACTACAGGCCAGTAAGTCTAACGTCTGCAATAGAGCAACTTTTAGAAAAATTCTGAGGCAGAGAATCTCCACTTAGAGGGGCATGCTTTAATCAGAGGTGATCAGAATGACGTTGCCGAGGGGGGACTCATGTATAACAAATGTGGTTGAAGTTTTAGACGAAATGATGAGGTGTGTAGATGTGGGTAGTGAAATAGATGTAGTTTATATGAACTTCAATAAAGCTTTCGACAAGGTCTCACATGGTAAACTGGTTAAGAATCTAAGAGCCCATTGGACTCAGGGCAAATTGCTAAATTGGATCTAAAATTAACATTGTGGCAGGAAGAGAGGATGGCAGTCAAAAGGTGGTTTTTTTTGTGAATGGAAGCCTATGTCCAGTGATGTAAAACAGGGTTTGGTGCTGGGTCCCTTGCTGGTTGTACTGTAATGATTTTGCCATGAATGAAGGTGGTATGATCTGTAAGTTCATAAATGACATGAAAATTGGTGATTTAATAAATAGCAACAAGGGAAACCTTGGACTACAGGACAAAGTGGATGGGCTGGACAGATGGGGTAGAATAGTGATAAATGGAATTTAACCCTTAGAAGTGTGACGTAAGACAAAGTAAGGGTGTCAAATGCTAGAACTCTAGAAATACAGAGGATCAGACGGACCTTAGTATGTATGTCCATAGATCTTTGAAGGCAGCAGGACAGGTAGGTAAGAAGCCAAATGGAAAACTTACCTTTATCAATCAAGGTAGAGAATACAATAGCAAGGAGGTTCTGATGGAACTGAATGTAATGTTAGTTAGGCCAGTTCTGGATCACCACATTATAGGAAGGATGTGATTGCACTTGAGAGGTGCACTGCAGATTTTCCAGGATGTTGCCTGAGCTAAACTGATTTAGCTATGAAGAGAAACTAGATAGGCTGGGGTTATTTTGCTTAGAACAGAGAAGGCTAAAGTGGGGTCTTGATTGAGATGTGCAACATCATGAGGTGCATCGGGTATGTAAGGAGAAACTTTTCTCCATAATAGAGAGGTCAATAACCACTTTTAAGCAAGGGAGCAGAAATTTTGTCAGAGATTTTAGGAAACTCTTATCACTCACTGTTTTAAAGGGTAGTGGAGACAGAAACTGTCAAGACACTTAAGTATTCATATGAGCATTTGAAGCACCATAGCTTACAAGGCAATTGGGGCAAGTGCTGGAAAATGGGATTAGAATAGGTAGATGCTTGGTGTCTGGTATGGACATGATGGGTGGAATGGTCCTTCTTATGCTGTTAAAAACTCTATGATTCTAACTAAATTAGAACATGGCTCAGATAACAGTCCATTAATAATGGTACAGGAGAACTTCTTAAATAAAGTGAATATCAAATTTTTGACCTAATGAAGAAAAGTGATGTAATATCTTCAATCTGAGGCCTTTAACACTGCATTATACCTTTGGAAGCAAGGAATCAATAATTTTAGCATTGAGCTGGCACCAGAAATACAGTACGGCAGTGACATTTCATCCTGGAGTCACAAATATACTTTTTTCAAATACGTTAAAGAATATTGCATTCATCATTAAAATGAAAGTATGAAATTCCATTAATGTACTTGCCAATGCACGTCCAGCTCTCGAGGCTACGAAACACTGATTTTAATCCTGGCATCTCGTCAAACACCTCTTCCCAAAACTTGTAATACTTGTTAAGTTACCCAATGACTGTTGCCTTTCATTAGCTATGTCACAAAGACTTTTACTTTTCTTGTAGTAACAACATTTATCTGTGTGAGAATTTGATTACAATAAATTTCATTCATTCAATGTTCTTTTGGGCAACAAATAAAAGTATGCGCTAGCTCATCTCCCACGGCATTATCCAGGTAGTCTGAAGAATAATTGAGATGTTTATCTGTTCACTGGGTATGTTTCTTTAAGGTACACCCTGTGGGAAAGTATCTAAATAGTTCATGAGGCCATCTGATGTGTAACTGCGGCTCGGTAAATAAGGTTTTAGATTTTCACGTGTACCTTTTTGATGTGTACACATACACATCTCATTTCATCCTTGTGAATATTTTCTGCACTTTCCCCAGTACTTTTTTATCCTTTCTATAATGTGATGATCAGAACTGTATGCTGTCTCGTAAGGATAATTTATCAAGTTTAAGAAAATATTCTTTCATCTCACTTCTTTGTCTTGTGAAAACCACATGAGGAAGGGGAATTGGTTCCCCTCTTTTAACCTCATCAGTCAGCTGCAACAAATATTTTTATTTGTTTTATTGCATGAAGCACATTTCAGTGAAAACATGGTTTGCTAGAAAATGAAAGAGGCAATCACTAAAATTTCTTTGTATGAATGAAAGAGGAATTTTGTTACCTCCAACACCAAGAAAAAAGTAATAAAAATGCAATACCTATCACACACAAACCCCTAGCTAATAAGTTTAAACCAGACAGTATCTCATAAATACTGGGAGAATAAAGGTTACAGAGGAACCTTGATTATCCAAACAAGATGGGCAGGTACTATTTCATTTGGATAATTGATTATTCAGTTAATTGATTTCCTCTGGGGCTCGGAGTTTTCTGTGAAGTCTGCTCCCCGTTCAGGAGACTCGGCAGCAGCACATCATGCATGAGACCCTACCTCTGTCCACTCCAACTCAACCCCTCCACCCACCCCAACTCTATCTGCTCCCACCCCAACCCCCTGGATGCCCCCAACCCTGTCTGCTCCCACCCTGCTCCCCCGCCCTCCCCAAACCAATCTAACACCACCCCCTGTCCGTCTCCAACCCCACACTCTCGTGCATTCCCACCCACCATCTGAACCCCCGTGCATGCTCTCGCCCCCGTTCTCACCCCCTGTCCACACCCCCTGTCCGGGGCAGCCGGACTGTACACCCAACAGTAAGACTGCTGCTGCCTTTGTGGGGTAAGTCTCTAAATAGCGCACGGGCGTACACACACACACATACACACACACAACTTCTTGACATGTTCCACCTTTGCCCTGTACAGGACAATGTTGGAGAGATTATCTGGGAAGGGGGGCTTAGGGTTCACCCCTATGTAGACATACAGGGAAAGTGTCGGGGGAGAGAGAGAGGGCGGGAGGTCAGTCATTTAGAGGCAGTGTGTGGACTGTCCCGGACTGTTCTCAGCAGCAGTAAGCCGAGTTCATTTTTAATCATTGTACCTGTAAACAAAAGACGCGATCAGGGTTGAAACAGCTCTTTGACGTAACATTTCTACCAGGACCTTGCGATCCTCTTTGGATAATCCAAAATTCGGATAATTGATATTCAGATAATGGAGGTTCCTTTGTATATGGTTAACTCGTCCGTAGAGTCCTCAAAGTGTTACATTCTTAACCTGCCAATAGTTATTTAATGGTTGGCTTGCATCTTCAGTGGTAGCAGAATCCATGGATTTCTTTGAGTTCTTGATGAATGACTCTTTTCCAAATTTTATTTTTCACTAATTTGAAGATGATGAAAAAAATAGGCAGGAAGCAACAGAGATACCATTTCAGCTCTGGTTATTGCAAAAACATTTTTGTTTCTCTTTGCTTCTCTGCTTAAAAAGTGTGTATTCCAGAGTCTGGCTCCATTTTATTCCCAAGCTGACTAACTGACAGGTAAACCAGTCATTTCTTAATATGTGAAGTAGTTATACACACATGAATTAAACTGAAGATGGGTATTTTTGGATGCTGACTGCACTGTTTTGTTTTTGATTTAAAAAAATTAGTGTAAATGGCTTCATTTGTTCTATGAGTCTCCTGAAGCTTGTCTTATCTGATGTAATTTTATGTTCATGCCTGTATTTTAGAAATCATTTTAGTTTATGATAAGTCTCTAGTATAATTATCAGATAGAAGTTAAAATTTAATAGTCAATATATAACCACCACTATAACAGCCTTGAAAAACAAAGGCGAATGACTGGTTTACTTTTTTTATGGTCATGTTAATCTGTGGCCTAACTTTAACAATTTGAAATGTTCATTTTGAGATTAATTTTATGGGCACTCACAGTAGGAAAGTGGATCTATAAATGAGAGCTAGTAACAGTGTATCTGCTGCCTCTCTACTCACCACCTACCTGCATTCATTTTACAATTTTACTGGTAGTCTAGGAGTCATCAGGTGGATTACCCAGCAGTCTGCCAATTAAGTTTCGTAAATGGGCAATGAATGTTCAGTTAAGGGCCTCATCTTACTGCTGCTCTGATAAAATGTGCAGTGGTAAGAGACGCTGGTTCAAGCCCCACCTTTTAAAGAAGTGTGTAACAGCTCTGAACAGATTGATTAGAAAACATCTGGAAGACTATGGTCAATGGGTAGCCCAGCAGGTTTAACTTTGCAGGCTACTGGTCAGTGAAAGGGTGTGTATCTTGCTCATGAGTATTATGTTAATTGGAGGTATATCTCCCATAGTATTGACCCCATCACCTCCATCTCGTCTCATTGGGGTCCCTCATCCTGACCCAGGCAGATTTTAGAATTAGCTAAATGTAACTCATTAATATCCATGCAGCACAGCACCAGCAGTCATCAATGTGTTCCTGCTCAGTGGACTTGTCAGCCACTTTAAAATTCTCTTCCTTTAAAATTCCTGTTTGTAGTGATGAGGTTTTCTGATTGGTTTCCCAGCCACAGAGAGGGTTCAAAGCGATGAGAGTGCTTTTAAAGTGTGAGAACGGACTAAACCTAAAAAACTGCAGCTGCATGACAGAGGTTGCATCTGATCTCTCTCCATGTTGGTTGTATATATTCCAAAAGGCAGTTGTTCAAATGACCTTAACCATTGTTATGGTTCGTTCAGGTGATTGTCCCAATCACAAACTCCTGAAGATCCATTGATGAAATAGGAAGAAATCAGTTCTCACCTCCGGAGGTGCCACTATCTCTGTGCAGCTCTCTATCACCATTCCAAGGAAGAATCCACACAGTGATACAAATTGATTTTGGCCATCTTAGGTTACCATCAATAGAAATAACCTGTTGAAAACATCCTCCAACTGAAAACATCAAGAAAATTACAATTTAATAATTTAATGCAAGCACACCTTCAGAACAATGCATTGGACAATTTGTATTGCTTACTTTATAAATGTGAAAGACAAATCATTTTCAATCTAGCTATGGTTAATTACCAACAAAGCTTTGCTTGTTTACCTTGTAGGATATTATATTTTGGAATATAGACTGGTTTGTTCCTGCTGAGTGGTATATTAATGGTATTAATAGTAAACCTAATGCAAAGTTTTCACTGAGAAAATTTATGAGACAATCTCCAGATATAAGAAGATAGGTGTAGTTCTAGTTGCTAAAGGGCTCAAGGGATATGACGTAGTGCATGATTAGGGAATTAAGCTTGATTATCAGATATGATCATATTGAATGGCAGAGCAGCCTTGAGGGTTTGATTGATCTACTCCAGGCTCCCATCTTCTATGTTCCTATTTGAGCTGGTCAGTTAGTTCACATTAAATTGCATGGACTTCGTCATGCACCCTGCTGTAAGTAAGCCAAATGGAACTGTGCTTCTAAAACTGCTAGACGTTGTGCAGAGTAAAACACTGGACACAGCTCGATGGGTACAGCAAGGGGAGTTGATGTCTGATTCATCAGTGAAAGACTTGCTTTCTTACATTAATTACCATTGGAACGTTATGTTGTTTATTCCTATATTATGATCATGTTTTGGGGCAATATTTCTGGCAGGACAATGATTTGGCAATGAACATTGTAAATCTGGCAGTCTGACAATGAGCACAGTAAATCTGGCAGTCTGCTTATTTTTAATTGTTCAGTTGAACTAATTTGAGTCCTACGATGTGTTCATGCGATCTCACTTCCTGAAAACACCCAATCGATTTGGCTGAAACCAATTTTTACTGCTTCGTATTTGTTCTGTATCCTGAGAGAATATGACCATTAACAATAATAACTGCATGTTGAGGCAAGAAAATGACACCTAGCCCTTGGCAAGGCGGGTGTTACAAGTACTTTGACACTCTCTTTGTTTTCATTGGGATTTCAGAAAGTACAATTGATCACCTCTGTGACCTTACTGTTGATGCAAACATTCAAGTGCAAGGAGACTTCAAAGCGGAAAGAGCAAAGAAATAGTAAAACTACTAATTTGATTCTTGTATCCAAAATAGGACTGAAAGACATGGGGTTAACAACTTTAAGTGGAAAGAAAATGTCAAAACAACTTTTACAGTCAGTACTTTCTTTTAATGAAAAGGTTGACAAAACTCCAATGGAGTTGCTCACTGTTGAAGTGGGGAATGGAAAATAACCTCAGTTTCCATTAATCTTTTGGTTAAATTAATTGAAAGATGATGATGAAGACAGAAACAATTAAACTTTTAGTTTGGTGAAATACTGAAGGTAAATGGTAAATACTGATGGTGGTTCTCTAGTATCAATGGTTTGGTGCTTGGTTTTTGTCTGTATCACAACTCGTGTGAACTTGCTGGAAAAAGGAAGGAAATTGGCTCTTGACCAGAATCGGAGAAACAGGAGAATTTGACAATTTTAGTCAAGCAAGCCAGATCTACTTTTTAAATATTAAACCAGGAAATGGAGAGAAAAAATGCTGTCTTCCTTTGGAGCAGATCTTTCTTGTTGTAAGTTCAAGCTGTATTTAACAAATGAACTAAGAGACTTTTTTTGTATTGAAAATATAATGATAAAAACGAAAAAATGTGAATACCATCCCCAAAAATAATACTGTAAAGACTTGCTGATTTCTGTAAAATTGGTTACCTGGTACAGAGTCTAAAGTTCCAAATTGCCTTACCAAGGGAATGGGTGAAATGAGACTTTGTACTAACTGCTCACAAGTCCTCATTCTGCCTATGAATTCTATTTTTGCATTATTAACAGCATAAACTGCTGTTGACCTTGGCTCATTTCACACTTGCCCTCTGGAATTGTGGAGATTTGGACTCATGTTTAAAAGTCCTTAAAATATTAAAAGACAGAAATTAACATGAATCCAGAGTAGGCCATTTGGTCTCACTCATTAAGGTAATGGTTGAGCTGCTACTTTGATTTGAACCTGCCAGGAGGCAATACCCTAACTGACCATCACTATTCATATCATCCTGTGAAGGACAATGGGTGGATTATGGAGGCTAAAGGAAATCCAACCAGTGTAACCTCACTGAGAGGATGGATGCTACAAAGGTTGGCAAGCAAGTGCAAGGACACCTCAACACAAAGGTGCCTTCCTCGCCTACATTAAAGTCATTAAATAAAAAGCCCCAAAGCTGGTGAAGGAGAACCTCCACTGCAGAAATCAGACATGATTGTGGTCTTCTATCCCTGATACCCGTCATCAAGGCTATGGCCTCCCTGGCTCTGAGGGAGATCTGGTCTGACACCTGGAAGCCAGCTGTATGGAGCTGGCAATCTCTGCGTGCAGTAAGGGGTTGCTCTGATCGGAGTAAAATGCTGCCACTGCTCCAAAATGACTCTAAATTGGGTCTTAATTAGTCTTGTTAGGCTGCCTGCCTCCATGAAGCCAATCCAGTTCTGGGTCTGTTCCAGGAAAGTTTCTCAGAAGCAGGAATGTATTCAGCTGACACTGCCCCTTCCATTTATAGCGTTAACCGCTTCCGGTCCTATCTCCATAGTGTTAGGAATATTTAACCCATGAACATGAAGTCAAACTGATTGAAAAGATGTCAGAATCATCTGCAGCTTCCCTCAGAACACTACCAAAATGTAGCAAAGCTATTTTTGTTATTCCTTACCTTAATAATTGATCCATACAGGAATGCGTAAACAGACACAATTATGGGAATGGATCACAAATGTATGCTTTATTTAAAATAGGAACTGTACTAAATTTATACTGAGCAGAAAGTCCAATTTTGACAGATTGCTAATGTACAGAAATGAGATTTTCCATCGGTTTGAGCCCCATGAAATTATATTGTGGGCGGCACGGTAGCATAGTAGTTAGCACTGCTGCCTCACAGCGCCAGAGACCCGGGTTCAATACCCGCCTCAGGCGACTGACTGTGTGGAGTTTGCACGTTCTCCCCGTGTCTGCGTGGGTTTCCTCCGGGTGCTCCGGTTTCCTCCCACAGTCCAAAGATGTGCAGGTCAGGTGAATTGGCCATGCTAAATTGCCCGTAGTGTTAGGTAAGGGGTAAATGTAGTGGTATGGGTGGGTTGCACTTCGGCGGGTCGGTGTGGACTTGTTGGGCCGAAGGGCCTGTTTCCACACTGTAAGTAATCTAATCTAATCTAATCTAATCTAATCTAAACAGATCCATTTGCTTTCTGAAAGCAAATTACCAGGAGCACCATCTGGGCTGTCATATTGGACATTACATGAAATAATGTTGACCCACCATTCACCACAGCATTTCTGCAATGACTGATTTTCGTAACTGCACCCTTAACTCCATTTTTGACAAATATTTTTACAAATTACAGTCACTCACCACATCAATGTTCCCTGGTATGATTTTTCTCTCTGTCCCCTGCAGTCCATTGGAAGTAGACTTGAAAGAATTTGACAGATAACTAGTTTCTTCAAGAAGGAAGTTCTGAAGAAGAGTCATTTGGATTTGAAATGTTAGCTCAGTTTCTCTCTTGACAAAAGCTCACAATCCTGCTGAGTTTCTCCAGCACCTTTAAACCTCCAGCATCCACAGTATTTTGATTTTAACTCATTTAGTCAGTCAGTGCAAGATCTGACTGGACCACAAACAATATGAGATTTTACTCATGTCTGCAAACATTGCTCACTGATCCAAACCAATTCAGGGATGCAAGGGATCCTGGCAGAGTCTCTACCCCAGAGCCAGGAGGCCTGCATTCAAGTCCCAAACCTCTGCTCCAGAGATGTGTAATAACATACCTGAGCAGGTTCAGAAAATATCTGTCCTAGAATGTAACTATGTCCTCGACATCTTGCCTTAGCTGCAACTATCTTAAATCCCTCAAAAAACTCCCCATTTATGTTCAGCAATAAATATGAGATGCTCATGATTTCTTAGTCATTGGAATTAAGCCCATCTGATCAGCTGTCTTTGCTTTAATACTCTCTTCAACTCCTCCACCTTCATCTAATATCTCCAGCCCTGGCCTGAACTTGCATCTTACTCTAGCTTCTCTCCTAGTCCCCTTCATGCTGTATTTATGCTCATCTTGTCCAAGAAACCCACATCCTGTTGCCTCAAAGCTATTCCTATATAATTATTGCCTATCTAATTTCCTCTCCACATTAGATGATATTGTTAATGGTTCTTTTACTTCTGGTATTGTCTCTCTGGTATGATCATTCAAGATTCTGCTATCTGTATTCTTACTCACTGACAATGGCCACTTGTCAGCTAACACCTTTATTTTAAAGTTCTTATATCTGTATTAAAACTCATTCAAGGCCTTCCCACATCAGCAACTCTATGAGCTTTTACAGCAGCAGAACCCTTAGCACATCTAATTCTGGTCTCTTGAGCAGCCCCAAGATTAATTGTTCCACCACTGGTGGCCATGCCTAGGCTCTAAGCTTTGAAACATCTCTCTAAATTTCCCCAACTCGTTATGTCTCTTCCTTCCTTTATGATGATAGTTCAAACCTGACTCCCTCACCAAATATTTGGCCATATTACCTAATATATACCTTCATATCTTGGAGTCTATTTTGCTTTATAATACTCTTGTGAAGCCACTTAGAACATTTTATGACATAACAGGCATACATAAATATAAGTGGCTGTTTTCGATCATTATAAAGTGCTTAGAGTATATAAGTAAGGAAGTCTTATTGCAGTTACATGGGGTTTTGGTGAGTCCATACCTTGTGTACCATTTTGATTTCCTTGTCTAACAGAGGATATATTTGCCTTATAGAGGATTCAACAAAGATTCATGAGGTAGATTTCTGGAATAAGTGGATTATTTTGTGAAGAGAGATTAGATGGGATAGGCCCATTTCCCATAGCAATGAAATTTTACCCAAGGTCAAGCCTGGAAAATATACCTCAGAATTTTAGATTTCTATTCCTGAATAGAGGAGGTAATTGGAGTCATGGTGGATGATGTTAGAAACAACGCAGAGACTGCTTGTGTGGAGATGGGCTAGACCAAAGGCACCAGCAATTTGCCAAGGCATTGGAAGAAACATAAAACAGAAAAGTAATGTCTATCTCTCACAATCCTCACCTTCCACACACTTCCTGTGGCCCAATTATGTCAATCCATGCCAATTCATACTCTCTAGCCACCATCATGGCTGCTCATTGCCCTCCCCCCCTCCCCCCCCCATGCTAACCTATGCCACCACATTCCACCCGTTGTCCTTTTGTCTACTATACTAATTCACAGAAACTGTGATTAAATAAAAATCTTAACGATTGATGAATTATTTTTTAAAAGTAACACTCTGATTGTTTAAAAAAAAGCACATCTAATTTCATTATATTAAAAAAGCATTGGCATTCACAGCCCTACTCCAAAGAGTTTAGCACCACTAGGAAATGTCAATGAAACTGAATTGACAGACTTTTCACTATGACAATATGAAGTTGTGAAATCAGTCACACAGATGTAATGACAACCTCAAGTTTAAGTTAGCAGATAGAATGAAATAGCAAGCATTTATTTTTAAACACTCTCAACAGCTTATACCATATATTTAAAGAGTAGGAGTTTTGAATGCCTTAACAATGTAACAGCTCAGTTAAATAGCTCCTTTTGACAACTCTTTTTAATCATTCTATTGACAGCTCCATTTGACATTTTTATTGATATTTGTTCTGCTGATGGCCCCATCAGTGGTTCCCTCTGACAGCTCTGTTGACAGAACCTTTAGGCAATTATAATGAGTATGGCAAACTTAATGAGATTACTCGCTACTTATGCACTTCGTGTCTACTTTTTGGAATCCCAAAGGATGCTTTACCTCTCCCAGCTGGCACTTTACCTCTTCAAGAATACACCTGGCCTCCCCCAGAGCTGATCTGGGAGCACATCGTAAAGGGTACATCATCGATACAGAAAGGCACCCTACCTCTGGTAAGTTGAAACTTTCTCCTACCAGGTCTAAAGTTACTTGTTAGATACCCCATGAACAACAAAATCAGATCAGCCTGAACAGCTTTACTTAAAAAAACCCAAAAGAACTGCGGAAGCTGTAAATCAGAAACAAAACCACAAGTTGGTGGAAAAGCTCAGCAACTCTGGCAGCATCTGTGGAGAGAAAGCAGAGGTAATGTTTTGGGTTGAGTGACCACTCCTCAGAACACCTCATCTCTCCCGACCAGATATCCGAACCTAATCTAGACCCATTTGCCAGCATTTGGCCCATATCCCTGTAAACCCTTCCTATTCATATACCTATCCAGAGGCTTTTTAAATGTTACAATTGATTTTGTTTAGCATTTTTAAGATAATGGTTGACAATTATTTAAATACTAAGGGGACAAAGAGAATTGGAGTCATTTTGTGGGAAGATGAAGTTCAGGTTTATGATTATTCGTAATCTTATTGAATGTTAGAGCTGGCTTTCAAAACTGCTTCTAGTTCTTACATTTTTTATAATATTCTACTCAATCAGCACTTTAACTCTCCTGATATGCTTTCATTTTCATCTTACTGGGTGCATCAACCCTGCCTCTGTGACTCAAAATCTCTAACCTTTTTACAGACATGCCAACCTGCATTTAGCAGGAACAGCAATGTCAACAATTCCCTTCGCGTTATTGTGGGAAGCTAATAACAGTTCTCAGGAGTCACATAATCACCTATAAATTGCCCAATTAATTTCATTGGGGCCAAATTCCTGATTAAGCAAAACCACTTTACTTGTAAACAAGTTTTGTTTTTCAGATGCTGTGTGTTAACTGATATCACAAGAGAATTAGAGCTCTCACTAAAGTGATCCCAGCTGCCAACTAATTGATTTTTCCTGTAGATCTGAACAGGTTATTCTGTCATATCTTAAAATCTTCAGTGTAGGGGCGTGTCGTGAAACAGTGGTAGTGCCAGTACCCCTGATCCAGGAGGCCCAGTTCAAGTCCCACCTGTTTCAAAAGGTGTGTATTAACACCTCTGAACAGGCTCATTAGAAAATTCAGTTAAATAAAAATAAAATCTTCAGTACGACCAAGTGAAAAGGCTTAATCAGTTCTTCTCTCTTCAACCTGGTTGGTCACTCACACCAATACTTTAACTTGTTTTTATCATGCGGCTACATCATACTTTAATCGCGGGCTAACTACTAGGTACTAATCAAAATTAAGAAGCCTGTTACAACGTCTTTTTGAGTGAAAGAAAGAGGAATATTATTACTTACTAACTCTAAGAAAAATAATAAATTGCAACAGCAAGCACAAACACACACAGTCAAATACAAAGTCGATAGCTTTCAAAACGGGAGAGTGTCTCAGGCAATAGGGATAAAGAATATGCAGTCTAAAAACATATCCTTAGAATCTTTTGAGGGTTAGGTTTAAGCCAGAGACCTTGTTTTTTAATGAATGCTTGATATCCTGAGCAGTGGCGAAAATTGTAAATATGCTTGAGGTCTCGAAGAATAGTTGTTTCTCTAGTTTGCTTTATCATTGGGCAATGCTTTTCGAGAGTAAGGAGACAAAGGAAGTCCTCTTGTTGTGTGTTATAAATCCGTTTCCTCACTCTTCTTAGCCAAGTATCTACTGAAGGAAGATCAATTTGTTGTTTTACAGAGTCTGGCTCTATTGCCTTTCCGAATTGGATTTTTGAAGGCATCAATTTCATGTCCAATATGTGTACCTTCTTGTATAAACATAAACAGGAAATCTGAACGCCTTGACACTTAGTCCAAGAAGATCACAGGCTTTAAAGATCAGGCAATTTAAGTTGAAAATTGATCAGCATGATTTACGAACACTGTGACAAAATGTAAAATTTCCTTTAGGAATATATTATAACCAATCATGAATTTATTCTCAACAATGCAGCAGCATGTTCCAGAAATTATATGAACATAATTTGACTGCTGCTTCTGCTTGTGTCCAGGACCACATGACTGCCAACGTCATTGGTGACCAGTTATTTTCACTTCCATCCATGTGACCACTCCAACACACACACCAACTCCTGATGAAGTCTCCACCCCTGCTCTGGGCCCCATCTCTGCACTCAGATTCAATGCCAAGCGCTGCCAGGTATTCTCCATTCCTCTAGACCTCCCCATCACTGAGACTGAACAGTCAGTGCCCAGCAAAGGACTCACCTTCATTGCCCTGCGCCCATATGTGAACGGGTTACACACACACCACAATGTTGAGCTCTTTTTCCACTGCCTCCGTCTCCATGCCTATTTCTTTGAACAGGAATCCAACCCATCCTCTAATGACTCCTTCTCTTGCCTTCAGGAAACTCTATCCTCCTGGTCACCTCCCCTCCAACCCCCGGCCTCCTACCCTCCTTCAAACTTTGCATCTCAAACTACTGCCGCAACATCAATCATTTGGATCTCTCTACCCCTCACATCCACTTCAGCCTCTCCCCATCAACATACATAGCCCTCTACTCCCTTCACTCTAAACCCACCAAAAAGGGTGGTGTGGTGATAGTGTGGTGAACTCACCTCTATATCGCTGAAACTAGACACCAATTCTGACACTTCCTTATACCATCCCATCAACAATGACCTCACCTCTGATCACCAAGCCATCATCTCCCAGACCATAAAGAACCACATCACTTTGGAAGATCTCCTGTTCACAGCCTCCAACCTATTAGTTACCCAACCCCACACTGCCCGTTTCTATCCCCCACCCAAAATCCATAAAACTAACTGTCCCAGTCGACCCATTGCCTCTGCGTGCTCCTGCCCCATTGAACTCATCTTCTCCTACCTCAACTCCATTCTTTCCCCTTTGGTCCAGGAACTCCCCACCTACATTCAAGACACAACCCACACCTTTCACCTCTTCCAAAACTTTAAATTCCCTGGCCACCAACACGTCCTTTTGACCACGGATGCACAGGCCCTTTACACCTGTGTCCCCTGCACAAAGGGTGTAAAGGCCCTTTGCTTCTTCCTCTCCTGGAAGCCCAATCAGTCCCCCTTCACTGACCCAGAACTGGTCCTCACCCTCAACAATTTTTCATTTGGATTCCTCTCACTTCCTACAAGGGGTAGCCATGGACTCGCATGTGGGCCTAAGCTAGCCTGCCTTTTTATTGGATTCGTGGAACACTCCCTCTTCCACAACTACACTGGCATCATCCCTGAACTCTTCCTCCACTATATCGATGACTGCATTTGTGCTGCCCTTATGCTTCCATGCGGAGCTCGAGCAACTTCACCAA
This sequence comes from Chiloscyllium punctatum, assembly GCF_047496795.1. Classification (NCBI taxonomy): domain Eukaryota; kingdom Metazoa; phylum Chordata; class Chondrichthyes; order Orectolobiformes; family Hemiscylliidae; genus Chiloscyllium; species Chiloscyllium punctatum. The sequence continues at coordinate 36,419,156 of NC_092763.1, forward strand.
CACCTTCCACCCTGCCCGCAAATTCGCCTGACACCTCCCTCCCCTTCCGGCATCTCTCCAGAAACTGACTCACCAATGATATCCATTTCAATCCCACTGACTCCCATAACTACCTGCTCTCACCCACCCTCCTGCAAAAATGCTATCCCACTGTCCCAATTCCTCTGCCTCAACCACATCTGCTCTCAGGATGAGGGGTTCCACTCCAGGGCATCCCAGATATCCTCCTCCTCCTACTTTTGGGACTGTAGTTTCCTCTCCTCCGTAATTAAGGATATGCTCAACTGCATTTCCTCCATCTTCTACCCTCAAACCCACTTCCCCAACAAAAAAAGGATAGAGTCTCCTTAGTCTCCACATGCCACCCCACCAACCTCTCAATTCAATGTATCATTCTCCGACATTTCTGCAACCTATAATCAGATCCCACCACCAAAGCAATATTTCCTCCCCTCCTCCCCTAACTGCCTGCTTTCTGCAAAGACTGTTCACTCTGCAACTCCCTCATCAATTCTACACTCCCCACTAACTTCCCCACCACATCCAGTACATTTCCCTCTAACCACAAGAGGTGCAACACCTGTCCCCACATTGCCCCTGTCATTTCTGTTCAAGGCCCTGATCAAGCCCTCCAAATCTACCAGAGATTCACCTGCACTTCATCCAATCTCATCTATTGCATCCATTACTGTTGATGTGTTCTCCTCTAAATCGGGGAGACCAAACGCAGACTCGGGGAACGGTTCACAGAGCATCTGCACTCTGTACACACACTAATCAACCTGAGTTTCTAATTTCCATCCATTTTAATTTCCCCTCCCACTCCCACAGCAACATGATCATCCTGGGCCCTATCCACTGTCAGAGTGAGACCAAACGGAAACTGGAGGAACAACATCTGGGAAGCTTACAGCCCAATGGACTCAATATTGATTTCACCAGCTTCACAATCCCTCCTCTCCCACTCCCAGCCTTATTCCATGTCCAGCCCTCCCCTTTCTCCTCACCTCCCTGACCTGACTTAACCTATCTAGCTTCCTATTCACCTATCCGCTTCACCCTTCCCACTGACCAATCACAACAACCCCCTACCTACATCCACCTACCACATTTGTCCAAACCTCACCCCCTCCCTATATATATTTCTAGGCTCCCTTCTCTTCCTCTAGTCTTGACGAAGGGTTTGGGGCTAAAACATTGACTATCCTACTCCCTGGATGCTGTCTGATGTGCTGTGTTCTTTCAGCTTCCCATCTTTTGACTCTGTTTTCCAGCATCTGCAGTCTTTACTGTGCTGTAAGTTACTTGCCATTGTGTTTATGTTTAAGAAAAAAGATTTATCTTGGCATCCTTCTGTATGAAATAAAAACAAATCTTTTATAGAATGGTAAACCTTTTTTTGTAGTTATGGCATACCCATTTGACTGAAATGCAATGCATACTGCTGTTTCTGTATCACTAGAATGCTCTAGAATTCTGAATATTGCAAATCAGACTGGATTCCTTCAACTGTTCCACTACCTGGTTCAGTCCGAAAAGCTAAAGGAAGGTCGGAACATATGAGAGTGTAGTGCTGAAAAAGCACAGCAGGTCAGGCATTATGCCTGGAACATCGATTCTCCTGTTCCTTGGAATGTTGCCTGACCTGCTGTGCTTTTCCAGCACCACAATCTCGACTCTGATCTCCAGCATTTGCAGTCCTCACTTTCTCCTGGTGGGAAGGTATGGTCAAAGTGAGAAAACTAGATTACTTACAATGTGGAAACAGGCCCTTCGGCCCAACAAGTCCACACCGCCCCGCCGAAGCGTAACCCACCCATACCCCTACATCTACATCTACCCCTTACCTAACACTACGGGCAATTTAGCATGGCCAATTCACCTGACCTGCACATCTTTGGACTGTGGGAGGAGACCGGAGCACCCGGAGGAAACCCACGCAGACACGGGGAGAACGTGCAAACTCCACACAGTCAGTCGCCTGAGGCGGGAACTGAACCCGGGTCTCCGGCGCTGCGAGGCAGCAGTGCTAACCACTGTGCCACCGTGCCGCCCACTAGATTCGCGATGTCAAGAAATGTTTTTCCAAATTTTTACTTAAGCCTTAAATGATGACTTCAGAACTTGCATTGAGCAGGGGGACTATTTTATTTCAATGCTTTTGCATCTCTCTCTAAAGTCTCAATTTATCTTTTTGAATGTTACTTCCAATTCTCCTCCTCTTCCATTTGAAATAAATGGTTCAAATGCCTAACATGTAAATAAAAGCAGATACCTAATATCTGGAGCTCACCGAATGCCTGTCCCGATCATCATATAATTGTTCCTCCACAGCAACATCTCTGCATTCTCCATAGCCACCATCTTCAATGATGCTTGTCTGCACAAGTTGGAATATGCCAACTAGCAGCTTCATCATAGCATCCTGACTGCTCTCAGACAAAGTACAACACAACTTTTGTCCTTCAACACTTTGGAGCTTAGGGATACCAACTAATTGAATCATTCTGTGAGGTTGGTTTGCACATAGGAGCATACCCACATCTCATATGCAAAATGGATCTTATGACTCTTAGCATGTTTCCTTAGTGCTCATTCACCTTTAAATTATTTGGAAGTTGCCAAATAACTGCCTAGCCACTGTGTATATATATTAGTTGCTTTCTTACTGCACACGCACTGGCTTACAGCCTGCCAGTTTCTGTGTGGATTGCATTCAGGATAGTGTCTTTTGTGCTAAGTAACAAGCTGGTGTGTGGAGGGCATTGCTTTTTAGTGCAGAGTGAGACACAGAGTGTGATGGAAGGGACCACTGGGGGTGCATATAGTACTGTGTGACACTGAACTACGTCAGTTCACAACTGAGCATCAGTTTCTCTCGCAAACACACTGCATACTCTTTAAGTGAGTGTAAAAGCCAAAGACAGCTGTCCTTAGAGAGGCTATGGTTAATCAGGGGTGACTGTCATGGCCAGCCAAGAAGTTCATCCGATCCAGTTTAGGATTTGACAAGGTGCCATACAGGTTGCTGGTAAATAAGATAACAGCCCATGATGTTAGGAACAAGGTACTCATAAGGATAGAGTATTGGCGAATCAGCAGAAGGCAGAGAGCGGGGACATGGGAGTCTTTTTCAGGATGAATGCTAGTGACTAGTAAAGTTCTGCAGGGCTCAGCGTTAGAAATCCAACAATTCATATTATACATTAATGATCTGGATGAAAAGCATTGTTGCTAAGTTTGTAGATGATACAAAGATCGGTGGAGACAAATATTGTAGGAGACAAGGCTGCAGAAAGACTTGGACAAACTAGGAGAGTAGGCAACGAAGTGGCAGCTGGTATGCAATATGGGAAAATGTGAGGTTATGCACTTTGTTAGGAAGAGATATAGACTTTTACTCAATAGGGAAAGGATTTGAAAATCTAAAGTATGAAGGGACTTAAGAAATTCCTGATCTCGGACTCCGAAGGTTGATATGCAGGAAGGCAAATACAGTGTTAGCAAAAATGCAAAACCACAATGGTGTTGATCATCGATGATTCCCCATCGGCAGTAGCCCGTGCCTGTCCATGCTGTAATTGTCTCCAAAACTCGCACCCTTTCAGAGTGTGATTGTACCACCTGTATTTCAGCATGTTGCCTCCAATCCCAATAACTGATTTTATCAGCTTCCCCGCCACAGCAATGCTGCTTGGTAACCCACCTTGAGTCTCAATGAACAGAACCCTGGGATAATAAACCACTGAATGAAATTGGAATGACAGCCCAGGCTGATGACAGACCGGACCACTGACAGATCTTTGTATAACTCCTGATTGATTGGTTGCACCCTATCTGTAGGACTGACCATGGCCCACTCCGCAGTTGTAACAGGATGGATCCACGGATTCTGATTGTACTAAGTGGACGACTGACCATATCCAAACCTTTCGGAAATCGGATGTGCCCTTGACTGGATATGATTGAACACTCTTTGACCCCTCCCCTTAGACTTTCAGACAGGACCATCTGATTGAAGTATTGTTTTGGAACTTTGGGGAAAAGTCAAAACAACACATTTAAAAGGGAGAGAAACAGACAAAGGAAGCACATGCGAGAGAGAGAGAGAAAAACCCACACTGCTAATTGACACAGTAGTGAACCTGCACAGTTACTGCCTTTGCTGTTTGAATTCATGTATCGCTGTACATCGGAGTGCATCTGGGAAAATTAACAAACAATGAAATTCACAACTAATCTTGGAGGGACCTATTTGGGAGAGGTCACAGCACAGAAACAGACAAGGGAATATTTTAAGCGTGGTCTGACAGTTAATCTGCAGTATTGAGTAGAGTGGGTTCTTTCTTGATTATATGTTTTATTGAGATATGTCTCTTCATTAAGCTTAAAATATAAACCATAAGTATTATTTAGTTCTGGAGCAGTGTTTTGTAGAGGAATGGGTCTGTAGATTTGAAAGAAGCAAAAATGTCCCTTAGGAGAGTGATATGCTCTTCTTGCCGGATGTGGGAGTTTAGGGAGAGTTTATGGGTTATTGAGGATTATATCCGCAATAAATGCGGTTGGTTGTGAATCCTCTCAGATTGAATGAATCAGTCGGAGAGACAGTTAGAAGCAATAAGGAATTTGCAAGAGCAACGGGATATGATGGATGGCAGTTATAGGAAGGGGGAAAAGTCACAGATACAGTCACATAGATGGATTAATTCTTGGAAAGATAAGCTAGGTAGGCAGATAATGCAGGAATCTTATGTGGCTATTCCCATCTCAAAAAAGGATGCTGTTTTGGAAACCGTAGGGGGTGATGGATTCTCAGGGGAATGTAGCACAGCCAAGTTTCTGGTATTGAGACTGGCTCTAATGCAATGAGAGGTACATCAGGTACCAAGAAATTGATTATGTTAGGGGAGTCTCTAATCAGAGGTACAGACAGACGTTTCTGTGGCCAGCAGTGAAAAATCAGAATGGTGTATTGATTCCCTGGTGCCAGAATCAAGGATGTCTCAGAGGGTGCAGAATGTTCTCATGGGGGGGGAAGAGGCCAGCAGGAGGTCATTGTACACATTGGAACCAAACGACATAGGAAGGGAAAAGGTTGAGATTCTGAAGGGAGATTAGAGAGTTAGGCAGGAATTTAAAAAAGGAGGTCCTCTCGGGTAGTAATAACTGGAATACTCCTGGTGCTACGAGCTAATGAGGGCAGGGATAGGAGGATAGAGCAGATGAATGCATAGCTGAGGAGCTAGTGTATGGGAGAAGGAATCACATTTTTGGATCATTGGAATCTATTTTGGGGTAGAAGTGACCTGTACAAGAAGGACGGATTGCACCTAAATTGGAAGGGGACTAATGCTGGCTGGAAGATTTGCAAGAGCTGCTCAGGAAGATTTAAAGTAGTAAGGTGGGAGGTGGCGGTGATGGGGGGGTGCCCCAGGGAGATAGTGAGAAAAGAGGTCAATCTGACACTGGCACAGTTGAGAACAGAAGACAGTCAAATAGTCAGGGCAGGCAGGGACAAAGCAGAGAACAAGATAGGAATTTGTTAAGTCTGAACTAAACAATTTTCTGTGTGTGTGTGGGTGTGTAACCTGACCTACTCTTGGTTAATAAGGCAGGGCAGGTGATTGAGGTGTCAGTGGGAGAGCAGTTTGGGGCCAGTGACCATAATTCTATTAGTTTTAAAATTTGTGATGGAAAATGATAGCCCACATTTAAAATTTGGTTATCAATTGGAGAAAGGCCAATTTTGATGGTATTAGACAAGAACTTTCAAAGGCTGATTAGGGCAGATGTTTGCAAGTGAAGGGACGGCTGGAAAATGGGAAACCTTCAGAAATGAGATAATGAGTCCAGAGACAGTATATTCCTGTTAGGGTGAAAGGAAAGGCTGGTAGGTATAGGGAATATTGGATGACTAAAGAAATTGAGGGTTTGGTTAAGAAAAAGTTGGAAGCTATGTCAGGTTCAGACAGGATAGATCGAGTGAATCCTTGGAAGAGTCTAAAGCCAGTAGGAGTATACGTAAGAGGGAAATCAGGAGGACAAAAAGGGGACATGAGATAGCTTTGGCAAATGGAGTTCAGGAGAATCCAAAGGGTTTTTACAAATACATTAAGGACAAAAGGGTAACTAGGGAGAGAATAGGACGACTCAAAGATCAGCAAGGTGGCCTTTGTGTGGAGCCAGAGGAGATGGGGGAGATACTGAACTGGTATTTTGCATCAGTATTTACTGTGGAAAAGGACATGAAAGGTATAGAATATCGGGAAATAGATGGTGACATCTTGAAAAATGTCCATATTACAGAGGAAGTGCTGGATGTCTTGAAACTCAAAAAAGTGAATAAATTCCCAGGACCTGATCAGGTGTACCCTAGAACTCTGTGGGAAGCTAGAGAAGTGATTGCTGGGCCTTTTGCTGATATGTTTGTATCATCGATAGTCACAGGTAAGGTGCTGGAAGACTGGAAGTTGGCTAACGTGGTGCCACTGTTTAAGAAGGGTGGTAAGGACAAGCCAGGGAATTATAGACCAGTGACCCTGACATTGGTGGTGGGCAAGTTGTTGGAGGGAATCCTGAGGGACAGGATATACATGTATTTGGAATGGCAATGACTGATTAGAGATAGTCAACATGGTTTTTGTGCATGGAAAATTGTGTCTCTCAAACATGAATGATTTTTCTGAAAAAAGTAACAAAGAGGATTGATGAGGGCAGAACGGAAGATGTGACCTATAAGAACTTCAAGAAGACGTTTGACAACTTTCCCCATGGGAGACTGGTTAGCAAGGTTAGATCTCATGGAATACAGGGAGAACTAGCCATTTGGATACAGAACTGGCTTAAAGGTAGAAGACAGAGGGTGGTGGTGGAGCATTGCTTTTCAGACTGGAGGCCTGTGACTAGTGGAGTGCCACAAGGATCGGTGCTAGGTCCACTACTTTTGTCATTTACATAAATGATTCGGATGGGAACATAAGAGGTACAGTTAGTAAGTTTGCAGATGATACCAAAATTGGAGGTGTCATGGACAGTGAAGGACATTAACTCAGATTACAACGGGATCTTGACCAGATGGGCCAATGGGCTGAGAAGTGGCAGATGGAATTTAATTCAGATAAATGTGATGTGCTGCATTTTGGGAAAGCAAATCTTAGCAGGACTTATACACTTAATGGTAAGGTCCTAGGAAGTGTTGCTGAACAAAGAGACCTTGGAGTGCAGGTTCATAGCTCCTTGAAAGTGGAGTCATGGGTAGATAATATAGTGAAGAAGGCATTTGATATGCTTTACTTTATTGGTCAGAGTATTGAGTACAGGAGTTGGGAGGTCATGTTGCAGCTGTACAGGGCACTGGTTAGGCCACTGTTGGAATATTGCATGCAATTCTGGTCTCCTTTCTATCAGAAAGATGTTGTGAAACTTGAAAGGGTTCAGAAAAGATTTACATGGATGTTGCCAGGGTTGGAGGATTTGAGCTATTGGGAGAGGTTGAATAGGCTGAGGCTGTTTTGCCTGGAGTGTCGGAGGCTGAAGGGTGACCTTTATAGAGGTTTATAAAATCATGAGGGGCATGGAGAGGATAAATACACAAAGTCTTTTCCTTGGGGTGGGGGAGTCCAGAACTAGAAGGCATAGGCTTAGGGTGAGAGGGGAAAGATATGGAAGAGACCTAAGGGGCAACCTTTTCATGCAGAGGGTGGCACGTGTATGGAATGAGCTGTCAGAGGAAGGGTGGAGGTTAATACAATTGCAACATTTAAAAGGCATCTGGACGTGCATATGAATAGGAAGAGATTGGAGGGATATGGGCCGGGTGCTGGCAGGTGGGACTAGATTGGGTTGGAATATCTGTTCAGCATGGGTGAGTTGGACTGAAGGGTCTGCTTCCGTGCTGTACATCTCTATGACTCTATGTACAGGCTGTCTGGTGTGTCACCTGCTAGCATATACTATCGGTGACATTGACATGGTGCAGTACTTTGTAGCAACATCTCCATCCCCTTGTCTGCATTGGAGGAGTCCTGCTCTTCTCCTTCAAATCCTTTAGGCCCCAGTAGCCCCAGGTTTCTGGTTGTAAGACACTATTTTCTGTGAGGAGACAAAGGGAGGGATCGAGTATGATGGAAGTCGACAGAAGAGCTGTCTGTAGTGATGGATTAGCTAGAGTAGTAGTGAGACATCCCTAGCAAATGACTGGAATCATAAAATCCCTTGAGTGTGGAAAAAAGCCATTTGGCCCATCGAATCCACACCAACCCTTTGCAGAGCATGCCACCCAGATCCACCCCCTTATCCTATCCCTGTAATCCTGCATTTCCCATGACTCATCCAGCTGACCTGCACATCACTGAACACTATGGGCATCCACTCAACCCGCATTTTTTTGGATTGTGGGAGGAAACCTGAACACCCAGAGGAAATCCACGCAGGCAGAGGAAGAAGATGCAAATTCCACACTGACAGTCACTTGAGGGTGGAATCAAACCAAAGCAGTACTGACCAATGAGCCATCACACGGAGTCAAAAGCTGAGAGAACAGGTAGCATTTAAAAGGATATGGTGGATGAGTAGACATGATGTAGGCAATAGTGAGAGCCATGAGCCTTGGTGAGAAGTGCATGCAGTGACAGAGTTAGAATGAGTAGTGGCTCTGTGAGTGTACGTAACCAAAAGAAGATAGTGGCACTTACCTTTGCTGAATGCAGAAGTGCAGAATGCATCTTCTTCCTGCAAGCTGAGTGTTCCTTTTAACCTGACACAACACTGACGCAGACCCCTACCTTGTGCTAGGCTAGTAGGTGTAGTGGTGTAGTCTCCCATATCAGGCAGCTGGCTGACAATGCTCTTCTTCACCATCGCTTCCTCTAGCAGCTACAAATCTCTGTCATGAATGGAGGAGAGAGAGCTTTCCTTTCTGAGCTATGTGTTCAGTAATTGCTATGGACCATCACAGCATGAGTTGGTTCCTGGTTTGCATAATCTGAAGTTATGCACAACTGGAGTTAAATGAGGCACACTGCAAGGTCCCCACACTGGTGAGTGCTTCCCCTCTCCCCTCCTGCATTTTCACAAGAACAGCACCAAAGAGCTTGGCAGTATCATTAATGAGATAAGGAATGGAAGATTGTCATTTCAAGTCATAGTGGGCTAGTTTACATGAATATCACTCATCTTTAACTGAAATTGAAAAGTTCAGCCTTAAATTATATTCACTGAGAGAAAAGAACAGTGAATTGAATTCTGAAACCCACATGAACCAAATTATAGTGGATTGGATAATTTGAAAATTCAATTCTCTAAAGCAAACGTCTGAAATTATTTAAATTGTGCACTTGAATTATGATGTTATAAATTGCTATCTGTGAATGTCAATCATGGGTTATAGAGTACTAACAGTTGATTATTGGCCATTCTTTTTGAAATTAACTGCCTTAAGGATGCAAGAGGGAGACTAAACCAAACAATCAAAAATCATGTCTTCAACAGATAACTTAGTTTATTGAAAATGGCACAAAATGATTATATTCCAAGATTCATCATTGTCATTATACTGGCTATTCCTTGAGGTCGAGATAATGGTCTTCATTACGTTGATCTATGTATGGGCTCTCAAGTGGCTTATGAGTCCAATCTTGGCTACGAACATTCTTCCGCATTCAGGACAAGTAGTTCTAGATGGCAGATTGGGCTTTGGTTGTTGCTGCCTCGCTTTCTGTTTTCTTCTATTTCCTTTCAGTTCTGCACATCTATTATCTTTGAAAGTTGCTGTTCTTTCTTGGATGATGGTTTGCCGGGGTTTCCTGTCCTTGGCACTGGTTTCCCGATTGTTGATGTTACATTTCTTCTTGTTGGCTGTTAAAACATCTTTGAATCTCTTCTGTTGTCTGCCTGTTTTATACTTGCATTCTTTAAGCTGGGAGTAGAAGATTTGTTTCAGCAGATGTTAGTCTTTCATCTGAACAACATGACCGCTCCATCTTAGTTGGCTCATGATGACATAGGCTTCAATGTTTGTTGTTTTTGCTGCTTTCAGCACGCTGACATTGGTTCTTCTATCTTCCCAGCTAATATTCGAGATGTGTCAAAGGCAGTGTTGATGGCACTTTTCAAGTGCTTTCAAATGTCATCGGTATGTTGTCCAAGCTTCTTGTGCATACAGGAGCGTTGGGATCACCACTGCTTTGTATACTAACATACTGGTGTCTGTCTGGCTGTCACGATCATGAAAGGCTCTTATTTGGAGATGTCCAAAAGCTGTTCCAGCTCATTTAAGACAACGTTGGATCTCCTCATTAAAGTTCAACATTGGAGAAGAAGTAACTTCCAAGATATGGAAAGTGGTCCAGATTTTTCAGGGTTGTTTCGCCAAGCTGAATTGATGGTTCTGCCTGATTTGTCTCAGTTGGTGATGGTTGACAGATGATCTGAGTCTTTTTGGAATTGGTGGTAAGTCCAAGTTTCGTGTATGCATGAATCCTGTATCCAAGATTCATACAATCCGGCAAGACATCAATAAATTAATTATGATCTTTATAAAATAATTTACATACATTTTCAGAAAGTTTGATAGATTTTAATGTGAAATAATTCGAATTAAAATTAGTAGTCACCAGAAATTGCACACTAAGGCACTTGCAATAGAGGTAATGGTCACATGATGCAATGAAGTCTATATACTGAATACAATTGCATTTTACCAAATGTCCTCCACTTCACAACAAAAAATGCAGTTACAAATTGCCCAAACTACATAATGACAAAGAAAATGATTATTCATTCAATGTTTGCATTGTATACATATCTTTAAGTTGTGTAAGTCTCTTATTGGTAAATAAAATGTGCATTAACATTGACTGTTCATCAGGTATTGACTCATTTCTAAGGTCTTTCTTGGGGAATGTTCCCATGGTAAATGTTAAGGATGTGGTAATTGTTGTTGCTGATTAATTTCTACTGCCAGCCATGGTGGATCTCTGAAACTGATGGTCATTCTGCATTCTGTGCAGGTGATGAGATCACATCTTCCTGATCATCTTTCCACAGTGAAAGAACAGCTTCTCTACTTGTACATGGATGTCTGCTGTTGCAAGAATACATTTAATATTAATGTTCACTATGTATGGTTGACAACTACTTCACATACGGCTCAAGTTGGCTGACTCCTGTTGAGTGTGTTGAATATTTGTCCTTTAACTAGTTCTCCAGTGTTCAGCTTTGACAATGACATGGCAGTTTATTCAAGTGAAATTTGGCTTTCTGCAATTTCATTTTGATTTAGTCACACATTTATGTAACTACCTCTGACTTTAGTAGCTGTCTCATTACAGGGAATGCAGGTTGGGTGTGGTGTGACATTAGTCTTTCAACTGGACTGTGTTCCAGGTTTGTTTTACCAATCATGAATTGCCTTTCACAAGTCTGTGCTCATTATGCTAGGTTTCATTATGATGTCTTTAGTGATTTTTCAGTCCCACACCAGCTTTCCATCTGACTGGGGATTGTGTGGTAATAGTGTATGTTGAATTTCCCAATCCTTTATGAAGCAGCTGAATTCTTAATTCATGATTTGAAGGCCAGTGTCACTCATCACAATATCATGAGTACCATAATGACTGAAGTGGGCTTTTTGGAATTCTACATCCTCAGTAGAAATTGTTGATGTCAGTTGATCTAACTTCCAGTAGTCAGAATACTAGTTAATGGTGACAAGATATTCACTTCTGGTCTGTCTGGGATGTCCTGTGTGATACTTGGCTCTTTAACATGCTGAACTCGTAAGTTACAAACATTGCACTGGCTGTCTTGGTCCTTAACCCCTTTACTCATGTGTAGCCAATAGAGAATTGCTCTTGTCATTTTCAAACTAGATTCAGTTCAGTGATGGCTTGTATGGATGTGCTTCAGCTTCTCTTTTGTCATTTCTTTAGCAATAATGGCTCTACTCCCACTGTACAAAATACTGTCTTGAGCTATCACTTTATGTCTGTATGCCCAATAATGTGTCAGAGCAACAAGTGTGACATTGAGAACTTTCTGTTCCTCATGTTGTGTGAAACCGATGCTGAGGAAGAAGAGGATGAAGTTAAGCATATCTACCAATGGCAACTATTCCATCTTAACCCATCTTTCCCTGCCCCCAACACATTCACTTTACTTGCTGGCTTTTATCTCAAGCATCCACAAGCAGAGGCTGGTGTGGAAATTTCTATGAAAATGTAATGTTTGTAGAATGTGAAGGAAGTCAGGAAGTGTATGGACTGAATGAGAAAGTGCCATCTTGTGAACTGAAACTGAGGTCAAGAGTACCTAAAGAGTTAGAACTCATATGTACCTGGAAAGACATTTGAGCAGAGTCAGATTCTAAGGACTTACAATAAACTGACAAGTGTAACATTTGAATTTGTAGCTGTCCTTGATGCAAAGTTGTTGTGGTAACTTTCTCTTCATTGGAATCACAGACTGCTGTTTTGGGGCATTGGGGAATGAAATGGAATATAGCATAAACAATGGTTTCCAAGGCTACTCCTGAGTTGCAGAACTTTCAGAATCTGATATCTGCTGATAGATCACCTTGGCAAAAGTGAGGACTGCAGATGCTGGAAAGCAGAGTTTAGATCAGAGTGGTGCTGGAAAAGCACAGCAGGTCAGGCTGCATCCGAGGAGCAGGAAAATCGACGTTTCGGGCAAAAGCCCTTCATCAGGAATCCTGACCTGCTGTGCTTTTTCAGCACCACTCTGATCTAAACTCTGATAGATCGCCTATCCCACCAATCATTGAGTCCACAGATCCAGGGTCCAGCAGATGTCAGGAATCTGTCTCCAATCAAACAGTTTCAAAATAATGACTTTGATTATGTTCCTCAGAGGACCATGCCAGACATAGTTCCATGACAGACTTAATAGCTTACTCCTGAAATCAACAACCTGAGGTGACCCTTTGGGAGAGCAGTAACTTGGTTGATAGGACACTTTAAACAAACAAGGAAGCACAGAAATAAGACAGGATAGTCTAATCCTAATAACCAAATATCTCAAATTTTTGCATAGCACTGTAGTGTCTTGGCAATTGTGGTTTTAATGATGCAATTTCCATCAATGACAGTGACAGTACCAAGAATTAATCACCATCTATGAGATAAGTACACCAGCATTGAAAAAACATTAAGAAAGAACTGCACTTAAGCATTACCTGTCATAAATTCAGTAAATCAAAAAGTTGTTTATACACAATAAAGTTCTTTTGAAGTGGAATCATTGTTATAATATCATAGAATCCATACAGTGCAGAAAGAGGCCATTTGGCCCATCAAGTCTGCAATGACCAATCCACCTAACTTGCACATCTTTGGACTGTGGCAGGAAATCGGAGCAAGCCCACGCAGACATGGGGAGAATGTCTGTTTGTGTAGAGATTGTACAGTCAACCAAGGCTGGAATTATACCCAGGTCACTGGCTCTGTGAGACAGCAGTGCTAACCACTGAGCCACCAGGCTACCTTATCTCAGATATATAGTTACATTACCAGTTGAAGGTAATGATGTATTGGACATTTTCAATTATTTTCTGATACTTATAGATAAACATTAACAACTCTTATCTACCCAAAAGGCAGTGTGAGGAAGTGCTTAAGGCCAGATTGTTTGAATATATCCTGGTATATTTGACATCAGAGTTGTTGTCATTGTCATTCTTAATACCTTGCTGCTTCCACAAACCAGATACCAAAGAGGGTCAGACATTCAGATAATGCAAGACTGCAGTCCCAACTTCATTCAAAGGAGACAGCTATGTAAAATTGAGCACATAAATATCAAATTAAATAATACAATAGTTTTGTACCATGATTCTATGTTGTCATTTCTAAGCACTGGAAAAGTTTCACATTTATTTCTTGTGTACTATGTTTCTTGCTTCTTGCTACTTTTAAAGAAAAATCAAGTCTCATATAGATTACAATCCTTCAGTATGCTACTCATGTTTGTTAAATTAGATCTATCTTTTAATTATTTGAAGCTTTTTCCTGTTCCCCTGGAACCTTCCTGCTGTGCTGAAATAGACGGTGAAGCTGTGGAGGAAGTCATTGGTTTCTAGTCTGAACTGAAATAGATTGATCATCTACCACTGGAACCTTAAAAAGGCACAAAACATGTTTTCTGTACCTCTAAGTGTCTGAGGGTATCATATTATATTGGGAACGGAAATGTCAGTTTTCACATTATTTGGTTTCTGTGGTATAAGCTTTTTCTTTAATTTTAGAGTTTCCCCTGAATTAAGGGTCAATGCTAATAACTTCACTGAAGAATCTTCTGAGAGAAATCATTTCGTGACCAATGTTTATTGGTGAACTTTGTGCTAGTTTAATTCTGTGAAAAACAGTGAGAGATTTTGCTTTAGCCATACATGCCTTGGGGATTAAATCAGAATTAATAAATTAGATAGTTAGAATTCTTCAATTCTCAAATGCAAGCCGTTCTGGTTGCCACACCACCAAAAGGGCGTGGATCCTTTGGAGAAGGTGCAAAGAAGATTTACCAAGATGTTGCCTGGTCTGGAAGGTTTTAGTTATGAGAAGAGATTGGATGAACTCAGATTGTTTTCATTGGAAAGACTGAGGCTGAGGGGCAACCTGATAGACGGGCCTACAAAATTATGAGAGGGATAGATAGGGTGGATAGTCAGAGACTTTTTCCCAAGGTAGAAAGGGCAACTCATGGAAAGTGAGGACTGCAGATACTGGAGATCAGTCAAAATGTATGGGGCTAGAAAAGCACAGCTGGTCTGGCAGCATCTGAGGAGCACGAGAGTCGATGTTTTGGGCATAAGCCCCTCATCAGGAATGTGTGGGAGGATGGAAGAAGGGAGAAGGCTGGGAGATAAATAGAAGGGTATAGATGGGGATGGTGGTAAGGTAGCTGGGTCAGCGATAGGTAGATGCAGGTGGGGGGTGATAGTGATAGTTTGGAGGGGGAGATAGAGTCGATAGGTGGGAAGAAAAATGGACAGGTAAGACAGTTAGAGGGTAATGCTGAGTTGGAGGGTTGGATCTGAGATGAGGTGGGGGGAGGGGAGATAAGGAAACTGGTGAAGTTGATGTTGGTGCCATGTGGTTGGAAACTGGCATCTATTTCAAACTCACCAACTCTCATGGCTACTGGGACTACACCTCCTCCTCCCCCCCCCCCCCCCCCACCCCCCCCACCAGAAAAGTGCTATCTCTTATTCCCAATGCCTCCCCCTCCATATTTCACTCCAGGACATGTCAGATAGCCTCCTATTTCAAAGATTTCAATTTCCCCTCCCATACGATCAACAATCTCCTCCACTTCCCACACCTCCACCCATGAACCCCACCCCTCCAAACACAACAAGGATAGAGGCACCCCACACCACTAATGTCCGGATACAATGCATTATCCTCCACCATTTCTGCCACCTGCAGTCAGCCCCCATCACCTGAAATAATTTCACTCCCCACCCCATCTGCATTCCTTCTGCGAGACCCTCGATATGTCCATGCCCCCCACTAACCCACCCTCCACTCCCAGCACCTTCTCTTACCACTGCAAAAGATGTAAAACCTGTGCCCCCACCTCCCCCCTCCCCTCCATCAAGGCCCCAAAGGATCATTCCACATCCGGCAGAGATTTTCCTGCACATCCGAACACCTCATCTACTGCATCTGTTGCTCTCTATGTGGTCTCCTCAACACACGGGATCCAGAATGCCAACTTGCAGAACATTTCAGGGAACATCTCTTGGACACATGCACCAAACAGCTCTGCCACCCTGTGGCTGATGAATTCAACTCCCCATCCAACTCCGCTAAGGACATTCGAGTCCTGGGCCACCTCCATTGCCAAATCTGAGCCACCTAAACACCTGAAGGAAGAATACCTCATCTTCTGGCTTGAACCCTCCAACCAAATGGCATCAAAGTCAATTTCACCAGTTTCCTTATCTCCCATCCCCCTACCTCATCACAGATCCAACCCTCCAAGCTGACACCACCCACTTGAAATGACCTACCTGTCCAACTTCCTTCCCACCTATCTACTCCACCCTCCCCTCTGACCTATCACCATCACCCCCACCTGCATTTACCTATCGTGCTCCCAGCTACCTCACCTCTACATTTATCTCTGAGCCCCTTTCCTCCACTCCCCAGCTCCGATTCCTGATGAAGGACTAATGCCCGAAATGTCAACTCCCCTGCTCCTCAGATGCTGCTTGACCAGCTGTGCTTTTCCAGCCACACTTTTCAACTCAATGTCAACTACAAAAGTGAGAGGGGGAAAGTTTAGGGACAAAATGCGGGTAAAATCTTTCACTGGGAGGGTGCCTGGGCTGCATTGCCAGTAGGGAAAGTGGAGATGGGCAAGATGTATCTTGTTGACACATGAACAGGAGGTAGTAGAGGGTTGAAACTGCAAATGGGCAATAAGTGGAAGGTTTAAATAAGAACTAGGCATCAGCACAGGCTTGGTGGCCTGAAGGATCTGTTCCTGTGCTATATTGTATTATATAAATCTTAATATAATTGAATATTTTCATCTTCATCTCCAGAGCCATTTTCTTTAGAAATAAAACACGAAGCAGGGTGTAGCCCTTAACACAATGCACGTAAGGGATGCCTCTAGTAATTACAGGTCAATGCATTGTGTAATAGTTGGCAGTTTTCTTGTGGTTGCCTCAGGAAAACATTACTTTCTTGCTATTGACATTAATTGATCTTTTGAAGTCTTGACACTCCCATTGTAAGTTATCATTGCGTAGCCTAATTTGCGCTTAGCTGAAGGAAATGATGTAATGTTATGTACACGGTTGTCATGGTTACCTGATAAACTCTTCTCTAGATAAGCTTTAAATGCAATAATCATTGAACTTTGAAGTTTAGAGATGGTTTCAAAGATGATTATTATAGAAAAACAATTCAAATGGCACATCATAGTATAACTTTAGAAATTGTGAAATGAATTGGATCAATGTAGAGATAAATTTTAAAGATTTAATAATAAAAAAAGGACCAAGATAAAATGTTGATCTTTAAAGTTTAGACCTTTTGAGCCTTGACAATAATAATTTGAAGAGTGCCTAATGTTTATCTGTTCTGCTTGAAGTAATAGATAATGCTCACATTGAAAGGCTCAAAACAATGTTCCGATTAGTTTTTCATAGTAAAATATTCTTTTGAAAATTTTCATTATCTTTGTTTCAAATCCATCACTCAATGTAAGTTTTTATAATTGTAGATCAACTTATAAAGACGCCAGCATATTCTGCTCCATGTCCAGCCATAACATAAAATCATAGCATGCTGATGCCTTTTCAGAATGTTCTATAGGTGGTATGGAAAGCAGGAAACTAATGAAATCTCTAAGTATCAATGGTAAATAGAGAGAGAAATTAGGATTTACATTAATTAGTATTATTGAGCATATTACTTAGATCTCCAAAAACATGTAGGAACTATACAGTGCACTGAACAGGCAGCACTCCAGATTGTCTATATAATTCTTTGACTACAAATGGGTTGTGAAACCTCAGAAATACAAAACAAAGCAACAGAAAATTCATAAAGATCCTAATGTGCATTATTTCTGGAATATTTACGAGCGCAGAGGGTAATCAACAGCTAGAATTGGGATGAACAACAGTTCACTCTAGAATCTCAATTTTATTATAATGGAAAAAGAACCGTGGATGGAATTCTCAAGAATTGGATTGGTGTCTCCGAAAATATTGTGACATCTTTGTTTAGATTGTCAGACCTTTTTTCCCCACAGAACACATATGCAATGAAAGAATTGCTACTTTCTGCTGATTTCCATGTCTTTTTGCTAAATTCCTCAAGGAAGTAAAGATTCATAGTTTAACCAATAAAAATAAAGAGATGCTGGATATCTAAAAATATTCCTAATGTTAGGTCTGAAACATTAGTGGTTCTTGCTTTGCAGATGCTCTCTGACCTCCTGAGTTTTTCCAATATTTTCTTTGTAAAATAATCTCCTAAAATACTGATACAAATGGCCCAGATTCAGTTATTTAATGATTGATCCTTAATAATGTTACATGTATCTGAAGATTGATCTCATTCCTATTACTGAGTGGAAAAACTATCCACTGATTTGTACAATTGGAAAATTAATGAAGCAATCCATTAAAAGAATATAATTCTCGCTGTACTCTGAATAGGAATACTCTTACCCAAACAGTGGATGGAACATTGTGGCTGTAAAGGATCCTTCACTGGGTGGGTCAATATATATTCATGAATCAGTGGGTAATATCCTGATTCATCCCTGGCCACTACACAGACTCATGTGCTTGCCATCTTTTGCACTCACTGTCCATGATTTAGCATGGCAGTGCTTTTAGTGTTTGGACTTGTTTGCCCCAGAGAATGACATGTCATGACATACCCCTAAACCAAAATGAACCAATATTCTCAGGTCCTGCTTTCATACCATCCAGCCCTCCTTTGATATTTTGCAACTCTTGTAGTTGCTCATCTTCTTCAGTTGCTGGTTGTTACTATTTAGCCTGACTAGTGACAAAGTGTAACAGATCAACCTTGTGACCATCTTCAACATCATTTCAAGTATCAGTGGAGCTCTTTGTCTTTGTATGGGTTGGATAATTTGCTGTGTATCAGTCACAATATTCTTGGTACCAGGCTTATACCTCACTTTAAAGTCATTTGCTTACATCTTAGTGAATCAATACCACAAACGTGGCAGTGCTCTTATTAATGATTTTTTGAATGTTATTTTTAGTGACTTATGATCTGTCTCAATAGTGAATTAGTTGCTAGATAAGTATGTGTGAACCTGCATTGTATCTAATATCAGAACTAAAGTTTTGCATTTTATATTGTAACAGTTGGATTATGCAAGGTGTTTGGAATAAAGATTAGTTGGACTTTTTGTCTTACAAAAGACACATGCTTTAAGTCTTTTGTGGTTCATCTACTGTTGTTTAACACCCTGTGACCTGGATTTCAGAGTAAATGGACCCAAAGGAGTTTATCTCCCTGACAGTAACCTAATATTTTGTGCTATGAATAACTCTTCCCATCAAGCTGCTTTCATCAATGATGAAGATTGTGGTCATGCACTGCCTTTGCCTACCCATGATCTTGGTAAAGTCGGCAATTCCAATACAACCAGATACATTCTCAATGATCCTATCTGCATTCTGCAGGAATACATCGTGGTTAACAGCCCAAATGGTGATGTTCAATGTAACTATCCTGGCCTTGGGATTCTTTGTGTTAATGGGAAGACCAGTATAGCTGCTTTGCATCCAGTTTGGAAAAGAATGTTGTTCTGGAAAATTAAGGACAGAATTCTTCCAGCATTTCTTATTTCGTGTGAAAGGCTGTACCACCTTTTTGAAGCATTGCTTTATGATGTCAAGTTCCTTTAAGACATGTTTACTGGAAGTACACCAGCCTTTGTGATGGTTGACCTCAAATGAAATCATTTTGCTCCATCTTGTTCCATTCCATCTGAAACTGCTCTTGAATGTTTCACCTTGTCTACTCTGTCCATCCCTCTCATGATTCTGAAAACTTCAATTAAATCTCCTCTGAGCCTTGGAGAACAGCCTCAACCTATCATAACTAAAGTTTCTCCTCTCTGGAATTATGGTCATAATGCATTCTCCATGCACATCATGCCTGACATGTGGTGGTCAGAATTGCACAACACTCCAGCTGAGGTCTAACCAATGTCTTTAACACATTTAGCATAACCTCCATCCTCTTGTACTCTACGCCCCTGTTGATAAAGTCTATATTACAAATGCTTTCATAACTATTCTCTCCATCTGTCCAGTCACCTTTAATGATTTATGGACATATACACTCAAGTTTCTTTACTCCTGTACACTCTTGAGAATAACACCCTTTATTTAATAATATTTGTTCATTTTCTGTCTGCCAAAATGTATCACCTCACACTTCTCTGTATAGAATTTTATCTGCCACTTATCTATTCTCTCCACCAATTTGTCAATGCTCTTTTGAAGTTCTACACTATCTTCCTCATTGTGTTATTTTGAAATTGTATCCTGCACTGTAAGATCTAAATTATAAACCATGAAAAGCAAAGGTCCCAATAGAGATCTGGGAAGCTCCACTATAAACCTTTCTCCAGCTGAAACACATCTACTGATTATTAGTCTCTCTTCACTATTATTCAGCCAATTTTGAATTAATGTTACTACTACCTATTTTATTCCATGAGCTTAACTTTGCTAATACATCGTTTGTGTGGTACTGTATAAAACAACTTTTGGATGTCATGTACAAAACACATCAAACCTTTCTGGTACCTCAAAGAATACCAGCAAGTTAAAGAAAATGTTTTTCCCTCAGACATTACATGCTGACTCTCCTTAATTAACCATCATTTATTCACCTGACTAATTTCATCCCAATTGTTGCTTCTAAAAGCTTTCCCACCACCAAAGTTAAGCCCAATCCGTAATTCCTGGTCTTATCCTTACACCCTTCTTAAACAGTGTTCACAATTCTCCATACCCACGGCATCAATGCTGAGTCTAGGGAAACCTGAAAGATTATGGCCAATAGCTTCACATTTGCCAATCTCAGTTCTTTTACTATCTTTGGATATATGTCATCAGCCCAGATGCCTTGTTAGCTCTAAGTATGGACACAGTCTATTCAGTTCCTCATCTTTATCAGTTTGAGCCCTTCTAAATGACTAAATTGGTTTCTATCACCATGATCTAGGTTACACCTGCTTCCTTTGTGTATTTTTTTATTTCGTACCTTGGCTATGCATCCTGCTTCCATGTGTAAATCCCCTTTGTTGGTCCCAAACCAGCCCTACTCCCACTTTTGCCACCTTTCTATGGTTCATATGTCCTATAGA
Source organism: Chiloscyllium punctatum (assembly GCF_047496795.1). NCBI lineage: Eukaryota > Metazoa > Chordata > Chondrichthyes > Orectolobiformes > Hemiscylliidae > Chiloscyllium > Chiloscyllium punctatum. The sequence continues at coordinate 36,440,060 of NC_092763.1, forward strand.
AAACTTGGAATTTATTTTATGTTTGCTATGATTATCTTTTCAAAATCCCTCTTAGTTTCTCTTACTTCCTTTTTAACATTCTGTATTCATCTTTATTCTCAGTTTAATTTTCTATCTGTCACCCATCATTAACAGACTTTTTCTTTTTAACTTAATTTCTGCTCCCTTTTCCATTCAGGGAGCTCTGGAGTTGTTTGACGTGCCTTTCCATTTTAAAGGACTATATCTTGTTTGTATGCAAAACACCTATCATTTAACTGTTACCCCATCATTCAGCTACGTATTTCTCCAGCAAGTTTGGCTCCAGTCTCTGTTCCAGCTGTATTCTTGCTCCCATTGAAGGCAGCTCTCACCAGTACTTTTTCATTCTCTGCGTTGTTCATTGACTTTTTCCATCATTATCATAAACCGTACGGATCAATGATAACTGTCTGTAAATATTTTTTCAGACAATTAATCTACTTACCCCAGGTCATTCCTAAAAACTAGATCTAGCTGAGCCTCCTCCCACTGGACTGAACACATACTGCTGTAAGAAATGCCTCTGAACATAACCTAGGAATGCTTCCTCCCTGCTTTTCTTTACCGCTGTCCTGCTGTACATTTGTATAACTAAACAACTCAATTTTAACTACTCCAACATGTTTTAATCTCTCTCCAATTTCCTTGTAAATGTGTTCCTTTGAATCTTTCCCACTAGTTGATCAAGAAAAGTACTTGTGCCATTTTTGTCTCCTTTCAGTCACAAAATTGATGTCCCTCAGTTCTGCAGTGGCCTCCTTAACCAATACACCACACATTCTCCTCCTTTCTTTTTTTTTCTACCTTGCATCCAGGCATATTTAATACTGTTATGCTCTCCCTTGAGCTAGGTCTCTATTATAGCCACATTAGTATAGCATTATTCCACATGGTAATCTGCACCTGTAACTCACTAATCTTATTTACTACACTCCATCCATTCACATACATGCAGCGTAACCCTGGTTCTTAGAACATTACCTGGGTTTCTGGATTAACAGTCCAGCAATAATATCGCTATGCTATTGCCTCCACTTCAATGCATTACCCATATCAACATCCCTGTTAGAGGAATTTTTCTTGTTTGCAAGGCTGCTTTTTGTTGAGAAAAGGCAGTGGGAAAGTAACTTCACACCAGCTGATATGTAAGGAAACTAGTGGAGCAAACATGGACCCCAATCCAGTAATGAGAGCATTCTGAGTAACAAGATGTGCCATTGCTTGGGCCCTGGCTTTATTACATTTGTCCCCTTCGAAAATATCTGAAGATGCTCAGTAAACTCTGCTTTGTTCAGAGTTTCATTGCTTCATGAATACAACAATTACGCTCGAGATCCTGGTTGGTCTATATTGAGCAAAATCTCCAAATAGGACCATGCATCAAAACTAAATCTTGAGCATGCTGATTGCTTGCTGAAAAACATAACTGGTTGTTCTATGGAGCTTTTTGTATTTCACTCCTGATGGCATTGATTGGGTTCCTCACCAGCATCCATAAGCCACATGTTAAATAGGTATTCTTTGGCCTGGGGCAGAAAGCCAGCACATCTGCTTTGAGTTATGAAGAATAGGTTGTCACTTGAGAAAAATAGGTTGTCACTTATGGTAACTCTCCAGAAATCTTGTGCACATCCACATAAACATTTTGGTGACTGTCCATGAGCTGCACATCGATGGAATAGAAACTTGAGATAATAAAAGATTTCCAAGTGATGTGGGATAATCCTAGAAAATGGCATTGAGGAAGAAAATTACGATCTAGTTAAATAATTCAATGGGCTGAATAGCCTAATCCAACTCCTTTGTTACTATGACCCTAAAACTTTGTGGATGACAAATATTCCTGAATGATTTGCTGTTCCCTTAAAGTGTGTGTGTGTGTGGTGACTTCCTGGTCTGGAAGGAAGGCAAAAGGCACCCAAGTGCATAATTTCAAGAAATCACTGTTCTGTGTATGAGACAGTACCTAAAAAGGCTAAGTGACATCACAAGATGGACTCATTATGAAACTTGTTCTGCCATTCTCCAGTTATCTGCCTCCATATCATTATCCTTCATCATTCTCCTATCACTTTCCATTAGTAACTGGAAAGATATTTGTCCTTGTCTTGAACTTCCTTAGTAATTGAGTTCCTACAACACTCTAGTGTGCAGAGCTCCAAAGATTCATGACCCTCTGAATGAACAAGTTTTTTTTCGTCTTAGTCCGAAATGGCTTGCTTTTTATTCTGAGATTGTTTTCCCCTAGGTATAGACCTCACAACCATCCTTTGGGCTGTATTCTAGCATTGTCATTGGCAAGTTCCAGAAAGCCTGGAAAACACATGGTAAACAGTTAACTTACAAAGGTGACATTAATTTTGTGGCAATTAACTTAAATTGACAACCCATTTTTTGATTAGCCAATTATATACAGCCTGCCACTGTGGTTAGATACAAAAATCAGCACGTTGCAACCAGGTTCCTGATATGATTTGGAGGTACTAGTGTTAGGCTGGGGTGTAAAAGTTAAAAATCACACAACACTGGGTTATGGTACAACAGGTTTGTTTGGAAGCAGTAGCTTTTGGAGCACTATTCCTCTATCCAGTATTTGTGGAGTAACTCCACAAGCAGCAGTGCTGCAAAACTTAGTTTTCCAAATAAACCCGTTGGACTAAAACCTGGTGTTGTGTGATGTTTAGTTTCCTGACATGTTATGAATTGCGCACCTTTAAATAGCAGCCCCCACTTGCCAACCTACTGCTCTGCTCCTGCAATTTCTAATTCAGTTATTCACTCTTTAATTTAAATTCCCAACAATTTATCATCCTTAGGGAGATTTCCAGATGCTTTGTACTTCTAATTAATGTGATTTTGTTTTCCTGTGAATGTTTTTTACCAAGGAAAAGAATTGTGCAAGTAGTCTATTAATTATTTACATTTAAACAGGGGGAAAAAAATTAGTTGATGGTTATTAGATGTATGTGCCTCAAATCAATGAGCAAAATTAAATAGGTAATTCTTATAGTTAAATATTTAACAAATTAACTAAACAGAAACTGACATACTAGTGGATTGATTTTATTAACAACTTTGATATTGATCTAATAACAATATAACAAGTGAAAGTAAATGTCTGTTAACCATATTAGTATCAGTAACGCAAATGAGTTCATAGCAGTCTGAGTTTTATCGCTGTCTTTTATTATCCCTAGACCCTAAATCAGGTTCTTGAATTTTGTACCATTCCAGACAATATCCCAAATCATTAAGCCGGTGGGTGAGGAGGGATGAACTGGTTACTCCTCTTTGTTCACCTGTCCTGTCAGTTGGTGCAACAAGCTTAATTGGAAAGTGAAACCCTCTTTCCTTGTGGAAAACTTTCTTTTAGACACAACTGAACTTGTGTGAAAGGAGTCAGTTAAACCAGGCTTTCTTGGGTTAACAAAGAGTAATTTATTAATTATTGAATGAAGAAGCATGAGTAGTGCAGTACACATACAGAGATAAAAAACAATACGTGAAGTCCAAGAGGATAGACCTTAAAAAGGTAGCTACCCAAAGCAGTCTCTATTGTTTATAAACAGTGGATAGTTAAACACTGTGGCCAGTGCTGCAGAGGTTATTGGTTGCATCCTTTAGTCTTGCACATTGGTTAAGGTTCTACAGTTTGGATTCCTTCCAACCCTGATTAAATTTCTATTCACCCTGTGAATGTGCCCTTTTGCTGCCCTAATTCCTTTTGTCTGGCTGCTAGTTAACTGAATTATAGCACTGAGGAAGAGTGAGTAATTGTCTGCAACATGGGGTGACTAGGGAATAGTTTCTTGATCACAGCACGCTCCCACGCTCAAACCCAGGCTGGTATATAGAAGAACATTCAGTCCCACTAGATCACTCCACTAAAGATGAGACTAGCTTTTTAAACCTGTGTCCTTGTGTATTCTTCAAAATGAAAATGTGAGCAGCTGGGACATAATTTGCAGAGGTTAGTTTGCTATTAAACCGGGCGTGGTCAATCCCATGCTATCTTTTAGACAAGAGATCACAGTCCATTTTGTTCTTGTCTCTTACCTCCTTTTGAAGGGCTGTTATTTTTTAACTTTCCTGCACATGTGTGCACCTCCTTCTCCAGACAACCACTTAATTTATATCTGCAGCCATTCTGATCTGTGGCCAAGACACTTGCCCCATGTGTCAAGTGAAATGGGATCCATTCTCATTTCATTAAACACAGCAAAAAGCAGTTGAATACATTAAAAATCAGACACATTCGTTCTCTTAGCTTCACTCAATATTGTCTTTACTGGGTTTATTTAAGTGCTTAACAATGTGTCTGCCATTACATTAGTATTCCCAGAAATCTTCTGGGTGGTTTTCTGATGGTGCTGTTGAAAGAATGGACTGTAAGGGAATAACTGGGTGTTCTGGGTCTTGAACCTTTGTGGACATTTAATGGATTGTGATCAGCATAGACGATGGTCTCCCTGCACCTACTTTGCACAGTGTTTGAGAGCCAATAATAATCACTACTGTGAAGTACCAATGTACTTTGCAATGTTTGAGAGTCAGTAATAATCACTACTGGGAAGTAACACTGTACTTTGCGCAGTGTTTTGAGAGCCAGTATTAATTGCTGCTGTGAAGTAACAAATCAGTGTCTCTATTCCAGATTCACCTTTCTAAAGGAGAACAACAATACCCTGATGTCACTTGCATTAATGGCTACTTTAAATGCTTGTTTCGAGTTTGGAGCTTAAGGACAGGATCAATGACTAAAATGGCTTCTGTATTTTCAAAAGCAGTTTGGCATTGTTCACTCTGTAGTATTTTTCCATTGTAGATCTGTCAGTGGTGTAAATATTCTACTGAGGTTTGAGGCAAACTTTTGATAGAAGCCGCACATTCTAAGAATGTCACAATTTCCTATTTGTTGCGAAAATAGGGAACTATTCTACTGCTTCTACCTTTGCAGCACTCATTTCTGACCAACTGCATGTCCTAGGCAATTTGGACCTTAGTAAACTCACTTGTGAGATTGATCACCAAAGCAGCTGACTGTACATTCATTGAGAGAGGGATTCCAATTGCTCTTGGTGCATTTCTCAGGTGTTGCTGTACAATAGGAGCTTGTCTAGCTACACTACAAAATTACATAAAATTGCCACTGCCTGGTTTATTTTGAAAGGTGGCTGAAGCATTTTGGAGATTGATTTGACACTGATGTACCCATCTGGTGATATGAAAGGTAGAAATTTTCTGTGTAGATAGTCATGGGAACACAGCAGTACTCCTTGAGTAGATCTACCTAAGTAGTATAGGCTGGTTTATCCACCCTGTTGGTGCAACATTTCAGCAAGGTATCAGACGGTGGTCTGTTCTGGTCAATGCATTAACATTTTTATACTCAATGCAGAGCCTTATGGAGCTGTCTGATTTGGGAAAGAGTACAACTGAGACCCTGCTGCTGGGCTCTATTAGGTGGTTCTCAAGCTTGTGGTTAATCTCCTTCCGAACCTGGGCCAGCTTTTCTGAGCCAAGCCAATAGGAATGTTGCTTTATGGACCTACCTCCAGATTCTGTAGAGCTGGGGTGGTACAGCCTGGCTTGTATCTGCACAAGAACTTGAATGCATTGGGCAGCCTTGTTAGGTCTGCTTGCCATTCTGTCCCTAGGTAGTAGAATAGAAGTCTAGGTCTGCTAATATTTCTGCATTGGTTCACTGGGTAGTATGGAAGTACATTGTAGTTCCTCAACCGCATTCTCCTCCAATTCATCCTCTCTGGTACCCTCATCCTCTAGGTTGATGACAATATGACAGAACGTAACCCGTTTGTTCCCTTCTCAGTGGTAATATGATTTGAAATGTTGACATGATACGGCCTTTGCTTTGTACCCTGATCTGGGCTCTCAAACACAAAATTAAGAATAAGCAATGAACGCTGACCTAGCCAGCAATGCCCACAACCTGCGAATGAATTAAAAAAGAATTGAACATAGTATTAAAATGCCCATCCACTGTACATGATGACTGTATGCATATTCCATATTTGTAAAGGCTCTTGCATTGCCATGCAGTGTCTGTATGCTCAGTCTCTTGTTTAACTAGAATAGGCCTATGTTTGGCTATCTTAAAGGAACTGCTGGAGAACTCTCTCCTGAACGGTATGGTGTACATTTCATACTTACCCCAATCTGAGCTAGATAAAATACTCCAGCTTCTATCTCCATCGGAGTGTTTGCCAGCAAGATCCTTTCAACTAGGTCAAGGAAACAAAGGTGGGCAGGCAGATCAAGCTACTGAAAGGCTGCTTTCTGCCTCCTGCTGACGGTCAACATCCATTGCACACCTGTATTGATGCACACTGTTCTTCTTTTGGCTGCCCCATCCTCATGTTGGAAGGGTTCATGGAATCATTGTTATTGCCCAAAATAAATGAAAACAATGCAAACAGAAGCCATTATTATCATTTTGACAGCATCTCTAAGATAGCAACAGCCATTTCAGGATGCTGTGTCAAACCCATGTGAATTGATGTGTTCATCTTCTCAGGTTCTGAACCAGGAGAGGGGAAGATACAAAACTGTTATCTGCTGTGAGGATACAAGCAGATACTGTGGAGCGTGCAGCTGTGCTGCATCAGTCACAGTCAGCAGTAGCTTTAAATGTTAATGCAGTTTCTTGCAGGTATAACACAGCTCTGACCTGCGGGGTACAGAAAGACAGGAAAACCTTTTCTCAAGCAACTCGGGTAACACCACCTTATTTGCAGTAGTCATCAAAACGGAGCTTAATGCTACATTGTATCATTACTGCTGTGCAAAGTCATGCCTTCACCTATAGATCTGTTTCCCTTCATTATGATCTGCCAATTCTTAATGTCTTAGAATCATAGAATCCCCACAGTGTGGAAGTAGACCATTTGGCCCATCGAGTCCACACTGACCCTCACCAAGCATCCCAACCCCCTATCCATAGCTAATGCACCTGGCCTACAGATGCCTGGACACTATGGGATATTTTACCATGGCTAATCCACCTAACCTGCACATCTTTGGACTGTAGAAGGAAACCGGAGCAACCAAAAGAAACCCATGCAGATACCGGGAGAATGTACAAACTCACAGGCAGTCACATGAGGGTGAATTGAACAGAGGTCCCTGGTGCTGTGAGGCACTAACCGCTGAGTCACTGTGTCATCCATTAGACTTGGTTGATGGCAAGCTGGCACTTAATATTTATTAGAACTTTTTACCCTGCCTTATCTCTTAGCATACAGATTTCAGTGAGCTTTGTATCTGAATCAAAATGTTTTATATTAATATATCCATTTTGAATTTTTATAATTTACTGAGGTTTTTTATTCACTCATGGGACATGGGTGTCATTTGCTGGCCAGCATTTATTTGCTGTCCTGAGTTGCCCTTGAAGGTAATGGTGAGCTGCCTTTTGAACTGCTGCAGTTCATTTGCTGTAGATAGACACACAATGCCCTTAGGGAGATGGTTGCAGGATTTTGACCCAGTGTCAGTGAAAGAACGGAAATATATTTCCAAGTCCAGATGGTCAGTGTCTTGGAGGGGAACTTACAGTAGTGGTGTTTCCATGTATCAGCTGCCCTTGTCCTTCCAGATGGAAGTGAATTATGGATTTGGAAGGTGCTGTCTAATGAAGTTTGGTGAATCTCTGTAGTGTAGTACACATTGCTGCTACTGAGCGTCAGTAATGAAGGGAGTTGATGCTTGTGGATGTGGTGCTAATCAAATAGGCTGCTTTGTCCTGGATAATGTCAAGCATGTTGAGTGTTATTGGAGCTGCACCTATCCAGGCAAGTGGGGAATATTGCATCACACTCCTGACTTGTGCCTTGTAGATGGTGGACAGACTTTGGGAAGTGACGTGTTGAGTTACTTGCCACAGTATTCCTAGCATCTGACCTGTTAGTTTTTAGATTTAGATTAGATTCCCTACAGTGTGGCAACAGGCTATTTGGCCCAACAAGCCCACACCGACCCTCTGAAGAGTAACCCACCCAGATCCATTCCTCTACTGTATATTTACCCCAGACTAACATTATGGACAATTTAGCATGACCAATTCACCTGACCTGCACATATTTGGACTGTGGGAGAAAGCTGGAGCACCCAGAGGAAACCCACTCAGACATGAGGAGAATGTGCAAATTCCACAGTCACCCAAGGCTGGAATCGAACCCAGGTCCCTGGTGCTATGAAGCAGGACTGCTAACCACTGAGCTACAGTGACGCTGTTGTCTCCATGATGTGCAGGTGTGGGTGTTGGATTGGGGTGGACAAAGTTTAAAAACCACGCAATACCAGGTTATAATCCAAAAGGCTAATTTGGAAGTACAAGCTTTCAGAGCACTGCTGCTTGACGAAACTACCTGATAGAGCAGCGCTCCAAAAGCTTATACTTCCAAATACGCCTGTTGGACTATAACCTGGTGTTGTCTGATTTTTAACTCTGCTCTTGTAGCCACTGTGTTTGTGATGAGTCCAACTGAGTTTCTAGTTAATGGTAATCTCCAAGACGTTGATAATGGGGGAATTCAGTAATGGTAGCACCATTGAATGTCAAGGGGTGGTGGTTAGATTCTCTCTTACTGGAGATAGTCATTGCCTGGTCTTTGTGTGGCATTAATGATATTTGCCACTTGTCAGCCCAAGCCTGAATATTGTCTAGATCTTGTTGCATTTGAACATGTACCACTTCAGTATCTGAGGAGTCACAAATGGTGCTGAACATTGTGCAATTATCAGCAAATCTCCCTACTTCTGATTTTATGATGCCAGGAAGGTCACTGATGAAGAAACTGAAGATAGTTGGGCCTCGATACTACCCTGAGGAACTCCTGCAGAGATATCCAAGAGCTGAGATGACTGACCTCCAACAATCCCAACCATTTTCTATGTGTCAGGTATACTCTAACCACTGAAGAGTTTGTGCCCAGATACCCATTGATTCCAGTTTTGCTAGGGCTCCTTGATGCCACACATGGTTGAATGCTGCGTTGATGTCATCCTCATCTCACCTCTGGAATTCAGCTCTTTTGTCCATATTTGAACCAAGGCTGTAATGACATCAGGAGCTGATTGACCCTGGCGGAACCCAAATTGGGCATCACTCTGCAGGTTATTGCTGAGCAGTTGCAGCTTGATCGCTCTATTGATGACATCTTCCAACACTTTACTGATTGAGTGGACTGATGGGATGATAATTGTTTGGGTTGGATTTGTCCTGCAATTTATGTACAGGATATGCTTGGACAATTTTCCACATTATCAGTGGACTGATGTCAACGTTGTAACTATATTGGAACAACTTGGCTAGGGGAGCAACAAGTTCTGGAGCTCAAGTCTTCAGTACTGTTGCCAAAATATTGTCAGACCTATAACCTTTGCAGTATCTACTGCATCCAACTGTTTATTGCTACAAATGCTTCAGCCTTATCTTTTGCACTGATGTTTTGAGCTTTTCCATCATTGAGGATCACTTTCCATTTGTAGAGTTGCCATATCCAATGAGTTGCATAATTGTCCACCTCTGTTCATGATTGGATGTGGCAGGATTGTAGAGTTTAGTTGTGACATTGGTTATGAAATCAATTAGCTCTGTCTAGCTCTTGCTGCTTATGCTGTTTTGCATGCAAGCAGATTTGTTTGGTAGCTTCTGGTTGACACCTGGTGCTGCTCCAGGCATGACCTCCTGCACTCTCCATTGAACCAGGTTTGATGCAAATGATTGATTGGGTGACATGCTGGACTATGAGGTTGCAGATTGTGCTCGAGTACAATTCTGCTGCTGGGTTAATGGTCCACAGTGCCTCATGATGCCCAGTCTTGAATTGTTAGATCAGTTCGAAGTCTGTCCCATATAGCACGATGATAACGCCACACAACATGATGGAGGTTATTTTCCATGTGAAGACAGGAATGCATCTCCACAAGAACTGTGTGGTGGTCACTCTTATTGATACTGTCATTGACAGATGCATCTGCAGCTGGCAGATTGGTCAAGATTAGATTACTTAGTGTGGAAACAGGTCCTTCGGCCCAACAAGTCCACACCGACCCGCTGAAGCGCAACCCACCCAGACCTCTTCTCCTATATTTATCTCTTCACCTAACACTATGGCCAATTCACCTAACCTGCACATTTTTGGACTGTGGGAGGAAACCAGAGCACCAGGAGGAAACCCACGAAGACACTGGGAGAATGTGCAAACTCCACACAGTCAGACCCCTGAGGTGGGAATTGAACCCAGGTCTCTGGTGCTGTGAGGCAGCAGTGTCAAGGTGAGTTCAAGAATGTTTTTCCCTATTGTTGCTTCTCTCACCACTTGTTGCAGACCCAGCTATTAACTGAAATGATAATCCAATTGATTCAGAGGCTGAGTGAAATAGAGGTTTTGTTTCAGTGTTCTAAGTATTCTCCCCAGTGTGTAATCAATTATCTAAGAAGACCTGTAGTTAGCTCTCAATAGACTTGCTAGAATGCTGACGTCTCATTCTTTACAAAATGCAGCCTTTTCCTTATTCTACTATATTAAGAAAAAATAAAATGTTGTTTTAACTGATTTATTTATGATTAATTTTACTGACTGACTGTAGTTTTCCTATCTCCCATATATGCAGGGACTAATGAGTAGGATGTGAACTGGCCCCAGGCCACCTTCTGTTGGAAGCTGCTGGAAGATGAATAAGAGTGGTCTTGGAGACTTGCCATGTGGTATGGCCTGCCTGAGCACTGGGCCCTAATGATATGGTTGAAATTACTGCAACTGACCTCTCTCCCACCATTGTCTGGCACAACATGCTGCTTCATTACATCATTGGACAAAAAGGCTCCACAGAATTTTTTTTGACTAATATTACACCATAATCTCATTAGGCACTCTTTTTATAAAAAGATCCTGACATAGATAGCAAGATCTAACTCCAAAAATAATGCCATATATTCATCATCATAGAGATTTATCGCACAGAAGAAAGGCCTTTCATCCCATCACATTCGCACTCGTCAAAAATGAGCACTTAACTATTCTAATCCCATTTTCCTGCACTTGGCCCATATCCTTGTATGCCTTGGCATTGCGCGTGCACATCTAAATCATTTTTAAATGTTCCAAGGATATCTTCCTCTGCTGCTCTTACAGGGGAAGTTTCCAATTCCCCTGATCTTCCCCTGAAAGTTCCTCAAATGCTTTCTAAATCTTTTGCCCTTCCCTTAAATCTATGCACCTAATTCCTGACTATATTCATTTGCTTTAATAATCAGTACAACCCATTGTCTCATTTCAACTAATAACATGCCTTTTTGACTCATACTCTATTTTCACCCACTCTCCCCCTTTGGGAGAACTGACTGATCTTCTGTTAAAAGTCTGGTTTCATTTGACAGCTTCTTACATGAAATGTAACTGCATTGGTAAAACCACTGGAATAGTAATGCATTTCATAACAAAGCAGGCTACTGTGTAAAACAGTATCAGATTAACCTGATTTCTAGTTGGGAAGGTTCCCAATTTCACTTGGACGTTACTGGACGACTTATTTATCAATGTTGTTGGTTTCAGACTTGTTTTGTCTCCGAGTTCAAATGATGACATTATCTCTGTGCGTACTACTGATGCACAATTCTTTTATGACTTTTCAATGTATAAGAATAGGAGGATAAGTGGGTCTTTATAATCATTCATAGAGAGATATTTCATCACAGCCCATGTATTCCAAAAGTCTTGAGCAACAATGACAACTTAGTTCTATTCTAAATGTTGGAAAAGGATTATGAATATTAGTCTTGTTTTTTTTTCAGCTGCTCAAGGAGTTCCCCCAACAAACCAGGTGGATCTTTCTCGAGCAGTTTCACCCCATCAAGCTTGGGCCACAGCCTTCTACTACAATCAGCAGTAACTGAACCAGCTGCTTTTCATACGAGACTGGAACTGAAGTTGTACCCTCAATCTATAAAGGTTCCCCAGTAAAGGTTCTCAGTCTAGTCCAGGTCTAACACAAACTTAAGGGTTGGAGTCCACAGTGAATTATGTTAAAGACTGGTTCTACAATTACTGATATTGCCACGCCAGTATCAACCTCCATTAGAACCGGGTAACCATTTAACCAGATGTTTATTTTGATTGGTCCTGATTTATCTGTTCTAAGCCAGATGTAAGTGGGCTTTCCACGGTCTAAGGTCTCTTACTCAATTTAGGCCTAGTGGGATTGCATTGCTGTCTTCCGTCTGTATACCGGTAGCAATGACAATGCCTTGCTGGCCCAGATCCTGAAGAAAATATTAACTGTTTGGCCAAGGCTTCTTTGTTTTGAAATTTTGCTACGGGCTGACCTAGAGACCCCCTGTTCAGGATTTGTCCTGAGTGAAGTTATGAAATTGCCTTCACTCAAGTGGTGTCCCCCAAGCTCAGTCAGCCTGGTGAGGGTGTCCACTTCCATCACCACACCCTGTAACTCAGTTGCTCGACTTGCTGCATTTTCCAATGATAAAGCTAATTTGCAGTGTCTGCTTGAAGTCCAGTTGGGTTTCTTTTGCCTGGCTACATTATTAATTCCACACACCAAATGATCTCTTAGCACCTCATTAAGGGTTAAACGAATGTCACGTGCCTCTGCCAATCATCATAACGTCATCAACATTTCTGACATGGTTTGCCCTGCCTCTTGAACTGTCGAATAAAACTGATTAGTGTCTCAGAATTAGAGGAGGCTTGGGGTCATAATATTTCTTCACTAAATTCATCAACTGTTGAAAGGATTTAGTGTTTGGTGCTTCATGAAAAGTTAGGCTCCTAATAACCAAAAAAGCTGCGGGTCCACAAGCTATCAGGAGAATTACACATTACTCTTCTTCTGCCCCAATAATGTAATCTTTCTATGTACTGGGCCCAGTCTTCGATCGTAGCATCAAACAGGTCAAGCCTCCTGAATAATGGTATGATGCCAGTAATGTTTACCTCAACTCAAAGCCGACAGTTACGAGCAAATTTCTTCAGGAGCATGCTTTTCTCTCCTTAGCACTGAAATAACTACACAGGGACTGGTATCCCATCACTAAGTCACCCTTTTTTCACATGTGCATGGTACTTGACACTGGTCTGGCTTCCTCAGAGCCACCTGCTAGACTGAAAAGAAACTCTGACACTCCTGTTCATTTAACTTAAAATCTATTTTTCTAAATCAACCTGTTCACAGACGTTATTACACACCTCTGTAGAAACCTTCGGACTTGAACCTGGGCCTCCTGGTTCAGAGGTAGGGACACTACCACTGCACCACAAGAGCCCCTTAACACTCCTGTTTATTTCTATCAGCCAGGGATCCCTGATTGGACCAGGTTAACAGCCCTAATCAAGGAACTCATATTCTATGAGGTCCGTCAGGCTGACTTCATTACAATCACTACTTAATCAGGATGAAAGCCTTCCCTTTTTGAAAGGACATGAAGATTATGGATAGCTTTAGATTGAGATTAAACATTATGACTGTAAGCAGCTCCAGTGATTCCAGATTCATCTATTTTTAATATTTTTAGCTATCAAACCATGGAAATGTGATGATCATGAATGTCAGAATAGTAATGTTAATAAGACATTAAAAGGAACAATTCACATCATACACTAAATGGAATAAGGACTTTAATATTTGTTGATGTTTCCGGCTTGTTTTGTAGAACATTGGTCAAAAATGAGTTAGATATTCCACACAGAATCCAGATACTTACTTTTAAGAAAATAGTAATATTGACCTGAATTTACAGTGCAGGATGTTTATGCATAGAGATCAAAGTGAATTTGCCTAAAGTACCTCCTCTTCTTTCAATGTTAAGCCAGTTGCTTTAAATCTTTTGCTAGAATAATTGAAAGAATTTTGAATAGAAGTAATTTTCAGGCTAAAAGATTTTAGGGACATATATGTTAATGTCTTCCATTCACATTTCATTGTTTCTTCTGTATTCATAATTTTATTTTTACTCATAAACATATACTCAATGCTATCTTATACATTAGATACCATGTGTTGCAATGACAATGATGCCCAGTCTTCTGCATTCAACGACTTTAGAACTGTTCAGGACTCATTTTCCAAAACAGTCCTTGGTCATGTATTTAGAGCAATTTCAATCCTGACTGGAGGAGATAACTTGTCACTTACATGGCACCTGCCTCAGCGGTAGCATTCTTCACATTAATTCAACCTGTAACGGTCACATGTTTTTCTTTACCTTGTTTTTGATTGTGGATTGAATTGGGAAAAGGAGGGTATGCACTGCCTTTCCTGGAGAGTTTTGAGTTTCTGTTTGATTGTCAGCTCTCTGAGGCAGGACTTCCTGATCCAAGAGGGTGGAACCCTCAGTCTGTTAAAGAATGAGACAGTCCACATCCACCCATGTGTTTGCTCTCCTACTTTTTAAGTTGATTCTGATGCCTCTTGTAACTCAACTTGAAGTTTCATTGTGTTCCTCATCAGTGATGTGAGTGAAAGATTTAAGTGCAGATACTACTGCTTGATGGATGATGGCAAATAAAAGATTTGACAAGAGAGGGCTGAGGTTTGATGCTGAAAGATGTCTAGAAGCACTCATGAATTATGTGGCAGAGAGTATAGTCAGCTCAGAAGCACTGTGTGGACCTCTGCTCCATATCTTCTTCCTCCTGCTCCTTTTAAAAACAGATCTGCTGCAATAACTGTTCTTTTGCATTTTCACTATTTAACCTGTGGTATTCTCTGGTGACAGGAAATGGCATAGAGTACATTGTGTATAGATACTCAGTAAAGTTTGGTGGAGAATGCAGAATTTCTTGGAAGTTTGTGGTATGTGACTGATGTCATCTATGGATGCCAGGGATTTTCTGGAACTATGCAAATTTAAGTGCTACTGTGACCATTCTGCCAAAATCCAGCCCTGGCAGTATACTGAAGTCTGAATGCTTGTTAAGAGGTCACAGATCTCTGAAGACTTTCTTAGTAATACACAGCCTCTGCATACATTAAGGTTAAGGGGATGTATGAATACTATTTTCTGGAGATGATGATTGGATACAGCTTGGTATTAGAACCCTTGTCAACCTCTTGTCCCAACTCTCCTTTTGTCTTCCAGACACTGCTATTACTGTCTTCATGTCCTTTCATTCTTCCTCTAGACCAAGGGAAACATGTGAGCTTCACAGGTTGAATTAATGTGAAGAATGCTACCACTGAGGCAGGTGCCATGTCAGTGACACATTTATCCTCCAAGCAGGATTGAAGATGCCAACTATCTGGTTGCTCTATATACATGACCAAGGACTATTTTGGAAAACGAGTCTTCAACAGTTCTATAACTGTTGAATACAGGAGTCTGGGCAACACAAGATACCATGTGTTGCAATGGCAATGTACAAGATAGTAGTGAGAATGTGTTTAAGAATAACCAAAAGAACTGCTGATATGTAAATCAAACAAAAATAGAAATTGCTGGAAAAGCTCAACAGGTCTGACAGCATCTATGGAGAGAAATCAGAATTAGATTTAGATTAGATTACAGTGTGGAAACAGGCCCTTCGGCCCAAGTCCACACTGCACCCGTCAAAGCGCAACCCACCCATACCTCTACATTTACCCCTTACCTAACACTACGGGCAATTTAGCATGGCCAATTCACCTGACCCACACATCTTTGGATTGTGGGAGGAAACCGGAGCACCCGGAGGAAACCCACGCAGACACGAGGAGAACGTGCAAACTCCACACAGTCAGTCGCCTGAGGCAGGAATTGAACCCACGTCTCAGGCGCTGTGAGGCAGCAGTGCTAACCACCGTGCCACCCACAATTAACACTCTAGGTCAAGTGATCCTTCTGAGGAGTTCTACCAGACCTGCTGAGCTTTTCCAGCAATTTCTATTTTTGAAACAATTCGCATGATCCCCATAACTAAATTATTACCTCCAATAAGGCCACCAATTAGGTATAATAGTATATTTTGACTGTATTAGTCATACCTTCACAAAGTGTCCCAGAAACATCAGTTTCTGGATCTTACAATTCATCTTCAAACAATATATACTCAGTTAATCTCAGTGAGCAAGTGAACAATGAAAACTGAACACGGCTTTAAATACTGCTCCCAATCCTCCTGTCTTGTTTATTTCTGTTCACTTGGTTGCTGTTAGGATAGGTCATTAATTGTAACACTAACCAGCAAAGTAGTATGCAGCTGCTTTAATGAGCATTAGGGACCAATTTAATTGCTAATAAGAAGCTTAATCATCCTCAGGGTGGCTGCACACAGTGCACGAACTCTTATATATTGATAGTGGAGTTCTTCTGTCCCTACCTCAGAGCCAGGAGGCCTGGGTTCAAGTTTCACCTGCTCCAGAGGTGAATAATAATGTTCCTGAACTAGTTGATTTTAGAAACAATAGGTATACCTACATAGTGGGGCTCTTGTGTCCCTACCTGTGGACTGGGAGGCCTGGGTTCAAGTCCCACCTGCTCCAGATGGGTGGCATATTGATTAGAAAATATTTTATATCTAAATAGTGGCTATATAATATAAAGTGTCTGTATTAAATCTGTATTAGTCAGGTATGAGGTTCGCAAATCTGTCTTGGTCACCTCAGAAACTCTGTCCTTAAACCATAGGCCCTACAATGTGTAAAATAGATCCCTTTAATCTTTTACTGGTGAAAGAATTATTTGTTAATACTAACATTACTATTTTAGTAAATTGCAAATTTGAATCTTGTTGATCTTCAGTGAGTTCTCTGGTTTGATTGTTAAAAGTAAAGTCACCACAGGCTTACTAGATTACTAGGCTGATCTCTGATTAGTGAGGAAACATTGATGGTGTTTTACCTGTGGGTTCACCATGTCTCAAGCAAGGGGAGAGGTTGAGAAGAAGAATCCTTCATAGCAATCTCAGCCAGTGTGGTGATAATCCATTCGTTAACTAAGCTACAAAACATCACCAAATTCAACACTGACCAGTACCATTGTAAGTAAATTCCTCAAGTGTATCGCATGAACAGTGTATATCATTGCACCAACAGACTTGAATGTATTGTAGAACAGTATCACCCACAGATATGTGAAAAGTGAAACAGGTAGGTAGAAACAAAAAGAAGAAGAAAGATGTAAGGAGAAAGGGAGTCAATAGATCTCGGGAGCAGGCAGGAACTTGCAGTTAAAGCCTGTAATCCACAATGAATGTCCTATTTTTGTTTGTTTTTTCTTTTGCAGGGGTGAGACACTGTGAAAGACACAAGGTGTACAAATCTTTATTCAGTTTCCACCATCAGGAAGAAAAACATCCAAGTGGCCCTTGACAAGTGGTGCCCTTCACATTAAAAGGTAATGCTGTGTGATCAAACAATGAAGGGGAGGGCAGGGGTTAAATCAAAATAGAATTGGAGGGGGAAATAATGCACTCCACTCCCTGTGGTGCCCACCTCTCCCTGAACAACTCAAGGGTGTTGGTGGACACCACGTGCTATGAATGTTCTGTTTTCTGCATGACTGAGCTAAATAAGACTTGTTTGTTTGTACTAACCTTGTGAAGAAAAGGTTCATTAATGACAGCTTACACTTTATGCCAACTTCAGTTCAATTTGACAATATTCTAAGTCAGCCTGTCAAATATTCCTCCTTTCTCAATACTCGCCTTATCACATGGTCCTTTTCTTTCAGGTGTAGCCAGCACACAAGAAAACTGCAGAACAAGACAAGTTATGAAATGCATTTATCACAACCCGGATATTGATTTTTAAAGTTTTGTTCTAACCTAGAGATGTTTGAATTAAAGTTATCCATTTATTCTAACTAAACAGTACAGCAATTGAAGACCCTGTGTTCAAGTCACAGACATTTGAGGGTGCATACATGAGGATCAGTGGTCGGCACAACATCGTGGGCTGAAGGGCCTGTTCTGTGCTGTACTGTTCTATGTTCTATGTAATTGAGGCTGCAGGAAGTGATCAAAGTTTTTCTTTTTAAACTTGTTTTCGGAGCAATGGTTCTGGGCTGCATGAAATTTGGAAGCTCCCTGTTTAAACTGATGTACTAGTTTCCAGAATCCCCAAGAGTAGAAAACTGAATTAAGTATTGCTGTCTTTACCTGGGTGAACTGAAGGGTAACCCTGATCAAAGTTACAGAAAAGCATCCACGGAGTCCACACTTCTGCCTGTGAAATAACAGATTGTGAAAGCCATTGAATCTGGCCAGTTTTGTTATTTCCTTTTTTTTATTATTCCTTTACTATATTTGTCTGTCTGCCTTTTGAATGAGAACTGAAAACAAATGTTTCAGATTTAAATCAGCTTACTGAATTGTTTAATTTTCTATCTCCAAGTTATTGTGCACCTAATAGTTGAATATTTTGTTTAAGATTCAAGCCCAACATCTGGAAATTAGCTACTTGCAAAGTCCAGAATTGGTCATTCAAATGTCATATCAAGAACCATTGGAGTGTCTATTTTGGGGGTCTTTGTTTTAATTTTACAGTGGTGCGAATACAGGGGCAGAAAGGCTGAATTAATCTGGCTGTCTGTCTCCTGTAATACTACCTTACAGAACTACCTCTGCATGATATTTTTGCTGCACAACTCATTGGCACTTTCCATACTGACAGATATGCAATTTCTTCTTTCCTGAAAATGCTGACACTTTATATTATATAGTTGCCTGTTTACTGGATATCCTCTTATTTATTCCAAGTCATCATTCTTTACACAGGAGTCTAATGAATGGCTATTAGCAGCCTAGTCAACCAATTATCTCACTGATCCTGTCACTATTCAATGCTCATACATGGAAACTTTCAAGCAAGCCTGGCTAAAATTGCAAGGGATGAGAATCTATGGTGTTTTTTTCTTTTAAGGTTGTATAAATATGAAGCCATTGTTAATGTTAGTATCAGAAAGGAAAAAGTTAAGAGTAGTGGTCAATGGTCACAGTTTGAACTAGAGGAAGAAAGGAGACTGCTACCTTTGCCTAATCAACATTAATGCTGACGACATTGGTGT
This sequence comes from Chiloscyllium punctatum, assembly GCF_047496795.1. Lineage (NCBI taxonomy): Eukaryota > Metazoa > Chordata > Chondrichthyes > Orectolobiformes > Hemiscylliidae > Chiloscyllium > Chiloscyllium punctatum. The sequence goes on from NC_092763.1 coordinate 36,459,102, forward strand.
GGAAGGCACCATTTCAAATTTGTAGGTGGCACAAGTATAGTGAGCTGTGAGGAGGATAGATAGCAAGAGAGCATAGGCTGGCACAATAGGCAGATAAGTGACAGATGAAGCTCAGTGTAGAGAAGAGTTGGATGGGAAGGCATGTGGAGAAATTGCAAAGATAAGGTAGTTGTACAGAGTTGGAAGAATTGAGGCAAGAGTGGAGACAACTACTGATTGAAATGGCTAGTCATCTCTGCAAACTGCATTTGCAAACTTTAATCAACTCAGTTCCTGTCCCCATGAAAATGGGAAGTGCCACATATTTAGGGTTTAGAATTGAATTCTGGGCTTTACCTCCATTTTCACCATGATTAAAACTCTCCATTGTATCTACATTACAGTTTCTTTCTGTGATATCTCCCTGTGGCTTTATTTTAAAGAAATAAATAGTGACCATATTTTCCAACTTATGACATTGAACACAATAAGATATAGATCAGTACATAAATAAAACCATTTTGAAATCAGCTGATGAAAGTAGATTTTACTGTCTCCATTCATTTCTATTCCATGATTTAACATTCAGAATTATATCAACAAATATTTCCTGAAATAGATGAATTTTGAGTAGAAAGTCACTACAGTTTTGGCCAATGGTTTTCGTTTGGGTAGTTTCATTGTCTACGTGGTTTCAGCCAAATAGATGAATCATCATTAGTCAGGCCTCTTGCAGATAAGATTACAGCAACTTTTGCTAAAGCACAGAATCAAGACATTGCATAATTTCTCAACTGAGTTATGTTATTTTCCATCTTTTGTTCACTATATAAGGAAGCTATAACACACTGTCTTGTTCCCTGTTGCAATTGAATACTGCTTGGTGAAAGGGAGCAGGCTGTGTACGTGAGGATGGAAGATAAACAATGTCATCAACAATTGGAAATACACAAAATCTTAACTGTAGACATAGGAAAAGGATTAATCACTGAAGAATAAGCTACAATTTCAAACCTATTGACACAACATTAGTTAAAATACAAAATTACCACCAGTTGCCAACAAGTATTATTTCAACTCAGAAAATATTGGTACGGGTTGTTCTGCTTTAATGTGCATCTTGTTAATGTGAATTCACTGTGATGTGATTGACGAATTGGGGACACTGTTTCTAAAGTGCAAATCTTTAAAGCATGTATTGGATATAATGCAATTTTGGCCCTAATAGTTTAAGTGGTGCTGCTATTACACAATTTTCTTATAACACAGGATTGCATGAGAATAGAACTACTGCATTATAGCAGAAATGACTGTACTAATGTCTCAATATGCTTTCATGTCTGGGGGCTTTGTCTTCAGCTGTATCACTTTTATTTACTCTAGCTTGTTTGTAAGCTTTTCTAATTTTACTCCTGTCTGGTTCGTACCATTTTTAAAAATTGGAAGGAGTCATGTCATCAAGTTGAATTGCTGGTTATTTGAAGCTTGACCACTAGCTCTGCAACACCAGTCCTAACCATGGGAATAGAAGTAGACCATTCAACCCCTCAAGACTGTTCAACCAATCAAAGAGATCATGGCTGGTTGGTGATCTACCTCCATGTACAACAAACATTTGGCAACGAGGAATGTACTCGTTCATCAAATATTCTTGATTGTTAAGAGGTCCACATAAGCAATGTAATAACACACTAAGTAATAGAAATGTAAGGCAGTGGTATACACATCACTGTTATACTTACTGCATAAATCACTGAAATAATAATGCAAGTTTGGCTTACATAAAACTTACCTGCAAAGAGCTTTCTTACTTGCACCCTCAACTGACGCTATTTGAGTATCGCTGACATTGTGATAATACAGTAAACTTCAGGTAAATGACTTCTGCTGGATTATCATGACTGTCGGTTCATAATGTACTAGTTAAAACAAAGTTCACTATATTTGTCTTTAACCCACATCCTTTAATGCTTTGTTAAGCAAGGATATTATCTAGCTCAGATTTAAAACTAGCATCTGATTTCTCATCAACTGCTATTAGTGGAAGACCATTCCCAACCTCACCCACCTTTTGTATGTAGAAGTTCTTCCTAACATCTCTCCTGAATGATTGGCCCTGTATGTTAAACTATGCCCTCTAGTTCTGGAATCCCACCAGTGGAAACCATTTATCTTTTAACCATGCTGTCTTTTCCTGTTACTATCTTGAAGACTTGGATCAGATTATCCCTTAACCTTCTAAATTCTAGAGAAAAACAAGCCTAATTTGTGTAATCTCTACTTGTAACTTAACCCATCAAGTCCAGGTGACATTCTTGTAAACAGATGTTATACTCTCTCCAAGGGAAATATGGTTCCCCAGGTCTGCTCAGAGTACTCCAGTGGGGTCTAACCAGGGTTTTTTTTTAATATAACTTCAACATCACTTCTGCATCCTTGTGCTCCACTCCTCTGGTTATAAAGACCAGCATTCCATTAGCTGCCTTGATTATTTTCCAATAGAAAATCTTATATCTTCATTATAGACTTACTTCTCTCTCTCTCTCTCTCTCTGCACCTCCGGCAACCTGTGCCATGTTAAGTGTGAAGTCCTGATGCATGGATTAAAAACGTGGTCACATCCTCTGTCCCTCTGACCCTAGAATTGCTGAAGGTAGAGTTGTCAGTTCAGATAAAATTGACATAACTTGCACAATCACGAACTTTTGCAATCTTTTGAAAAAGGTTGAAAAATGATCTCACAAGAACTCTGAGCTACCTGCAAAACTGACCATGTTTATATTCACCATTGGGACTGTTGTTAGTTGAACTCATTTGCAAGTCTTTTAGGAGATTAATAAAATTATTCTTATCCTTTGTGATGCAATGTTGCTCATAGGCATATTTAAAAAGCTTTTGAATTAAATCATTTAAATTGCTAAGAATCTGGCTGTTGTACTCCAACATTATCAGGAAATGATTTGGTACATTTTTAAAAAAATAATTTTCAGTAATGTAAAATCACAGGCAATAATGATTAAGAAAGCTTCTACTTTGGTTCAGCCATTTCCATCTGTTTTAATCAAACATTACGTAGTTGCTGCTCTTAATTACATTACAGAATACCTTAGAAAGCAGCTCTTTTTTTTTCAGATGTCTTCTTATGACACCCAATGATCCATGGAAGATTTTGAAATTTGTGGCAACAAATCAGTTTCAATGAAAAAATAAAATATCCTAATTGAGTACAATTTATACCAGATTTCTAACTGTATTTAAAGTAACAAGTCCACTTTATGGTACTTTCCACTGCTTCAGTATTCAATGTTTCCTTTTAACTCAATAATCCTGCTGTCTGAAATTGATTATTCCTCTTGTCATCATTGTTTTTGTTTTAAAAACAATTTACTTAAATCTTTTCCATCATTAGAAACGATACTTATTTTTCCATTTTCTACTTTGTTCAGACCCTACATGAAACTCATTTCTGTTGAAAGGTCATCAACCTGAAAAATTCACTTTGTTTCTCTTTCCACAGACGCTGTCTGACCTTCTGAGCACTTCCAGCATTTCATTGAGCTGGGATGTGTTGGCAGCTACATATATTAATACATATTCCTCGCAGACAGTGCCTGTTTTGAAGGGAATAAAACTTTGAGCCCAGTCCACACTTCCATGCTCACTTTCCCTATCCAACACCGTCACGGTCCGACCACAAATCATGTTGGAAGTGAGCTGTAGAATTAGATTACCTACACTGTGGAAACAGGACCTTCGACCCAACAAGTCCACAGCAACTCTCCGAAGAGTAACCCAGCCAGCCCTCTGACTAGTGCACCGAACACTATGGGCAATTTAGCATAGCCAATTCACCTGGCCTGCACATCATTGGACTGTGGGAGGAAACTGGAGCACCCAGAGGAAACCCCTGCAGATACCAGGAGAATATGCAAACTCCACACAGTCACCGAAGGCTAGAATCAAGCCCAGGTCCCTGGTACCGTGAGGCATCAGTGCTAACCGCTGAGCCACCATGCCACCCTAATTGAGCTGTAGAATGCATTGTTGCTGATCAGTGGGATAATGCAATCACATAGGAACTCTTTTCCTATGTCAGGTGTCATTCAGAATGTGCAAGCCTTTGGTGAACATCTGCACATATCTGTATGAGTGCAGTGATTGCTGCTGTGTGCAGTGGCCTTAATTTCCATTAGAAGGAAATCTCATTGCAACATTTAGAACCTTGTGTCACTCTCATTTGACATGGACTTTTCCAATTCACTCTGAACACATGCACAATACACTTTGATCACCTCCAGGCTCATCATACGCTCTGTGCTGCTGCTCAAGAAGCATCCTCTTCATCAATGACAAGCATGTAAAGTTCTTAAACCCATAGCAAAATAACTTGAGACGAGATAATGCAAGTTAGTTTAGACACTCCATTAATGAAAGAGCTGGATTTAAAGGTGCTGATGTCGAGGAGCTGAGGTTCATGGTGATTATGTCTCAGAACACGGAAAGTAAGTGCTGCAAATCCTGTGCACTTAAAACAAAACTTCATTCAGAAGTGAGTAAGAAGTTCTGGAGCAAGAGTATGGGCAAGGGATGGAGGAGAAAAAAAAACTGCATTTAGAAAATAAAGAGGCCTTAAAGAAGAATGCTATATGACTAAGAGCAAAGACATTACTTTATGAAAAATGTGCAAACAATGGAAGGCAACAGAAGGTAAAAGACAATTCTCATGAAAAGAGAACCTCTCACTAACACTTTACCATTGACGTTTAGCCTTCTCGAGGTTCCGCTAAAAGAAGCAATGGAAGGGTGAGGAAAGGGAGACTAGTGCTGCAGTATTGCAAGCTTTACATAATTCACTTTAAAATAGCAATTATGAATGCAGGAATACAAGCTAAAGGAATAGTAGTGTACACAATTTGCAATGATACAAAGCTTGAACAGGTTTACAGTAAAATAAATTAATCAGCACATTGGGAAAGAATAACAAAAGAGTTAATATTTTCTAGCAGATTCAATGTCTGTGATAAACCATGCAAGAACAAATCCTGGACTCTATGGAGGCAAAGGTTAAGTTATAACACTGCCTCAAAATTAAATGCTAAATGCAGATTAGCACACAGTTATAGAGATGTAGAAAAGGAGATTAAACTTGCAAACTCAAAGCAGAACCCAAAAAGATGAAAAAATCTGCTAAAGTGACCTGTCATGAGAGAAAAGTTTCACACATTTTGAGAAGAAACAGCAATCAGCAAATCAAAAGAGACTCCACCAAATTTGATAAGAACAAAAGTGTGACCAAGACGGTATTACCATTTGTCACTTTCATGGTGAAGGATGACCAGATCAAAACTCCAGCAAGTTGACCAAGAACACTCAGTTTGAGCACTAATAGCATTTCACCATCCTCGATGATTTACTAGAATATAACAAAAATCTACTTAGTCCAGCTTCCCTTGGAGAAGATCTATTGGAAAGAAAACATCAGGGACATTTAGACATTGCTGACTGAGCCCTGTCTGTACACTTCACAATGTGGTGGGCAGAGATCCCAACTGAGATTGAAGATCCTATTGTCAAATCTGCAAGTACATAGAATTGGCAAGTCTGGATTTCAATTCCTGTCATAGTGCTAAACAAACCGTCATCTTTCAGTAAAATGACTAAAATTCAGAAAAGGTTTACTTCTCTAGTCAAGCCATGGGATACTGAAAATGTCTAGCCTGATGAACAAATCAAGACAGACGAGCTGTGTATCACTACATGGGACTCAAACCACTGTCCATTGATTCAGGCTCGGTCAAGAGGAAGAAACAGTCTTGCCTAGGCATCCAAGATGCTACAAGAAATGAACCACATCTTTCAATTAGAAAATAACTGCCTGATCCACAAACCCAGGATACACAAAGAAAAAAACTTGTTTCAACAGAACAGCTGTGATTAGATTACTTACAGTGTGGAAACAGGCCCTTCGGCCCAACAAGTCCACACCTCCCCACCAAAGCGCAACCCACCCATACCCCTACATTTACCCCTTACCTAACACTACGGGCAATTTAACTTGGCCAATTCACCTAACCTGCACATTTTTGGACTGTGGGAGGAAACCGGAGTACCCGGAGGGGAAACCCACACATACACGGGGAGAACATGCAAACTCCACACAGTCAGTCGCCTGAGGCGGGAATTGAACCCGGGTCTCGGGCGCTGTGAGGCAGAAATGCTAACCACTGTGCCACTGTGCCATGCTGCTGTGTTCCCTGTTGGGCATTCACAAGATTAAAGTTACCCCAGATGAGGGTATTGGTCAACTAGTTAGAAGAGAAGAGCTCCTCTATGAAGAAAACACAGGAGGTTAAGAATCCTTCAGAAAAAGTAATGAGCCAATAACAACGTCCACAAAGAATGACATTCATCATGAAGGATATACCAGTGACAAGAGATCATCCAGTGGAGAAATTATCTATAGAATGAAGGACAACCACTCTGAAGCATGAGATTTCTTCCCCTCCCATTCTAGGAGAAAGTGAGGATTGCAGATGCTGGAGATCAGAGCTGAAAATGTGTTGCTGGAAAAGCGCAGCAGGTCAGGCAGCATCCAAGGAGCAGGAGAATCGGTGTTTCGGGCATGAGCCCTTCTTCAGGAATTTATTCTGATATGGGTACAGTACCCAACAGTAAAGGTGGCATATGCCAGCTATGGTCATCTGTGAAAATAGACTGAAGCAATTCATGGAGGCAGCTCACCACCACCTTTTCAAGGGCAAATTCAAATAAGAATAAATACTACCACAGCCAGTGATGTCCATGTCCCATGAGTGAATTTTAAAAAAATACCATGCTCCCCTTACCAGTGTGAACTAAAGGTAGATCTGTGCAAGCACAAGCAAAAGCAGAAGTTGCGGGAAAGGTCAACAGGTCAGGCAGCATCTGTGAAGAGAAATCAGTTATCAATTTGGGTTAAGTGACCTTCATCAGAACTGTGCAAGCACCAAGGGGCTAGAATGCAGATGGCTGCTTTCTGATGTACTGTCCCAGGGTTACATAGCTCCTGACACTTCTGAGAAGCATGAGCAATCAGGTCCCTGGTTTCTGAACATCCATCTGAGAAATCTACTGTCAGTGAATTCAGATTGTGTTTCTAGTAGCAGAAAGAACCACCTCAGTGGCAATGCTGAGCACAAGAACAGGCAGCATCTGAATGGCCAGCAGCCTGTACGAGATGGTGCCTGACTGGTGTTTGCTTTGGTATTTTTTTTCCGGAAACAGGCAGCATGGATCTCCAGATGGCAGGTGATATCCCTGAGACTCTAGCACAGTTCTGCTGGCTAAGGCTATTTGGAAAGACACTGGAAAACTAAAATATAAAAAGTAGAAAATGAGGGACAAACTCAAAGGTCATTGATCTGAAACTTAAGGTGAGCTGTCAACTTATTCAAAACTCATTCACTCGCCCAAAAGTTAAAATTAGACTGATTTAACTTTGTTTCTTGATTCCACAGATGCTGTCTGACCTACTGGGTAATTACCAATTCTTTCTATTTGGCGACAGTAATGGGGTAAGAAGGGAACAGTTACTCTGTTCTAGACCACAAAATAATGATGCTGGCATAGAAGAGGCAAAATAAATTAAAGATGGTTCTTAATGACTCAAAGCAAAGTAAAAACATCTATGAACAGGTTGATTAGAGAAATAGGTTAGATTTTTTAAAAAATGCAGATCCAGTCCCTTTAGCTTCATTCTGATTTAGTCACTTCCCTCTCTTCCTACCTCCCTCACACTTGTTTGATGGTTTGCATTGTCCTAACTGGATTTTGTGTGTAAATGTTGAATTGGCTGCGCAGGTGTTTTTACTAGGGTGGGGGGGTGGGAGCGGGTTAGTAGTTTTAAACAAAATACCCGATGATTTTGGTGGTGGGAAGGTTGTTCAGTTGTGCGCAATAGCACTTCGGAGTATATTTTAAAAAATAAAGCAGATCCAGATCAGTCTCTGTGATACAATTGGCCATGGTGTTTGGCTGTTAACCAAAATGTTTGTGGTTTGCACCTTTGCTGTTTTTCTGTAGAAACAGTCATCTGAAAACGCCCAACCTTGTCTGATCTCAGAAGTTCGCAGACTCAGGCCTGGTTAGTACTTGACTGGGAATACCAGGTGCAGTAGATTTTGTCATGGTGATTTGATGGTGGGAAAGTAATTCAGTTGCGTGTGACATTCCAGATATGATAAAGCAGACCAGGTTCTTCTGGTAGAGTGTTAGTGTCTCAACATCACAGTCAGCAGCTCTCGGTCCAAATCCTACTTCCTGCAGAGATTTGTAATAACATCTCTGAATAGGTTGATTTAAGAAAACCTCTGGACTGAACTGTGATGAATAGACTGTACTATTCAATCCAATAAGAGCCTAGAAACAATATATAGACAAAATATTTAAAATAAAGCAGGGTGAGGGTTCGGAGTAGAGAACAGTCTGTCCTGGACTAGCCTATGTATGCCAAGAGTAGTGGATGTATTTTAATGTTCAACTCTAATGGATGCTTCCTTCCAGTCAGGCTTCCTCAGTTATTACACTGACAGCAAGGACAAAGGAAGGTTTCGGACAGCCTTGCCTTTCAATGAACGCGGTAAGACGGTGATGGGGAATATTGGAAATACTGCTGTTTGGAAAACTGGAACCTCATGATGTGGTTGTTGAGGACAGGCCCCAGTGCACTGAATGATTGGGATACTTTCCTCATGCAAGTGGGATGGCGGGGGGATCACTAACTAAAGGTCATTCTCCTGACTGCTTGGGGAGTCATGACTCTCAATCTTATAAGAAGTTTAACTTGCCTGGCAAACCCAGAGTCAAAACAAACCTTTTGATAAACAGATAGATATGATAGAGGAACAGGTATGACCCCAAGCTGCCTGTTATCCTGCAGCATTAGACCTTTAACATTTTTTGAGATTTGTAGCTCAGGTTGAGGTTTTGGATGTAGGTTTGCTCGCTAAGCTGTAAAGTTCATTTCCAGATGTTTCATTACCTTACTAGGTAACATCTTCAGTGGGCGTCAGTTAGACGCCATCTACCCTGAGAAAAGGAACAGGAAGTAACTTCACCACAGGAAATATCATCACCACAGGAAATGACATCACCAACCCAAAGAAACTCAAACATATAAATAGAAAGCAGGAATTTTCGGCATTGCCTCGCCTGAGGCCTACTGAAGATGTTACCTAGTAAGGTAATGAAACATCTGGAAATGAACCGTGCATCTCAGTGAGCAAATCTACATCCAAAAAGATTTAACATGGCAAATAGACTTCCTGGAGAACCAGTTACTGAACTTTTGTTGAGACTGAAAATTGGGTGACAACTTTGAGTATGGGTCAGCACTTTAGGAAATATTGAGGGATAATTTAGTTTATGGAATTAATAGTATTGTGTATCCTAAGGAACAAACCAGATATGGATCTCAGGGAAGCATACGACTGGACCTTTACCATGATCTATAACGTTTAAATGGAGTGCTTTATTTAAAGATTTGTACAGTCTACATATTGTATTTTGGACTGTTAAAGGTCGGAAAATGTTCATCTTACTGTGAAGTGGGAAAACTCTATTTTAGCCATAGAAAGTGGGAAATCCTGAAAAAGGTGGGAAGCCCTGTTTTTGGACTATGAAAGGAAGGAAAATCCAGCAAGCAGTACCGACAGAAGCAATCAGAATTTAAAAGCGTTGATACAGAAAGTCACTCCACAACAGCCAGTTCATAAAGTTTAAAGCTTTATTGAAGAATTTAGTTTGAGGATTACTGAAATGCAATTGAAAATACTGGCAGTTAAAAAGAAAAATAATACAATATTACTGTAGTACAGAGCTGAGAAACCACTATAGCAACAATATTTAAAACAGTATTAATAATGGAAGGATGCTAAACTTATAGAGCAGCAGATACACACTATTGAAATTTTACACTATTTTGTAGTAGTCCAGGAAAAAGTGAGGACTGCAGATGCTGGAGATCAGAGTCGAGAGTGTGGTGCTGGAAAAGCACAGCAGATCAGGCAACATCCGAGGAGCTGGAGAATTGACGTTTCAGCCATAAGCCCTTCATCTGGAATGAGGCTTGTGGGCCAGGGGGTTGAGAGATAAATAGGAGGGTGGTTGGGGCTGGGGGGAAAGGTAACTTGGAATGTGATAGGTAGATGAAGGTGGTGGGGGGGGGGGGGGGGGGAAGGTGATAGGTTGGAGAGAAGAGTGGAGCAGATAGGTGGGAAGGAGGTTAGACAGTCAAGAGGGTGGTGGAAAGTTGGAGGCTTGGAAGTGGGGTAATGTTGGGGGAAATGAGGAAACTGGTGAAATCCACATGGATCCCGTGTGGTTGGAGAGTCCCAAGGCGTAAGATGAGGCATTCTTTCTCCAGGTGTAGGGTGGTTAGGGCTTGGGAGGGAGCAGACCCAAGACTTGCATGTCCTTGGTCGAGTGGGAGGGGGAGTTAAAGTGTTTGGTAATGGGACAGTAGGGTTGGTTGGTGCAAGTATCTCAAAGATGTTCTCTGAAACAATCTACAAGTTGGCATCCTGTCTCCCTGAGGTAGAGGAAATTTGGCCATGGGGCCGACACCTCCCCACTCACCTCTGTCCCCACACCTCCCCATTCATCTCCTTCCCCGTACCTCCCCACTCACCTCTGTCCCCACACCTCCCTACTTAACTCCGTCCCAACACCTCCCCACTCACCTCTGTTCCCACACCTCCCTATTCACCTCTGTCCCCACACCTCACCTCTGTCCCCACACCTCCCAACTCACCTCTGTCCCAACACCTCCCCCCCTCACTTCCATTCCCACACCTCCCCGTCACCTCCATCCCCACACCTCCCCACTCATCTCTGTCCCCACACCTCCCCAGTCACCTCCATCCCCACACCTCCCCACACACTTCTGTCCCCACACCTCCCTATTCACCTTTGTCCCCACACCTCCCCCCTCACCTCCGTCCCCACACCTCCCCACCCAACTCTGTCCCCACACCTCCCCCGTAATCTCCGTCCCCACACCTCCCCCCTCACCTCCGTCCCCACACCTCCCCCGTCACCTCCGTCCCCACATCTCCCCACTTAACTCTGTCCCCATACCTCCCCCCTCACCTCAGTCCAAAGCCCCAAAGGATACTTCCACATCCAACAGAAATTTACTTGTACTTCACACACGTCATCTATTGTATCCATTGCACCCGATGTGGTCTCCTCTACATCAGGGAAACAGGATACCAACTTGTGGATTGTTTCAGAGAACATCTCTGAGACACCTGCACCAACCAACCCCAGTGCCCTGTGGCCGAACACTTTAACTCCCCCTCCCACTCCACCAAAGACATGCAAGTCCTGGGCTTCCTTTATTGTCAAACCTTAACCACCTGACGCCTGGAGGAAGAATACCTCATCATCTGCCTTGGAATGCTGCAAAAACACGGGATCAATGTGGATTTCACCAGTTTCCTCATTTTCCCTCCCCCACCTTATCTCAGTCCTGAGCCTCCAACTCTGCACTGCCCTCTTGACCTGTCCATCTTCCTTCCCATCTATCGATTCCACCCTCCTCTCGACCTATCACCTTATCTTCCCCCTTGCCTTCATCTATCTATCACATTTCCAGCTGCCTTGGCCCCAGCCCCACTGCCCTCCCATATATCTCTCAAGTACCCCGCCCTTCCCCCCCCCACCCCCCCCAACCCCGGCCACAAGCCTCTTTCCTGATGAAAGGCTTATGCTTGAAATGTCAATTCTCCTGTTCCTCGGATGCTGCCTGACCTGCTGAGCTTTTCCAGCAACACACTCTTGATTTTGGAGTAGTTGCATTTTTATGATAACAAATTCTTTACTGACGACCTCAGCTCACAGGTCACAGTTATGCTTTGGATATTGTTCGGAGTGATTGATGACTAATCTGTTGAAGGGGTGCAGCTCCCAGCTCGGCACAGCCCTCCTGTTTCTGAAATAACCTCTTGACAGAAATCCCGATTATCCTCTCAAAGAGCAATTGAAATATTCCAATCTACTGGGGAAAATGTGCTGTTTCTCAAGCCCAACTATTTCTATCATACTTCCCCACTCAAATATATAACAAAGGTCCAATAAATAGAGTTTTCTCCCATTAACTCAGACATTATTCCTTTTCTGATATCTATTCCCATAGATGTGTGTACTTAATGGTTAACAATTCACGTCACTTTGACTAATTTTGTTTATTAGATTAAGTCCAGTTTATGTTATGCTTTCAAACTTCTGTCAATGCAGACAGCTCAGATGTTTGTAGGTGACTTATATATTCCATAGGGTAACTGGGTATGGGAATGCATATAAAAATGGGCTTTAATATTAGATTAGATTAGATTACAGTGTGGAAACAGGCCCTTCGGCCCAACAAGTCCACACCGACCCGCCGAAGCGCAACTCACCCATACCCCTACATTTACCCCTTACCTAACACTACGGGCAATTTAGCATGGCCAATTCACCTGACCTGCACATCTTAGGACTGTGGGAGGAAACTGGAGCACCCGGAGGAAACCCACGCAGACACGGGGAGAGCATGCAAACTCCACACAGTCAGTTGCCTATGAAGCACAAAACTGAAAAATGCTATTAGTACAGCAGAAAGGGAATATATGTAAAGGTTAATTATATTTTGTGGAAATGGCTTTGAATTGAGGTTCATGACTTACTGTAAATTCCATGAAAAATGTTTTGGCTTTGAACAGAAAATCAAGCCTGATTTGTCCTGTGGCGCAGATTATTTAAAAATATTCTCTATAAGCAGACAGTGATACTGAGCCTGTCACTCTGATGAAACACTAGTTTTCAGGAGAATTAGCATTGTTTCAATCTTATTTTAAACCCTTCGCTGTAAAGTTAAGGCATCGAACCCTCATTTCAGTTAACTGCTTGATAGGACAATTCCTCACTGAAATCATGAAGCAATGACTTGAAATCTTCAATTGATATGCCAGACCAACATAGTTCCTATAATGGGCAAAATATATGCCCATGAATATCAAAGTTCTTCCTCTTCATGTATTCTCTGCCCTAAGACAGAGCCTTGGTCCGTTGCCTGTGGATGCTTCATCCTGGCCTGTGTTTCTTGAAAGCACTTTTGTGCTGGTTTGTCATAATTATGTTTCACTCTCCAGGGAAGTACAAGGAGGATGGTCCCAAGTCTACCTCTGCTGAAACAAAAATTACACTCATGCTGTTAATCTGAATCACAACTGCCATTTAACAAACTGAAATAGCTGAAACTGAGACTAAATCCATAACTGTTCAATTAGCAAAACCAATGTCACAAACACAATGGCTAATATCCTTTTTATAACAGTTGGGAGTTCTTAAATTCCAAGGAGCTGTGCTAATTGTTTTAAGGATACTTACAATGAATTATTCAATAAAGAGCAAAGCAACTTGAAACCTTGATTGTTACACCAGTCCAACATCATGCTCACTGATAATGAGATAAGAATCACTTCATGTGCTGAATATCAATCGAGTACCACTTTCTCAAGGGCAAGTAGGGACAGGCAATAAATGCTAGCCTAACTAGCGACACTTATGGGACTTGGGCATGAATAACACTCTTGTGGAAGTCAATCTCTGTTAATTATATACTCTTTGACAATTGCTATAGAGGTCACACATTCCAGAACCGGACTCTTGTGATGTTCTTTGCTGTGAGAAATAGCTTCAAGCCATCAGTCAAATATCAACATAATTGGAGATTGTGGTATTATGAATGCCTGAAGCATTCCAGTCCCTAAAGTGAAAATCCATCACTGGACACCTTAGACTGTTAATAACATACTGTACTGCTATGTCCTAACATAAGTTAATAAAGATGCTGTCAAAGCAATTTACCTTCTATTGCATGATCAGCAAAAATAATAAATAACCACTAAGCCTTTGCCCGTGGTAAAAGGACAAGCACAGCAAGTAAAAATAACAAAGGCACTCGGATATGATTACTGAAATATTTGTGAGGAATAACGATAATATGATAATATCCACTTGGGACAGGGGTGGAAAACTATCAACGTCCATAAGAAATCTGAGCAATTTTCCTTACAGGTAAAGCAAACCACCTCAGAAGGAAGTATATGCACAACAAATAACTCTATGCTTCGAGAAACTGATTCTTCATAGCTTCACAAACTCACATCCAAGTCAGCAGATCATGAACCATTTGAACCAGTTGGGTTATATAAGGAAACTAAGATGTGCCTATATGGTCTTTTGCAGAACCTCAGAAGCCTTGGTACATTTCACAGCCAATGAAGAACCTTTCAAGTCTAATGCTTATAATCAGGAGAAACAGTTGCCAATTTTCATCCAGTTAGTTCTCACAAACAGCAATGTGAGAAATGACTGAGTAGTCTGGATCTTGCAACAGTATGACACCTTGTAGTTTTCTGTGTCTTTTAACTTGAAATGTTCTTGCTCTGTAACTTATAAAAATATGCATTGTAACTGGCTGAATGCGACAAGGGCAACAAGGCATTGGGGCTTAATGAATTGCAGGATCAACTGTGTATTTTCCTAACAAAGTCCAGAATGTTCAGAATAAATGGATGCATTCGAGTCAAATCAGGTACAGAAAAATAAATAAAGACAGGGAAAGAAACAATTTGTTCAGACAGACAGCAGAAATAAAGGAAAAGTAAGAAAAAAATAAGCATTGTAATGTTTACATTTTAAAAATCTCAGTGAAGACTCTGTTATATATTGAAATGAGAATGAATAATTTCAGTGTTCGCTTTCTGAATCAGAGGCTGATTTATACCACTTTAGAAATGATCATGTCATTAAAAATATACTTATGCTGTTAGTTACCAACACTAACTTTCTGTGGTGAATTTAATGAGCAATTAATGTGAAAATCCAGAGATTTCAGCTAAAGGCAAGGTATGGCTTTTTGGAAAGCAAGCATGGACTAAATAAGCTGATCAGCATGTTCTGGAGATACAAAATTCATAGTATATCTCTCACCCATCCTGAAATTACTTGCTGATTTGTAAAAGTCACCATAATCCTATCGGACCATAGGCTGCTCTTGTATTAGGGAGATGCGACTAGCAGTGGTTTAATGTGAGAATCACCATGCCTCAGGTTAAGGGAGAGGTTGAGAAATTGGGGTGGGGAGAAAGAGAGTCTGAAATGTCACACGTGATGAGGAGTTAAAGAAGCTTTAAAGGGACAAAATTCACAACAAACTTAACTAGTATCTTCTAGGAGTATCTCCAACTGTGAACATGGTCATAAAAAGAAAGACCCTTACTGACAGATGCCTCCATGGACTTCACAGATGAATACTCTCCAAAGTGTTTGATACGTAGCTGCCAGCTTGATACACATCCAGTGCATGCTGCTGGCACATGTTGCAGCTGAGAGATTGACACAGCATACTGCCATCTAGCAAGATTTACCTGATGGAAGCCTGCGAGCCAACAAGGCAAGCTGCCTGGTTTTGTGAGTGCGTCAATTGACACAATAAGGCAAAGCAAG
The DNA here is from genome assembly GCF_047496795.1 of Chiloscyllium punctatum. Classification (NCBI taxonomy): domain Eukaryota; kingdom Metazoa; phylum Chordata; class Chondrichthyes; order Orectolobiformes; family Hemiscylliidae; genus Chiloscyllium; species Chiloscyllium punctatum. The sequence goes on from NC_092763.1 coordinate 36,474,612, forward strand.
ACAGGGATACTGTGAGCATGCAGATAGGTGTGAAGTGAGCAAGTGCTAAGAGAGCAAATGAGCAGACCTGAGATACAGCCAGTTCCAGACTGCAAGCTGGTGCCTGTCCCTGTGAGCAAATGTCCCCATTGCAGTCTTTCAATGCACGTTGCCAGTGTGCACAGTGCAATGTAAATCTGTCCAGAGTGCACTGATAGGGCATCAGAGAGGAGCCAGGATTATCATGAATTGTTGGCTGCTATGCGCCAGTGTCGATGGATAGATCATGCTCTGGGCCGCATTTCGGTTGTACCCAGTGAGAGAATTGATTGGAGCAAGCAAGAAGCTGAATCCTCTCTGGGGAGGATAAGATCAGGTATGTTTGTCCCTCCTGTTGGTTCCCTTGGAACCTGCTTCATACCCAATCTACAGCTGTGGCATTTGGGACTCAACCAGTGTGGTCAATGGTGGTAACATTAAAGCCCCGCCATTAGTACAAAACTTGTTTTTATTTAACCTATTTTTCTAATTAGCATGTTCAGAGATACTATTATACACCTCTGGAGCACTTGGGACTTGACCCCCAGCCTCCTGGTCCAGGAGTAGGGACACTACCACTGTACCACAGCATTCTGCACTTTTACTACCCCTCTGCTTCCTCTAAATGCTGTTTGAAGTGAAAAATGCTGATTCATCAGTGGAGGGGGCTGAGGGGCCTGGTAATGAGCAGGAATTGTTCTTGCCCAGGTTTGACCTGATACCATGAGTCTTCATGGGGTCGAGAGTCAAAGTTGAGGATTCCTGGGACAACACCATCCTGACTGTATAAACTCTGTGCCATTACCTCTGGTGGGCTCAACCTGCCAGTGGAACAGGCCATACTTCAGTATGGTTAAGGTCGTGTCTGGAATGTTATGTGTAAGTTATGACTCTGTGACTATTTCATATTATGTTTGACCTGTTTGTGAGACAGTGCTTCTAATTTTGGCTATAGCCCTCACATGTTTGTGAGGAGGGCTATGTAGGATTGACAGGGCTGCTTTTTGCCATTATCCTTTGTGCTGTCAGATGCTCTGTCCATTTTCATTCCTTTCTTGAGACAACAGAGTTCCTTTTCAGATGTCAGTTAAGAATCATCCCCATTGGTGTAGGTTTGGTGTCACATATAGGCCAGACCAGGTATGTACCGCATTAAAGGGCATTTTGAGAACCAGACAGATTTTATTCACAACCAGCAATGGTTTCATTAGACTTTTAATTTCAGAGTTTGTTTGTTTCACTGGATTCAAATTCCAACATTTGCCAGACATTATTGGTTTGGTTTTCTGGATTGTTAGTCCAGTGACAATACCGTGAGGCCATTTCCTTCCCCATTGTAGAATTGTGGCATCTTTGTTGTCTGCAATACAATTGGAGTAAATTCTCAAGACTGTACTTTTCTTTGATCTTGACTTTAATCGAAAAAGCACAGAAGCCTAGGGAAATATCTGCAGCTCTTTTGAGAAATCTGCATGGTGGATCTTCCCAAGAAATCCACCAAGTGGCTTCTGGAGCCATATCCTTTATTACATGATGGTCAAGCAAGTTGTGAAATCTTTGATTGTGAGTAAGCACACAACATTCTCCCCTTAAAAATACAAAATGCAAAATTCAAGTTTTGCAAGTGTCATCAGAATCTACACCTTTAGTTTCACAATAGAATTTCCATTATGAGTGACAATTAATGATTTAAAACTAAATTTTCTACCACACCTGTATGCAGGTATAATTTCATTACATGCACACAACGGTGTGGTACAAGTTACACTGAATGATATTTGTGATGAACCTTTCACTGAAACTTTTGAGCCTGTTTAGAAAATTGTCACTTGAACCTACATTGCAGGGAAATATATCAGTATTTCACTTCTTGGCATCAGCTAACCTTTATGTCTCAGTCAGTTAAGTTGTAAAACAATTGATATTACCAGTGTGAAAGAATGGGATAGTTTACATTTTTTATTTCTCATCTATTGTGAAAATGTGCCAAGGGTTAAAAGCAGGTGCCATATTTTGCTAACCTGAAACAATCGAGAAATGTAAAAGTTGTCCAACCAATTCTCATGAATCAACACATTTACTGTTGCCTTGGCAATTCTGGTACTGCCTCTGCCTGCCCACTGCTGAAGTCACTGTCTGGCTTTGCAATCTCTATGTTTGGTTTTTTAAATATACTCTTCTGAGTTAGTCTCCCAACTTCCTCCTTCAAAATATTAAACTCATTCAAATCTCAGCTGCTTGAATCCTAACTCCCAAGTGAAACTCATCCTTTGTGCTTGAGCTCACTCCAGGTTAAGCATCACCGCACTCTTAAATTCCCATTCTCATTCTCAAAACCCCCAATTATTGTTCTCTTCCCTTCTAGCAATTGCTATTTGTAACAGCGCGGCCAAAGTAAATCTTTGCACAGCCATCATGGTCACAGTTTTGTATGAACTAGTTGGACTCTTGGTCACCATTTGATTCTGCCATTCTTCTTTTAGGGATATGAAAGCCCAACTTTGTTCATTGTGGTAAAGGAGAACCACAAGGTAGTCTAAAGAGGCTATTGTCTTGAATAAAATATAACCATTGCATGATTGTAATCAAGTTACATTGTTAAGACAAATATTGTTACAAAGACTGTGAGGATATCTAGATGATAGGTCTGTCTTCTTTGAGATCTAGAACTGTTCTGTCCTGCCTCACTCAAGTTCTTATGACATCATTGGATTAGGTGGCATTTGATACCATTAACCCTTTCAAAACCATCTCCTTATAACATATTTCTGTAATTCTTGCATACTATCGATTTTAATTGTTTCGCCACCGGTAAATGTGACTTCAGCTGCTAAGGTCCTGAGTTCAGGACTTGCCTCCTAACGTTTTCCACCTCTAATTTTTGTTTGTGTTTTCAGACATTGCTTTAAACCTATCGCTTTGACAATACTTTGTGTCGTGTGCCCTATTTTCTGTTATATATTGTAATGATAACACTTTTACGAGGTCTTGGGACCACTTGGGACATTTTTATCTGTTATAGATGCGATACAAAAGCAAGTTTTTGTTTTTTTTTCTTTTTGGTGCTAATGGTATGGGTGCGCTTTTGTATCAAGCCTCTCACTGTTTAAAAATGATATTAATTGAAAAATAAATGAGTGAATGCAACTGTTTCAGTAGCATGCTGTGAAATGCCACAGAAATGGGTGATATGTTGCTTACTAAACTTTCCAGCCATCACTACTTGGCTTAAAAAACATTTGTTCAAAAACTACTTTTCACAACTTCAAAAATAGAGCATCAGTGTAAAACATTTTTCCACTTTATTTATTTGTCACATCAATTCTTAATGAATCTGATAGTGCGGTGTCTATTTTGTATTCGGATCCAGTGTCAGAGTAATGGTGCCTAAATTCATTTAATTGGAATTGTTACAACTGACAGAAAGGAGGAATTTTCCAGTTCATGTTCTGTGCTCAGTCAAATTCAATTCCTAGTGAAGAGCAATCCATAACCCATTGCACTAGCTGATTACTATCAAAATAATGTTTAAAAATTACAATATTCAAGAGCTTGTTACAAACATTGTTAAATGATGTACTTCTAATAAGGTCTGGGGGACCCAGGGCCAGTAGGGCAGGCATTGATAGGATCGTGGGATTGTTAGGTGTGAGCAGGAAGGTATTGCTGCAAATCAGTTGAACAGGTGGAGGCAACTCCAGGCCACAGAGTGAGGGGAGAAGGGTGTTTCTGCAGGCCATCTGGGAAAAGCCTTGTGGCTCTTCACCTCAAACCCCCTGCTAATGAAAGCCAACACACCATATGCCTTCTTAACAACCTATCAGCTTGGGTGGCAACTTTGAGAGATCTATTCACGTGGACCCCAAGATGCCTCTATTCCTCCAATATTCCTGCCTTTAACCCTGTAAGCTGCATTCAAATTCAACCTTTCAAAATGAATCACGTCGCACTTTTCCAGATTGAACTCCATCCGCCACTTCTTGGCCCAGCTCTGCATCCTGTCAAAGTCCCATTGCAACCTATGATAGCCCTCCACACTATCCACCACTGCACCAATCTACCACTCCACCAAACTTTGTGTCATCAGCAAATTTACCAACCCACCCTTCCACTTCCTCATCCAAGTCATATATAAAAATCACAAAGAGCAAATATCCCTGGGCAATCCCTACAGAACACCACTGATCACCAAGCTCCAGGCTGAATATTTTCCATCTACTATGAGAACATAGAATGCAGGTTCATAGCTCCTTGAAAGTCAAGTCACAAGTTGTCAGGATAATGAAGAAGGTGTTTGGTATACTTTCCTTTATTGGTCAGAATATTGAGTACAGGAGTTGGGAGGTCATGTTGTAGCTGTACAGGACATTGGTTAGTACACTTTTGGAATATTGTGTGCAGTTCTGGTCTCCTTCCTAGCAGAAGGATGTTGTGAAACTTGAAAGTGTTCAGAAAAGATTTACAGGAATGTTGCCAGGGTTGGAGATTTGAGCTAAAGGGAGACATTGAATAGGCTAGAGCTGTTTTCCCTAGAACAGTAGGGGGTTTATAAAATCATGAGGGGCATGGATAGGATAAACTGACACGGTTCTGTCATTGGGGTGGGGGAGTCAAGAACTAGAGGGCATAGTTTTAGGGTGAGAGGGGAAAGATATAAAAGAGACCTAAGAGGAAATATTTTCACACACAGGGTGGCACGTGTATGGAATGAGCTGCCAGAGGAAGTGGTGGAGGCCAGTGCAATTGCAACATTTAAAAGGCATCTGGATGGGTATATGAGTCGATAGGGTTTGGAGGGATATGGGCTGGGGGCTGGTAGGTGGGATTAGGTTGGGTTGGGATATCTGGTCAGCATGGATGAGTTGGACCAAAGGATCTGTTTCCGTGCTGTACATCTCTATGACTCTACTACCACCCTCTGTCTACTGTGGGCCAGCCAATTCTGTATCCAAACAGCAAAATTTCCCTGTATCCATGCCTTTTAATTTCTGAATGAGCCTACCTTGGGGAACCTTATCAAACGCCTTGCTAAAATCGATTACACTACATCCACTGCTAAACCTATAGCTTTGTATTTTGTCACATCCTCAAAACATTTGTTAAGGTTTGAGAGGCACGACCTGCCCCTTTCTGTAATCAAACTATGCTTTTCCAAGTAATCATAAATCACATCTCTCAGAATCCTCTCCAATAATTTGCACACCACTGACATAAAACTGACTGGTCTGTAATTCCCAGGGTTATCCCCTATTCCCTTTCTTGAAAAAGGGAATAACATTTGCCACTCTCCAGTCATCTGGTACTAGCCCATTCGACAGTGAGGGTGCAAAGATCATCACCAGGGATGCAGCAGTCTCTTCCCTCACTTCCTGCAGAAACCCTGGGTATATCCCATCTGGCCCAGGGGACTTATCTATCCTCGTGTTTTCAAACTTTCCAGCACATCCTCCTTCTTAACATCAACCTGTTCAAGCATATCAGCCTGTTTCATGCTGTCCTCACAAACAACAAGGTCCCCCTCAATAGTGAATACTGAAGCAAAATATTCATTAAGGACCTCCCCTACCTCCTCCAACTCCAGACACAAGCTCTCTCCACTATCCCTGATCTACCCTATCCTCACTGGCCATCCTCTTGTTCCTCACAAGTATAGCATGCCTTGGAGTTTTCTTTAATCCTATCAACCAAGACTTTTTCATGCCCCCTTCTAGCTGTCCTAAGTCCATTCTTCAGTTCTTTCCTGACTACCTTGTAACCCTTTCGAGCCCTGTCTGATTCTTGTTTCCTCAACCTTAAGTAAGCTGCCTTCTTCCTCTTGACTAGATGTTCCACATCACTTGTAATCCAAGGTTCCTTCACCCTATCATCCCTTCCTTGCCTCAGTGGAACAAACCTATCCAGCACTTGCAGCGAGTGCCCTAAATAACCTCCACATTTCTGTTGTGCATTTCCCTTCGGACATCTGTTCCCAATTTATGCTCCACAGTTTCTGACTAATAGCCTTGTAATTCGCCCTCCCCAATTAAATGCTTTCCCATACTGTCTGGCTCTATCCCTCTCTATGACTATAGTCAAGGTCAGGGAGTTGTGATCACTATCAGTGAAATGCTCTCTGACTGAGAGATCTGACGCCTGGTCTGAGTTGTTGCTAAGCACCAAATCCATGGTCTCCCCTCTAGTCAGACTATTTACATATTGAGTCAATAATCCTTCCTGGACATACCTGACAAGATCTGCTGCATCCAAACTATTTGCATTAAGGAGGTTCCAATCAATATTAGGGAAGTTGAAGTCACTCATGACAGCAACCCTATTACTTCTACACCTTTCCAGAATCTGCCTCCCAGTCTGCCCCTCTGGGTCTCTGTTGCTACTCAGGAGCCTATAGAAAACTTCCAGTAAAGTGAGTGCTCCTTTCCTGTTTCTGACGTCTGCCCATACTGACTCTGTTGACAAAGCCTCCTTGATGATCTCCCTTTCTGCAGATGTGATTAACAATGCCACTCCTCCACCTCTTATACCTTCCAACCCCATTCCTTTTGAAAGATCTAAACCCCGGACCATCCAACAACATTCCTACTCCTGTGATCCCCAAGTCTCATTAATAACCACAGCATCATAGCTCCAAATACTGATCCATGCTCTAAGTTCATCACCCTTATTCCTGACACTTCTTGCATTAAAATAGACACACTTCAATCCATCACATTGACTGCGACTTTGCCCTATTTACTGTCTAACCTTCCTCACAAACTCTCTGCATGATGTATCTGCCTGTTCATAAGCTACCCCATCCTCTGAACTGGAGCTCCGGTTCCCATCCCCCTGCCAAACTGGTTTAAACCCTCCGACAGAGCTCTAGCAAACCTCCTGCCAGGATATCAGTGCCCCTCCAATTCAGTATAATCTATTCTCCTTGTACAGATCTCACCTTCTTCCGAAGGTATTCCAATGATCCACATACCTGAGGCCCTCCCTCCTACACTAGCTCTGTGTTCAGCTGCACTCACTCTCTGTTCCTAGCCTCACTAGCTCATCGCACCGGTAGCAATCCTGAGACTACCACTCTGCTCGTCCTGCCTTTTAGATTCCAACCTGACTCCCCATATTCACTTTTCAGGTCCTCATCCTTTTTCCTAGCTATGTCCTTGGTACCAATGTGTACTACGACTTCTGGTTGATCTCCCTCCTCCTTAAGAATCTCCCCCACCGCCCCCCCACCGCCCCCCCACCCCCCCCACCCCCCCCCACCCCGCCACCCCCGGAAAAGACTTTTCCTGTTCACTGTATCCATGCCCCTCATGATTTTATACTATAATGTCACCCCTCAGCCTCCGACACTCCAGGGAAAATAGCCCCCGCCTATTCAGCCTCTTTCTTTCGCTCAAACCCTCCAACCCTGGCAGCATCCTCAGAAATATTTTCTGAACCCTTTCAAGTTTCACATCATCCTTCGTTTAGGAGCAAAACTAAAATTGTATGCAGTATTCCAAAAGTGGCTGTACCAAGTTCACAATCGTACCAAGCACCTTCTTCACCACCCTGTCTACCTGTGACTGCACTTACAAGTGGCTATGAACCTGCATCCCAACTCTTTTCATTCAGGAACATTTCCCAATATCTTACCATTAAGTATAGAAGTCCTGCTCTGATTTGCCTTTCCAAAATGTAGCACCTCACAGTTATCTAAATTAAACTCCATCTGCCACTCCTCAGCCCATTGGTCCATCTGACACCTCCAATTTTGGTGTCATCTGCAAACTTACATTCAAATCATTTATATAATTGGCGAAAAGCAGTGGACCCAGCACCAATCCTTGTGGCACACCACTGGTCACAGGCCCCTAGTCTGAAAAGCAACCCTCCACCACCATCCTCTGTCTTCAAGCCTGCTCTGTATTCAAGTGGCTAGTTCTCCCTCTATTCCGTGTGATCTAGTCTTGCTGAGTAGTCTACCATGCGGAACCTTGTCGAATGCCTTACTGAAGTCTCATAAGGTATAGAAATCTGCATCACAAGACCAATGATGGTTAACTGAAGAAAATAACTAGTACAAACCTACACCTGACAAGGCCGAGAATATTCAATTACTTTATCCCTAATATAATTTGTTAAAATGATCCAGATCAGAAATGTTAATCTTCTATTTTTTTTGGCATTTTTGTTTTTTATTTCAGATTTCCAGAATTCACAGTATATTGCTTTTATTTTACAATTATTTTGGTTTTTAGTTTGAAATATATTTTCTGTTACAGATAATATATTGAAATGTTTGAAGCCTGTTTTCAAATCTCTCCCTATCCCTACACACATCATGTAACATTACCAAATGTGAAGAAATCGTTGTTTTCTATACCTGTGCAAACACCATTTGTCAGGAGAACATTTTGAAAGTGACCTAGGCATGTTGTGCCCTGCAATGTCATTTACTTCCTTGTAGTAAAATGGTCAGCTTTGAGAGTACAGCTTACAAGTTACTTAAAGTGAAAACTGATCCATGCTTTATCTTCTCAAAGCGATACAATTTTTTCTAAACTTTGCAAGAATGCTTCTTGTATAGGAATACCGCATTTCACTCCACACATGAACAACAAGCCTGCAGAAAATAGTGTTACAGGATGTTGCCTTAAATAAAAGAGCTCAATTCATTTGCGTTCTCCTAGCAACAAGCTTCTCATGTTATCAGTAAATTTCACTCTACCTCATCCATCATAATTAATGAATCATTGCCCTGAGCTAAGGTGCGTCATGGAAATCTTGACAATCTCTTTAGTAATACGTTTCTTTTCTTTGGAATCCTTTCATATAGGCCTGTACCTTTCACCCAGGTTTTGAAAAGATGGAATTTGAATTGATGCTTAAGTGGGACCCAGAACTGGCAATTTGGTTACTTTCATAACATTCAGAAGCATGGCTTCCTTTAACAGAATATCCCAATTAGACAGTCTCAAGTCTGTAAACCAGATTTTACTTGTCTGAGTTCAACCTGTCTTCTAAAACTGTTCAGTTGTTGCCTTGTCTGTGGGATGACAATGAACTCTATGTCAACTGTTACTCGTGGGCAGTTCTTTCACCTCTGTAAGAAACCTGTTGGTTCAGGTTCCATGCCAAAAATAATTTTGGGTAACATTTCAGTGTGGTGCTCAGAAGCTTGCATTATTGGAGGTAACAGCTTATTGTTGGACTTCTCTAGGATTTGTTTCACGATCAATGGGTTTAATTTGCTACAACCTGTTACAAATCTCTTTAATACCACCAAAATCTGCAGATGTTAGAAGTCTAGAACAACACAGAAATTGCTGGAGAAACTCAGCAGGTCTGGTCGCATCTATGATGTTCCCTTGGACCAGAAATATTGACTCTGCTTTCTCTCCACAGATGCTGCTAGACTAGCTGAGTTTCTCCAGTGACCTCTTTTGCCATATTGAGGTTAACCAGCCCAAACTTTCAAAAAGATCCAACTGACCTAAGTGTCCTTTGCTTGCAGTCCATGATGTGAAACTCCAGACTGTAACTTTGGTTCATATAATCTTTGACCTGAGCTGAGGAAAAGTTTCAGTTCCACTTCTTACCCAATATTTCAGCAGTAACCTGGTTCTTTGTTCTTTTCTGTTTTTATTTCAGCTGTGTGTAGTAACTTTTATAGCGTTGAACATTCTTGTGTGTCTCTGACAGTAACTGTGCATCTTTGTAGCTCTTCAGCACACAAACTCTGCTCTATTTCTACCACTGCTTGTGCACAATGCAATGATCTGGTTTTTCATGGTAGCTTTACTGAAGTGCTTGTGAGGTGGCTAATTCCTGCATGTTTGCCTCATCCTAGAGGTGCCATGACTATGGTACTCCAAGGGGTACATTGGTACAGACTACATTTCAGTCCTAAATACTCCCTTCAAAGACTGAAAGACACTTTGAGAAATCATGAGGTTAAAAGATACTGTATAAATGCAACTCTTTATTCAGTAATGTTGCTCAAGAAATTAGATTTTTTTTAGTGCACGTACATTGATATATTTATTAAGCAGTTAGTTCAACATGGCAAACAAGCATATATCTTTTCCTCAGTACAACCAGCAGCTTCAAGTGTGGCAGTATTTTTCCGAGATTCCCAGATAACCAGTATTATTACTTATTGTAGTCAAAGGCCAGAGAACAATCTAATTCAATTCCACTAAAAAGGTACCATTTTCATTTATTTTTTTAGTTCTGAAATAGGTTTTTTAGCTTCATATTTAACAACATATTTACGCTTTTGCTGTGCTTCCTCTTTTCTATAGTCAATTTTGTAAATTTTGTATAATGATGTAACACTCATTGACCTCTTGTACGTGAAGTGATTGAGCAAGTTTTGGCTTTCTTTAGTTGATGGTGTTGTTGGTTTGCTTCCAAGGATTACATCTTTCAGTTGCATGCAATATTTCACTTAAAATAAGTAATACATCAGTGATGCATAGAAAGTTAGAAGTTACAAGCACGGTGAAAGAGGAAATGATTGTTCCCTACTTGTTTGAGATTTGATTGCAAAACAATTTCAACTAACTTTCCAATTGGGGATTTTTGAGTTCTGGACTTTTTGATTTTTTTCAAAGAAAAGCACGTATATTTTTTTTAGGGTCTGACCTACTGACAATTAAAATGCTCAAATGGCAAATTAGCAATCAGTTGAGAGCCTCATCCTGTCTCTGCCTCAATTAACTGTGTTCTCAGCAGGCAAGAGTAGTGGCTGCCTTACTGACTGGTAAAATGGATGGATTGTTTCGTGGTTTATCTTCCATAATCTGGGGTTGATTCTGTGCATGGATGGGTGGCAGATGGGGGTACCCTCCTTTCCTTGCCTCTGAACGCTCCCTCTCCCTGCAAACTACATCCTGCAATATTCTCCTTCCAAGAAGTCACTACCTCTCCTACTGCAGTGCATCTTCTGTATTGCTGTGGCACCAGCAGACTGGGTCTCTGAAAATGATGCTGCTGGCCATTCTTTTAATATTTGTTCACGAAATGTAGCCATCACTGACTGGCATGTTTTGTCCTTCCCAAATTCTCAGAAGCCAGTTAAGAGTTGACACGTTGTGGGTCTGGAGTCACAGGTAGAATAGACCAAATGGGAATAGCAGATTTCCTTCATGAAAGGACTTCAGTGAACCAGGTGAGGTTTTACAACAATTGACAAAGGTTACCTATTTTGTCAGGTAGTGATCAATTGGAAAGCCAACTGGGTGACCATTGGGATGCTTAACTGACATTTATCATTGGTCTTGGTGGTGGTGTCTCACTCATAAAGGCACCCATTCTCACACTTTAGCCACAAAGGAAAATCCCAACCATTGTCCGAATAAATAAATGCACACAGAGTTGGTTTTACCCAATATGTTTAACCTTAGAACAGCATTTCTTCTGACTTATGTTCCCACTTTAATTGTCCTGGTGCATGTGACTGCTGCAAAAATAAAAAGCAACTTTGTGTGGTGAATTCCTTTTCAGTGAGAACTCATTTCATAGGGACAGAAAGACGATCTTCAACTTCATAATCTGTCTAAGCTTAATGCTGGAGCCGTAGAGATGAATAGTATTGTTGTACTTCACTGCCAACGCTGTGGTCTCTCATCTCAACATAAGCAATGTACCTTCCAAAACTAAGAAAGCTAGTAGTCACAGTTTCAAAGTTAGACAAGCAACAATGAAAAGCATCTTTACACCACTAGGTATTAGCTTTCCTTCTATGCTTTACCGTACTGTGCAAACAAACATCTTATTGGAAATGTTTTGATAGATATTATAAAAATTCTGTTGAGAAAAATGAAGCATACTTTGATCTACCATAACTGCCAGATGTTGTTTCATAGGAGATGCAATAAATTTATTTTTTGAACACGGTTACAAAATCTCCCTTTCCCAACAACTATCAAACACCTGTCCTACAATAAAAAGGAAAAAGGATATTTTCACATGAGACTCAGTGTTGTAATTTATGAGCCGTAGTTTTCTGTTGACAGCTCATCATTCTGATAATTACGTGGAAGCGTAAATGAAGGATCGGTACCAATGTGCCAAAATGCAAAAACCCTGAACATGGGAAAAAGACATCAGACAGTGTCCAATTAAAATGTGTGCAACCAATTAACCTTTCAAGAGATCTGATTTTATTTTAAAGTCAGCCTCTACTTCTTTTCCATATTTAGCACATTTTTTAAAGAGGTGTGTCTGTTGAGGACATGGGGCCAAAAGCAGAGTAAACGTGCCTTGACAAGAAGAGTAAATGAATCTGCAGCCTGGAGCAAATATGGTTACACATACTATGGCACGCAAACAGTATTAAAGTGACTGAAAATAATTGCTTTGACTCTAATTAGTGTGTGCACTGCCACAAAATCTGCTGAACACACTGATGTCACACTGCAACTTTGCCGACTAGCACATTTTATTCTCTTTAAACACCACATCTGTATGCGGTTATTTAAAAGCTGCTGCATTCTAACTAGTGTTTTACTAGATTTTGTTTGCTGGTTGTATAGCACTGTTCTGCCAGTAATAAGCAAAGAATTATGCTGAACTGTTTGAAGCAATGTCTGCTATAAATCAAATCCAAGTCACCAGAAGCGCACTTTGAGAGAATGCTCACCTTAGGGAAATAGTCTCACACTTTTACAGTTTTCAAAGATTGCAGAGGTTAACAGCAGCGGCTGTGAAGCTAAGTTTAAAGAATTCTCAGATAACCATAAGAAGTCCAGGGGAGTTTTTAAATTCAATTTTTAATATTACCTCACTCCTAAGATTAAAATGAATCAAGACTAAAACTGTTGGTCTTTATTTTAATTGAGTAATAATGTCAAATTTGTGATGGGAGGTCGACAGAAACATACCTTGTAATACTTTGTTGTTTTGCAAGGCCAATGATTTCAATCTATTGTAATCCTAAATTCTTACACAGACATGGTGTCTATTACAGCAGCAATGTCCACACTGACAGGTGTCTATGCATGCGTGGAGTTGAGCAAGAAAATTGGTCAGCAGTCCATCTCTTCATGTTTTTAGTTCGATCTGTATGTGAGGAATGAGTGCTGAAGTTTAACGCATCAAGACAAGTGCAAAGTGTTGCTCTAACCAACCTATTCTAAGATTTCACAATATTTTAAGAAAACTATATGAAAAATCGGTTATCCAAGAGTCAGCTGAGATTCAGTTGGTGACACCCTCAGCTTTCAATTGGATGTTGTTGGTTTGCAATCTAGCTCTTGGAACTGAGTGCAAAACTCAAGGCTAGCATTCCAGTTCAGTACTGATAGAATGTTCCACCATCAGAGATGCCACGTTTTGGATGAGATATTGAACAGAGATCATGTCTATCCTCTCAAGTGCATGTAAAAAGTCCATGGGAGTTATCTTTGATGTCCTGGCCAATAACTATCCTTCATCAAACATTAATGGAATAGATTATTTGTTTATTACATTGCTATTGTGGACATTTGCTGTGAACAATGTCAGCACCATGCTTCCTACATGATAACAGCGACTACACTGCAAAAGTGTTTCATTAGCTGAGTACTTCTGTGGTCATGAAACATGATGTTTAAATTCAAGTCTTCTTATGTCATTTTTAAAAAATTTAGGTGTGTACAGGCTGTCGCTGTGTACAAACTAGCAATTAAGGCCACCACAATATTTGCAGCAAACGAGTAGGTATGATTGCAAGTTAGTCACTGATTGGTCATTGCATACAAGTAACACAACAAAGTAAAAGGGAATCTCTAGCTTAATGGGTTGTCCTGAATGAATCAAAGACTCCTCTGCCCATACCCTGATGGCCTTCTGCTTTATTATTTGGAGATCTTGGTTCTCATGATAATCAAAATACTCCAGTTTGGCTGTGCAGGTTATATAAAAATGTTTATATATACCCCTCTACTTGGAAAAGAGCACAAGTACGGTGTTTGGAAGGAACATGAAGATCAATCCATAAGCAGCCTATCCATGAGCAGCAGAACGTATGCAATTAGACAAAGGCACGCAGTAAGCTCGTGAGAAAACATATCAATGCTACATGATTAAGTGAAACCGTTTTGAAAGTACAGGTTCAGAGGTTTAAGCAGTAGGAGATGGAATCAATAATTTGCAGGTTGCTTGAATAATTGATAGTATTCTGTGCCTCCAGAGCATGCATGGAACGATCACACAATTGCTAATTCTCTAAACCATAGTACTCTTTGCAGTGCAGAGAACATTTCCATCATTTTCTCTCACGAGTGAAGCAAAAATGTTATTAATTTGATTAACCACCATATAATAATTTGTCATGTAATAGCAGATAGCTGGTTTCTCCATCCCAAAGGTTCAGGAAGCAATACTTTCTCCACCAAAACTTCTAAGCTTTCACGACTGAAAAGGAAGCTATTTCATATACACTAGTAATCTGCTGCTTTTAAGCTGTCAACATCCACCAAAAGAGAAGTAGCACTCCTTCAGTGAATAGCAATCCTGTACACTCTTCTCTCCCTCACACTCTAGTACATTTCTCAAATGACATAGCACCTCCTATACAGAGGGAAAAAATATGTGAAGAGTTTAAGGAAATGTATTTCACATAATATGGCCACATTTCACTGAAACTATCGTTAGGCAAATTCCTGTATTATCAAAATGGCTGCTTCTTTCACACAGATTGTCAATACTGCATCAATTCGATGGACTAGGTCTTACTTTGGAATCCCACGACTATCAGGGTTAGGTGGCCAGCTCTTATATCTATCAGCACCATTTGTTAAGCTGATCATACTGGCAACTGGAGAAATGTGGGCTGTGGTGAGATTCGGGGCAGAATCACACTCTGGGTCTGGTGAGGCCCAGCATGACATCAAGATCATCTTGCTCCATCTTTCACGCTTTTAAAGTATACCTCTCACTACGTACTGGCAAATTGCTAATTCACTCTCATTATTGATTTTCTAAACACATCACAGCTCAGCTCAGTAATATTCAGGCTCCCATCTTAGCAAACATACCAAATAAGCTAGATGTTGGGTCAACTCAACAGGGAAATCAGAATGTATTATTGGTTAATTCAGCTCACTGCTTGTTCTGTTAGACCTCTGTGCTGGGGAACATCTCAGACTATGATCCATGGGCATCAGCCACATTCACCCTTTGAGTCCATGGACATTGACATCTGACCTCTTTTGGTCTGGTGAAGGGATTGGCAATGAATGACCACACCATTCATGGTGACCTTATATTTCAGTGTCTGAAGAGTAGGCAGCTGTAGGAGTGTTGGGTGGTGACATTAGGAAGTCTCAAACCTATGGGCTCAATGGAATGCGCTGCTGGAAAGGAATATGGATGTTTAGGGGTTTAATGAAGCAATCGGATTTAAGCTGGAAGCTGTTTCCAGAAAAGTGCTTACTGTTGCCTTCCATTGTGCTGGAATTGAATGTGTGCAATGGGAATGACAGCTGCTGGAGTGGGTGGAGTAAGTGACTTAACCTGTGGGGATAAAGGCTGATACCACACAGAGGTCACAGATCCATGGAAGGAGTAGCAGACAGGCATGGAAGCTGCCAACTCTCTGGCCAGCATACAGGATTGACCCTCCACATATGTGGCACTCCCTGTTACAGCCATTGCTGGACAAAACTCAGGAATACATTTGTCTATGAAGGGAGCCAAGCATTAGTGATGTTGATCCAGGAGGGCCATAGTGTCAGCAACACTTAATCCCATATGTACACAGTAATCCCCCTGCTTACAGATACTACAGTAAGCTGTCGAGAGAGACCACTCTCCATTAAGCCTCATGTGGCCATGAACTGCTGCCGGCTGGTGTGGAAACACATTGAATATCTGCAGAGAGAGAGACTCAAAAGCAGATACATGAAAATTAAAGTCATCCATATTTATGTTTAGTTCTATTTACAAAAATGTCTTCTTTACCCTTGCATTAGAATGCCCTCCATATGTTTCTTTCTTCTCTCTCTCCCACTCCTTCTTCATGCCCCCTACCCCAGACTCAGCAGTTTGGGGGTGGAGGGAGCATGCTCTGATATAGAGCCTGCTGGCTGTGGAGATTTGGAGGCGGTCACTGGAAGCACAAGTCTGTATGGGCCAGACTTGTTCAGGGTCTTCTTTCTGACAACAAGTTGATCCTCCTTGGCATCAACTTCTAAGAGTTGGAGGACAGCAGACCTAATGGAAATCTAAAGCTCCGAGGAGCCTGTGTATAGTCACCTCCAGCTGTGGCGGGAGGGTGGGGGGGTGGGGTCTGCTGTTACCAATCTGGCTCCTTGTCAGGACAGGGCACCTGGACTGGGGTTAAGATGGCAACAGCAGATTGGGCAGTGTCTTCAGTCCTAAAGCTCAGTGGGTGGGCAATGGAGTGCAAGTGTGTGCACCTTCCCAGCAGTCCCTGAAGTTACTGGCCCACCATAGCAGCTGCCAACCTCTCCATGGAGACAAACAGGCAGACAGACAATTGTAAGATTCATTGCACTGTTGCAGCTTCTGGGCAGTGAGGGCCATTGTGTCTCGCATCTCTGTCTGTTGCTCCTGAATCTCCCTGTGCACAAGGACAAAGTCCCTGATTGCTGACACCACAAGGTCCTCTGCTACCTGGGGCTAGTCCCCAGCAGTGCTCAGAGTACCAGTAGCCTGAGCTATTTCTTCCTTAAGCCAGTTCTGGAGATCTCTCAATGAGATGCTAACCAGGTTGTGGTCCCAGGTTTCTATGTCTGTGCATGCCACTGAGATGTTAGTATCTGAGCTGGTAGTGGGTGCAGGAGTCAGCTTTGCTGATACTTCCTCTGAGGCTTCAGTAATCTTAGTTTTAGCAAATCAAGAGGGTGGGTGTTCGGCAGCTACTTCTCCACTGAAGGTGTTGGGAGGTTTGTGGAACCTGCAAGACCAAAGAGAGCAGCCTGTGGTTCGAAGTGATGTTCAGTGGTTGAGAGTGACAGCAGGGTTAATGGGAGAGTAGCAATGGTTTGCAAAGTGGTACAAATTCGTTTGGCAGGAGATGGATATCTCAGCATTCCCACAGGAGCAGCCTTGGTCATTTCTTTTGCAAGGGATCGCATTCTCTCTTCGTTGGGTGAGAGGACGTAGATGTCAGGAAATATTCCAAAAGACTGAAGAGCCAGAATGGAGGGCATGCAGGGTTACTGTAGGAGGCTGAGGAGGAAGAGGGGATGAGGGACAACAGTGAGGTGGTTGGGACATGAACCATGGCGGGAAGTGTGCGCAGTGGCACTGTTAGAGTGAGTGTGAGGTGGTAGGGAAAAGAGAATTGGAGAAGTTTGTTGAGCTGCTTTCTGCATTGCTAGCTATTCCTCTACACCATGGTAACAGCACTGACCCAGATGGCAACCTCAGACCTGGTTGGCAGGACCTGAAGAGGACTCCACTTCTGTGCACCACCCCATCCACCCAGATCACTAGATCTCTGTCTGAGAAAAAACACTATCATCTTTCTCTTCTCTGACATGTTCTGCTTCTGTCCATCAATGAGCAGGGCAGCTGGGAATGACAATGCTCATCTGGGTACACAGCAGAGTTTTAACTATGATGAGAGTACAAGGGATGACGATCTTTGGACAGTTATCCACTCAATGGTGAGTTTGTTCAGGAATGACACAGTGTAAAGTGGGCAGATATATGACAGGAGAGATGCCCATAGGGGTGTGGTAAGTAATTAACAAAATAAGTTTGGCAAGGTAGGGCAAGAAAACTTGCTAGCTGCTGAAGAACTATCCAAAAAACTCAGTGTAACTCCGACCTAACTAAAAATGCAAAAGAAGTCTCAGCCCCAGGTTTTTGAATTCAACAAAAGTATTTCAATAAAGGGCTTTTGGATGTGTCAATTATGCATCTAAATACAAAGCTTTGAGTGGATTTAATCCTTTACAAAGATGAATGGACTCTTAGCACAAAGCCTACGTTGATTCAACTCAAATTGACCTTGCTTGACTACCTTTGAGTTTGGTGCCAGATTACCGGGCGATTCTCTCCTGAATGTATTTGGGTTGAATTTCACCAAAAATTCACTAAATATCACTTCATTATGTAGGAACCATGGCTCTAGAGCACCCCATCAATGCTGGTTTGTGCTCAGTAATGGCGGCAGTACTGAACACTGCGAGTACTTCCCAGAATTATCAGCATCGTTGCCATTTTTAAAGCTCAATCATGCAACAGATCACGCAGTACCAGTCAGTAGCATGTGTATATTCACTCATGGTTTGTGAGCATTGATAGGCCAGCACTTATTGTCCATCCCTAGATGACCTTGACAAAATGGTAATGGGCTGAACCATTCCAACTGTTGCTGGAGTTACCCCAACTGTGCTGTTAGGATGGAAGTTCCAGGATTTTGACCTCGAAACACAAAAAGGTAATATATTTCCAAGTCAAGAAGTAAATGTCTTTGAGGGGAATTTTCAGTTTTTGGTGTCCATTTGGAGGGTTGTTGCAGAATTGATGGGTCGAATGGCTTCCGTCTGCACTACTTGGATTCTGTAGTTCTATGGTTCATGTTCCTGCTGCCTTGTCCTTTTAGATGGCAATAGTCATGAGTTTGAAAAGTGCTATTGAGGGAGCTTTGATGAATTTCTGTAGTGCATCTTGTTGCTGCTACAGTGCATTGATAGTAGAAGGAGTGAATGTTTGGGAATGAATGTTTGGGAATGAGATGCAAATAAAATTGGGGAGGAGCGTATTTGTCCTGTATGGTGTCAAGCTTCTTGAGTGTCGTTAAACTGGACCCATCCAGGCAAGTGGGAAGTATTCCATCACACTTCTGACTTGTGATTTGGAGATGGTGGATAACTCTGAGGAGGTAAGTGGTGTGTTTTTGCTGCAGGAGTTTTAGTCTCTGACCTTTGTTTTAGCCACAGTATTTATAAGGCTATTCCCGTTCAATTTTTAGTCAGTGGTAACCTCCAGGTTGATAATGGGGTATTCCGTGATGGTTATCCCATTGAACATTATGAGGTAATGATTAGATTCTATTTTGTAGAAGATAGCCATTGTCTGGCACTTCAGTGGCATATTTGTTACTTGCCACTTATCTTAATGCACACACCAAACAGGCTAGATGTTGTATGAAGACTGTTACCATTGCAATATGTGACAGATCACAGTGCCTCATTTCACTTCCCCGTGTACAACCAGCTCTTTTGTTCAAGTCAGGAGCTAAGTGGCCCTGACGGAATCCAAACTGAGTGTCAGTGAGCAGGTTACTGATAAGCAAGTGCTGTCTGATAGCACTGTTGATGACCATAGTTTTACTGATGATGGAGAATCTATTAATGGGCAGTAATTGACTGGGCTGGATTTATCCTGCTTTTTGTGTACCTACGGAATTTTCCACATTGTTGGCTAGTTACCAGTATTGCAGTTTTCTTGAATTCAGCAAGTTCTGGAGCATGAATCAATGGAAAGAATGTTGTTGAGCTTGTAGTCTTTAGTATCCAGTGTCTTTAGCCATTTCCTGACATCACATGGAGTTAATCAAGTTGATTGAAGACTGGAATCTGAAATGTTAGGAATATCCAGCAGACATTAGATATATCATCCACTTGGCACATTGGGCTGAAAATTGCTGCAAATATTTCAGCTTTACTACCTGTATTGATAGAATGATAGCGTCATACAACACGGAAACAGACCTTTTGGTCCAACTCGTCTACACTGACTAGATATCCCAATCTGACCTATGGACAAAGTACAACAGAGATTTACCAGACTGATTGATTCTTGTGCTGGACAGGACTGACATATGAAAACAGACTGGATTGGTTAGAACAATAACAACTGCCATTTAGAAGAATGAGAACAGATCTTATAGAAACCTGTAAAATTTGAACCGGTCTAGTCAGGTCAATGGAAGAAGGATTCTGCTGATGACCAGAGAGCCCAGGGCCAAGGGTCACAGTCTAAGAATACAGGGTAGGCCATTTAGTATAGAAATGAGGAGGAATTTCTTTACCCAGCTATTGGTGAGCCGATGTGTTCTTTGCCACAGAGGGTGTTTGAGGCCAAAACCTTAGGCATTTTCAAGAAGGAATTAGATGTCAATTTTAGAGTCAAAGGGATCAAAGGGGATGGGGAGAAAGAGGTGTACAGGGTACTGAGTTGGATAATCAACCATGGTCATATTGAACGGTGGAGCAGGCTTGAAGGGCCAAACGCTATGTTGCTATGTTGAAAGCACTGGTCTAAGTGGGTCACCACGATACACGTTCAGAAAAAATGCGTTAAAGGCAATGCAGTGATGATGGTTGGCAATTATAATGCCACCAGTATTGAAGCAATATTTAAATTTGTCTTGTATGTACCAATCCTTCATCATAATGTGGAGATTAAATGCAGAGTAAAGATCTCATGTGCACCTTTACACCCAATCTTAGAGAACACTTGAATTAAACCTTCATGTCTTTTTATGAATCATTGTTAGAACTATTCATTTTGTGCTCAGATCAATTGCACTGACTAGATATTGGTAGTTATTTCATTCTCTGACCGTAAACTGATTGGGAATTAAATTAACAATTCACCGATTCAGCTAATGGAAAAACCTTTGCAGAAGGGGAATGTTTGAAGTTGAAGCATCTCACCAACATTTCTAGAAGACAAACTGGGAATGGACAATAAATACTGACATAGACAGGGGCCATTTATTTGCATAAATAAAATAGTAACAGCACTTGTATTGAACCTCATATTGCTTTGAAAGAGAGAGTGGGATAATTTACGAATGCTAGTGATAGAATGTTGGTGTCTTGTCTCACATTTCTCAAGTTTTATTTCTACAAAATATCTGTGACTTTGAATACAGTGCAATTCCAATTTGACAGAATTTTATGACTATGTGAAATCTGTTTTCTGTTCATACAATATACTGTTGATGTCTGCTTTTTTCTACAAATCCAGACTACACAAGTTTCAGTACAATAGCAGATGCTTTATTATCAGACAGCCAACGAGAGATTCTCAATGTCCCCAAAAGTAGTTGTGTCTCTACTAGTGGTGACACTGTACCAGGAATCTCTTCCCTAATCACATTTTTATAGGGATTAAACAAAGGGGTTATCAGTCACATGGTTGATTGTCATTACGTAGTTTAAAGTAGATAATTATGAATTTACAAAGGCTGATGAATGTCAATGTTCTGTGATAACATGTGAATGGATTACAGAAACTGATTATTGTATTCTTCATGATGATACGTTGATGGGAAGAGATTAAGACACAAGGGTTTTGCCTGCTCTAAAGGGGGGATCCACATACCTATGTTAATATGGAGAGGAGGTAAGACAATGGGAGCGGGAGGCAATTTAACAAGGTTGTGGCCAAGATTATCAGTCCTGTCTGGGAAGGACAAATACCTCTGACAACAGGGGTATTCACATGTGTGTCTCCACTGGACTCCTCTTCTGGGATACAGTCAGTGCCCCCCTGCCCTACTGAGATGTTCTGTTTATATTGTAAGAGGACAGGCTTCCAATTGATATTGCATTGAGTCTTTTTTGTCATTGGAATGTTTAGCCTGTGAGTTCCCAATGTGCCTTGAAGGAGAAATAAATGATGAAACTGATCCCTTGTGGCTTTCTAATTGCCTCATTCCCTCCTTTTGATCATTTGATGACTAACCAGGTCCCCATAGAGCCTATAGTGAGAACATTCAGACAATAGTGGCCATAAGCACTGGAACACTATAATGCAGGAGATTACAATTAGTGTTGTAATTCTGATATATACCAGCAGACCTCCCGTCCTCCAAGATTTACCCCTAGTGACCACCCTCCCATGCCATCGCTAAACCCCTTGGAAATAGTTTGGAAAGTCAGGATTTCTCGTGTGATGTGTTTAGAGAGGTCAGTGATGTTAGTGGACTCATCAGGGATGTAGATGCAACACTCTGCCCCAACAATAGCCCAGGTACCACCCTCCTTGACTAGCAGGAAGTCCAGTGCCAAATGATTCTGGAGGGCCATAGTCCTAACTGCAAGTAGTTCTGCATTAATTTCAGTTAAGGCACTAGCTGTATCATTGGCGACCCTCTCCCATACGGTCCTGAGCTGACTAAGTGCTTGGGCTTGTAAATAGTTTCCCATCAGGGGAGAGAATGTTCCCACCCAGGTGAGGAACCTGGTGAGGGACCTGATGGATCTCGGGGTGAGAGCAGGTTGCCCAAACCTCAAATGCGAGGTACAACATACCCTGTGTAGCATGATCCCTCCCAATCTGGGGAAAGCCAGGGGTGGGCTTTCAACCTGCAAATAAAGTATGTGCTGTTGTAAGCTGCCAGGGTGGAAACAGTACCCTCCCACTGGAACACTATAATGCAGGGGCAGGATTATTGCAGAGGTGGCCTGAGGTTCTGTGGTGGACAGCAGACAAATCAAATATAAAGTACCCATATTCTGTTAAGTTCTGAATAGGTTCGACCCAGCTAACGGTAGAGGAGCATTCACTCATTCCCACATAAGTACATTTAGAGGGCTTCCCTTCCTGCCTGAAACAAATGGTGTTGTTGAGAACAACAAGGGAGGGGGGCCTTGGTTGTAATTGCGATTGGTTGTAATTAGGGTGACACCAGCCCCTGAATGAGGTCAGGTTATACCCTGCTGACAGCCAATCTCATGCATCATCGATGTTAGCAAGGTTACGGAAAGACTTAGGCGCAGTAGCCATTCAACCAATTCGTGCCAGCAAAAAGGTACGGGCTGCAAAGGGATTCCTCCCACCGATGGGATGGCATGTGGGCACATACCCAGCAGCGGGTCTCTCCCCATTAAGCGGGCTGTCTGATATGCTCGGTGCAAAACAGTATTATGTTGAGGGCTGTCAATTCAGGATCCATCTATTTTCAAGGTCCCCTCTCCCAAAGTCCCCAAGGTAACAAGTATGGATAACATCCTTGTCCTTAATTGTTGTCTGCTTCCATGCTGACTCTTTTGCACCGGGGATGGCCTTGTACTTTCACAGCTGTGGGAGTGGTTAGCAGCACCTGGAACGGTCCTTTCCATCGGGGTCCCAGCTTCTTTCATTCCCAGTCCTTTATCAGGACAAAGTCCCCAGTTTGGCAGCAGGATAGTCCCCTTCAGGCAGATCGTTGCTTTCTCTGTAAGCCTGGGGTACCTGCAAATGCAAACTTTGGAGAGTTTTGGTTAGCCATTGGAGGTGTACCCCCTGCACCCTTTCCCCTGCACCTTTTCCTATGTTGTTCATATCTCGTCTCTTGGGGCAGGGAGTTCAGACTATCCCTGGGTCTCATGGGGTCCTCATGGGCTTCCCATAAACCACTTCAGCAGGAGACAGACCAGTCTTGCTAGAAGGGGTAACCCTCGTGTCATATAGGGCTAGAAGATCGACCTTCAACAAACTTAGGCCTGTTTCCTGTTTCAACTTCGCCAGTTTATTTTGTAGGATACCATTTGCCTGTTCCCACCACTCCAGCTGCTTTTGGGTGGTGGGTACAGTGGAATTGCTGTTTTATCGCTAGTTCCCTGCAAATCACTTGGTTAATTATAGCCACGAAGTGTGGCCCATTATCTGAGCTAATTGTCTCCAGGAGTCAATAGCGGGGAATTATTTCCCACAGTAGTATTTTTACCACAATTGCAGCCGTGTTGTCCATCGTTAGGATTGTCTCAATCTATCTGCTGAAGACATCTGCTATTACCAACCAATACTTATAACATTGTACTCCGGGTAGTTCTACAAAGTCTAGTTATAAACAATTAAAAGGCCCACCAGGCAAGGGGGTAGTCCCAGAACTGTGAGGTATCCCTTTCCAGCATTAGTCTTTTTACAAATCAAACATGCTTGTGCTTGTTTCTCAGCTGTCTTCTGAAAGTTGGGGTTCCATCAGGTCTGTAGCAAAGTGCTGGCCATTCCCTCCTTGGCTAGGTGTGTACAGTTATGTACATAGTCTACTAGGATAGGTAAAAGCAAAAAAGGAACACAGACCTGTCCCGCAGGGGTCATCCATAGTTTGGTATGGGCATCAATGGTGCACCCCACCTGTGACCACAGTGTGTGTTCCTCTGCAGGGGTGTCCCCCTGTAAGTTACATATCTCATCCAGATCTGGCATACCAGTCCTCATAGTTTTGTAACGAGGTGTTGCTGCGAGCCCAACAGAACTAGGACAGCAGGGTGTAATTGAGGCAGGAAACATGTTTCCGCTGATGGGTGAGTGCCGAACCAGAGGACACAGCTTTAAACTATGGGGTAGACCATTTAGGACAGAGATGAGGAGAAACTTCTTCACCCAGAGAGTGGTGGCTGTGTGGAATGCTCTGCCCCAGAAGGCAGTGGAGGCCCAGTCTCTGGATTCATTTAAGAAAGAGTTGGATAGAGCTCTCAAGGATAGTGGAATCAAGGGTTATGGAGATAAGGCAGGAAAAGGATACTGATTAAGGAGCGTCAGCCATGATCATATTAAATGGTGGTACAGGCTCGAAGGGCAGAATGGCCTACTCCTGCATCTATTGTCTATTGTCTATTGTCACCTGCAGAGAGGAGAAGCCCCAAAAAGTTCACCTCCTTTTGACAGCTCTTGACCTTATGGGGCAGAACCAATACCCAAGAGAGTGTAAAAAAATTCAGTAGCACTGTGGTATTAGTCTCCCAGTTAGACAGGCTGCTACTGACGACAAGCAGGTCATCTACATGTTGGACAATGGTAGATCCTAGTGGGAGTTTCAGGGTCCGTGATTGATTATGGAGGGTTTGTGAGAATAGAGTCGGTGAGCGAACAAACCTCTGGGCCAGGGGTGTCCAAGTATATTGCTGGCCCCAGTAGGTAAAGGCAAATAAATATTGAGAGTCCAGGTGTAGCGGGATGGAAAAGAAGGCATGTTGTAGATCAATAATGGTAAAGATACAGGCATCAAGAGGTATGCAACTTAATATGGTAGCCGGGTTTGGGATGAGGGGGTGTAACAGCGCCACAATCTCATTAATCTTCCTCAGGCTGTGCACCAGCTCTAGTCCCCTCGGCCTGGCTTGGGCACTGGGAAGATTGGGATGTTGCAAGGTGATTTGCACGGAACCAGGATACCTTGTGCCAGGAAAGAGTCAATAAGGGTCTGGATTCCCTGTTCTGCCTCTGGTTTAATGGGATACTGTGGGATTGAAGGCAGGCTCTGGTTTGCCTTTAGTTGTATATGCACAGGAGGGTAAGGGGTGCAGCTGACTTCATGGTTGGAGGCAGCCCATAGCTGGGGTTCAACATCCCTGGTTGGGTTCACAGAGGATGTGTGGCGGGTCAGGATTCTGACCTTCTGCTGTGAGGATTCCCAGTATTTCAAACGGCCCTCTGTGAAGTGTTGCCACAGTTCCCTGATCTAGGAAGCAAGTTGTGTCAGGGTGTAGGCAAGGTAGCCCACATCTTTGGGTTTAAACCATGGGCTGACTTTCGGGTGATGTGTGGGACCACAGGTAGTGTGGGATTTCAACAAGATAAGCAGAGCCTTCCTTACATTCAACCTCACCAGTAACTGAAACGGAGAACTCCATGTCCTCAAACAGAGTGTATTACTGGCTTTATTTTGCGGAGCATCCAGTGGAGTCATAGCAAACTGTCACGTGGGGGTCTGGGGCCAGGAACGACTGTGTGAAGGCAGACTGTTCGATACTGAGCCCCCACTACTGGGGGACCGCAAACTGGGAGAATTGCATTTGGCCATGCAGTCCCACCGTAAAGCCCTCATCCGTACAGGTGATCTTGATTCCTAGGGGACAAAGCGGATCCCTGCCTGCCAGATTCCATCCAATCGTAACTGTTACTGTGAAGGAAATTGGGCAGGCTCATCCACAGAACTCGGCTTTCAGCAGAACAGTTTTCTGATAAATGCTGCTTGTCCCTTCAAACCTGGCTTGTGCCACGGTCTCACCTGACAGCTGAAATCCCTTATTCCTCATTATTTCCTGATAGATGGTGGAATTGGTTGCCCCCATACCTATCATAAAAAGGATTAGCATTCCAGCTATCTGAATTGAATTAAATTGAATCAAATTAAATTGAATGGAATTGAATTTATTGTCATGTGTACCGAGGCACAGTGAAAAGCTTTGTCTTGTGAGCAATGCAGGCAGATCCCATAGTTAAGTAGCATAGATAGTAAATAATAGGTAAACAGTGGCAAAAACAAAAACACAGGTACAAGTGAATGTTAAGAGTTTGTGAGTCCATTCAGTATTCTAACAACAGTAGGGTAGAAACTGTTATGAAACCGGCTGGTGCGTATGTTCAGGCTTCTGTACCTTCTCTCCGATGGTAGAGGATGTAGAAAAGATTGCCAGGGTGGGATGGATCTTTGAGAATGCTGGTGGCCTTTCCTTGACAGCGGACCTGGTTGACGGATTCCATAGATGGGAGGTTTGTGATTGTCTGGGCTGAATTCACCACTCTCTGTAACCATCTCCAATCCTGAATGTACAGTTGCCATACCAGGTAGTGATACATCCACACAGAATGCTCTTGATGTACACCTCTAAAAGTTGGCAAGGGGCATTCACCGTCAAGCCAAATTTCTTCAGATGTCTGAGGAAGAAGAGAGGTTGTTGGGCCTTTGTAATCCGTGCATCTACATAAAAAGTCCAAGAAAATTTGTTGTGGATGACCACTCCCAGGAGCTTGACAGTCTCCACTCATTCCACCTCTGTGCTGTTAATGTGTAGAGGGGGCATGAGTAACATCCTGCCAGAAGTCAATAATGAGTTCCTTGGTTTTGCCGACATTGAGAGCTAGGTTGTTCTCAGTGCACCAGTTTTCCAGGTCTTCCATCTCCTATCTCTAGTCTGTGTCATTGCCATCTGAGATTCGACCAACTATGGTGGTGTCATCAGCGAACTTGTAAATGACATTAGTCTGATATTTGGTGACGCAGTCATGGGTATACAGTGAGTACAGTAGGGGGCTGTGTACACACCCCTGGGAGGCTCCAATGTTGAGTGTTAGTGACGATGAAATATTGTCCCCAATCTTCACTGATTGTGGCCTGTGGGTCAGGAAACTGAGGATCCAACTCCAAAGAGTGGGAATTAGTCGGAGAACACTAAGTTTAGTAATCAGTCTCGAGGGGATAATAGTGTTGAAGGCTGAACTTTAGTCAATGAGTAGAATTCTTACGTAGCTGTTCTTGGTGTCAAGATTTTATCGGGAAGAGTGAAGGGCAAGTGATATGGCATCTGTTGGTCCAATAGGCAAATTGGAGTGGGTCAAGAGTAGTGGGGAGGCTGGAGTTGATTAATGCCATGACCAGCCTTTCAAAGCACTTCATGACCACCAAAGTTAGGGTCACTGGGTGGTAGTCTTTGAGACATGCTACATTAGCCTTCTTAGGCAGAGGGATGATGTTGGCCCTCTTGAAACAGGCAGGGACAATGGCCTGCTGCGAGAGAAGTTGAAGATGTCCAAGAAGACCTCTACCAGTTGAGCTGCGCATGCTCTGAGTGCACGGCCTGGTACTCTGTCTGGTGCCATCGCTTTTGGGTTGCTGCTGAGGGGACATGCTGACAACTGGGAGGTTACTGTTTGGAAATCAGGTGAATGGATTGTTAGAGGTGAAACAAGTCTGGGGTGGCAGGTCTGGGCCTGGATAATCGGGTTCTGGGTGAAGGGGGCATTCAGTCTTCCAGTGACTGGGTCTCCCGCAGTTGAAACACTGGCCTGACTGCCTTGTCCCTCTTATCCAAGGTGCACCAGGGGGCAACCCCGGTGTTACCCTCCAAGGTCCCCATGGGAAGAAGTGGTTTGGTGGGTATCGCTGGACTGGCATCTGGGGGAGAGTTTATGCCCGGGGGTATCCCAGTTCCACTGGAATTTGTTAGTACTGACTGGAGGTGCGCAGTGCTCGTGGGACAGCTGAACGAACTCCAATTTTGGGTGGGATTTAGAGTGTGGTTCGGGGTCATTCTGGCCCTCCCGTAATATATAAGGGGTCTTCAAATCCGGGACCTGGTGTTTTCAGACTAGTCCTTGTTGTTCATGCGTATCGTGTCAGCAAGACTCGAGGACACACATTATAGAACCATTGAGTTAAACAGTGGTGAGTCCTTCCCAGAGTTAAAAACTTGATCCCCAGCAAAGGTTCCATAGCAGGCAACAAATCTCTCCCAGAAGTCTCCCCCGGACTCTCCCACCTTTGGTCTGCAGTCTAGGACCTTGCTAATGTTAACAGGCTGTTGCAGGGCGCATTCTAATGACTGGACAATTTGATTTAGATTAGATCACTTACAGTGTGGAAACATGCCCTTCAGCCCAACAAGTCCACACCAACCCTACGAAGAGCAACCCACCCAGACCCGTTCCCCGACATTTACCCCTTCATCTAACACTACGGGCAATTTAGCGTGGCCAATTCACCTAACCTGCACATTTTTGGACTGTGGGAGGAAACCAGAGCACCCGAAGGAAACCCACACAGTCACGGGGAGAATGTGCAAACTCCACGCAGACAATTGCCTGTGGCGGGAATTGAACCCGGGTCTCTGGCGCTGTGAGGCAGCAGTGCTAACCACTGTGCCACCGTGCCGCCCGTGAGTGTCATCTTTGAACCTTTCATTTAAAACCTCGTAGGTGAAGACCGGGCCCTTTCCATCACTCTCACCCATCTGCTCCTGCCATTTAGTTACTTTTTCTGGTGACAGAGTCATGTGACAAAGGGCAAACAGATCCAGGGGTGTTGCATTATACATTTAAATAGTGTGCTGGACGTACTGAGTGAATTGGGCAGGCTTAGCTTTATGGTCTGGGGCCTGATTCATAATCATGATCATCTCTTGGGGTTTCCAGGGACATTAACCCCCGATAGTGAGCGGCTCATCTTGCTCATCTGCTTTGGGGTTCAGTAACTGCCTAATGGGGAACAAACTTTTGGGAGTAACATAGGCATGATCAACTCTAGTGCAGAGATCACAGGGTACTGCAGATTTCCTAGTGCCTATTTTAACCCAGTTGGCAATGCAAGATCTCTCAGGACTCAGGTACGGTGGTGGTTTGGGGGTCAGGGTGTTTCAACTGATGGT
This sequence comes from Chiloscyllium punctatum, assembly GCF_047496795.1. NCBI lineage: Eukaryota > Metazoa > Chordata > Chondrichthyes > Orectolobiformes > Hemiscylliidae > Chiloscyllium > Chiloscyllium punctatum. Next base: position 36,503,651 of record NC_092763.1, read on the forward strand.
TTCGGTGCACTGGGATAGCATCCCCATTCCTCCTCTATCTCAATGTCATCCCCCCCTCCTCAAACAGGGTTGGTATGCCAGACCTGAGCTCGGGATCCTGAGAAATGCTGACGTTCTCTTTGCAGTGCTGCTGCTTTAACCCCTCAAATTTAACTTCAGCAGCATTAGCCTCTTTGTGCTGTTTGTCCTGTTCTCTTTTTCGCCGACTATCCACCCATTTACATTCTGCCTTTAGCGCTTCCTAACCCTTCGGAGTCCCATCTGCTATTAACATCTCTATCTCCCTGTCACAGGCATTACCTCTCCAGCTGGCTAGCAGGGTGTCCTGCCATTTGTTATCGGCCCTCTCCTTCCATTCCTTAATAATTGATTTCCATTGTTTAGCACAATTTCTCTTCCAGATCAATTACATCACTTGCTCACAGGCACCCACATCCGAAGAACCCTCCAGATGCCAAATCTTGTGCCCTAGCTGTTTGTTCAGTGCTGCATTTAATTTTTGGATGACTTTTTCCTGATCAGGTCAGCATTCGCACATGCTTTGAAGGGGAGGCCCCTTCATGACCACGTCTAGTGATTGTCCCATTTTACATTCCTGCTCTACTATGAACAAATTTCCAATGGCCATATTAGTAACGCGGAGTGAGACATTTACCAAGCCTGCTCTCTTTTCTATATCTCTGGAGATTAATTTCCACCAGTCATATTCAAAAGAAACAGCTCCCAAACCAGAATTCGCACAATACAGAGTAGACAATATCACCCCGCAGTATTTAAGAGCAACTGGACCAACTGTCCTACCTTACAAGCTGAGTGTGTGTGGCTTGTGTGACCTTGTTCCATGGGATGATGGACGGATTGTCTGGCTGAAAACAAGGAGCAGTCTGGGGTAAAACAGTCTGGGACGCCCTTACCGCTTGGTTCTGCCCAATTCAGATTTTCATGTCACTTACTCTGTGGGTGGCATGGTGGCACAGTGGCTAGCACTGCTGCCTCACACCGCCAGAGACCCGGGTTCAACTCCCGCCTCAGGCGACTGACTGTGTGGAGTTTGCACGCTCTCCCCGTGTCTGCGTGGGTTTCCTCCGGGTGCTCCGGTTTCCTCCCACAGTGCAAAGATGTGCAAGTCAGGTGAATTGGCCATGCTAAATTGCTCGTAGTGTTAGGGAAGGGGTAAATGTAGGGGTATGGGTGGGTTGCGGGTCGGTGTGGACTTGTTGGGCAAAAGGGCCTGTTTCTACAATGTAATGTAATCTAATCTAAAATCTTTACTCAGCCCCGTGAAACGTTCCCTATGTTGACATTTGAGTCATGGCACCAAATGTCGATGTCTGCTTTGTTCCACAAATCCGGTTGACACAAGTTTCAGTACAACAGCAGATGCTTTATTATCAGACAGCCGGCGAGAGATTCTCAATGTCCCCAAAAGTATGTCTACTTCTAGTGACACTTCTCCAGGAGTCTCTGCCCTACTCACAAAGATGGTATTTTTTTATAGCGATGAAGCAAAGGGTTTATCAGTCACATAGTTGATTGTCATTACATAGTTTAAAGTAGATAATTATGAATTTACAAAGCCTGATGAATGTCGATGTCCTGTGATAACATGTGAATGGATTACAGAAACTGATTATTGTATTCTTCATGATGATATGTTGATGGGAAGCGATTAAGACAGAAGGGTTTTGTCTGCTCTAAATGAGGGATTCATATACCTATGCTAATATGGAGGGGAAGTAAGACAATGGGAGCAGGAGGTAGTTTAACAGGGTTGTGGCCAAGACTATCAGTTCTGTCTGGGAAGGACAAATCCCTCTGTCTAAGGCTACAGGGGAATCCACTTGTGTGTCTCCACTGGACTCCTCTTCTGGGATACAGTCAGTGCCCCCCAATACAACAAATCAGTTTGTGTAATTTATTGTGCTAAGTATGTTATCTATCTTTATCTTGCACATTCTACATCTGCAAAATGAAAACAAATTATTCAAATACTTTTAATTTTAAAAATCCAGTGAAAATTAGAGATTTACAAAAAATCATTAGGAAGAGATCGCAAACTAAGCAATTAATCCCATAATTTATACTTTAGAAAATCAATAGCATACAAAAACGCATGACCAAAATATTTCAGTTATCTAGAAAATTTTAAACTTGTTCAGTCATTACCTTGGAAGTCAGAAAGATTTCTCTTAGCTTTAGTATGTTTATTTTCATATCTGTCTTGTACAAACAGAATTATACACCCTCATATCTGTACAGTCATATGGGATCCATCAGAAACAATCTGTACGTCTGAGCTCAGTGCTGTACCAGCTTGGCGCAGTATTACAGAACATGTGAGGGAAACTTTGGATCAAAATTTGCTGTCAGCAGTGAACAATTCCCACCAGTCATTCATTTCACTCCCCATACCTGCCGAATTATTCTGGGCTTTTGCAGTGGAGCTCACTGTCATTCAAAACTATTTCAATGATTCATTCTGTACAGTGCCTGTGAAGTGTGTCCTGTGATTCTATTGTCCAATTTCCAACTGAATTTCAGCAAAAGCTGAATCCACCAGCTGCTGCTACTGGTTGCCTTGCCGATTTTTCCCAACATTGAGTTTATTTGGTGCGTCTGGTAAGATGGGATGCTGAATAGGACCCATGTAGTTGGGCAAACATTGTAAGTCCTTGGCCAATTATGTGAAAAATTGTACTGAGTCACAAGAGAGTTTGAATCAGGAAGTTTAAGTGAGAGTAGTTCATTACAAAATCATTCACAGAAAGTAAAATAAAGGGAGAGAAAGAATGATGGGGGCTGATTGGAAGATTAGATTCCCTACAGGCCCTTCAGCCCAACCAGTCCACACAGACCCTCCGAAGAGTAACCCACTCAGACCCATTTCCCCTCTGACTAATGCACCTAGCACTATGAGCAATTTAACACAGCCAATTCACCTGGCCTGCACATCTTTGGATTTTAGGAGGAAACCAGAGTACCCGGAGGAAACCTCCGCAGGCACAGGGAGAATGTGCAAACTCCACACAGACAATTGCCCAAGGATGGAATCGAACCCAGGACCCTAGTGCTGTGAGGCAACAGTGCTAACCACTGAGCCACCATGCTGCCCTTAAAAAGGAAAAGTGTCAAAAAGTAATCTTTAAAAACAAAGATCCAATAATAATTAAAATCTGAAATCGTGAAGTTACTGCAATTGTAATCATAGGTGAGGAAGTCTGGAAACAATCAAGAGCTTACTTTCATAATTTGTCCTATTACTATTAGGGTATAATAGGGTATGTGAAGAATTGACGTTTCATTGATGGGTGGATTGATTTTGAAAGAAAGGAAAATAAATTGCCGATGAATTTTGGCCACAGCAATGCTCACTTGAGATTTGGTAGTTGATTATGACAGGGTTGTCGGGCCTGTCTCTTGAATACCGTTTACATAAGCAAAATGTGCTGTCCACCAGATGTGGTCTGTCATTTACAATTTTTAACAAAAAGCTGCACTGAATTGCTAGAAAATTTCTGGAGGTTTTTTTTGTGGAGCTAGGATGACCAGCATAGCCTCTCCAGGCCAATGGGTCTGATTTTCCTTTTATTTCTACAATCCATTCAGCAACCATATTAGCCAAATCCTCTACTGCCAACTTAAGGTTCAGCTCAGTCATGGAATCACAAATGTTCCACTCTCTCTCTTGGAACTACCTGCACCACCAGTAAGAGCAGTGCCATCCAATTTTGTCTCCCGTAGTACCTGCCTTCTGTCACTTCATGAGGAAACCAGCCCACAACAGGGCAGAATAAACCAGACCAAGTGGTTGGAGATGACCAATATTTGGATCCTCACCCTTTATGATAAGAGCATCTTAACTTTGACTGCCCTGAGTGGCTCACTGACTGTGTCCAAGCCCCTGGACTGGAGTTGGAAGCTGCCTTGACTCACTGCGCTGTTAACCTCAATTTGATTGAGCGTCCCTGGCAACCACACCAAGCTTCCAGGTTTTAAGTATGCATTACACAAAATGGCAAATCAGCAGTAACATAAACCTCCTGTTGCTAGCTGAAGGGGCAAAGCAATTTGGCAAAGCAATGCAAGGCAGGGATGCAGGGTTGTCTGACTGCAGTATTCCAGTGATAGTTGCTGGTGCAGCCTGAGTTGCAGCACCGAAGTATACAAGCATCCTGTAAGTGCATGAGAGGTGTACAATGAGAGTTCTTAGAGACTAGCACATGTCAGATCCCAATGTTCGTGGATGTGGGGAGTGCATGGCCAGTGCCTGTGAAGAGTGTCCTGCGATTCTGTTGTCCAATTTCCAACAAAATTTCAGCAAAAACTGAATCCACCAACTGCTGCTACTGGTTGCCTTGTCAATTTTTCCCAACGTTGAGTTGGTTTGGTACATCTGGTAAGATGGGAGATGAATATTAACAAGGCACGTTGTGGCATTCACTAAGAGTTTAATGAGTGTTAATTACCGTCAGTTGGCATCTCACCACGTGTAGAGTGAATTTGAGCATGATGCTTATGAAAAGAATAAAAGCTGGTGTGGGATAGTCTCAGTATTGAGATTGGCCTGGCCGCACCTGTCACCTGATACTGCCGTACATCTTCGACACTGCAACAACTGATAAATGAACACAGTGTAACAATCACAAGACCAGAATGTTCCCTCCCAGTCGAGGAAAACTTTGGCCTCCGATTTTTGGATAAGCATCCTCCAAGGTAGCCTTCAAGGTACACAACAACGCAAAATTGGCTAACAGAAACTGATAGCCAAATTCTGTACCCATGAAGACAGCCTCAACCGTGATCTTAGGTTCATGTTGCGCTAAATGTAACCCCAGCATACTGTTCTGTGCTTGTAAGACCTTCCTTATTGTTCTGTTTTGACACCATCCCCTTGATAACTTGTAAGTGATCTCTCCACCTTAAATAATCTGCACAGTTTTGGGTTACTTGTTATTTTGGTTAGACCCTCAACGTGCGACTCTTATGCCTATCATGCCATTTCAGCCATTTGGTTTGCCTCCAGCACCACCTTATTTTTAATTTTTTGCAATTATCTCTCTGCTTCAATTAATTGGATTATAGGTCATCCCTTCACTTGCGATTCTGCTGCTGAGACTTTTGATCATCTGCAGAGACTTGTTATTTAGCCTGTTGACACTCTGTTCACACCATTTCTATGATCTTCTGATCTCTCTGCCTATAAATTCTGTGTCTGTGTGCTTCTCTTCACTTCACTTGATGAAGGAGCAGCACTCCCATAACATATGATTTCAAATAATCCTGTTGGACTACAACCTGGTGTCATGTGACTTCTGACCTTGTCCACCCCAGTCCAACACCAGCACCTCCACTTCTTGAATTGCTCCAGTCCACATGCCCACAATACCATGAGGAAGGGAATTTCAGGATTTTCACGCAACAACACTGATGATATATTTCTAGGTCAAGATAAGGAGTGGCTTGGAAGAGAACTCACAGATGATAGTATTCCCATGTATCTCCTGCTCTTGTCTGACTGTCAGAACTGAAGTAAAATTGGCCTGCAGTAATTAATCTTAGAGGGAAGGTCACTGTGCTTATGGCTGGACAATGGATTCTCCACCGGATTCATGGTGGCAGGTGACATCAGGTCTGAATTTTCTTGGTGCTCAGAGCTCTAAGAAATGGAATCTAGTTCTGACAATAAGTAAATAGACCAAGTAATCCTCCTAAATACAACAGATAAGCAGCTTGTGACACAATGGTAAAATTGACTAACAATTGTTCACATCAATGTTATTGTTTTGATTACTAGATCCTGCACAGAATGCAGTTCCAATCGATTGTTTATCTGAGTTTAACCCACACATTTAAGGAATAATACAGGAGAGATACTGAGATGTTTTTACCTTTTAAATTGTTTATTACTGATGTAAAAATACTTGTTAACATTCCTAGCAATGTCGCAGACATTGCCAAATGAATACTTTGCAATCACACATTCACTCAAATATCTATACAATTCTCCCTTAGATGTTTTAGCCAATCTAAGTTTCTGGTCTGTACATTCCACATAGTCATCACCCTCTCATAAATTGGTTCACTGTAAACGGTCTGTGTACTTCACTCCTCTAAGCACGAGCACATGGTCCTGTGGCCAACTCAAACATATATATTTAATTGATGTATCGCTGACAACCTTGGATATTTCTGTTTAATAGTTTAGAATCAAGTTACTCCTCAAAATATAATTTTACATTAATTGTTGTCAGTGACTTCATAAACCATAATGAAGTAATTGCATACAGCATCATCATTCGTAATACAATCCTACAAAAAGCATTAGAGCTGAATAGTGACATCTTTTGATTATTAAGTCAAGGAAGTCATTTTCACAGACTGAGAAGCCAAATGTGTCATGTTGGGTAGGTACTACCTATTACTTGGTGAAGTAATGATCTTTTGGCTTTCTGATAACATTGTAACCACTAAGCTAGAAGGTTTCATGTTCAAACATTGTTTCACACAGTCCAAGAAATTGTTGACTGCATCTCTGGCTCTAAATTTTGCATTCACATCCAGTAGGATATTCATGGCTTCCGCAGGGTCCCAGCTTATCACACAATATGAGTTGATATGGTCCGTAACACTTTTCATTTTTGTAAAGGACTGAGTAGATTTTATAAAGATAGTTCTGACCTGAAGACTGATTGATTGTTATTCTGGAATGAAAGTTGTACCATTTTATTCTGCAATAGCAAAGATAGGAAGCTTGAAATATAATTACAGATTAGAGATTCTTTTAGGTAAATATCACAGAGAAAAGCAAGGAGAGTGGCTGTTCTGTCATTTTGCCATGAGGATTACCTACTGGATTCAAGCTTCCCCACTTACCTTTTCATTTGCAAGCCAGCCTTTTAAATATGTTTTCATAAACTGTATGAATCCCTGACGAGGCCAATATTTATTGTCCATCTTTAACTGCCCTTGAGAAGTGGGTGGTGAAAAAGTGCCCTCTTGAACTATTACAGTTCTTGTGGTATGGAAACAATTGCAGTGCTGTTGAGGAAGGAGTTCCAGAAACTTGACCCAGTGACAGTTGTTTTGCCCAGATCCTGGGAAATAGTTAATTTCCTGGGTGAGGAGGAATGACTGGCTCTCCTTCTTTATTGACTCACCTCTTTAATTTTCCCCAGGAAGATTTAAAAGCAAATCCCTTCCTTTGTGGATATCTTTTCTTCCCCTGGACCCAAAGGAACTTATGTTTTTAAAGGAGCTATTCTAAATTTAAAAGAGTTTATTAGTTACTGACTAAAGTGACCCATGACCTCAAGGATTGTTACTGAAATATTGATATCTTTTCATGCACAAGAATAAAAAAAACTAAAATGTGGAAGTCAAGTTTAAACCCAGACACTGCAATTTGCAAATTACCGAACCGGAACAGGCAGTATTCATGCAGCATGGTATTGGACAATCAACTTCCCATCAAAACCAGACAGGCCTGGAACTGCCTGGCCACACTGAATCATTCTTTCCCCCTCTAGAGAACCTGCTTTTTTAGAAAAATGCTACGCAGACTTGGTGGCACCCAGCTCCATGGGAGGCTGGAGGCAAAGCAGGACAGGGACAGGTGAAGGTTCAAATCCACATTCTGCATTCTCCAACTATAGAAAGTAGTCACCACGTTGGACCTTCCTGCCCCCACCTGATGCAAGTCTTGGAGATGGGGCAGTGAATCTTCGAGAAGGCACAAAGCGGGGATAAAATGGAGCCCCAGTTCTCTTTGCCTTTTGCACCATCTCCAGAGAGCACCTTTGACTTGCTGCCAAGCTGCCCAACATCTCCAGCTCTTCGTATTTCATGGTGAGCATCATCACACAGACTGAATCCAGGGAGACCCAAATCGATGACTGCAGATCCTGAAACATCAGCCAACCCTCAAAGTCCAAGGAACAGTCTGTACCAGCCTAACTGAACAGATACGGCACGGTGGCACAGTGGTTAGCACTGCTGCCTCACAGCACCAGAGACCCGGGTTCAATTCCCTCCTCAGGCGACTGACTGTGTGGAGTTTGCACATTCTCCCCGTGTCTGCGTGGGTTTCCTCCGGGTGCTCCGGTTTCCTCCCACAGTCCAAAGATGTGCAGGTCAGGTGAATTGGCCATGCTAAATTGCCCGTAGTGTTAGGTAAGGGGTAGATGTAGGGGTATAGGTGGGTTGCGCTTCGGCGGGGCGGTGTGGACTTGTTGGGCCGAAGGACCTGTTTCCACACTGTAATCTAATTTAATCTAACCAGGTTGCAAAATATTGCCAGTATTTTCGGACAAATAATTCAAATATAGCAGTAGAGACCTGTGGTTCGGGTGTTGTGCTTGGAACATGTGTCAGAAGTAGATAGCTAGTGCACATTTGCGACTGTTCATGTAGAGATTTAAAACTGTTTATTGAAGAGAGTTCAGTGAAGAGATTGATAGAGATTAATTGAAGTACAATAATAGTCTGTTTTCCTTCATAAAGTATTCATTAAAGTTGTGTTGGACCTTTCCCCTGACCCTTGTCTGCTTTGACTATCTCACTGCATAACATGCTTGTGTTGAAAAGGGTGACTGCAATCTGGTCAAAGTTAATCAGGGTAAATTTAGTTCCCCTTTCACTTTACAACATAGTAAACACAACCATTAATAATGAAACATATATGGACACAAACTAGAAATGAGTTGAGTCGAATTAAATGTTGTAAAAAATACTGAATACACCTCAAGTAGACAATAGACAATAGACAATAGACAATAGACAGTAGATGCAGGAGTAGGCCATTCAGCCCTTCGAGCCTGCACCGCCATTCAATATGATCATGGCTGATCATTCCTAATCAGTATCCTGTTCCAGCCTTATCTCCATACCCCTTGACTCCACTATCTTTAAGAGCTCTATCCAATTCTTTCTTAAAAGAATCCAGAGACTGGGCCTCCACTGCCCTCTGGGGCAGAGCATTCCACACAGCCACCACTCTCTGGGTGAAGTAGTTTCTCCTCATCTCTGTCCTAAATGGTCTACCCCGTATTTTTAAGTTGTGTCCTCTGGTTCGGCACTCCCCCATCAGCGGAAATATGTTTCCTCCTGCCAGAGTGTCCAATCCTTTCATAATCCTATATGTTTCAATCAGATCCCCTCTCAGTCTTCTAAACTCAAGGGTATACAAGCCCAGTCGCTTCAGTCTTTCCATGTAAGGCAATCCTGCCATTCCAGGAATTGACCTCGTGAACCTATGCTGCACTCCCTCAATAGCCAGAATGTCTTTCCTCAAATTTGGAGACCAGAACTGTACACAGTACTCCAGGTGTGGTCTCACCAGGGCCCTGTACAGCTGTAGAAGCACCTCTTTGCTTCTATACTCCATTCCTCTTGTTATGAAGGCCAGCATGCTATTAGCCTTCTTCACGACCTGCTGTACCTGCATGCTTGCCTTCATTGACTGGTGGACAAGAACACCCAGATCTCTCTGAACAGCCCCTTTACCTAATTTGATACCATTGAGGTAGTAATCTGCCTTCCTGTTCTTGCCACCAAAGTGGATAACCAGACATTTATCCACATTTGTGTTTGTGTTTGTGAAAAGCAGATATTTGAATATTGCAGCCATTGCAATAGAGATTACAACAGCGTTGATGGTGATTGAACAGTCAATCTTTGAAATTTTTAGTTTGCAGATAGGTTGAGATTTTGTGGTTCAGATTCCTTTTATCAGTGACTGCATTCCAGCATTCAAGGTGAGGGCCAATCCTGTTTCCTCTTGTCTGACTAGCTGGCTGGCTGCTTGTTAGCACTCTGAGAGAAAGAGTCATTTTATCTGCAACACTGGGGTGATGAGAACATAGTCCGTTGCTGTGCCCTTCACAGAATACTAACGCTTGAACTCAGGCTTGTACATATGCGTAGCTTAACCTAATGACAAACACAAGAAATCCAATTTGCTTGGTGCACTCCAGTGAATATATAACCCCTGTCCTTATAACCCCCAATCTTTAAAGATGAAACCACAACTTGTGTCTGCAGTGTGGAACATACTCTTCAGGTAGTGACTTGAAGTTATCTGATGTCTTTGTACTCAAAGGGATTACAATGCAGACTGTTTTGACATGCTTCTTCCTCCTTGGAAGGGTTATTGTTTGCAGATCTCTGTATCTTTAGCTATAAGACGTAAGTCATCTCTTTTGTCACTCTGTCAGCCACTAATTGACATTTGTAACCATTTTTGGCCACATCATCCCTCTTTTAAAAACAATCTATTTTGGAATGTCCATTTGTATTTTGGGGTTCTAACACTTTTTCCCGTCATCATGAATGAAATAAGATTAATTCTCACTTCATTACAAATGTTGAAGAAGAATTAAATATATAAAAGAACAAATACACTGACACATATATCCTTTCTCTTAGCCTCGATCAATGTCTGTTGTCAAATGGAACTGGGTCTATCGAAGTTCTGCACAGAGCATCAGCCATCACATTTGTTTTCTTGGCAGTGTAGGTAATTTTCAGATGGTATAGATAAATAAGTAAACTCCATCAGGATAATCTGGCATGCTGGCTTAAAACCATTCACTAAAGTGAATGAATTGTGATCAGTACAGATAGTGATCTCTCCACCATTTTGGACAGACATCTCAAAGTGTTTGAGAACTCATGATAAATCAAGGGTTTCCTTTTTTAACTATGGAGCATCGTCTCTGATTTCTCCTTAGTTTTGCTTTGTGGTATACCTGATTGGTTTCTCCATTCCAAATTCATCTTGAAGGAAAACAGCCTCTACCCAAATGTTGCTTGCATAATGCTTACTTTAAATGCTTGTTTGACTTTTGAAGCTGCAAGTTTGGGCTCAATTATGAAAATGGTCTTCAGCTTTTCAAAACCAGTTTAGCATTTCTCAGTCCACGGTTCCTTTTTATTTTGTAATAGATATGTCAAAGACACAGCTACTGTACTGAGGTTTGGAATAAGCTTTTGGTAGAATTCACATATTCCCAATAACCTTGTAATTTATTCTTTTATTGTGGGTATGGAATACCATGCTATTGTTTCTACTATTTCAGTCCTGGGTAGTACCCATTCTTCAATCACTATTTGACTCTAAATAGGCAAATTGGATCTTAAAAAGATTACTCACTAGGCCATCTCCCCAAGATGTCACCTGAAGCCACAAACTTTTATGTAAGAACAAATCTCTATGAAACTAAAAACTTAATAATCTACAAATAATTGATATTGACAAATGGTCGTCCTTATGGTGCACATGCCTAATTATCAAGTTCTACATTCTAATTAGATGATTAGAGAAGGATTGTAGGTTGAGAGTCAATAATAGGTGTAAAATCCCTGTGCTTTAATATCAAGGTTGAAATAATCCTTAAGCTGTCGGACATGTTTTGCAACTATTAGTAAATCTTAGGAGGAGAGGAAAGACTACTGAGTAGAGAAACTTTCAATGTTATACAAATAGGGGTGTTAAACTATTATACCACGAATCAATGCTGCTTGTATAAATGGAAGTCAGTGGCTAACTAATGCACAGCTTTCTGGGTTCAGCTAAGTATCATCAATATTATCCTCACACCAACATTTCACCTTGTATCATACAAAACTGTTTTATTTGAGAATGGTAGAATGAGCCATGTTTTGCTATATTATTAATTGTACGTGCATACATTCAATGGGCAAATGTCTTCATTTTCTATAGGTTTGTATTTTAATGGATTGGGAGATTGTGGAGATGATAGGGTGGTGGAAGGTCCTAATTTATTTGGTAGTCATTGCTGAAATAATTTTTCATTCTGATGGAAGAGTTCCACCCTTCTGATTGCCTAACCTGGAAGAACAAGATGGAAAGGGACAACACCCAAAACACTTCTTTCAGGTTGGATACGAACACCATCATATGTTTACAAATTCTAAAGTGACTTACACATCATGAACATTTGAAGTTCAAAAGGTTAAGGGATGTGGCTCTCCCAAACAAGGTAAAGAACAACCATTCACACAGGCAAAGTTGACATTTACCTTGACATTAATAAATCATGCAATCTCTACTATTTAGATACCATGGTAACAAGAATTAGTATCAACCTGTTCAAAAAAAATCAAAACAAAGCAAACTGCCAAACTGGTTTGGACAGATCAAATCAAATTTATTATGGGCCCTGCTCTCAAACTTTGTTGGAATGTTAAACATACTTGAATTTGTTTTGCTTGTTTGATTTGCCTAGTTTGTGAGGGAATATATGGATCCTTAATGGACTGTAGCCATGTTTTTGAAGTTTTTCCAATCTGTTAATTGCCTCCAGGTTTCAAATAATAAGATTCAATAGGTCAAATAGTGTTTTTTCATCCTTAACTCATCTAATCAATGGCTTGCATTAATAGCAATGTTATGTTTGCCATTCTTCTTTAAATTAAAACCTACGCATCTTTGTGAAAGTGAAGATCCTTGCCTTAGTTATTACAGTAAGTCTGTTTGAATATGGTTTACATGAGTTAACCACCTGAAAGAATGACAATTTAGACTTTTGGTTGCTCCATCTTCTGTGTGTTCAAGTAACTTGAACTGTTATTAGGTGGACGTTGATTTGGACATTCCATTTAGCAAACAGTCATCAGTTCAGCAAATATCAGTAGATGTGTCATTTGAGTCAGTTATATGAATGAGATACACAGTAAAGAAAAATAAACTATAATATTTTAAGGCACATAGGGACAATTTTTGTATCATCCTGCAGATTGGATAAAAGTAGATGCTCAAAGGTTACTTGAAATACAACTCTCACATTACTAAGACCTGTGCTTCCTACATATCATTGTTTCATTCTATATAATAACAAGTTAGAAGTTATTGAACATCATGTACTTTGTAGCTACATTCAAGTAAACATTTTAAAATAAGACACATCATTTATCTGATATAATAGATAGCTTTTCCAGTACTTCCAATTTCAGAATAATATTCATTTATATTTTGTTCTCTGTGAAATGGTGTTCTTTACCAATAGGGATATTTACAAATGCAAAACTGGCAAGAAAAAGCACTTCAGCATGGATTTAGCAGTCAGAGGGAAAGGAACAGCACTCACTGTTGATCTTAAAAAACTGCTCACAAGCACTTGGTATGCTCCACAAATGTAGATTTCGGATTTAATTTGGTGCTACTTTTAATGGTCTGCAATGTCCAGTAATATGGCTGAATAAGGTTAATCAGCCAAGTAGGCTGAAGAATTATCACTGTCAACAAATCAGGAGATACAGATTACAGTAGTCTTTCGATAAACAATGGAATAAAGATTGGAGCACACGTGAAAATATTAAATCAAAGCATATTTAAGAATATAATTGTAAGTCAATTAAATATTTCAGTGTTAAAAGTGCTCTAGAAGAATGAAACTCCACCCTTAATAAATTATTTTTTTCAAATCCAGAGAGATGTTTCAGTAGGAATTAGGATTACTATAGCCTCTAAAAACCTCGAAGCAAATTTTAATATTTTCATTGGTTATAACTGTGATAAAGCAAGTAAATAGTTAAAGTTCAAGAAAAATCAGATATCATTCATAGAGTTGGAAAGCATGGAAGCAGACCCTTTGGTCCAATTTGTCTATGCTGACCAGATATCCTAAATTAATCTAGTCCCATTTGCCAGCACGTGACCCATAACCCTCTAAACCTTTCCTATTCATATACCCATCCTGATGCCCTTTAAATGTTGTAATTGTACCTGGTCCCACCACTTCCTCTGGCAGCTTATTCCACACACGCACCAACCTCTGTGTGAAAATATTGCTGTTAGGTTCCTTTTTAATCTTTCCCCTCTCATCTTAAACTTATGCCATTTAGTTCCCCCAGCCTGGGAAAAAAAACCTTGGCTATTCACCATATCCGTGTCCCTCAGGATTTTATAAACCTCTATAAGGTCACCTCTCAGCCTCTGACATTCCAGGGAAAAGAGCCCCAGCCTATTTAGCATCTTCTTATAGCTCAAACCCTCTAACCCTGACAACATCATTATAAATCTTTTCTGAACCCTTTCAAGTTTCACAACATCTTTCCGATAGCAGGGAGAAAGGAATTTATCTGAATTAATTTCTATCAGCCGTTCCTTGACTCATTGGCCAATCTGATCAAGATCCCATTGTACTCCGAGAAAACCTTCTTTATTGTCCATTACACCATCAATTTGGCTCTCATTGGTGGTGTCACAATTTGATTTGAGAAAACTGCACCAGGCAGCTTGTGGCGAACAAAGTATGAAAGACGACATTCTGATTTTCTGCATTTGATTGTATAGTTGCTAGTACAAGGGAATGGAACCTATTTTATGCAGGGAAGTAGAGCCCCTGACTTATTCTTATGAGGCAGTGCCTTTAGATGCTCAGGATCATCTTGTAGAATTCCAATGACATCACACTCAAAGGTGCTGCATGTGTGCAGAAAAGGAGCGTGATATTGAAATGGTGTTCGGCAGTGTGGAATGAAGGAGTGAAGATGATAAGGGGATTTAATGAGCACAGCAAGGGGGCAAGTGAGGAGGTGAGGACATGAGAAGGGGAAATGAGAATTTGGGAGGGGAATGTGAGGCTGTGGGAGGGGGAAATGAGTACTTGGATAGGTAGAGTGAGTATTCATTAGAAATAGCAGGTCCAGTGCGACAGAGCTGGTGACTTCGTTGAGGATGTTATTGATAAAATGGAGAATTGCATTCCCTGTGTAATACTTTTGTTCAGACTTTTGGAAGGTTTTCACCTGGAAAAAGGACTATACAAATTAAATGGAACGGTGGGAGAGGGAGTCCATGCCACATTGATTTTACCAGTAAGAACTGGCTTAAATATGTAATTTGGAGTTTTACTCACAGAATTTTCAGGTACAATTGAAGGGCAGACTACTTATTTGTGGTATTTCAGCAACTTATCAGTATCATTAAAAAGATCCAAATGGATGGAAGAATTTTGGTTTGTAAAGGTGCAAGGTGCTCAATTCCATGTTGGTTCTTTCTACATGTCATTCTTCATTAAGGTATCTCTTCCTTCCCCAGTCTTAACCTGTGAGTTGCCTCAGATTGACTCACAACTAATTTTCAACATCCCACAACTAACAGTTCCTACAGTGGGGCACTTTGCAGTCACTACCATCTATGGCATTTAGATGAGGCCCATCTAGAAAACTATTCACACCTTCCAAACAATATCCTCCCCCACAGTGTGTGGCACATTTTTGTACTGCCTAGCTTGCTTGAGCGGTCTGTGCTTAAAACTCTGCTGATTCTAAAACACATTCATGCCTTGCATGTCAAAATCAGATGCACTTGTGTCATTTTTGCCTGCAATGCTTAATAGGAAGATCAGTTGAGACAGCAGATGCAATAATAAATTTACAAATGATTTAGGTTAGTTTTGCAATTGTACAGATAAATGCTAAATAAAACGTGAGTTTGATAAATGTAAATTATTGCACACTGAGTGGAATAATGCATTCTAATTAGGCAATGACAGGATGGAGTTGGCGGAGGGAAATTTGGCAAGTTACCGGACTGTGATGGTAAGCATCTGCATAAAGTAACAAAACAAAATTTAAAATGTAAGTAGAATATTGGGATTTAAAGGCAGCAAATGGAATGTAGGCTATCAGGCGTATCCTAGAGCATCATAAGGCAATAACCAGATTACTTTGAGTATTGTATTCACTTCTGGCATTATGTCAAATTCAGAGATGATCAAGACATCAACAGCATGATCATTGGCAAGCTGGTAATTTTCCAATCTCTGGGTCCATAAGGTTGTATTGGGACAGCCTTCTAGCAGATCATCGGCTCTTGATACTACTATGTCATCGACCATACTGATATCTGACAGATGTGGATTCTCCCAACTTCAGTATAAACATTTTCTAATCAGCTTGTTCAGTGATGTTATTACACATTTCTGGAACATTTTAGTGATAGTGACCACAATGCATTAAAATTTAAGTTTGTTACATAAAAGGAAAAAGATAATATGTGAAAAAGGGTTTTAGATTGTTGGAAGGCAAATTTTATTAAAATAAGGCTGGATCTAGCCAAAGTAGATTGGGAACAGCTACATGTGAGAAAATCTGTAGCAGAAAAGTAAGGGTGAAATGTAGGGGCAACAAGATCAAAGAATCTTGGATGTCGAAGAATATTCAGGCCTGGATAAAAAAGAAAAGTGAGGCTTTTAGCAGATACAAAGGGAACAAATCAATTGGAGGAACTAGTGGAGCAGGGAAACAATGAAGAGAGCAGAGGTGGGGATGCATTAGAAACCACCAATGAGTAAAATTAAGGTGACTCCCAAGATATTCTGCAAATATATTTCAACTAAGAAGATAATTAAGCAAAGAATAGGATCCATTAAGACCTCTCAAATGTTAAAATTGATCTCTTTCTCTCTCTCTCTCTCTCTCTGACCTTCTCTGTGGTTGTAACACTTGTATTCGGCACTTGTTTGGCTACCTGATGCACTTTATATAGTACTATCTGCCTGTACAGCGCACAAAACAACACTTTTCACTGTATCTCAGTACATATAACAACAATAAATCAAGTCAAATCAAATCAAACAATGATAGTTAGTCCTAGAACATGTTGTCCTGGAGCTGAATGACTGACGTCCAACCACCATAACCATCTTTCTGTATGCTAGGTAACTGTAACCAGCATACAGTTCTGTCCTTGATTCCCATCTAATTTTGCTGGGCACCTTGATGCCACACTCAACCAAATACATCCTTGATGTCAGAGGCTGTCACTCTCATCTCACGTCAGGACTTCAGATCTTTTGCCCCTGTGTGAATTAAGGTTTAAATGAGGTTAGGAGATGAGTGGTCCCAGCAAAAGTTAAGCTTAGTTTTAATGAGCAGGTTACTTCTGACAACTGCTACTTGATAGCAGTTTTGATGATACCTTCCATCCTTATTCTGATGATGGAGAATAAACTGATGGGCAGTAACTGACCAGGTTAGAGTTGTCCTGCTTTTTGTGTACAGGGTACACTTGAACAATTTTCCACATGGACAGGTGGATACTCGTATTACAACTGTTCTGAAGAATTTCCAGAATGTTTACCTGTAACTTTTGCTGAATTCAGTACATTCAGCTGTTTACTGCTATCCCATGGAGTGAATCAAATTGGGTAAGACTTGGGCAAAGGGCACACAATACACCAATTACCATACCCTAAGTGCCATTTGAAATACTGTCACATCCATGGGTATCACAAATCTGTACTGTTTCAACGTTATGAAGATTAAGCCAAACCTAACAGCCTCGTTGAGGTCTTTCTCTTCTTGCTTCATATTCTTAGTGTGGCTGCATTTCAATTGTTTCCACAATCCTGAATCACTGTTATTCTTGATCTCTTTTTTCTGTCTCTCAACCGTAAGTGGTCTGGGTGTTCACAAGTTTTCTATTCACAAATCACCTTGCTATCTTAACTTACCAATGTTCTATCTTTAGTAGAGAACAGGTTTGTTCTTCATTATTATATCAATCACAGAAATGGCGTAACGTCCACATGTCTAACTGTTTTCAATCAGCATGTTCCATGAATTATTCCTTAACTATCTCTCTGTTCAGGTATTAACAAAAAAATGATGTGTGCTAGAATGAACAATTCATAGACTGAATAACAAAGACAAAGGGGATATTTTGGGAAATGAGCAATATGCAGAAGTGTTTTGCCCTCTCTCTCAGATCACTGAAGCTCATCCACATCAGAACATAATGTTCAGACTCTGTTCTTTTTTATATAATGATGCTTCTTGATTACAAATAGCTTCTTTTATATGGTAGATCCTATTAGTATGAACTAAACATGACCTATTTTAATTAACAATTTCTATGATGAAAAGTAACATTCAAAAAAGGAAATATTTAATGGAGGCCTACAGCGAGTTGTATCTCTGTTGAAATTTACTGGCTTTCCACAATACTCCTTGGCAGTTATTATATTCAGATAATCACATTATTTACTCATAAGATAAAATTATGGAATGTTCTGAATATTGCACTGTGGTTTTCTCAGGAATGGATACAGATATAGTGGTCCAAGATAAAACGTGTAGTGAATCATTGCATTTGTTGTGACCTGGTATTAATCTTGATATGGAATTAATGTGAAATGAATTCCATTCAAATTTGCTGCAGAGATTTCCTCTGTTAACTCTAATCCTGCCAGTTTAAATGCAGTGGGAAGATTTTCTTCGCTGGAGTTTCTTTGAATACGTTTATAATTCCCATAGAAATAGATGTCTTCTTACTACAGGACATTTTCTTTCACGGCACATGAGTTTGCAATGCTGTATCATATAGAGAATTTGTAAAATCTGTACTTGAAGAAAACGTGAAACAATCAAAACACAACAAAATAAGTATTTTACTGCAAATTCAAACAAATGTCAACTTAAAATTCACAACAACAACATGAACTGGAGAAAGTACTTCAAAGCAAGCTCTGTGTTACAACATTAAGAATATAGTTTATGTCTGAGACCAAGGAGATGGCCAATTGGCTACTTTATACTTTTCCAGTGAGTGAAGAGGTGAGGTGGTTTATGTCTAATAATTACTTTTACTGATGTTAGGGGATAGATTGCTTTTCTTTCCTAATGTATCAGTTTCAGAAACCCTACAACTTAGAAAATAAGAGTAAAGTAGACCATTCAGCCCATTGATCCTGCTCCACCATTCAATATAATCATGGCCAAGCCTCTACTTTAACACCATGAATCTTTGCACCTCAACATTTCTAAATCTGTCACAATTTAAGTAATACCTTGTCGTTCAGATTTTCCTACCAAAGTGGACAACTTCACACTTATTCATGTAATGCTGCATCTGCAGTGGTATTTGCTCACTCATACAACTTGTCTAAATGAGTAGAGCAGAGAGAAGAGTAGCTTTTATTTATCATTTCTACCATATACAACTGATACAATAAAAAACGAGGCAGCGTTCCTCCAGGACCAAGGTGCTACAAGGACAGCACAAACTACATGATCATACAAAGGGCGGTATAATCGGCATAAGAAGTGCAAAACACACAAATTAAAGTGTAATAAAAGAATGCTAATTTTTAAAAAAATTTCTAGCAGCAATTCAAAGTGGTACAAAGAACTTCAGATGGAAAAGTGTCTGATCATACAGTGTTAATGAGCCTGATAGCTTGGGGGAAGAAACTGTTGCACAGTCTGGCCGTGAGAATGCTCCAGAATCTTCTGCCAAATTGCAGGAGGGAGAAGTGTTTGAGTGAGGGGTATGTGGGGTCTTCCACAATTCTTTTAGCCTTTCGGATGCGGCGTGTGGTATAAATATCTGTAATGGAGGGGAGAGAGACTCCGATGCTCTTCTTAGCTGTCCTCACTATCCGTTAGAGGGTATTACGATCTGAGACAGTGCAATTCCCAAACTAAGTAGTGATGCAGCAGCACAGAGAACTCTCTGTAGAATGTGGTGGGGATAGGGGCTGTGAGATGGGCTTTCCTCAGCCTGTGCAGAAAGTAGAGAGGCTGCTGGGCTTTCTCAGCTATGGAGCTGATGTTGAGGGTCCAGTTGAGATTCTCCACCAGGTGGATGCCAAGAAATGTGGTGTTCTTCACGATCTCCATGAGGGAGCTGTCGATGTCCAGGAGAGGGTGGTCGCTCCATGCCCTCCTGAAGTTGACAACCAACACTTTTGTTTTGTCCATGTTCAGAGACAGGTTGTTGGCTCTGCACCAGTCCATTAGCTGCTGCATCTGCTCTCTATATACTTACTCATCATTCCTGCTGACGAGACCCATTACAGTCATGTCATCAGTGAACTTGATGATGTGATTTGACCTGTGCATCACTGCACAGTCATGTGTCAGCAGGGTGAACAACAGTGGACAGAGCACACAGCTCTGGGGAGCCCCCGTGCTCAGTGCGATGGTTTTGGAGAAGCTGTTCCCAATCTGGACTGACTGAGGTCTCCCAGTCAGGAAGCCCAGGATCCAATTACAAAGGGAGGTATTTAGGGCCAGGAGACTCAGCTTTCCATTCAGGTGCTGAGGAATAATGCAGAACTGAAGTCTATGAACAGTAGTCTGACGTAGGTGTCCTTCTTGTTCAGGTGGGTGAGGGCCAGATGGAGGGTGGTGGAAATTGCATCATCTGTTGAGTGGTTGGGATGATACATGAGCTGCAGGGCGTCCAGTGAGGGGTGCAGCAGAGTCGTAAATGCCTCATCATGAAACTCTCGAAACACTTCACGATGATGGGTGTTAACACAATGGGGCGGTAGTCATTGAGGCAGGACACTGAAGACTTCTTCGGCACAGGGACAATGGTAGCACCCTTGAAGCATGTTGGAACTATGGTGCAGCTCAAGGAGTTGTTGCAAATGTCTGTGAGAACATCTGCCAGTATGTCAGAGAATCCTCTGAGCACTCTGACAGGGATGTTTTCCTCACATTAGCCATGGTAGTCTTGAAGACCTTGAAGTCTTTTTACACCTTCTTCACCACTCACAATTCCATTCAGTTTTTTTGTCATCTGCAAACTGTAAAATACCATATCAGAGTTCCACTGATTCTTACAGTGGCCAGCAAGTCACCATCTTCTATTCTGAAAAAGACCCATGTGTTCCTACTTTCCATTGCCTGAGTGCTAACCAATCTCAATCCATGTCAGTCTATTATCCCCGACTTTGTGCACTTTAATTTTGTATACTATACTTTATGAAAATTTTCAGAAAATCGGACTACCCTACATGTAGTGGTTTACTTTAATTATTCTTCTGTAGCTTCTTCAGAAACTGAGCAAAATTGTCACATATGATGTCCCTTTTATAAATTAATGTTAATTTTGTCCAATCCTGTATTCATAGATAATATTCTCTAAGTGCACTGTTATTGCATTCTTTATAAAAGACTCTAACATTTTGCCTATTACTGATGTTAGGCTAATTGGTCTGGAATATCCTGTTTTCTCCCTCATTCCTTTTTTAAATAGTTGGGTTACATTGGCCACCCTCCAGTTTGTCAGGACTATTTCAGAATCCACAGAATTTTGGAAGAGAACAGCAAACACACTCACTAGAGTTCATGTTAAGGATACTGGTTTGAAAACTTCAGTGATATAAAAGTGGATTGACTTTAATTAAGAGTTAAAAAGGTAGTGAACACATCAATATTTATTCTATAAAGTAAAAATAGGGTGCATCAATGCACAAACTTACATAGATAAATAAATTATAACTGTTAGTTATTATTGTTAACATAGCATATGTTAGGAGGAACAACATTTAAAAACAGGATGAGGAATGTACAAAGCCCAGTAGAAACATGATAAGCGACATTCTAAGATCTAAATAAATTTTGAAATAGGTATATCATAAAATGTGAGTGAAAGAGACACAGATATTTTCTGACATATTTTTGCAAGGAGAAAACAAATGGTGGAAGGCAGGATGGAAGATCTCACATGAAGGTGGTATGATGGCATAGCATAGATCAGCCTTTTTAGATTAGATTACTTTACAGTCTGGAAACAGGCCCTTCGGCCCAACGAGTCCACACCGCACCCGCCGAAGCGCAACCCACCCATACCCCTACATCTACCCCTTACCTAACACTACGGGCAATTTAGCATGGCCAATTCACCTGACCTGCACATCTTTGGAGTGTGGGAGGAAACCGGAGCACCCGGAGGAAACCCACGCAGACACGGGGAGAACGTGCAAACTCCACACAGAGAGTCGCCTGAGGCGGGAATTGAACCCGGATCTCTGGCGCTGTGAGGCAGCAGTGCTAACCACTGTGCCACCGTGCCGCCCACCTTATCAAACCATGGTGGACATTTCACCGTTTTAGCAGTAAATAGAAAGGTTACTACAATATTATTGATCCAGCTATTCCTAAGTAACAGCAATCACTGCAAGATTGACACAGGGATGCTTTCTTTGGGAATTCATGAGTTGTGATGTGGTTTACTTCTGGGTCAAACACAACTGAATTAGCAGAAATATATTCTACTATTACTAACATTGAAGAGAGCTCAGATTTTGCAAGAATTAGTAAGAGTTCCAAGAGAATAGAAGCAATCAGCAGTGTATGATGCTTTAACTGACATCATTCAGAATGCATCCAACATTTTCTGAAAAAAAGAATTAGAGGGAATATTGAGTGCGACACAGTTTGGTGAACAAATAGAGATGATAGATTTAAGTTTGATGTCAGATGCTAAGGTTATTCAGATTCCAAAAGTGTAATTTCATTTCCTTATATTCCCAGGAGGAATCCTCAGTACCAGTGAAATAAATTATATCAAGCAAGAAATTGTGCCAGGTTAGGTGCTACATTCTTCTCTCTGCGACCTAGCACTGACTGTATCACTGCGACTGCACCCATGTCTCACAAAGCTCATGCTCTGCCAACCTAAATATTACAGGCAATGTATTTCCTCACTTGCTTCCAGCCTCACCCCACAATCTTCAACACGACCGATTCTTCATTGACTCTGCCCTGCTCACTTAATCCCTCAGAACACCTCACTGCCTTTTGGTCACCTGCATTAGC
This sequence comes from Chiloscyllium punctatum, assembly GCF_047496795.1. Lineage (NCBI taxonomy): Eukaryota > Metazoa > Chordata > Chondrichthyes > Orectolobiformes > Hemiscylliidae > Chiloscyllium > Chiloscyllium punctatum. Next base: position 36,526,229 of record NC_092763.1, read on the forward strand.
ACCAACAGCCATGTCAGCAACTTTCCCTTCACTCAATTTCTCTCTTTCTCTCACTTCATGAGAAGACAACCCTTAGTGGAGCAGAGAGAACCATACAGTTCGAGGAGTGCTTGACATTAGGTTCCTTATCCCAAACAGGGAGAGGAACCTGTCCGCTGTAGAGGAAGACCAGAACCAGCCCTGTGGAGTCGCTGAAACATCTATATTACATCAACCAAGGAAGTACCACTCTGAATCCCACTGCAACTCTTACAGTAACCTCACTGTTAGTTTCATTAATTGCACACCACTATGGACCGCTGACCATGATACCTACTTCTCTCTTGTTCTTGTAGGTCCAGCACCTCAATCACTGCCATAGTGAAATGGCCTAGAACCCCTTAGAGGTATAACTGAGCTGAGGAAACATGTCCTCATGCAGAGGATGATGAACATTACCAATAAAGGCTGAGAAGGCCAATTATTACAGATTTTTAAAGGTATCAAGTGGTTTGGGGAGAAAATGGGAATATTACATTGAGATAAAGGATCAGCCATGATCATATTGAATGGTTGGCTGCATGGCCTATTTCTGCTCTTCATTACTATGTTTCAATGCCTGGTATGGTCACTGTCCCTTGCCCTACCTTAAAATCAGGGTGCTACTGACTGTAGGTGAATTCCCCTCCAACATCTCACCCTTCCCATCTATACTGCACCGTATTCTAACCCCTTGCAGGTACTGTTGCCCCCATTTCACAATTGTCATCCCCACTTTCCCCAAAATGAAATTCCCCAGTTGGGAACAATAAATTGCCCAGTCTCCTTTGCCATGAGATGCTCTTTGGTCATACTATTTTTCTAATGTATTCTGGGTGACAAGCATCCCAACCTACAGTGGAATCTTTTCAAGTGTGGATTTGCACAACAACAATGAAATGTATTTATATAACATTGCAAAATATCCCAAGGCACAATGTTAAAGAAACATTCTCAGGAAAAACATGACATTGAGCTATTTAAAAAAGAAATCATGAGAGTTGACCAAATATGTGTTCAAAGATGTTGATTATTCTATGTCATTTAAAGGAGGGGATCAATGTTTCAAGTTAGAGAGACAAAGAAATTCCAAAGTTTAGGGACAACTGAAGGACAACAATTAACCACAGGTCATATAACCACACTGTCCCCTTATAGCTACTAATGGCAAATGGGTTTTCTTTCTCTTCCTGCTTGTCTTGGACGTACTGAGGCATCTGAGCTCCAAAACCAGCTGAGCTAACTCAGTACTGACTAGAGAACAAATCTAGTTCACTTTTTTACAGCTTGGGACTGTACTGTAAAATACATTTATCATCACAGCAGTTAGTAGATTGAATTGAGCTTTCATTAACATTGAGATTTAAGTAAATAATCTGTTATGCCACACCCAATTAACAATGTGGTGTCCTTGTTCTTGCAAGAAATTCACCATGTTGGTACCACCCCTGTTCAATTTCAGAAGGCTAGAATTTAAGTTGAGTGAACAAAATGTATATAATTAAAGAGTTGCATTTCACAGTGGAGTAATGATATGTCTGAACGTTGTCATCATTGTACTTGTTTTTAGACGTTAGTTTTATCACATATTTGGAGATGACTTATTTTCTTGCCCCACCATGTGCTATTTGCATAACATCTCCACTAATTAGAACAGACAAAGCAGAATTGATGTTGATAAAATGTGATGTTTTGACGGCCAAGAATGGTTTTATTGAAAACAATGTGATGCATAGTTCTGAAATTTGGACATAAATTAATTTCCTGATACTGAAGGAGAGAAATGTAATATTGAGATTCGTAAATAATAAACTCCATTTCTTGTCACCTAAAGTACTATCACAATTTAAAGAAAAGATTTCTTTCAGTTTTATAACTCAAACATTGTTCAGCATTTCCTTTCCTTTGAAATGGGAATGAATGGACTATTCTGTACATAATAAGAGACTCCAATTTGCCAGAATTAGGTGAATAGATGGGTGATCCATCCAGGTAGTGGTAATGTTTGAGGAAGGATATGGCAGGATCTTGACAATTTCACATTTATTCAAATATCTTTACATCATTTCCTGTTCTGGCTTGCAGTATTTCAGTTTCACAGTGCTGTCACTGATAAAGCATGATGCTTTATCTCAGTTTCAGATTTAAGCAGAATGACACACTTCAACACCTGGAGAACAGCTTTGATTGTCAGCCAAACTCTCAAGGTTCTACCTCAGAGGCAAGAATACCAAAAAATGAATCAAGATCAGACAGAAACTCATAAATTATTGATTGTAAACAGAATATTTTATGAAGCAAATTATGATTCCGTCATTATTTCCAGTTATAAGGTTCACAATAAATCACCCTGAATGTTATGTAGATTTCATGCTAATTTTCATGATTATTTCATAATAATTTTCATGGAGAAGTCGATATTACAGGTGTAACCCTTCTTCAGGACTTAAGAAGGGTTACACCTGAGATGTCGACTTCTCCACCTCCTGATTCTGCCTGACCTGCTGTATTCTTCCAGCCTCCTGTCTGTCTACTAGCTATAAGTACTAACCATTCCTACCCTCTGTATATCCACTTATTCACTGGGCATACTTCGCCAACCTCTCATTTTCATGATTACTAACTGCTCTAGCCTTCTTTTCCATCATTTTCAATCCTTCTTTTTCATTTCAACACAAACTGACAACAACTAGGCCAAATGGTCAAGACTGCTAGAGGGTGTGGCTGATATCAGGCTCCTCACTCCTTTGATCAGACATCAGATCAATTGGCTTGGGGAAGACCAGAATTGTTCATATGGTGATAGGGAGAGAACAAATCGGCAGCCAATCCAGTTACCTCTATTGTGCTGCATTCCTCTGCAAATCACATCATTGCTAACAAAGTCTTGTTCTACACAGGTTCTTATCCATATTCTACAGTTAATCCCTCACTTCTCTTATGCAGACAAATGGGTGCCAAGCCACTCATTATCCTGACTTGGAAATATATCGTTATTGGTTCACTGTTGTTGGATCAAACTCCTGGAATTCCTTCCCTAATGGCTTTGTGGGCCTATCTGCAACACAAGGACTTCAGTAGTTCAAGAAAGGAGATCATCACCATCAGTTAGGGATGGGCAGTAATTGCAGGTCATTGATGCCCATGACTCATGAGTGAATAAAGAGAAGGCACTAACAGCACCCAAGAAACCTCAGCCAAATTTTCAACTCCTCAACAACAGTTTCACCTCTGAGGAGGAGCTATTAACACATCGTACAGAAGATGTATAATCTACATTTCTTGTACACAGAGGTCATCTTCCTTAGAGACATTATCTTTGTGGCAGTTTAATACACTATAGCTAACATTCCAGTCCATCAGGAGGTAGGAGACATTGGTTGTGCTACCGATGTTGAATTCTGAAGAACTTTCTGGAAGGTTACTGTTAAGTACAGTCATGCAATTAGAACAGCCATGTTTATTGGATTGTTTAATGCGTTTGTAAAACAGAAATTAATTATATATGTTTAGATAAATATTAAAAGTCCAAAGATGTGCAGGTTAGGTGGATTGGCCATGTTAAATTGTCCATAGTGTTCAGGGATGTGCAGGCTAGGTGGGTTAGCCATGAGAAATGTAGGGTTACATGGGTAGAATAGGGGGGCTGGATATGGGAGCTATGCTCTTCGGAGGGTCATTGTGGGCCTGTAGGGATTCTATGATTAAAGTTAGTTTTTAATCCATTTCAACCAAATAGTAAATGTAGATAAGAATTTTGTAAGGATTATGCTGGGCAAAGGATATGAGTGGTGGTCATTGAATGCTTGTCGAGTAAAATGCGATGGAGGGAAAAATGTATTTGACAAAGATCTCATGCATGAGTTACCATTCACTTAAATTGAGTTCAAGAGATGAAGAATACATTGGAAAAGATGGAGGTGACAAAGTCATGGAAACAAATTTCTGTGACATTAAGAAAGGTTTTATTTCAGTATTACCTTGTTCTCTGGTTTATCAGATATCCACGACTGTGTAGTTGCTCTGTGGGCTTGTCTTTTATTTGTGTGATAAGATTTGCTTGAAAAGCAGGTATACCTTGGTTTAAATTAGAAACAGGCAGTTTGGAGGGTATAGGCAGCATAGGTACTGTGACATTATTTCTTTGATACATAATTGCTCAATTTAGAAATCCTTATTGTGACACCAATGCATAAACTACCCTCTATCTGTACAAAAGTGTCTTGAAATCTCTCGTGTAACTATTCACTTATTTTCGAATGGATCAAAATTACAACAGCATTAAAGCAGAAGGAATGAATTCATTCACACAGAATGTGTTATATTTTATACCTTTGTTCAAATGAATCCTGAACTAGCCATGCCCTTAGCTAAGCTGTTCAGATATCTGTCTGACAATGTACAATATAGCCCACATGCATCCTGTTTGAAACTGGCCATTTGATTACTCTTTCAGTCTGTGGTCAATCTTCAGCAAAGTTAATGGTAAGTTCTGAAGGAGGGGTCATGACACGAAATGTAGTCTCTGCTTTCTCTCCACAGATGCTGCTAATGCATTTTTCCAGCCATTTCTGTTTTCTTTCTAAAGGTAAATGTTAGTAACAGCTCTATCAAGCAACACCCTCAGAAATAACCTGCTCACTGAGGCTCAGTTTAAAGTGTGCTAGGAATTCTCAACTCCTGTCCCCATTACAGCCTTGGTCCAAAAATGACAAGCCAGTTGAGTTGCAATGGTGAGAGGAAAGTCTGTCCTTGATATAAAAGCATCATTTGACTGAGTAGGGAATTGAGGCAGCTTAGCAAAGCTGAAACATATAGGATGCCAGGAGGAAACTCTCCACTGTTGATCACATGGGAATATCACTATCTACACTTTCCCCTCCAACTCACATACCCACTCTGATTTGCAACTCTATTGCAGTTCCTTCACTGTGTTGGGTCAAATTCCTGAAAATCCGTCAACATTAGACTTTGGATTCCCCATGCTACATGGACTTCAACAAACTAAGAAGGTAACTTACCACCACCTTCTCAATGGCAATTGGTGTTGGTAATAAGCCACGGCCTTGCCAACAATCCTATGGATTAATAATAAAAACATCCCCGAAAAATCTCAACCATGTGTAAAATAAGCTAAAAGTCAAGTTTCAGAAAGGTCTACAATGGAGAGTGCTTAATAACCCAGGTTTGAGCAGCTGCCTTTCACTGATGGTACAGTTGTGAATTAATCTTTAACGTTCAAAAAGGTATGGAGCATTAATTACTGAGCAGTGATTTTGGGAAGGGTTTAGACAAGTTTATACAATGGTAGCACTGTGGAGCCATCATAAACTGATACTACAGCGACATCTGCTGGAAAAGACAAAATAAAACAGTTCATTATGAACAAAGCTCTTACATAAATTAGTTTTTAGCACAGTCTCATTAGTTACACTCAATGTTGTACTAAATAGCTGGTTTAAGTGGTCAGTAACCATCTTTGATGCTAGATAACAATGATATAACTTTCTTCTGATTATTGCTGAAAAGAGAAATGTTTCACTGAAGCGTTCCACCTTTTTTGTGTCAGGACAAATGCAAGAATGCCATTTTACAGCTCCTAATACTACAGCAAAACAAAGGATGCTGTTGTATTTGAGGTGGTAACAGATAAGATAAATAATGGATAAAAAAAATAAAAAAATAAATCAGAGACAAAAATAAAAATAGCTGGATAAGTTCAGCAGATCTGGTAGCATCTGTGGAGAGAAATCAATTAATGTTTTGGGTTGAGTGACCCTTCCTCACAATTGATAAATAGATAAAAAGATAAATAATGGTACGACCGTAGCAATAACTTATCAAGATTTTCAAAAGCCTTTTGATAAGGCGTTCTGTATTAGGTTATGAATAGACTTAGAGTGCATGGAGTAGTGAACAAGAGGCAGAATGGATTACCAACGGACTTCATGGCTGGAGAGAATGAGAATAAAGGGCAGTTATTCACAGTGGCACAAGGTGAAACCTGATGTTCCACAAGGAGCAATGTTGAGATCATTGCATTTACAAACTACTTTAGTGATTTGGATTTTGAAATTAAAAATGCAATGATTTAAATTTGCCAGTGACACCATTTATTTTAGGATGGAGGAGAGTCATTGTTGAGGAGGATTGCAACGACTTACAGGAGCACATCAAAAAAAGTAGAATAAGCAATAATTATTAAAGGGATACAATGCAGCTACTTGTCAGTCCATTTTGATAGGAAGGATAGAGAAGTAATTTGTAACGAGGATGACGTAAGGGAGGGGAGAGGAGCAAAGGAATGGTCACCAACCCCTAAGGGCATGCTGCAGGTTAGTCAGGCCATTAAACAAAGCTAATGAAATATAGCTTCATTTCTGCAGGGATTGGATTGAACAGTAGGGAAGTTGTGATAAACTTGTATCAAACTCTTGGTGGAAGATATGAACCCTGGGGAACCCCCACGAGAAACAAACATCTTGTCATGGGAACAGCCTTCTACCATCATCCTTTGCTTCTTACCTTTCAGTCAGGTTTGAGTCTGACAAGCCATTTTGCCTTGGATCTTATGGGCTTTTACTTCTTTGGCCAGTCCCATGAGGGACTTCATCAGAGACAAAAAAAACCTGCAGATGCTGGAATCTAAGGTAGACAGGCAGTAGGCTGGAAGAACACAGCAAGTCAGGCAGCATCACGAGGAGAAATTGTCATTTTGGATGTAACCCTTCTTCAGGACTAGGGGTGGGTGTAAGGGGAGCTGCAGAGAAAGGGAGTGGCAGAGACAGGGTGGTGCTGTAGGGATAGGTGAAGACAGAGGGCAAGTCCCGGATGGTCAGTGGGAGCAATGAATCTGGTTGGTGGCTGGAAAGAATGGAAGAGATGGGGAGGGGCTGGGAAGGGAGTCAGGGGATTGGGAGGGAGGTTATTTGAAATTAGAGAACTCAATGTTGAGTCCTCCAGGCTGTAGGCTGCCCAGGTGGAAGGTGAGGCACTGTTCCTTCAATTTGAGTTTTGGTTCATTGTGGCAATTGAGGAGGCCAAGGATGGTTACGTTGGAGATGGATTGGGAAGGAGAAATTAAAATAGGCAGTGACTGGGAGATCCAGTCGGCGTCTGTGGGCCCAGCTGAAATGCTCGATGAACCATTCTCTAAGTTTAAATTTGGTCTCCCTGATGTAGAGAAGACCACATCGGGAGCACCTTATGCAGTAAACTAGGTTGGAGGAGAGGCAGGTGAACTTCTGTCTCACCTGGAAGGACTGTTTGGGGCCCTGGATGGAGGTGAGAGGGGCGGTATGCTGGCAGGTTTTGCATCTTTTCCGGTTACAGGGGAAGATAGCAGGCGATTCAGGGGGATTGGTGGGGAGAGTGGAGCAAACCAAGGGCTGTCAAAGGGAACAGTCATTGTGGAAGGCAGAAAGGGGTGGGGAGGGGAAGATGTTCTTGGTGGTGGGGTCCAGTTGGAGTTGGCGGAAGTGATTAAGGATGATGTGTTGGATGTGGAAACTGGTGGGGTGGTAGGTGAAGACAAGGGGGGAATCTAACTTTATTGCATTGGGGGGTGGTTTCAAACAGTGGGACAGGGAATGGATGTGCTGCAGTGGAGGGCTGTCTGGATGGCGGAACGGGGGAAAGCACATTGTTCCAAACAGGTAGACATTTGGGATACTTGGGAGTGGAATATCTTCTCATTCGAGCAGATGTGGTGGAGGTGGAGGAATTGGAAGAATGGGATAGAGTTCTTGCAGGATACTGGATTGGAGAAGGTGTAGTCAAGCTAGTAGAGAGAGTCTGGGGGTTTGTAGTAAATGTCCATCTGAAGACTGTCGCCAGAGACTGAAATGGAGAGGACAAGAAAGGGTAGGAAGGTGTCTGAGATGGACCAAGTGAATTTGAGGGTGGGATGTAAGTTGTGGGTGAAGTCGATGAACTGCTCCACTTCAGCCTGGGTGCAGTACGCTGCACCGAAGCAGTCATGAATGTAACAGCGGAAGAGTTGGGGCGCAGTGTCTATGCAGGTACTGAAGAGGGACTGTTTGACATAGCTGGCAAAGAGGCAGGCATAGCTATGGCCCAACCGAAAGCCCATGGCCACCCCCTAGATTTAGAGGAAACGGGAAGAGTTAAAGGAAAAGCTATTAAGGGTGAGGACCTTTTTGGTGAGGGGGAGGACGGTATTGGTGGAAGGGGACTGGATGGGTGTGTTGGAGAGGAAGAAACTGAGGGCCTGGAGGCCATCTCTCTGGAATATGGATATGTGAAAGGACTGCACATCCATAGTGAAAATAAAGCACTGGGGGCTGGGAATTGGAAGCTACTGAACAGATGGAGGGCACGGTTGGTGTCACAGATATAGATGGGAAGTGCTTGAACCAAGAGGTAGAGAATGGAGTTGTGTTAGGACGAGGTGAGTTTGGTGGGGCAGGAACATGCCGAGATGATGGGTCAGCTGGGATAGTTGAGCTTGTGAATCTTGGGGAGCAGGTAGAACCCGGCAGCGCAGGGTTGGGAAACTATGACATTGTTCCAGTGATCTCCCCTCCACTGCCTCCAATGAGGACACAGACAAGTGCGAGTGATTTTGGCCTGATGGGTCGCGATGGGGTCGTGTGCAAGGGGGAGGTAGGACATGTGTTGGAGAGTTGGCATTCAGCCTCCTGCAACATTGGGGTCTGTTCTCCATCGGCCCACCTTTGTCAGCGGGTTTGAACATAGAACGTTACAGCACAGTACAGGTCCTTCAGCCTTTGATGTCGCACCGACCGTGTGAAACCAATCTCAAGCCCATCTAACCTACACTATTCCATTATCATCCATATGTTTATCCAATGACCATTTATGTGCCCTTAATGTTGGTGAGTCCACTGAAGTTGCAGGCAGGTCATTCCACACCCTTACTGAGTAAAGAACCTACCTCTGACATCTGCCCTATCACCCCTCAATTTAAAGCTATGTCCCCTTGTGCTCGCCATCACCATCCAAGGAAAAAGGCTTTCACTGTTCACTCTATCGAACCCTCTGATCATTTTGTATGCCTCTACTAAGTCACCTCTTAACTTTCTTCTCTCTAACAAAAACAGCCTCAAGTCCATCAGCCTTTTCTCATAAGCCCTCCCCTCCTTAGCAGACAACATCCTAGTAAATCTCCTCTGAACCCTTTCCAATGCCTCCACATCCTTCCTATAGTGTGCCAACCAGAACTGTACGCAATGTTCCAAGTGCGGCTGCACTAGAGTTTTGTACAGCTGCAGCATGAGCTCATGGCTCCAACACCTAATCCCTCTACCAATAAAAGCTAACACACCATACACCTCCTAAACAATCCTATCAACCTGGGTGGCAACTTTCAGGGATCTATGGACATGGACACAGAGATCTCTCTGCTCACCCACACTACCAAAGATCTTAACATTAGCCCAGTGCTCTGTATTTCTGTTGCTCCTTCCAAAGTGAATCACCTCACACTTTTCCACATTAAACTCCATTTGCCACCTCTCAGTCCAGCCCTGCAGCTTATCTATATCCTTCTGTCGCATGAAACATCTTTCCACACTGTCCATAACTCCACCGACTTTAGAGTCATCTGCAAATTTACTAATCTATCCTTCTCCTCCTTCATCCAGATAATTTATAAAAATGACAAACAGCAGTGACCCCAAAACAGATCCTTGCAGTACACCACTGGTAACTGAACTCCAGGATGAACATTTCCCTTCAACCACCACTCTCTGTCTTCTTACAGCTAACCAATTTCTGATCCAAAATGCTACATCAACCTCAATTACATGCCTCCGTATTTTCTGCAATAGACGATCATGGGGAACATTATCAAACGCTTTAGTGAAATCCATTTACACCACACCAACTGCTATACCCTCGTCCACCTGTTTGGTTACCTTCTCAAAGAACTCAATAAGGTTTGTGAGGCATCCTACCCTTCTCTTGGATCTTCTTAGCTCTCTCTTTAGGCCCTTCCTGGCTAACTTGTAACTCTCAAGCACCCTGACTGAGCCTTCACGTCTCATCTTTACGTAAGCCTTCTTCTTCCTCTTGACAAGAGATTCAACTTCTTTAGTAAACCATTGCTCGACACTTCCTCCCTTCCTGACAGGTACCTACTTATCTAGGACACGCAGTAGCTGCTCCTTGAACAAGCTCCACATTTCAATTGTATCCATCCCCTGCAGTTTCCTTCCCCATCCTATGCATCTTAAATCTTGCTTAATCGCATCATAATTGCCTTTCCCCCAGCTATAACTCTTGCCCTGCGGTATATACCTATCCATTTCCATCGCTAAAGTAAACGTAACCGAATTGTAGTGACTATCACCAAAGTACTCACCTACCTCCAAATGTAACACCTGGCCGGGTTCATTACCCAGTACCAAATCCAATGTGGCCTTGCCTCTTGTTGGCCTATCTACATATTGTATCAGGAAACCCTCCTGCACACAGTGGGCAAAAACTAACCTATCTAAAATACTCAACCTATAAGTTTTGAAATATTGACTGGAAATGCTAAAGTCCCCCATAACAGCTACCCTATCTAGAATCGTCTTTGCAATCCTTTCCTCTACATCTCTGGGACACTGCAGGGTCCTATGGAAAACTCCCAACAAGGTGACCTCTGCTTTCCTGTTTCTAACCTCAGCCCATACTACCTCAGTAGACGAGCTTTCATCAAACAACCTTTCTGTCAACCTGATACTGTCCTTGATTAACAATGCCACACCTCCCCCTCTTTTACCACCTTCCCTGATCTTACTGAAACATCTAAGCCCCGGAATCTGCAACAACCATTCTATCCCTGCTCTATCCATCTCTCCGAAATAGCCACAACATTGAAGTCCCAGAAACTAATCCATACTGCAGGTTCACCAACCTTATGCTGGATGCTCCTGGCATTAAAGTAGACACACTTTAAACCACCTTCCTGCATGTCAGTATAATCCTGCGACCTTGAAATCTTATTCATGGCCTCACAACTCTCAACCTCCTGTACATTGGAGCTACAATTCAGGTTCCCATCCCCTTGCTAAATTAGTTTAAATCCTCCTGAAGAGCATTAGCAAACATTCCCCCCAAGATATTTGTACCCCTTTAGTTCAGGTGTAGACTATCCCAGAATGAACTCCAATTATCCAGGTATCCAAATCCCTCCCTCCTGTATCATCCCTGTATTCACGTATTGAACTGCTCTCTCTCCCTATTCCGTGCCTTGCTAGCATGTGACATGGTTAATAAACCAGAAATAACAACTCTGTTTGTTCTAGCTCTAAGCTTTCACCCTAGCTCCCTGAGTTTCTGCCTTATATCCCCTTCCCTTTCCGACCTATGTCATTAGTGGCTATGTGGATCACGGCTTGGGGCTGCTCCCCTACCCCCTACAGATCCCAAAACATGATCTGAGATATCACAAACCCTGGAACCTGGGAGGCAACACACCACCGCAACTTAGACTCAGTGGTGGGCAAGTTGTTGGAGGGAATCCTGAGAGACAAGATGTACATGTATTTGGAAAGGCAAGGACTGATTAGGGATAGTCAACATGGCTTTGTGTATGGGAAATCCTGTCTCACAAACTTGATTGAGTTTTTTGAAGAAGTAACAAAGATGATTGATGAGGGCAGAGCAGTAGATGTGATCTATACGGACTTCAGTAAGGCGTTCGACAAGGTTCCCCATGGGAGACTGATTAGCAAGGTTAGATCTCCTGGAATAAATGGAGAACTAGCTATTTGGATACAGAACTGGCTCAAAGGTAGAAGACAGAGGGTGGTGGTGGAGGGTTTTTTTTCAGACTGGAGACCTGTGACCAGTGGAGTGCCACAAGGATTGATGCATAAATGATTTGGATGCGAGCATAAGAGGTACAGTTAGTAAGTTTGCAGATGACACCAAAATTGGAGGTGTAGTGGACAGTGAAGAGAGTTACCTCAGATTACAACATAATCTGGACCAGATGGGCCAATGGACTGAGAAGTGGCAGATGGAGTTTAATTCAGATAAATGTGAAGCGCTGTATTTTGGGAAAGCAAATCTTAGCAGGACTTATACACTTAATGGTAAGGTCCTTGGGAGTGTTGCTGAACAAAGAGAACTTGGAGTGCAGGTTCATAGCTCCTTGAAAGTGGAGTTGCAGGTAGATAGGATAGTGAAGAAGGCATTTGGTATGCTTTCCTTTATTGGTCAGAGTATTGAGTACAGGAGTTGGGAGGTCATGTTGCGGCTGTACAGGACATTGATTAGGCCACTGTTGGAATATTGCATGCAATTCTGGTCTCCTTCCTATCGGAATGATGATGTGAAACTTGAAAGGGCTCAGAAAAGATTAACAAGGATGTTGCCAGGGTTGGGGGATTTGAGCTATAGGGAGAGGCTGGACAGGCTGGGGCTGTTTTCCCTGCAGCGTCGGAGACTGAGGGGTGACCTTATAGAGGTTTACAAAATTATGAGGTGCATAGATAGGATAAATAGATAAAGTCTTTTCCCTGGGATCGGGGAGTCCAGAACTAGAGGGCATAGGTTTATGGTGAGAGGGGAAATATATAAAAGAGACCTAAGGGGCAACCTTTTTACAGAAAGGGTGGTACGTGAATGGAATGAGCTGCCAGAGGATATGGTGGAGGCTGGTACAATTGCAACATTTAAGAGGTATTTGGATGGGTATATGAATAGGAAAGGTTTGGAGGTATATGGGCCGGGTGCTGGCAGGTGAGACTAGATTGGGTTGGGATATCTGGTTGGCATGGACAGGTTGGACCGAGGGGTCTGTTTCCATGCTGTACATTTCTATGACTCTATGACTCTTGCTCATTCCCACAGAATCTGTCCCCCTAACTATGGAGTCCCCAATGACTAATGCGCTGTTCCTCTCCCACCTTCCCTTTGAGCAACAGGGACAGACTCAGTGCCAGAGACCTGTACCCCATGGCTTACCCCTGGTAAGTCATCCCCCCCCAAACAGTATCCAAAACGGTACACTTGTTATACAAGGGAATGGCCACAGGGGCCCACGGCACTGACTACTTCTTACGCCTTCTAACCGTCACCCAACTATCTTCATTTCTAGGAGTAGCTACCTCCCTGTAGCTTTTATCTATAACTGTCTCTGCCTCCTGAATAATCCTGAGTCCATCCAGTTCCAGCTCCAGCTCCAGCTCCCTGACACGATCTTCAAGGAGCTGGAGTTGAGTGCACATCCTGCAGGTGTACTCAGCTGGGACACTAGTGGTGTCCCTTACCTCAAACATCCCACAGGAGGAACATTGTACTGCTTGTGCTACCATTTAACTTCCTCTACTAAGAAACGAAAGAGAAAACTTACCTGATTTCCCTCTGGTGATGTAAGGTTAGAGGAGGTGGCTGGGTGGGAGGCCCTAAAGGTGGAGGGTCTTGGGTGTAGCAAACACTCAACTTATATATCTT